>NC_137291.1:13770027-14510993 GCF_907165135.1 Oikopleura dioica
TTTCCAACCTGGGAAGTGCTCCTCCATCTGCATTCCAATGTACAAATCGACAGCATTGATGTCATTTCCAAATTCCTGTAAAACCTGGTTCCATCCTCCGATCATGGTTGGGCGCTCTCCGTTCGGATAAAATTGTCCCCATTTAGCATGAGTGCGACAGAAGTCGACCATCCGACCATATCCTAAGACAGAATTAGTGACAAGGCAATTCCAAAACGTCAGAGAATATATTTACTTTATCACGAGTTAATGAGAGCAATTTTCTTCTTTGAACATTGATAAAATAATAATAACGCTACGCTATCTGTTGTGATGACGACGCTCATACCTGCTAGACCGTGATCCCTTCCTCGCATGATATTGATAGATCTCAGATCTACGCCATGAGGAAAACCAGCTGGCATGAAGAACATATGAACAGTGTCAGTGACCCAATTCGGCCCCATCTTGTTAGAATTGATCATCATTCCTCCGCGGATGACGGATCCAACGCTGTTGTGCATCAACATGTCCGGGTCGAACCAGCCGGATCTCATCATTCGGGTGTCTTGGAGCTCGAAGAGGGAGTTTCTAGCGATGATATGAGTGGCCTGCATGGAGTGACCCCATCGGAAAAGGGCGGCGCCAAATTCATTGCGAATTCGCGGGTCATTTTCAGCTGGTGCTTCATGCTCTCCTAACAAGCGAAATTTAAAAAAATGGCTTCGAAAGAGACTAAACCTGGAGTTTCCCGTCGACCAAATGCCTCATCAGCTCGTCTTCGCTTCCTCCCAGACGAGGAAATCTGCAATTCTGGGATAGCCGCAGCATTTTCTTCCCCAAAAACACTAGGAATCCATTCGTTGTAAACGATATTCTGGTAGATTCCGATATTGATCTGCCGGGCTTCGAGGAAGATTTCCTCGTCAGTCTTATCCTCCATTTGGGATTTCAACTCGTCAGCAATCTTGTTGTGGAATCGAGCAAAAGCTGTGTGCCAGGAGGAGAGAACGATGTTTTCCGCACATCGAGTGTCGCCAGCGACGGGAGCAGGATGACTTTTTTCGTTGAGGAAGAATGGAAGCTTGAAGTCTTCTGTGATGGAGCTTGGCAGAATCTTTCAAAATAGAGAAGCTGAACTTTCAGTCAATATTTTCAGCCAATAAGAAGCAAGTATTTCGTGCTGAAGCCAATAAGAGACCTCGTAGTCTAGATTAAAATGACTGAAATATCGAAGTCTTCCTTGATTTCAGTATTT
Organism: Oikopleura dioica; assembly: GCF_907165135.1. Lineage (NCBI taxonomy): Eukaryota > Metazoa > Chordata > Appendicularia > Copelata > Oikopleuridae > Oikopleura > Oikopleura dioica. The sequence continues at coordinate 13,771,265 of NC_137291.1, forward strand.
GAAAGACTCTTTCCTGAAGGGAGTGATCTCACTATCAGTAAGAGTGGGCATTGTATCCCCTCGAGTGCCGTGATCCTTGAGCAATATCTTCGTCCTGTCAACAGGATCCCGCAGCATGTTCAGCATTTGCTCGCTGTTGCCGTACACTTGTGTCAAATCCAAGAAGCTCGAGAGTTGATTAATTTGTTCCTTTGTCAATTGCGGCGGGTTACCTCTGAAGAAAACAGAAACAAAATAGACAGGGCAACACGCGATTAATCAACTTTACCTTGCCTCGAGTGTTCCAACGGACTTGACGATGAAGGAACAGGCAAACATCTGAATGACAGGGTCGGTTCGGCCAAGATCGTTGCGACTGTGGGAGATGTTGTCACAAACGTCAGTTCGTCGACAGTCGCAAGGATCAGGTCCCGATCCGGCGACATCGGGAGTTTGAATGCTTCCGTGAGTGACGAACTGACCAAAATCGACCATCAATCGGCTTCGCTCGGGATTCGGGATGACTCGTCTCTCTCCGCCTTGTTCTTGCATCAAAAGGGAGATCTTTCGCGGCTGGGGAAGCGGCTGACCATTGTCAAAACAACGAGTCGAATCTCGATTGTTACAGTAGTTTGCCGGAGTCAAGCGGACGTAACTGTCGAGGACTTTTCCGAAGTTCTCGGGGTGGTTGCAGCTTCCATCGAGGGAGTAGATTCTCTCGTCGCAAAGTCCTTCTGTTCGGGTAGATGGGGCATTGATGAAGCTCTGTTGGTGGTTGAAAATTAACGCTCATCGTTGATATCAAAGTAAAGTGCAGATTCAACCAGTCCTTGGCAGTAGCAGCAGCCTGAAAAATCTCAAAATCAGACCTTGCGCTTCCAAATGGATTATCAATTTCATCTTGGGTCATCTGTCTCAAGAATCCTTCAACAAACTGCTCGGTCTGCAACAGACTGTTTCTAGCGTTGCTATCGAGGCTAGCCCGACGAACGATTCTATGAGCGGCGGAAATCGTGTCCATTGGATTTTGGTCGCTCGGAAAGTCAGGTACATCGAGCCAATCGCTAGTGAGTTGGTTAGGCTTTAGACAAGACGTGGCTAGATTCTATGAATTATCTATTTACGTCAAATTGGCGAAAGAAGGGATGAAGTCTCCATCTTCCAGACCTTCCGTGATTGCGCCCTGTTGTGAGATCCCGTCTGTTGGCCTCAGAGACGAATCTCTTTGGGCATTCGCACCTAAAGATTATTCTCTTTACTATCTCTTTTATAATTTGTGAAAATCAAAAACCTAAAAAGACGGAAAACGCCGCGAAGAGCTTCATGGCGCGAGGGAAGGACTGGAATCCAGGACCTGGCGGCCGCTTTATATTGCATAAAATGTCAAATCACGTACAACCTTTTCAGAAATATTAAGCGATTTGCATGGCATCACAATGTTCTGATTAAAGAGGACATTGAATTTTCTTTGGAAGCAGAACAAGATCCTCCACAACATTTGGTCAATAAGAGTAGATGAAAGTAATTTTTTTGAGGTGAAATCAAGGAAGAGTACCATGTTTTTCCTTTTAGTTTTTCATCGAGAGTGAACTGAGCAATGAAAAACTTCACCCTCTGTTCTAAGTCGACAAAGCTTGTTTCTCAAATAAAGCAGTTCGGAAGATACATAAAGCCGTACGTTTTTTCATGAGCGATTATTTGATGAGCGCCTTCTTCGCAATTTTTGTTCTTTTCAGTAAAAAGAGAAGGAAAGAAGACTGACAGTCAGAGAAGTAATTAATTCGCTATAAAATTAAGTGGTGTCAAGTGATGAGCTTTGGAATCATTCTCAGACTCTGATGTAGTGGACTTGAGCTCATCGATCTCAATTCTTAATGGCCGGATTGGACAGAGGCGGCCAATTTCATTGAACTCTTAAAATACACCTTTTGCATGCCTTGTTTTACCGCTGAGAATAAGCATAGTGACACCCTTAGTAAATTTCACAGAATAAAAAGTTAAATATTTATCTTCCTAGAGAGGCCAGAATTTTCAATTTCGTAAAATTCTAGAGCCTCAAAAATAGTAGATCAAAGTTCAAGCGGCCCAAATTGTCTGTGTCAAAAGTGAAAAACAACTGTTATTGTAACTGTAGTCATCATTCATGAACTTTGAAACATCTTGCGTCTGAACTTTGAGTGCGAGGTCGGACCGGTCAAAGTGTTAAGTATCCATTCAGTCAGCTAGCATAACAAGAAGTGAGCTCTCCCTGTCTACAGATTGGGATGGTTAGTCTCCCACCTCGAGGAAAAGAGTCAATAATTCAAAAAAAATAGAGAGCGGAGCCGCCAAAAAGCGCCGCAAAAGAAGCAATAGAGCAAATTGTGGATGGATGAAGGTCAGGAGAAGAGGTCGACGCATTTCGACTAATTAGTGTCAGAATAAAGTGAGATTGAACTCTCGAGGGAATCGCCAGTGCTCGTTCAACGAGCATTTGAACCTCGAAAGAGGTGCAAATCCAACGAAAATCGCGCGTTTTCAAGAAAAAAAGAGAAAGAAAATAAGGGCCTACCCACGGAAAATGGCGCGTTTTTTCGACAAAAATTTTCATCATTTTTTTCGAGGTCGCGTATTATTGACTTTCATAGAGCCTTCCAAGTCGCTTTTTATTTGCGATTCAAGTTGAAAATATTTACACAGGAAGTTGAGCGAGCTGTTTTCGAAGCTGACCCCAGATCAAATAACTCGGATTATCTCCGCCCAGGACCGAAAGTACCTCCTTGGGGCAGAATGCTTTGCACCTTTCTGACCACAGACTTAGACTTTTGTTCAAAAGAAGATGATTTTCCACTGATCTTTTTCATCAAAAAAAAAAGTCGGAAAAAACGAAATAGAGAGAAAAATTCTAACTAAACCTCATTGAAATTTGTCACGTGACTGATTTCTTGCCGTCTCAGATTCAGACAAATCAGAATACTGTACTTTCTAATAGATGAAAATTTGTACCAAAATTTCAGCCAAAAATTCTCTTGAAATTCGTCTTTCGCGCTAGAATTTTGGCCAAAAATGGCAAATAAGGGTGTCAACAAGCTAAGCCCCTTCTTTTCACGAGCCAAAAATCACGGAAAAATTACCCTGATTTTCCACTGAGCTTTAGACAACCAACTCGTGAGTGTTTTTACGAACTGTCTAAAAGCCCTCGCTCAGCTTAGCGCTCCTTTCTTTATCAGCTTTTTCAGATCTAAGCTCGTCCCCCCGCCGAGTCTCCAAGAAAGAGAGAGAGAGAACGGTCAGAAAGTTCAAAAACGGCGGCTTAAAAGTTTATATTCACCACGATTTTTTTTGTTTTTGGACCGGGGCCAGAAGGGATGGGGCGATTTTCTTTTGTTTGAAAAGGAGTTAGAAAGTTTCTTAAACAAAAAGTTCAAGGCTTATTGCTCGCTTTTTATTTAAAAATTTAGAGAATTCAACAAAAATTGTCAAAATTAAAGGTCCTAAATTGTCAATTGCAATTCGAAAGTAGAGTCCAAGATTGTTGATCGTCCCTTTTCAATCACCAAAAAATGAACTACTGTAACTTGGTCAAAAGAAGCTTCGAAACTGAATAAGCAATCACGGGAAAGGCTGATATTTACAGTCACAAAACCTCCCACGAATAAATTATGATTTCAATGAATTTTGAAAAAAATCTTTTGTTTTTCTTTCTTCCAATTTCGCCCCTTTCACAAATTCGTCCTTTGATTAAGGCTGATATTTACGGTCACAAAACTTCTGATGAATAAGTCATGGTTTGAATGGATTTTGTCGTTTTTTCTTCAAATTTCGCCCATTTCAAAAAATCATCTTTTGGTGGCGCTCCGATTTTTTGCCGGACCGCCGAACCCGAGTTCGTCGAAAAATAGACACGTTCTTCGGTGAACTTTTCCACTTTCTTTGAACGAAATAATCGGCCCATATTTAGGCCATATTTGGAGAAGTGTTTGTTTCACGCCCGTTTCTCTTCTTTTTGTAGCGTCCCAAATTGGGACTCTCTCTCTCTTCGAGAGTTTAACACGCCCGGGCTGAGAGTTCATAGCGAAAGAGAGAAAAGAGAGAAGAGAGAAAGAGGAGCCATGACGGCTAATTTTTATCTGAATCTCCGGTCCGGGCACCGGGTTTGATCTGGAACGCCCAAAACCAGAAAGCATCAATCCATCATTTTTTGCGATAAAAGAGAAGGTACCTCATTTCTTATTTATAAGGGAAAAACGACTGATGCATGAGGAGTCTACATAAAAAGTAGAGAATGTAAAAATCGCTCAACTGTAAAAATATCCTAACTGAAGCGCCAAGAGTACCAACTTCGTAGGCGTTTCCTCTTTTTAAAAAAATATCATAAGGCCAAGCACCTTTTCAAAGCTTCAGAACCTGTTTCCTGAAGAGAAAGGTAACAACTTTTTGCACATCAGAAAAAGCTAGAAATAATAGATATCTCTAGAAACATACTATTGTTATTGAAAAAATGACCGTACTAGTTGAACAGTTCAAGTTAGAAGATTTTTTTAGAGAATCATCATGTCATATTTTCATCTTTACGGATGCCTCCCGATTCCAAGAGATTTGAGGTAACCGCTACTAACAAGCTTTTTTTACTATTGCCTTTCAATTATTGAATTGTTGGGTCGGTCCGAGAATTCGAATTATTTTGCCCGAATTATTTTGCCCGGAGAGCTGGGATTGCTGCTATCTAAGGTCATTTTGAAAAAAGGAGGATTTGAAATGAAAAAAAAGCTTGAACGAATTTTCACAAAATTACTGTAAAAAGGAAAAAATTGTAGTGAACATAATGATGAACTGAATGATTTGTGAATTGAACTAGAAAAACCTTGTGGAGAAGAAAAAAATGATGTAAGCTTATTTTTACAAAAACAATGTTTGCGTTATTTTTGATGCACTCATTTACTACTTGAAGCCTGAACTCTGCGTAAAATCTAGACACCACAAATGTTTATAAGAAAACATGTTTTTGCTTGGGGTAAATGGGCTATTTACTTGCTGTCTGGCTTTTTTTTGGCCTTTTTCGTTGAATTTTGCCGGAGTGAGAATATTTCCTATGCGTTTTTTATTTGTATATTATCACCCACGTATAGAATAACTGATAAAAGCCCGGAGGGCAGGACGAATTAGCCCTCAAGCGCGTGTTTTTCTCATTTTTTCTTAACCCTTTTTTATTACCCTTAACTTTCGAACGCGTTTGTCAACGAGTAGGCCATTTTTGCGCGAAGGGGTTAAAAAGCAAGGGCAAAATTGACATGCCCTCGGGCGAGTTCGCCTGTTCTCATTAATTTTAGCCGTGTAAGTGGCTCATTAGCCAATTATCTCGTTAGCAAAGTTCATGTTTTGGAAGGAAAGATCTGGAGTGACGTATTTTTGGGATGGAATCATTGTCAAGGCGCCCCATGTTTTCGAGCTTTAGTTCTTGGGACCACCCGTCGAGCTTTCAAGCGCCACCCTTCATCATTCAGAGATCAACAAGCTTGAACTCACTTTTTTCAAAAAGATCTGAAAGAAAGGAACTTTTCAATAAGAGAAAAATCAGCATAGAAAGAAAGGTATTTCCTCCCAACCCACTTCCTGTAATAACAAAAAGAACTCCCCAGTAGTGTGGTACTGAGTTGAAGCTAGCATTTTTTCTTCAATTTTTACTTCCGGTCGAGTTAATTTTTTCATCGTGAATTTCGAATGATTTCTGATGAATAAGATTTTTAAATAACGATCGGACGATTTTCATATCGCGCCATCAGGTAGCCAGAGCTTTAAGAGTTCGACGCTGCTAAATTAAGGGTGTCGCTTCGTTAATTTAAAAATTCGCCTCTACTGTCAATATTTAACCAACAAAGTTGAAAATTTCAACTTGAAATTATTGATTGCTTTCTTAGACATTGAGTAATATTGACGTAAGAATACATAAAAAAAGAGTCTGAGAGTCAAAACAGGGCTGTTTTAAGAGTGTCGCGATAATTAAATTAAATTCGTTTTGAATATTTCTGTCTACCATCAAAATGGTGGTCTAGTAGGTTATAGACAGTTCTTTATTTTGAGTTCCAGTAATTTTGACCTTTGAAAGCTGGAAACTCAGAATTGCCAATTGAGTAGTTCAGCGTGGAGCTATTCGCGCGTGTCATTTGTCACCTGACGTCGCCAGAGAGCCAGGCTCATCCGTGTGACTGGCTTTCTATTAGAGGGAATAAAGAACGTCGAAGAGCACAACAAGAGCTGAACTGGCCCCGAGGGCGGTTGAGCTACCCGCAGTCGGTAAACTGTCACAAAAATAGGAGCCTTGTTAGAGATAACGACACCCGACAAAACCTCCGGCCCATGCTACTTGTCCCCATGAACTTTTTGCCGGATGCTTTGGCGATCCTTTTCTAGGAGCCTCACTTTTTCGAAGAGAGAGTAACAGCTCTGCTCTCCGTCGAGAATAATTAACGAGCGCCCTACTAGCCACCACCTAAGAGAGGTCACCTCAGAAAAAGAATAAGAGAAGATAGATCCAGATTCAGACCAAAGAAAGAAAGAAAAAGAGAGCGTTAAACAACGAAAGGAAAAAAAGAATCGCCAAAGAAAAAGACTGAAAACATAGAGGTGAAAGCAAGCTTCCTAGAAACTCCCAAAAAAGCCCGAAAAAAGGCCCAAAACCGACCCACAAACCGACCCGAAAATCGACCGAAAAACCGACCCAAAAACCGACCAAAACGACCCAAAGTCCCAAAAGATCACGAGGGGGGAAAATAAGGGGCGCACCCGGTTAACCTTTTTTCCCTTCTTTCTTCATAGCTAACGGGACTAGGAAAGAAGAAAAAGAAAAAAAGTGAGGGTTGAACTTTTTGAAACCACTTTTTCGAACTCCTTCATTTTCTAGCGCTTCGCCCTTCGCGATGGTGTTTTTGAGTTGAGGATTTTCTGTGCCTTCGGGCCGAACAAACCAATTCTGCGAAGAAATATCGCCTCATCCCTTCTCAATCCCAGCCGGCCTGAGCTTTATTTACACATTTTTATTTTACTTCAAATAATTTTTCAGCAAAAAAAAAAGAGAAGAAAAACTAAAGTTCAAGCTGTTTTTTCAAGTTCACTCTTTTTGAGAGTAGTTTTTCTTGATTCAGTGAGCCACTGACTCAGCTAACTGCATAAATGTTAATCTGCAGTAGGGAAAATAGAGAGAAACTTGCGAGAGCCACTTGCTGGAGCTCAAGAGAAAGAGAGAGAGAAGGAGAGCGGGTGAGTCTCCGCGCCTGGATGAACTTTTCCCTCTCTCTTGAACTTTTTTGTTTAGTCTCTCGCTTTCTCGCTTTTCAAATTGGCCCTCGCCTTTTATTTTTTCTGTTTTCTGAGCTGGCTCACTGAATGAAGAAAGAGAGGACCCTTTTTAGAAAGAAAAAGAGCAGCAGTCCTTTTTTTGCGAAAATAATTGAGATTTTGAACTAAAAGAGGATTTTCATTGAGAGATAGAAAAAAATAAATTTTATTCTTTTTATCAGTCGACAATCGTGTCTGGGGGGCCTTGAGTGCGTGGCTATTCTTTCTCGAACCCGGCAAAAATGAGCCAGTCAGACGTAACCCCCCTCGAGAAAGTTTACCTCTTGCCTACGGGTAGGGCCCGGAAATTCAGAAATTCAGAGAACGCCCACGCTTTTTTGGCTTTTTCTCCAGAGAGAATTTAAAAACTAGCCAATCGAGGAGAAAAAGAAGACAACAGCAAAAATTCTAGCTTTTTTTTCAATAAAAAAGGGTCGATTTTAACCATTTTTTTTTTGACAAAAAATCTAGAATTTTCACTTTTGTTCTCTTTTTTTTTCATAAAAGAAAGATTTTATTAAAAAAAAGTGATTGAAATCAACCTGAAACTGGTTTGACTTCAACCACTTTTTATTAAAAATAAAAAATCTTGAAAGTTCATCAACTCTTGATGTGTGAAAGCGCCGCCCTAAAGACGCCGGTTTAATTGATTTCGATAAAACTTGCCGTAACAGGCTTGCTGAAGGGCCATTATAAAAACGTTTATTTAACTATTTTTTATGTTCACTTTCTCTCCTTTCAAAAACGCGCCTTGAAGAAAACGAAAAACTAAAGAGATGATTTTATAGAATGGAATCGTCGGCTCTTATCCCAAATCTTGGGGACCCAAGGAACTTTCCGCCAACTTCTTCTGCTTTGGTGAACTTCTCCTCCAATTCAGCACCGTCTCGGGAGAATCAGAGCAATTTTCGTCAGGTAAATCTTTCATTTTTTCAAAAAGCCAGCGTTTGACCAATCAGAAAGCGGGAAATCGACAATCTTGGACTATCTTTCCGAAGTTTTACCGACAATCTCGGAATATGTAGATCTGGGCTCGGAAACCTGTGTAGAAAACCTGACTCAGGCTCTGGAAAAGCTGAATTTTAGCTTTTTCAGGATCTGACTCAGGCTTTCTTCACAGGTTGTCAAGCCCAGATTCTAGTGTTGGCAATCTGCTCTGCGGTTTTCAATTCTAGGGTTACTCGCATAGAAATGATATTTGAAAAAGAATGTCATTAGGTTCCTTTTTTGGTTCTAATTTGCCTCCCCGGCGGGTCGTCAAAAACTCATCAAACTTCAAACTCAAGTCTCCTTGAGTCAGAAGCGCGTCCTTGCATATATAATATGCAAAAGCTATTAATATATAAATAGGGGATCTTGGCGCCTAGTCCTGCCATTCCAGGTCAATACCAGGAGATACAATACGCGTCTCGCCCCGTTTTTTGACCGATTTAGAGGCAGAATTGTACTGTTATCATATTCATCCGCTTATGGGAGATGCGACATATAATTTTATCTCTATCCCGGTAGAGTTTTGACATTTATATTATTAAGGGTGCCAACACGGATTCAAAGATAAGATCTTCGAAAGAAAGATCGCGCTTTCTTATTTATAAAAGCCATATTGTGTCGACACCCTTAATTATTTCATAACGTAAAACAAGGCCGAAATAAAGTTGATGATCTTCAGTACTGATAGATGTATAAAGAAGGGTACACCCTTAATCAAGTTCGCTATTGAAAAACAAATGGAAGAGATCTTCCTTATTTTATTCATAGAATGTCGAGAAACCTACGAAGAAGTCCCTTAAATTGTTGATTTGCTAGACAAAAACCTCTTGCAAAGAAATTAAAACTAATTCTAGTGCCAAATCTGCTCGGATCAAGCGACTGGTCGCCATTTCGGAGTGCTCGCATGCGAAGGATGCAAGGGCTTCTTCCGGCGCAATATTCAAAAGAACGCCCGCTTCATTTGCTTTTACAACAATAAGTAAGTAGTTCACGGTGGCGGGTAGCCAGCAGGAGCTAAGCCCGATGGTTTTAGTTGCGACGTGTACGGAATAAAGAAACGCAAATGTTGCCAGAAATGCCGCATGGATCGATGCTTACAAGCAGGGATGAATCCAGCGCAAATTAAAAAGGAAAGGCGGTCGAAAGGTCAAAGCGACAGTGTCAATCAGCATCGCGGCTTTTCATTCAAGATCTTTCGGACCCTGACTCAGGATTCTACGTAAAGAATGACGCGTTTTAGTAGACTTTTCTCTCAAAATTTCGCTAGAAAGAAAGCGCCCTTGATTAGCGTCAATTATTAGCGTTATCGATCCTTTATTTTTTAAAAATTAATAGTGATCCGGGTCCTCTTGAATTGCTCAAAGGAATGAACCCCTTTTGACCCTCTCGAACAGAATAACCCCACTCGAAAGAAGCCGCGAAACGAAAAGACGCCAGCTTCGAATCCGACGCCGAATCCAGCCACTGTGACGCTGAATCCAGTGCCGCGCCTTTCCTTCGACCCTGCCGCTGGTTTCGGCAGCTCGTAAGTTCATTTATTCGATTCCATTCGATAATTGAGTTCTGTAGCGCGCGTCACACAGATCTGCTGCTCGCAAGAAACAACCGAACCCAATCGCCCAGTCCGTCCAACGAAGTTGAAACTAGCTACGAATCGACCATTTCTTCCCCTTCAAAACGCTCCTACAGTGCTGTCAGTCAAAAGGTAAAACGAAAAACCTTACTTTCAAGCGATAAAATAATAAGCCTCTGTCTGCCCGACAAAAGCTTCTGACAGGCCATAAGCCCGTCATAAAAAGTGAAGTTTAATTAGTCTACCTCAAGAAAAACAAGCTCGAAAATAACCATCATCGCCGCGCTAACTTTACGGTATAATAACCATCGCACAACTACTACTATTAATAACTGCGTAACGAGTCTTCTGATCGACTTTAACAACTGGCTATAACCTTAAGAGCGACGCCAAGGTTATTGTTCCGGTCAATCAGGCGCCGTTACGTTTTTCTTCATTGTATATTATATATACAGTATATATTACGATGGCTAATTATCACTATGAGGGAAAGCTTTTCTGGACGCCGAGGTCCCTGACTCAGGTTTCTACAGGGGCTGCTGAGCCCGAAAATTGGTTAACGACCTGAAAACCCACCTTGATTTTGAACTTTTCCCAATAAACTTTCCCATCTATTCGAGTTTGCGCTCGTAAACTGGGACTAACCTACCTTTCAGACTGGAGCCTCCTCGACAGGTACAGCTTCGACGCGCCCTTCCGTCATCAGGAAAGAGCACAACGGGCGCATCTGGATCATCGACACCGAAACGAGCTCAGAAATCCTCGAGCGCGTGCACCACGCTTCCGATCTTGGCCTCAATCGCGGGGCGCACCGACCGCCAGCTTCGCTACCGCCCAGAAAGTGCTGGCTCTCCTCTTGGAACCAGCCACAGCGCATGGCAGGTATAGCTTTTATCTAATCATGTAACTCGTAAATCATCAGTGCTGTAATTTATGATTCAATGACGCGTTTTTTGATTAGATTTTTATGCACTGTGAGTTTAAAATTAATACGAGGCCGAGTTGGAACGACAGCCATTATTTTACTGTAGCGTCATTGTTCTCTGCATCAATAATTACTCGTCTGACAGGGCGTTCCAAACCGACATCGTCATTAGTTTTACCCTTCAAGGTTTCAGCAAGTCATTATCTTTGAATGCAACTACATAATTCATACGTATGCCCGTTCAACTTTGTCCAGGGAAGAATTAGCCTGGCAAAAGCTGCGGATCGATAAGATCCAGCGACTTGATTATCCGATGCGTTGAGCGAGAGGGAGGCAAAGTTCAGTATTTGAACTCCACATCTCTCTAAAGAGCCCTAAAGAATGAAGGATCGATCACGAGTGTTTTCTTTGTGAATAAAAACAGGAAATAACTCATTTTTAACGAGCTTTTCAATTAGCGATCCAGCAATCGAACAAAATTCTTTTTATCAATTTTAAATAATAAATATTTTTTAGATGTCAAAACAGAAATTCGGGAGCGCGAAACCGCCGACGAAGTTACCAAAATTGTCTTCAAGAACAGCTACGAAACGAGCATGGCCTGCAAGGAACTCTGTCAAAGTTGTCCCTGCTTCAGCAGATTGGATGAAAACGATCAAAATCAGCTGTTTGAGAAGGCGCGCTACGAATTGCTCATTGTAAGTTCAGGAAGTCGGGTTTTATGATGGGCTTTGGAGGCTTTTGATTTGCTAGAAGTTCTAGCAAGCCGTATCCAATCACAGGCCGTTATTTCCTCTCTCAGCCAATCAAATGAGTCAAATTTTCTGCGTAATGCCCGAATGGTCACCCCATTTTATTTTCGGAGAAATATTCTTGCTCATATTTTCGACCAATTGAATCAAACGCTCATTTGCTTTGGACACTCTTTCGCTCGTGTGCGTGCAAAAGAGTGTTTGAGCATTTGAGCGCCCGAGCAAATGAGCGCGCCGAGCATTTGAGTGTGCTCCGGCTAGAACAGTATATGGTAGCTTTTAATTGGATAAATGAGGCAATTCTGACTTCTGGTTGGCTAAATGTCTAAGTCAAAAAATATTGCTTTCTGATTGGCTCAGACATAAAATTATGGCTTCTGATTGGCTAAGAGAACCCATTGAACTCTAGATTTGCTAGGAACCGTATCAGCTCCTAATAGGAGACTCCTGTTCTGAGTGGTCAAATTTGACCGGCTGATTCTAATATTTGTTGTTGTGGTTAAAAATACGGCTCTATGAGCAGATGCGATAGGTCTCGCGAACGTTCATTTATTTAATTCCTAATTCAAAATATTTACGCTTGTTTAGGTCTATTCCTATTACCAGAACAAGATGACCATCAAGAAGACCGCAGAGAATTCGAATAACATGATGAAGCAACTCATCAACTCGCTGGACAAGTGCGACATCAAGACGTGGGAGGACGTTAAGCTCATCATGCTGCTATCGGTGCTCAGCAGGGATCGTCTGGGCAAGATAAACGCCATCAGAGACGTCAAACTAATCGAAGAGTAAGTTCGACAGTCTTGGGAAAATTAAATGAACTGATAGAACTTCTATCTGACTGACTATTCCAAGTTGGAATTTCCAACCTGAAAATCAATCTCATACTAAAGAAGAATCTCTTTTGACCAGCCATAAGCCGCTTGCGGCTTCGAGCAACATAAAACATAAGCCGCTCGTAGCGCGGCTTTTTGACATTTTATTGGCCGAAGATGCTAGCGGCTTATGGCTTGTCAAAAGAGATTCTTCTTTAGTTGAATTGAAAGGCAATTCAAATTTGAGCACATCAGATTCTGGTGTTTTAATTGAAATCGATGTTTTATAAAAAAAAAAGAATTTTCTGCTTGGCAAAGCAAAAAGAAACAAAATTGCCTGTGCTGAATCTGTTTAATTTGCGTATTTGATTAGCCAAAAGAGCAAATACCGGCTTTGAATTTGCGAACCCCGTTGAACTCGGAACGAACTCGGTGAAAGAGAGTAGCTGGGAATTGTTCAAAGTCGCTTTTTGTTCAAGAAACTAAACAAAAATCGTGCCATTTCGAAGCTTCAGAGTGCGGCTTGTTTGAGCATAGTTTTGCGGTCGGTGCAGTTTTTTAAACTTGTTTAGTCGGCATGAAAGTACGCTTCGAAATGGCCTGGGGAAAAGTGGGGTTGAAAAGAAGTCTAGTTCACGAACTTCTGCCAAAATTAAATGATGCCAATTTTAGCCAATCGAATGAAACTCATTCTAATCTTTGATTTTCAGATCTTCAAACGAAGTGGTCGCACAAATCGAAGAACAGTTCGCAGAAGTCGGCGAAGGCGGCCTCAAAAAGTCGATTCTAGTGATGATCGTAATGAGCCAGTTGCGCGAAGTAAACGAGTTCTGGAACCGCTGCGATCTGGACATCAACGGAGTGCCAAATGAAGAAGAGCAGCACTGAAACGAAAAAAACGAAAAACTGAAAGTTCTATTTTTAATTTATAATTAACGTGATCGCGAGTTCTTCATGCAAACTGCCTCCGTTCACCGACACAAGTATTCTTGAGGTGTAGACTTTTATGCATTTATTACCTAATTTTAATTTTATTGGCGAGTTTATTCATGTTTGCGTTTTTTTTTCTTAATTTATCTTTTCCAAAATCATAGACTAAAAATGAGTCTTCAAGTTTTGATGACCCGCTTTCTTAACCCCTTCCACCATATCTACCAATTTATTGGCAAAGCTCAAACCAATCAAAAACCCATCATCAAAACCGCTACAGACAAGTCTTATTATAAGATCAGCCCCAAAACCAATCCCTAAAAAGCTTGGTTTTGGGGGTGACCTTATAATGAAATATGTCTGTATGGGTTGCTGACGATAGATTTTTTGATAGATTTGAGCTTTACCAATAAATTGTTCAACATATCCCAGTGGGTTAATTTCTGTCTGACTCTCTTTTGAAATTCAGTAAGATCAGAAGTCCTCCATGATTTTTCAATTCAATATTCAATATTCGAGAAAAAAAAAACAAAACCACCGTTCCCAGCTCAATCCTCGCACAGTTAAAAACAAAACTAAAAAAAAAGTTGTTAACACAAAGTAGGTGTACTCTTCTAGCCTGAAATATTTATAAAAAAAATTTGTTTTTTTTTGCTCTTGAAAAGTTTTCAAATTGTGTCTTCTCATCCCTTTCAAATTCTAATTTTAATTCTATCCGACCCTTTTTGCCCAAATTTCCTGACTCTTTCTAACTTTGGCATTTTTCAACTCCCTAGTTTTTAAAACAAAGTCTACCCAACTCCAAAGGTCGTCGTTTCCTGCCCAAATAACAGCGCAAATTGAATTTTGAGATTTTTCAAAAAAAAAATACTCTTCCTTTTTCTTGAAACCAAACAACTACTTTTAAAACAACAACCACAACAGCAAACCAAAACAAAAAAATAAGTGACTTACGAAACTTTTGTGAATAGGCCCGTTCAAAAGTTCAAAGAAAAGAAAATCTTCTGCTTTACAACTTGTTAAAGTTTATTATTTACGAAAGAAGTGAAACAAAACTGTACATATTATTATTCCAAGATAAACAATGATTGAACTCCCAGTCAATTCTCAATTCTTCCGTGTGTTTGTTTGCCTTTTAGAAAATAGAGATTCCAAGGGCCAGGAATTTCTACTGCAGGATTTTAATTAGTTTCTTACATTCTATGGGGTTTTATGGGTTTCTTATGGGGTAAGCTCCTTGGTGAGAATACCACTGCCTGATTGGCTGAAAACCGCAATGGAACGCATCATCTGGGCTCCGAAACCTGTTTGGAAAACCTGAGTCAGGGCCTGTGAAGCATCTGGTTGATTTTCATGCCCTGACTCACGCTTTCTACACAGGTTATCGAGCCCAGCTTATGAGGTTAGGTCTAGACTCTAGAGTAAGAATACCGCCCTCTGATTGGCTGAAAATCCCCATAGAACCCATCATTTTATTCTTTTGTTTGTGCATTTTTCATATGACAGTATGGACCATACTGTATGGTTGTTTCTTATGGAATCGTTTTCTTTATCTGTTTTTACGTTTTAGTTTTAGATAATATTGAAGCTAAACCAAGGTGATGCTCATTTTCCAAGTTGATTTTACAATTTCCCTTTCTTTTATTTCATTTTTTTCCGCGTAGTTGACAGTAATTAAGGTTCTTCTCGCAATTTTCATCGAATTTTCGCGAAATTGAAGAATTCGTTTTTTTGAATTTGGCGCGTATTGATTTAATTTGCTCTCGTCGCTCTTATTTTAATATCGTCTTTTTCTTCATTTTCGCCTTTTCATAGAGAATTACTGTCAGTTGCGTTTTACTGTGTCAAATTTTGATGAACAAGGTTTAGTTCGAAAAGATTCAATTCTAGCGTTTTCTTGAACTTTCTATTTTTCTCCCTTTCTGCGTTTTTGTTTTCTTGCGTCAATATTTCGTCATTTTTTGCATTCTTGAGTTTTGATTTTTCTATTTTCAGAAAGAAAAAAGAGAAAGAAAAGAAGGAAAATGGCTGCGATTCTTCAGGGCGTTGGAAAATTGGCCGCCACAGCTGGTTTTGTCGGTGTTGCAGTTAATAGCTGCATTTACAATGTTGATGCTGGATGTAGAGGTGTTATCTTCGATCGATTTAGAGGAGTGCTTCAGGATGTCAAGCAAGAAGGTGAGAAAGATAGAATTGAAGGGCATTTCGGAGATGATGATATGTACAGTAACTGGTGTTAATTCAGGCATAAATGAGATAGAGTTACTTCCATTGAAAGCTAGTACTGAAACAAACTCCTAAAATACCTTAAATTTGATCATTTTTCTGATCGAAATCGCTGATATTTGATGTTATATATGATGTAATATTTTATGAAACATCCATCTTATCGAAGAACAATTTCGATGAGAAAAGTGGCTAAATTTGAGGCATTTTAGGACTTCATTTTTGTACCAATTATCATGAGACAGTCTCTCATTGAGACTAACTCTATCAAATTAATGCCTGTACTTTCGGGCTCGACAACCTGACTCAGTTTCTCCCTCAGGGTCCATCTATTGAAACAATCCTTTTCTAGGCACTCATTTGCTGATTCCCTTCATCCAAACTCCACACATCTACGACGTGAAAACGAACCCAAAAATGATCCGAACCGCCACCGGTTCCAACGATTTGCAGACAGTCAACGTTTCTCTTCGAATTCTTTACCGACCGGAGCCGGCCAAATTGCCTCAAATCTATTCCGAGCTTGGTTTGGACTACGATGAGCGAGTTTTGCCTTCTATTACTAATGAAGTTTTAAAGGTACGAGAAAAACACGCGCCCCGGGGCACGATTGATGTTGTTTTAGGCTGTTATTGCTCGATATAATGCGGAAGAGCTGATTACTAAACGTTATACTGTCACTGAAGCTATTACCAAACTCCTGACTGAACGAGCTGATCAATTCGGGTAAGATAGTAATAAACGCTGCTCGTTTATTTGACGCTCGAAGCCGGAAGTGGCTTCTTGATTTGTCGAATCATTTTTATCACAAAATAACGCTTTTTTCAACCTCTTTTAAAATTTAGTATTATCCTTGACGATGTTGCTCTTACCCACCTGACTTTCTCGAACGAGTTCACCTCCGCCGTCGAACAGAAACAGATCGCTCAACAGAAAGCTGAAATGGCTCGATACAGAGTCGAAGAAGCTGAACAGCGAAAATTGGCCGCCATTATTCGAGCGGAAGGTGATGCTGAAGCTGCCAAGTTGGTTTCTGATGTAAGCTGAAATAGGCGCTTCCGTCCGTTGAATTAATCATTTTAGGCGATGCAAAAATCGGGCGAAGGCTTGATCGAAATGCGAAAGCTCGAAGCCGCAGAAGAGATCTCGACGAACTTGTCCCGAAACCAGCGCGTCACCTACCTTCCATCGGGCCAGAATTCCCCTGGTCTCTTGCTGAACTTGCAGAGCTAAAGAACGAGCGAATAGATTCAATTTTACACCAACTGTGAAATAATTAACTGAAATACATCCTGCCTCTAGAATTAAGAAGAAAAAACAGCTGTTCATGAGTAACTGACTGAACTATCACGTGTCTCTGAAAAAGATATACCAGCTTTAATTTATTATTTCTTCCCTTGTTGTCGTTGGCTTTCGAACTTGCATCTTTCAGCCCTTCTTTCTCTCTGACTCGCAGGAAAAAAAAACATCATAGGAATCAATTTGAATCGACTCTTATTAAAATTAATTAAAAAAGTTTGTTTACCTTCCCATTCTTCTTCAGAATGGGAATCAGATAATTTAACAAGCCCAAAAAGCCATATCAAAAATGGTCAAGCTTAAAAAAGAGCTTGGAAAGCTCGAGTACCTATCCTTGGTCTCCAAGGTCTGTACCGAGCTGGACAACCATCTGCAGATGGATGATAAGGACTTAGCAAAGGAAGGTTTCAAGATTTTTAATGAAAAAGAGAGGGATAATTTGCTCCTTGTTGATCATTTGAACGATGATTTCGTCGACCTATCTTGAAATCATCAAAGTTCGTGATCGAGCTCGCCCATGAGCACCCGAAATTCGAGTTGTATCGCCAAAAACTCATCGAAAACGGCGCCGACTTTTCCGGCGTCCTGATGCGTTCGATATTCGACCTGGTTTATCGTATGAAACAGATCGCCAAATCCGGCGATGCTAAAATGATCGAGGATGTCGTGAAGACAGTCGATCCAAAAATGGCGGAGAAGCGCTCCAAGTTCAGCGGCTTGGCGATTCCGGACGATCCGAGCTTTTCGAAGAAGCTTTTGCAAACGGAAACTGAAGCTGCGGCGGAACCAGAAGCTGATGTCGATGATATGATGGCCGCTCTAGAAGGGTTGGCAGCGCCGCCGCAGCAAGAAGAGGAAGAGATTGCGCAACTTCCGGACGAGCCATCTTCAAAGTCATCGTCTCGGAGACGAAGCCGCTCTCGCTCACGAGAAAGAAGGCGGCGTTCCAGATCGCGGTCAAGATCACGAGAAGATCGAACTAAAAGGAGGCGTAGATCTCGCTCCAGGGACTCACGAAGAAGAAGATCTAGTAGATCACGTTCGAGGGAGCGAAATCGCAGCGGAAGAAACCGAGAGCGAGAGCAACTCGATAAAGAACCGCAAGTTGGAAAAATCTATAGCGGAAAAGTCACTTCTCTAAAGCATTTCGGCTGCTTCATCACGCTCGAGGGGTTGATAAAACCGGTCGAGGGCTTGTGCCATATTTCAGAGCTCCGAAATAACGAGCGAGTGAATGAAGTATCAGATGTTGTTGCCCGCTTCCAGCAGGTCAAGGTCAAAGTCCTGAGCTTTTCTGGAACGCGTACTTCGCTGTCGATGAAGGACGTGGATCAAGCAACCGGCGAAGATCTGAATCCAGATCGATCGGGTCGACTTCTTGCTCGTCCGGAAATCCCGCAAACCGCGAACTCATCATCCGGCGATTTGCTGATTCGAAATCCGGATAATCCTCTCCTCGATCGTAACACCAAAAGCACAGACGATGGAACCGCTCCTGGGAGGAATAAAACGGTCGCGAAATTGTCGGACATGGATCGCTGGGAAATAAAACAGCTGATTCAAGCGGGAGCGATCGACGCTTCCGAACTTCCAGAGTGGGACGAGGATACGGGCTTGATCTACGATCCAGATGCGGAGGAAGACGAGGATGTGCAAATCGATCTGGTCGAGGATGAACCGCCGTTCTTAGCCGGCCATACGAAGCAATCAGTAGAGCTGTCGCCAGTTAGAATCGTCAAGAACCCCGACGGCTCGCTCTCTCAAGCGGCCATGATGCAGACTGCGCTAAGCAAGGAACGAAGAGAGATGAAAATGGACCGGAAGAAGAACGAAAATAACGAAGAAGCGAGCGATTCGCGCCAGTGGAATGACCCGATGAAGAAGGGACAGTCCTTCGACAGGGGCTCCGGGGGACCAAGAAATCAAGACATGCCCGAGTGGAAGAAAAAGACCATGGGCGGCGGCGGAAAGGGCTTCGGAAAGAGAACGAATTTGACGATCAAAGAGCAGCGGGAAGGACTGCCTATATTCAAGCTTCGAAAACAGCTCCTCCAGGCCGTCGAGGACAATCAGATTTTGATCGTTATTGGCGAAACTGGCTCCGGAAAGACAACGCAGATTACGCAATACCTCGCGGAAGAAGGATTCTCAACTACTGGAGTTATTGGTTGTACTCAGCCGAGAAGAGTAGCTGCGATGTCTGTGGCAAAACGAGTGGCGGAAGAGTGTGGGGTCCAGTTGGGCCAAGAAGTCGGGTACAGCATTCGATTCGAAGATTGCACGAGTCCAGAGACGAAGGTCAAGTACATGACAGACGGTATGATGCTCCGAGAGTGTCTTGTAGACACAGACTTGTCGCGCTACTCCGTGATTATGTTGGACGAGGCGCACGAACGGACCATCCACACAGACGTCATGTTCGGATTGCTCAAGAAAGTCATCAAAAGACGCAAAAATCTGAAACTGATCGTGACCTCGGCGACACTCGACGCCGTCAAGTTTTCGTCATACTTCTTCGAAGCTCCAATTTTCACTATTCCTGGTCGCACCTTCCCCGTCGAGATCATGTATACAAAGGTAAATTGAGAACTTCAAAATAGCCGAAATAGCCAAGTTTCAGGGTGTTCGTTGATTTCTTAATTTGAACCTCAAAATCAAGTGTTTTTATTTCAAAACAGTGTTGAAATTGGAATATTCAGGAACCAGAAACTGACTACCTCGATGCCTCGCTAATCACCGTCATGCAAATCCACTTATCGGAGCCTCCCGGAGACATTCTTCTCTTCCTCACTGGTCAGGAAGAAATCGACACGAGCTGCGAAATCCTCTTCGAACGAATGAAACAGCTCGGCCCTGACGTTCCAGAACTCATCATCCTTCCTGTCTATTCCGCCCTGCCGTCAGAGATGCAGACTAGGATCTTTGAACCGGCCCCGCCGGGGTCAAGAAAGATCGTCATCGCTACCAATATTGCTGAAACGTCACTGACAATTGATGGAATCTATTATGTCGTTGATCCTGGATTTGTTAAACAAAAAGTCTACAATTCTAAGACTGGCATTGATCAGCTTTTGGTGACGCCCATTTCACAGGTGAGCTGGTTAAATACAGTATTGTCTTTACTGTCATTCATAGGCACAAGCGAAACAAAGAGCAGGTCGAGCCGGAAGAACTGGTCCTGGCAAGGCTTACAGGCTTTATACTGAGCGAGCTTACAGGTAATCCAAATAAAAGATCACCTCACAGCTGATAAGAGTTCCCGAAACAACCCTAATTTCAGAGATGAAATGTTGCAAACAAACGTTCCAGAAATTCAACGAACCAACATGGCTACGACCGTCCTTTCCCTCAAAGCCATGGGCATCAATGATTTACTAGCGTTCGACTTCATGGATCCCCCTCCGATGGAAACATTAATCACAGCCATGGAATCGCTGTATCAACTCGGGGCGCTGGACGATGAAGGCTTGCTCACGCGTCTTGGGAGGAGAATGGCCGAGTTTCCCCTCGACCCAATGCTTTGTAAAATGCTGATTATGTCCGTTCAATTGGTGAGGGATCAGCGGGTCTGAGGGTGATTGAAAGATGATTTAGGGCTGCTCCGATGAGATTTTAACGATTGTTTCGATGTTGAACGTTCAAAACGTCTTCTACCGTCCGAAAGAAAAGCAACAGGTCGCCGATCAGCGCAAGTCTAAATTCCATCAAGCGGAGGGCGATCACCTTACCCTGGTAATTGACTATTTATCTACTCGATAACTGACTCAAAGTGTGATCTTTCAGCTGACCGTTTATAACGCTTGGAAGAATAACAAATTCTCGAACGCGTGGTGTTTTGAAAACTTCATTCAAGGTATGTTTTTGACTTTCTCAATTTTTACGTCAATTATGAATCTGGAAAATATCTTCATCTTTTTTGAGACTGCTTACATGAGCTTTCCGTAAAAAAAGATCCGGAATAATTGTGTTATATAAATCCGGTATAAGGATTTTTTCAGCCCGAACACTGCGTCGATCTCAAGATGTGCGGAAGCAAATGCTGGGGATTATGGACAGACATAAGCTGGAATGCGTCTCAGCCGGAAGAAACACTGCCAAAGTTCAGAAAGCTATTTGCTCGGGATACTTCCGTCACGCTGCTAAACGAGATCCACAAGGTACTAACGTAGAAAAACGTAAATGAAACCCATCCTTTCAGACGGCTACCGTACTTTGGTAGACCAGCAACAGGTCTTCATCCATCCCTCTTCCGCCATGTTCAACCGCCAACCGGACTGGTGCGTTTATCACGAGCTCGTCCTGACCTCGAAAGAGTACATGCGAGAAGTGACAGCAATCGACCCCAAGTGGCTGGTCGAACTCGCCCCGCGATTCTTCAAGGCGGGCGATTCAACCAAACTCTCGATGCAAAAGAAGCAGCAAAAGCTCGAGCCGCTGCACAACAAATTCGAAGAGCCAAATGCATGGCGTATTTCCAGAGCTTTTGGTCGCCCCGGTCGTCGATAAAATACCAATACCGGAATTAGAAAAAATTATTTTTAGCCACAACTTGTTCCATTTTCACTGCGAAATAAAAGGAAATTCACATGTTCAAAATTCAGCATTTTCAATCATCAAAATTTGATCGAAAAAGACGCTCTTGAAGGACTTTCTCAGGGCAAGCAGGTCAATACCAGGTACAAGACTAACTGAAAAGCAAACAAACAAGTGGCTATCACGGAGGCCGGGGAAGGTTCCAACTTTCGTCCCCTTTTAGAAGTGAAAGAGAGAAATACTGAGGATGAGGTTATTTGCTGCTCTATTGGGCGCTTCTCACGTGAAAGCTTTCGATGTAGATGAGCACGTGGAAGGGTACAGGCACGCGACTAAATACGTAAACCAACACCCAGGCGCGGATGGAAATATTCCATGGAAATGATCAGAGCAAGAAATATACTCGCACGTGAGAAGTTCATTTTTCTACTTTATTAACATCCGCAAAAGACCAGTTTTCCTCCTTGATTTCACGACTTGATGACGCTGCTTTCCTGACTCGCTGGAACACGTGTAATACGAATGGGGATGAGATCCTCGACTTCCAAGAGAACCAATCTTGTGTCCGAAGAGTAGCAGAAGCATATGGCTTCCAAGATTCACTCGGAGAGATAATGCAGCAGATGATGTCGGACGCGGAAATTCGCAAGTTTTATGTAAGAAAAACACAAGATCCTTTGGATTTGAGCTTGTTCAGGGAGGATACTATAATGCTGACAGAAGTCAAACGTACGAACAGTACAAGCATACAGAAGGCATGTCAGTCCTAGCCGGAGTTTACACGATTTACTTGGTCCACGACTTGAATCAAGACAATTTCTTGAGCCCGAAAGAGCTCGGAGCCGCCTGGGAAGCTGGAAAAACTCGACTTCATATCAATCCCGAAATGGAAGCCTGGGTCAACGCTAATCGCGGACAATACAAGTATGATCATTCTACTTAATCTTGTTGAAAAAATTCTTTTCAGGAGACTTTGGGGAATGTCAGATACAGATGGAAACTACAGAACTGCGAATATCCTTGAACTGGCGAACTTTCAACTGGCGACTAGTCAACTTGCTTTTGAGCATTTTATACTTCACGAAAATTAGAAATAAGAAAACTGCAATAAAGAATGATTTGAAGAAGAATTTGATGAAAAGTTATTTTTATTTGAACATTTTTTTACAAAAAGGGGGAATGGAAAATTTACAGAAAGCCGAAAAACTTAACCTTTGAAACATCCTCTTCCCAAGCAACGAAATCTTCATCGGCAAAATCGTTCAATTCTGAGCTTGACCGAATTCGTGTCCATTCAAACTTGTCGTTAGGGCAAACCGCTGGGCAGAAGATTTCTTCGACTTCGACTTTGGCGAACTTGTTCTGGATCTTTGACTTGATCTTCTTGAGTTGAAATTTCTTCTTGAGAAAGTTGGCTGAGGCGGATTTTCGAAGCTGCTTGGTTTTGGAGACCTTTGGAGTCGCGGATGGTTTTGGCGGATGGACGGAGAGGTCTTCGGGAATGGCGAGCATGGAGAGTCGGGAAATGCGTCGATCAACTTCTTTTCGGACGAATTTTGCGGGATTGGAGACGCCGATGGATCGTCGAGTTCCTTTGTTTCGCTGGAATTTCATGTTTTTTGAGTGTTGTTGTTTTTTGATAGTTTGATGATGGTTGCTTCTTCCGGTCTTGTATTTATGTGATGGAATAACGAGATCTTGCGCCATCTAGGATCCAGATGATTTACAAGAAAAAAGCAGCAGGCGGTCGATCAGCTGGTCGCAATTCCGATTGTTCTTCCGGGAATTCATTTGTGTCCAGCTGAAGCAGTGTCAATATCAAACGCAGATCGGAATCAGTCCTGGTTGATAAGGATCAGTATTGATAGACCGAAGAAACAGATTTCCGGGTGTCAGGATGATTCATTATTGAATGCAGAATTTTAAGTCTTCAGCAAATTAATTTAAGCAATATCTCGAGTTTAAATATTGGCAGGCAGCCAGGCGCATGGTCCGAGCAACTAAGTTTTTAGCGGGATCGCCCGAAGCTCCGGTTTTTCTAGTTTGAAAACTGTAAAATTTAATAAAGGTGATTTACAAAATGAGCTTTTTTCGCGTTGGAAATGAGGTCAAAATTTGAATTTCCCATACTCCTAACTCCTAGCTTTTCGAACCTCCTAATGTCTGTGCTGATTTCACGGCAAAACCCACAGTTCAACTGGCCACCAATTTTGCCGAAAAAAACCGAAAAAAAAGAAGATTGATGCGTTCGAAACTTTGACTTGTTATTGTTTGTTTAGAGCGTTTCCAATCATCATGTTTGAAGTGTCTTTCCTGGGACAATTTTGTTTGTGCAATTTTTCATTGCTTCAAAAACATTCTCGTCATTGCTTTTTTTGGTTTATCGCATCGCTGTGGGATACCAGAGCTCTTATCGCAATTTACGGCGGAAAAGAAAGTGGGCGTCGTCAGCAAAAGTTTCGGAGCACAGAAACCGCCCTGAGCTCTTAAAATCTTTATCAATTCAGCGACTTCCAATTTCCAGTCTGGAAAAGAAGACGAGAGTCACGAAACGATGTTACCCACTTACTGCTCTTGAATTCCAAATCGCAAAAAGAAAATTGGCGTGCGGATTTTTATGACAGAAAGTTTGACTTCATTTCTCGTCATTTTTGTTTTTTGACAAGGATTGTAGATTCTACAATGTAGAATAAATGCCGATCTTTTGGGTTCAAGATTGTCAATAAAACTCAAAAATCTAGGCCCTAGATTGTCCTTTTCTTAGATCAAAAGACAACAAAACAATATTTTATTCAGCAAATTAATTTTCCCCAATTTTTTCTTCTTGCAAGAATTTTGGTTCGAAAGTCTTGCTTTTTTGCTGAGAAAAGTACGAATTAGTGCGTGCTTGTACTTCCCGCCTAGGTTCTAGGTCGTGACGTTGCATATTTCTGCCAGCTTGTAATTTGTAGCGAAGTTTCATGTTTCTACCGTGCGCAGTGCACACATTGATTTTGATTGAGAAAACTGGGTGCTTATCAAGCAGAGCAGCCCGGGACCGCAACTGGGAGGCGCTAATTTCTTTTCTTGAAAACGCCCTAGACCGCCGAGGCTCTTTAGGCTGAGCTCCGCTCCGCTTTCGTGTCAGAGGATTGACACCACCCGCGGCACCAAGGGCCTTGGTGGAGATACAGCAGATCATTCCATCGCCCAGTCACAGAGACTCTTAAACAAAACAACCATCCTCATCCCCATCATCATCATCATCATGTCATAACCCCGATTGAGATTGTAGAAAAAGAGAGAGAGAGAGAGAAAGAAAGAAGGGACAAGAAGAATGAGCGAATTTAGCGAAATATCACAAGAAATAGGAAAAGGGAGCTTGTTGTTTTTAAGATTAGGGAGCTTTAGGGGATGAAA
Organism: Oikopleura dioica; assembly: GCF_907165135.1. NCBI lineage: Eukaryota > Metazoa > Chordata > Appendicularia > Copelata > Oikopleuridae > Oikopleura > Oikopleura dioica. The sequence continues at coordinate 13,796,003 of NC_137291.1, forward strand.
ACGTGGCAAAAAGGAAGCTATTTTTCCAAAAACGGAATTTTTTCAATCAAACGCAGATTTTGAATGAAGAAATCATCTGGTTTTCCTACTTTCTAGATGAATAAAAATTTGGTAAAAGATGGTGAAGGGTATCCTCTTCATTATCGCTCCTAAGAAAGGGGTTTTTGAGGAAACTTAAGGGTGTCAAAATCAATCTGGAACATTTCAATGACTCATTATCTGAATCCAACTTTAACTCTTTGTCTATAGAATATGCTAAAATTCACCGTGAAATTTCATCTTTCAAAATTCAGTCACCTTTGAATCCCTGCATCCTTGTCAATTCCCATTTCCCGCTTTTGATTCAACTTGGATCCCTTTGAATAAGTCGAGGACGAAGAAGTAGCTGGAATCACGGAAAAGAAAGACAACGAAAAACAAGGTAAAGAAAGCTGAAATTCAGCCGGCTCTGTCTAACCGACTGCGGCGTGATTGAGTTAACCTGACGAGTGTAATTGTAGATGACCTCGAAAAGCTGGTCCTCAGTGCAAACTGTGGCGGTATGCTCGGGCTGCTGCAGGCTAGAACGTGCGCAAACCCAAACACCGCCGCCGAGGAGGTGAACTATTTCAAGGCCTGGGATTGGAAGGCCTGTAACGTCGCGCATGCACCACCCGCGGACGGGTTCATTAACTTTCGCAGACAGTAACAAATCGAACTTTTACAGTAATTTAAATAAAGAGCCATTTGATCAAATTCAAAGCAAAAAAAGGGGCAGAAAAAAAATAAATCAGGAAATAAAACTGAAAATTTTTTTTATGGAATTAGTCGAGTGACGACATATGCGGTCAATCTTCGGGGTAGGGATCCCGAAGAATAGACGATTTTAAATACGCTCAATCTTCGGGGTAAAATCCCGAAGAGCTACCAATATAAAGTGCGGTCAATCTTCGGGGTCTTGAAAATCCAGAGACGAAGAATAACCGATGCACAATGCGGTGATTCTTCGGGGTAAAATGAGTGTTTTCGAGATCGTCGAGTGCTTAATTTCGCTGCCGCGTTATCGAAATTCCTATCATCCGCCCGCCTTATGAATGTTGCTATCAGCACGATTTCTAATCAAAAAACCGAAAAAAAAGAAGAAAAAAATTTTTATTGAAATCAAGGAAATGGTCCGTAATAATATGGATTATCCTTCAATTATCATAACTGAAGGCGACAGAGAGATTCTCTTTCACCAGTAGAACGCTCTTTCCAAGTCGATAATCTACGAATGTTCTCAGCTTAAAAGTATCTTAAAGTATCCTTCAAATTTCTTTTTCAAAGACTTTTTTCCCATAAAAAAATTAAAATCATAGTATTTGCTAAAATAAGGTTAGGGTTAGGGGGCACCTTCAAAAATGACGGAACAAATTACCCGAGGGGGATAGGCTAGGGTTAGTTAGGGTTACCGAAGGTAACCCTAAGTAACCCTAGACTAGACCCCGGCATCTTAGGACCGAGGGGCGGAGCCCCGAGGTAAAGGACATTCAGATTTGATAATTTTCTACTGTTGAAATAGTTTACTATACTTTACTGTTAAAAACTTTCAATAAGAGAGTTGTTAATTGGCTTTCAATCTTTAGGACGAATTTTTTATTCGAAAATCCCTCAATTTAGGTCGGAAATATCGGCCAAATTATTATTCATTATTATTCATTCATCAATTTACTGAAATTAATAACATCGGATTTCTATTTGTTTGATAGTTTTTCATAGCAGGAATAACTATATAATAATTAAATATGCTGATCGTTTATAAGTATTCATCTTCAAACTTTTTTTGACCCCGAAGATTCACCACAATGTTGATCGGTTATTCTTCGTCTCCGGATTTTCGAGACCCCGAAGATTGACCGCATTTTTATCGGTAGCTCTTCGGGATTTTACCCCGAAGATTGAGCGTATTTAAAATCGTCTATTCTTCGGGATCCCTACCCCGAAGATTGACCACGTATGACCTCGAGTGACACCCTTAATTTCTTTTTCCCAAAAATCCCAAGACAGACATCTCGTGGAAAAAATTTCCGCCTTCGGCCGCGCACTCCTGTTCGAAAACTCGCCAAGCGTGATGTTGGAGATGTTGCTGCTCCGTCGACTTCTGAAGGAAAGGTTCCAACATTCATCGAATCCCTAGTTTAAAACCCTTAATAATTCCTTATCAAGCCTAAAAGATAATTGGACGCAAGATTTTTTGTTATTTTTGTCAAAATAAGCGTCGATTTAAGAAGCATCAACGTGGAACCCTTATCTTTCAGAAATTAATGAAGCTGTCAGTCGATTTACAACGCTTCTAAGGAAAGGGGCTAGAATTGATGATTCATCAAATTTTCCGCCGTTTTTATCAAAAGAAGAATATGTCAACAAGACCGATAAAATTATGAAAAAAAGCTATCTTTTCGGACCGAAAACGATTTTTCCGATTCATTTTTCCGCTAAATGGCGCTGTTTTTCATCAGCCAATCAGATCAACGAAAATCGTACATGTTCGCTTATCTGATTGGTCCATCGCCAACCCTTTTTTCTCATGAAAACTTGGCTAAAACACGCCTTGGAAGCATGCAAGCCCAGTTTAATTTTCTTATCAGCAAATTAGCTGTGCGCTATCGAACAAGATATGCATTGTTATAAAAACTCCAACATAAAAAGAGCCCCAACAAGCTCTCGCCCAGCTTGAGTAGTTTTATCAGCGCCAGGATCGGCAAAGTTCATTAAAAACAAAAGTAGAACCACGAACTCTTAAAACGATTTGTCATGGTGGTTGCTTAATTTTACGGGGATCCAGGGCAGGAGTCAAATATAGTTCGCATTTTGTGTTGCGATTTCGAGTGGCTACGAGCTTGGAATGATGAAGGTTTTAGATGTCAAAGAATGAAAAATGGATTCTTTGACATCTAATAATTTTCAACATTTCAAAGCTGAAATTCTTAGCTTGAGGAATATCCATTTTTCTGAATAAACCAATCATGGTCGCAAATTATTGACTAGGCTAGGCTAGCTTAGCTGACTTGAAAAATAAATTAGACAAATTGTCTTTTGAGTTTATTTAGACTAAGCTAAACTTAGCTGAGCTACCTGATTTGTCCTTTTATAAAGCCAATAAAGGCTCAGCTTAGTTGAGCAAAATTTGGCTAAGCTACTAGCTAAGCTTAGCAAAGCTAAAATTTTGTATGAAAAAGGAATTCAGCTAGGCTAACTTAGCCGTAGAAGATTTAAGAGTGCAGCTTAGCTAAGCATAGCTTAGCTTAGTTTAGCCTAGCTTAGCCTTGATTAGCCTACCCTAGCCAAGTTTAGCCTAGCCAAGCTTAGCCTAGCCAGACTTAGCCTAGCCAAGCTAAGCCTAGCCAAGCTAAGCCTAGCCAAGCTAAGCCTAGCTTAGTATATTTCAACTGCGACCTCCTTATTTTTAGTCCGAAGTAGTTTTTCGATGGGTTAATGCTGTGCACTTTAGTGCCCACGAAATATTAAAAGGAAGCGATATTATTTTCGACGTAATAAAAGCCAAAATACCGGCCATTACGGAAAAAATATCGCCCCAATTCACCAGACAATTAGAATCGGATAAGTCGGCGGCTATAGAATATCGAGATAATCCGGTTCGCGCCCCCTGAACAAGTCCGGTGGTGAAAGATGAGACGCTTGCGCGTTTTCTCGTGGTCGGCTACAAATTCTCCTCGCCAATGGCGCGGGCGATCGAGGTGCCCGTGCTCGAGTGTAACGATGACATCAACGATGACGACCTCGAGTCGGACATTTGCAATGAGTGTGTCTTCTGCGAGCGGGACCAAGTTCGACACCACCGGACAAAGAAAAACGAGCACACACTCATGCGAGCCTTGAGATCTCCCTGCCGCTGTAGTCACGAAGAAGAGCACAAGAAAAAGAACTACGATGGACTGGTCAAGGACCCGACCCCAGTGCTCGAAGAAGACAAAGAAATAAAAGTCGAAAATGGAACCGACCATAAAAATCAAGAGAATCAGAACACTAATACTCCTGCTAACAGTAACTCCAGAGCTGCAACCTCCACTTCTTCAAGAAAACGCTGCAACCACGACAACTCCGAAACATGTGCAAAACGAGTATCCGTCATTATGTCCAAGCCGAGATCGACCAACGAGGGCGACACTGGATTCAACACTGGTTCAAGGTAGTTTTACTAACCGACATCCTTCTTTTTCCTAGTCATTAACCAATCGTGGCAAATCTAAAATCTTGTTCTCTTCGTTGATTTCAAATTTAAGATCTGCTCTCTCTGTTTCTTCCTTCACAACTCCTGTCCCCTCTTCACAAAGTTATATTAGCAAGAATCCTCCTTCATCATCTCATCAAAACCATCACCACCAGCACCAGCACCACCATCACAACCATCAAAATCATCAAAATCACCAGAATCGCCAGAGAGATCAGCAAAACCACGCTGGAAAAGAAATTTTACCTCGGCCAAGTGCTCATTTGGACCAAAATCAACAAGCTGCTATGCAACGAAATCATCAAAACCAGCAAGTTCAGCCTCTTCCAAGGCCACAGTTCAAAGTAGAACCACCTCAGGAGTTCCAACGAACGCCTATGCTTCCTCATTTTCCCCACGGGCACAGGTACTCGTCCCTACAAAATACCCCCAAAACCTCGCTTCAGAATGGGGCACCCAAACTTCAATCAAGCTATGCAACTGATGCAGCAGCAAAACTCGCTCTACAGCCAGCACCAGCAGCAAATGCCCGCCCAGCGTGCCGATAGCGTCCAAAGTATGCCGGCGTACTTGTCCAGCTATCGAATGCGCGATTCTATGTCGCAGATGATCCGCCCAGATCATCCGATGAATATCAAAGTTGCCTTCAATAATTTAGGTATTTCAGAGTAAATGGAGCTTTTTGTTTACAACTTTCTTGAAATTACTGATAAAACTGGTGAATTCTAGCGCTAAAACTCGGAATATCGCGGTCAATTCCAAAACATACAGAACAACAAGTGACCGACCTTCTTCAAATTGCTTGTGAAGTCAGAAGGGATCAAGAATGCGACTATTTCTTCTGCCCATGGCAAGGTAAATATCACATCATTTTCACCCCTTTTTCTCCTTTCTAGAGTGCCCCAAGTTCTTCAATCGGCGCGACTCGCTCGTCCGCCACCTTCGAGTCCACGTGGATGTTCGATCATTTCAATGCGAAAAATGCGACCAGAGATTTCTTCGCTCCGATCATTTGCGGTAAGAAACATCGAAAAAAGCATCAACTAACAATTCTAGGGTTCACATGCTGAGGCACACAGGAGAGCAGCCATTCGCATGCATCGTCTGTGGAAACACTTTTGCTAGAAAAGATTTGAGAAACAGGCATATGAAAGCGACGCATTACAAAAATGAACGGCCGCCGCAGCGTGTACTAGGAAATGGTTTAAATATCTGTGAATTCTAGCGCTCGTTTTTGAGTCAATAAAAAACCAAAATAAGACCTGTTGGAAGGCGCGAGTTGGGACGATATTCCGATTTAGAATGGAAATTTGACAAGTTCTTCAGTGAAAAAATACAACTTTTAACTGACAGACATTTCTAAGGTGTGCTAAATTATCTGTAAGTTATCTACCTGTATCTATTTATTGAATTCACATTGCATATGTTAAACTGTATTTGTTAACTTATCTGCGCTGATTCGTACGTTTGATCTTGCCTTCAGTTTTGCAATTTCAGATCAAAATAAAATAAAAAAAAATCATCGAGGTCCCTTTCTTTGCAAATATGTTCTTGGTTTTCTGTGCTAACCGAGCCTTACATCGGGTTTGGAAAGATGAATGAGAAGTACTGACATTAAGAAAGGAAGAAGAGCGAAGACTCAGATGTCAAAGTGTCAGACAAGCAGTCGTGAAGACTATTCCAACATTCCATTTTTTACCGTTTTTATCTTCATTGATTTTTTTTCTACCAGAGACCTCTCAACATGGTTATTGAAGAAGAAAATGAAAAAATAAAGAAGGCGATTTTCCAGACTAGAGTCCGGGTAATTTTTATTTAATTCGCTTCATAAACTCTCTCGAAAAGTGTATTGATTGCGACTGCAAGGGCGTTCTGAGATTGAAGGGAAAGAAAGTTTATCTGCTACCCATCGAAGTCTTGACAACTCGTAGCATTCATACTCAAGAATATGATATCAAAAAGTCAAAGAAAAAAAAGACTTGGAAGAAAATAAACTCGAAAATGGCCTTGGCAGAGCACGGAAACGCCACCGATCCCCAGCAGTACAGTTATCTGACACTTGGCACTATTTTTTGGGTCACTGTCATGCTCATAGGTACCTTCTCTATAAATAATAGACTATAATTTTCTTCCAAAAATACTTTGAACCTAGCGAATTTGGCGTCTTTGGAGAAATCTCGCGGCGTAACGACTTTTCTGACGTCAACTTGTCACCGAAACTACAAAAAATGCGTCCAAAACGTGACAATGGATCTCTGCGGGCATTTGATGAAGCAATGTCACGAGACAGAAGAGTTTATTCTTCCTGAACCAGTTTCTAAAATTGAACACGCCAAAGCAGCGCCTCTTATCTTCACTGAAGAAGAGAACGAAGTAAATTTCCGCCGCTGTCAGAAGAAACAATTTTACGACCAGAATATCTGCCGCCATCTCTGCTCGACCACACTTGTTTTGAAATCAACGAGGACGAACCCAATCTCCCCCTGCGAGTCGATTTGCTTCGAACTAACCAAATCTTCTGATGCCGCTGGAGAAGTCTGTCCAACTCAGAAGTACTGCAAAAGCGGATGCCCTTGTCCATTCTACGATTGTGAAAAATTTGACTCACGACAAAAAATGATTCCTGCGTTTGATTTAAAGTCGAATTCAATTAACTCAGTTTCGGGTGCAGTAAAAGATGCCATAAGAAAGTCAAACGGCAACGTCGAACAGATAACTGCTCGTTTGGACTACCGAGAATATGGAAAACGAAAGATCTTAAAATTTCGAAAAATTGTGCTCTCCGATTTTGACGGAAATGTGAAAGACATTGATGTTTATGATAGTTTTTTTCTTTATGAACGTTTTTCTTGATTTCTTATGAGTCTCCTTTTCTTTTAAAAACGGAGTCAACAAAAACGCACAAGTCAACTGGTGCAACGTATCTCAATGGAGAACACTACCTGGTTGATGCGGTTGGAAATCTAATGAAAGTGAGGGAAACTGGCATAGCTCCGATATTCATTCCAAATCGTCTTAAACGAGTGTAAAAATTTGCATATTTTTTATTGCATATTTCCTTGTTTTTAGAGGATTTTTTGTTTTTCATTTCGGCTCGTCGATCGCAAAACATCATATCGAGATTCGTTTTAGAGAGAAGGGTAAGAGGATCTTTCCTGTTGTGGTCATCTGAAAAAGGTCCAAATATGCTTAACCCGTTGCCGACCGGTTGGCGTAGAAACGCCTTCTACGCCAATAAGTTTCCCGTATTTCGAGCCTCGGGGCGTGTTGTATCAGCAAAACTGCTACGCGCTCGGCAACGGGTGAACCCGATCTGAGATCGGCGATCTCTTTTCATCATGAATGTTTGAACCACATAAAAGTTCTCCAACTGGAAGAGAGGACAAATGCTACTTCTACGCTCCAGATTATAATTTAAACCGTTTCGAAGAGGCCCAAGGTTACATCGCCAGTAACCACTTCAATGCAAAAGTCTCTTCAACAAGCTTCAAGGGAGTTTTCTATCTGATGAGCGTCCGAATGAGCGAAAATTTTATCAAATTATCAACCACTGTGGCTTTGAACAGAATAAGAAAAGATGAAGAACTTGAAAAAGGGTGGAGAAAGAATGAGATCCATCTACCTTCAGAATTCAGAGACTTGGATCCTGTTCATGTTTTTCCTATGACAAGAGTTCAAATTGATTTATTTTCATGTTCAAAAGTGATTCTATTGTCGAACTTATGAAAGAATGATTTGGGAAGACTTCTTCTTATTTTAGTTACCAGAAGTATCAATCTTTCAAATACTTTGTATTCGCTATTGTTGGAAGCGGACGGGAAGTTTCTGACTCTGGGAAGCGAGTGGATTGGCTCTCTTGTTGAGTATGAAGAAGAATCTATCTGCTATTCGAAATTATTTGCTTCAATGGATCTCAATTATACTGATCGGGGTGCATTTAACAATGACGAATGCGAGTACTTTGTAAATGGAATACTCAACGACGAGAGGATTTTTCTTCAAAACAATGTTTTTGACTTGATTTTTGAAATAAGTTATAATTTCGGAAAGGGTTTTTTCTAAAGCAACTATTGTAATCATAGTTATTTGACTGTGAAATTCATAACGAGCTGAAAATTCTCACCAAAATGATTTAAATCCACAAAAGACACGATCGACGTCGAATTCGTTCAGCAAAAAGCTATCAAGAAAATGCACGTGACAAGCAATCCCTTTTTTGGCTTCCACGATGACATCTTCCCTGCTTTTGCGAAAAATGCTGAAAATCAGTCACCTTTTCCGGGGTCATTTCACCACAAAACAATTATACCCGATTACTCATTTACTTCCCTCGAAGAGTTCAAACACATTTCAACTGTCGAAATGAAACTTGATGGAACTGATAAATTTGAGTTCGATATGAAGATAAATTCAAGTTTTGGTGAAAAGTTTGAAGTTCTTGAAAGCAATTTCTTTGATGGAACAACTTTCTTTCTTTTTGGAAGTTTTCAAAATGGGTCGTTTTGGATTGAGTCTGATTATTTTGATAAAAGCGTGATTTTCCAGTATAATGAATCAGAATCGATGCATTTGGCATTCAATATAAATTTTAATTTTTCTGATGATGGATCTGTTAATTCATCGTCTTTTGAAGTTTCTAAGGAAGCGTCTAGTTTATTTTCAATCTAAAAAAATTTGTTCCTGTCTAAACGTTAAAAGAATCTCAATGAACATCTTTCTGAAACAAATATAACAGGACTTGAAAATATTGTAAACAAAAAGATTCGTATTTTCAAGTTGGACCGTCCCACGGAAATTAAAAATTTTGTTTTGACGTCTAATTTTAGCTCTCGGATAAATGTGATACTATTCTCTTCAATTCATATTGGAGAGGATCCAGAACCTTATGCATTGCTGCCTGATGGGTCGAGAGTCAACAACATGAATATCAAAAGTCCATTCGTCGACGAAGTCAGCATTGCTAAATATTCTTCCTTATCACGACACGCGCTTGTCCATGGTCGTCTTCATATCTTTGGAGGAGAATTTGGAAAATGGGGTTTCTTTAAAGTACTCAAAGAAGGCAAACACGAATTAATATCTTATAATAGATTGCGCGACTAGATGGGTGCAAATTCAGAAAACTTTTTAACGAATTAAATTATGTATACGAAACTGGTCATTCTGCTTTATCTATCGAAGAAGGAAGCAAAGGTTCTGTGTTGATGTTTTAGAGTAGATTCGTAAATTTTATTTCTCTCATCAGCATCTTGATGAATTTCCATCTCTGTTTAAAAAAATTTGAAATGACAAAATTTGAGGGAAATTTTAAGCATCATTTGAAAACTGTTGAAATCCTGATACGCTTTGTTAGATAAGGGTCTGAACTAAAAGAAAACACAATAAAAAAGAATTCTATTTTGAAATTTTTTTAGATACGTCCGGTCAAAAAGTCCCCATAGTGAAGTTTATTACGCACTCAATCATTTTTAGCGCTTATTTGTTTTGATGGTCATACAGATAGCAGATGTGAGATATTCGATGGGATAGAAGTAAAACCAATTCGTTCTACAGAAGAAAGACACCTTTATGGAGAATTGGGCCTATACAATGGTCGCCCAATTGCAATTGGGGGTTTTGCTGCAAAAGGAGCAGTAGAGGAACTGATAAAAAATAGATGGATAGTTTCAAAAACTATGGTCCATCCGAGGTAGAAATAATCAAAGATCTTTTGAATAAAAAATTAAGATTCATTCAAAAATTTTCTGCAATCGGACTACCTTCTGGAGGGCTTTTGACTATTGGAGGAGAAAATTACAAGGCATTTGAGGAGTTTGCTGAAATCTGGGAATTAAAAAATGGCAAATGGTCTTTAGTTGGCTCACTCTCAAAAGTAAATTATTTTTTGATTCACAACATGCTCGTTTCATGAACTTTCTTTACTTAAGGTTGTGAGCTCGTCATCAGCCGTCTTATTGGACAGCAACATTTTTATTATCCCTGGCTGGCCTTACATAGAATATGAATCTCCGATTCACATTATAAAACTAGGTGAATGTTCATCACTCTTGTTTCTACTTATCAATTATAAGCGAAGTAAAACACGTAATAAGTTTCAAACATTGAAAAAAGAGGACGGTTGGACATTTCCCTTGCACTCGTTTCGAGGCGAGATACTACACCGCGCTACTAGCCATCATATGGGGGCGCAACGGAGCGCGCGCTGATTTCAAAAGCATCTGCAAAAAGCATGGAAATCTTTTCGTTGTTCTAAAAAAATTAATCATTGATTAATAATCAAGTACATATTTTAACTAATAATTTTACTTTCTATTGAGAAAAAATGATAAGGAAGAGTGTAAGGAGAACTCGTTGATCAAGTATGTTACACTTCTATTTTCGCGCGTACTACTACTGTATTGTACAGATTATCGTTCTCATATCAAATCTAAGTGACCCTTACCACGGGGCTTCGCCCCTTAGGTCCTAAAATGCCGGGGTCTAGTCTAGGGTTACTTAGGGTTACCTTCGGTAACCCTAACTAACCATAGCCTATCCCCCTCGGGTAAGTTTGTTCTGTCATTTTGCCCAGTGCCCCTAACCCTATCCTTAATTTTAGCAAATACTAGAATGCTTATCAATTCTATTTAGGAAGAAAAATACTTGATTGAAGTCAGAATCATTTGTAGAAAAGTCTTTGAATTTTTCACTCTTGAGAATTTTGAGTTCAGCGCGCGCTCCGTTGCGCCCCCATCAGTGGGCTAGTAGCGCGTCATACTAGCTCGCCCCCAAAAGAGTGCAAGGGAAATGTCCAATCCCCCAAAAAAGACACAGAAGAGAATATTATTGAAACTAAAATTATCGCAGAGCAGGGACAACAATGCTGGTATCCGATTATTTTCGTCTCACCTGCTCATAAATTCACTAGCTGTTGATTGCTTCTAGAAAATAAAATCAAAAGTATGAAAATAATTAGTCGATCGAAAAAGTTCTGGTTTGAGCTTTAATGGCTTTAGTGAGTCGTCTTCCATGAAGACTATTAATAATAGTCTATAACCATAAAATGTATTTTTTGCAAAGTTTTTTTAAATAAGGTCTGCGAGATTTCTAGGGCAAATAAATAAGATTCTTACGATCAGACATTATGAAGTCGAACTGACAACTCGTCAATTATTGAAAACGAGTACATGTTGTTTTGAGACAAATTAAATAAAGAACGTTGCAAAAACGTAATCATAATTTTCGAACAACGAGTTTCTATTTTTATCATAATCATGTACGCTCATGTTGCTTGCTAGCGCCAAAATCAGAAATGACGAAAACATAGTTTAATCTTCGTCATAAAAAAATGAAGCTTTTTTCGAGCTTCGCCCTTTTTTCTCTCCAGATAGAAGCCAGAAAACCAAATGTAATTTTGCTTAACACTGATGACTTCGGAATCGGCGACTTTACAATTTACAATAGAGAAGCGAAAGTTCCAACGCCGAATATCGACAGAATCGGCAATGAAGGAGTGAAATTTCTCGGCGCTAGTTCGGCTTCTAGTCGTTGTTCTCCGAGTAGATACATGCTCATGACGGGAAGGTACTCGATGGAGGATATTGAGGCCAGAATTATCAATCAAGGCAGACTTCGAAATTTTTTTTTCAAAATGGAGTTGTAAAAAAAAGAATATAAATTTTGAAGTCTTTGATCAGGCGAGCCGCATCTAGGGGAAATGTTCAAAAAAGCCGGCTACAAAACGGGAATCTTCGGCAAACAACAACCCATTCCGAATGGAATTCTCCCCGAAAATGCAACAAACGAGGATAAAGAAGCAATCTGGGGGCGTAACAAAGAAGCTTTGAAGTACAAAATGGAAGTTGGTAAGTTCCCAAACACATTGACCGTCAACCAGAAGTTCGGCTATTACGTCCAGACGGAACCACCACAGCTGCTGGACTACGATTATTCCTTCACTCAGCGCGGTCTCTGTTGCGCTCCAGGCTTGCACTTCGAAAACGGAAGAAGCACAGAGCCTGCCGAAACTTGGGTCAAGCTCCAACCCTATCCCGAAACAGCTCAAGAGGAAAACTACAACCCCAATGGCCACAACTTCCCATACACCGGCTATTTCGGCCCAGAAGGTCACATGGAAAACATGACAGATCCATACGAAATCACGAATTATTGCGGCTGGGCGCGACAAACCATCGCAGGAAAAACCTTTGACAGTCGCGAAGTCGAGCAAGAAAACACCTCAAAGCTCGAAAAATTCATCGAAGACAACCATGAATCGCCCTTTTTCGCCTATTATGGGATGAATAATGGCCATGCGCCGTTCAACACGCCACTTCGTTTTCGAAATGAGACGGAAGTCGGGCTCTTTGGCGAAGTGATTTTGGAGGCAGACGAGCTTGTTGGAAGAATTCTCGATAAACTTGAAGAACACGACATTGCTGATGACACCCTCGTGATTTTCATGTGCGATAATGGACCGACGACGATTGGCCATAAAATAAAGTCGGAGTGGGGACATAACCAATGGCTTCTTGATCTGCCAGAATCACGTGTTGGACCAGCAAGAACTGTTGAGCTGAAGGGATATAAAAATGGCATGGGCGAAGCAAGTCACCGAGCTCCGTTTTTATGGCGCTATCCTCGAAAATTCGCGCCCCGAATCATCTACGAGCCCAAAGTCCAAGTTTCCACGGTCGACATCTACGCCACCCTGGCCGAGTTGATCGACTACGACTTGGGCTGCAACGAAGCGCCAGACAGCCGAAGCTTTTTGTCGTATCTCGAAACTGGCGAAGCAAGCGAGGAGATAAAGAAGAAACCGATCATGACCCACGCTTTCAGTCAAGGAAACGAGTCTGAAAAGAAAAATGCTGCTATTCGAAAAGGAAACATGAAATACAATCCCGGATCGAAAGAACTTTTCAACACAGAATGGGATCCCGAAGAAACGCACAATTATTACGGAGAAGAGAGTTTTGCCAAATTCCAATCGTACTTGGACCAGTACTTGATCGACTGGTTAAATCACATTGATGCGCGAGAAGAAGCGACGAAAAGAGGCGCGGACAAGGAAAACTGTTATCCGCAATTTGAACGATTCAATTGGCTGTAAAAATTTGAAATTTATAATAAAATTGGTGATTATTCAAATTTATTCTTTCTCATTTTTTGTTGCATGAATTTAACTGGTCGGAGCAAGCATGAACCCAGAAAATGCCGAGTAATGACTTTCATTTGTTTGAAAAAGAATTTGGAGACATAAAAGACTAAACAAAAAAGTCTCAACTTTTTTTCTCAAAGCTTTTTTTCCAAACATTTTCCTTGGAGAGCCGCCGAAAACAATGCCATGTTTCAGCCTGACCCAGATGATTTCGCCTTTCTTGAGAATCAAAACGGCGTTGCAAGATGTTGTTTCAAACTTATCATCGTGGTTGGTCCCAGAAGCGACGATGTCTTCATTTCTCATCAAGTGGACAAAAAGAGGTCCAGAGTTTTCAACCCGCTTTTTTTCGATTTTTTCAAAAGATAATTTTTAATATTGATATTTGCTTGAATAACGTTGATAAAACCGTAACAAAACATTGACATGGAAAACATAAGTTCCATTGGCCGGAGCGATGAATCTGCCTGTGGTTGGATTGTATGCTGGCTCATCGGCTTGCTCGTCGTTCTGGTTGGTCACAATATCGTCGAAGAGAATCGCATCGTCGCGCTCGACGAAACTCTTGCTCAAGCAAGCCATGAAGGAGACTTGAGCTGCCGCAACGGAAAGAATTAGCAACAACCGGGAAGTAAAATCTTTCATTGCGATCAATTCTCAATGAGTCTTTCTCTCTCTGAAAGAACAGCAGAGAGAGACGGACTAGAGTCTTTCCGATGAGCTCCCGCAAATAAATTTTTTGTCCCGGTTTGTTTTGACTTTGATTATGAACTTTGATCATTTCTATGAATGAAATTATCAATCAAGGTCATAGAATTAGTTTTTTTTCTTAGAATGTTCTTTTTTTTCAGTTTTGCCATGATTATTCTCACTTGAACCATAAAAGACTTCAGTAAAAGATGCAGTAATTTTCTAACCTTGACACCTGAGGGATGATTTAGTAAAACTCGTTAAATTTGTTTCCTTCTCGCGACCCGGTACTTCAAATTAAGTTTTATACTGATCCTTTGTGACTCAAAAGATCAAGCTGAAAACCTCAAAAATCGACAATTCTATATTCTCAAAACGCTCAAAAATGAATCTTCTGTCAATAAATCCATTCTTCTTCTGACAAAAATCAACGAAAAAGCACTCGAAAAAAGCACCTGTTTCAATTCTACATCTTCTGAAAAAGATGACAGTGACGTTGATTTGGTATTGACACGGGGCGTTGAAAAATTAATAATTTTTTATCATCCGCTGAGAAAAGCTGAGAAGATAATCTCCAAGGCGGTAGCGGCCGAGAAAGAAAAGGAGAGTGTGGTAAAAGAGAGCGAGCAAAGAAGACTACCTAACCGAGGTGGCCAATTACAACTAGCGCCAGAGCCAATCTCAGAGGATCCTCTCTCTCTTTCTCTATTTCCCGCACAAAGGAGAAAAACTCTGAAAACGAGAAACAAAGAAGAAAAAAAGAGCAAAAAAAAAGAAAGAAGCTAGAATAAAGATACCGGAAAAAAGAAGAAACAGAGAGGTTTGAAGACATAGAAGATAAAGGAAGTAAAATTCGAGGGAAAAGAAGATCATGAAAAAGAGGATAAGAAGAAAATGCCAGAAATATCTATAATAGGAACCGATTCAACTTTTTTCTTTTGAAAATTTTTAATAATTTTTAACCCATTGGCGCGAGAAGGGCCATTTTTGGACAAAAGACTTTTTGATGAGCCCTTTTTTTGTTACTTTTGATTAGGTAAAAGATCACGTGATTTGATACAGTAAATCAATTTGAAAACGTATTTTTAACTCTGAACTAAAAAAGAAAGATTCAAAGCCAAGCTATCAAAAAATTCATCTCGGAGCTGGGTCCACTCGCACGTTGTAAATTTTGATTTGTAGTCTGGAAACAGGCCAATTTAACGCAGCCGAGGCTTGGTTCTTCTGAGAGTCGTTATTAGTTTATTCTATTTTCTTACCTAACTCGGTTTTAAAATTAAAAAGAATCTTCCAGTTTATTCTTTGTCTATATTTTTCCTCCATAGGGTTAGGGTTAGATTAAGGGTTAGGGTTTTGGAAAAATGAGGATTCTTTTTGAGAAATTTTATCATGCTGACCCCCTTATTTTTTCGAGCAAGAAAAAAGGGGTGGTTTCAGGAGCCGAGAAAAAATTCGACAAATTTTGCGTGGGTGGGTACTCAGCTACTGATTTGCCGGTAAGCCAAATCCAGGCTCCTGATTGGTTGAAAATTTTCACGCAAAATTTGTCGAAATTTGTCGGCTCCTGACAACTCCCCGAAAATAAGGGTTTCTTATAGATATTTTTGCATAAAAAATAAGTAGACCTGAACAAATTACGTAACAGTGTTAAATTACTGTGTTCCATTTCTCCCCCTGTATATTAGTCTAGTTGGTAGAAAGATGTATAATTAAAATAGCGCGGGGGGTTGATCCTTCTCTTCGAAGGTTAATAACTTCTTTTTTGGATCATCGCGGTCAAAACTGATCTAGCGCGTTTTATGACATTCTCCCCCATTTGCGCGAATAAATATTAATGGAGCGCTCCTGTCTTGATTTTTGTTGAATTGGCTTGATAAGCGAGCAATTGCATTATTCATGGATGGGGACTGCTGAGTGCCCTTGTCATCGCGGCTCTGATCGTCCTTTCTATTCAGGTACATGTCACACAGGGAATCAATCAACGTTAGGCGGATAAACGACTTTTGGACGCAGCGGATTAGCTTCTGATCAAGTTTATTAGAAATTAATGGAGGCGGAGGGTTAACCAGGTCATAACCTGAACCCGAGGGCACGGAGAATCGCACTTTGATACGAGCTTTTGTCTTTTCCTCCAGTATTCTTTTCTGAGCTCGGCAACCTTTGTACAAAACCTGACTCAGGTTCTGAAGAGCTAAAAATTAAAAGTAGCGGCTGTTTTAAGAACGAAGCCGCAGAGCGGCTTCGGAAAACAACCATATTTATCTATTTGGAAATATTGGCGAAGCCGCTTAGCGGCTTCGTTTATTAAAAAGCCGCTACGCGGCTTTTAATTTTAGCTCTTCAGAACCTGAGTCAGGTTTGTACGCATCGCAGGTTGCCAAAAATTACAGTAATTTCTTTTCTCAATAAAAATTCCCTCAAAATCAACCATTTCTTTTTGGAAGAAATTCAAGTAAGTTATTCAGGAGCCAAATGCCCGCCCGGTCACGTGGTGGCTCTTCCTCGTCTGGTGTTTTCTTTGCCTATCAACCTGGATCACTGGCTCACTTGTTCCGGCAAAGACCTTTGCTTTTCGAATCGTTCCCATCACTCCGGCAGGGTTTTTTTTTTCAACAAACTTACAACGAGAGAGATCGATAATTTAATCATGTAGTGGCATTTGGAAACATGGGCAAATCGGGATGATGTCCTTAGTGCCATACGTGGCGATCTCAATTGACGTGCGTGGCATTTTAAAAATGGGTCTATTTTAGATTGATATTATAATTTAACCCATTTATGAGTTCTGTCCCTTTTTGGGACATTTGCTCTTTAAATGCTCTTAGGACCCTTAATAAACCTTCTAATTTCGATGATGATACCCTTAATCGATGCGGAATTCTCCGAGCTTTCTAGTGAAACTTTAAGGGGGTGGTGGTCAAGAAAATTTTTTTCGATTTTTTAAAATTTTGATATTATTTTTAGATTCCCTGATAAAAAACGACCATTTTTGGTCCCTAGCTTTTTTTGATTGGACCAACTTTCTTTAAGAAAATTTTCGATTTTATGCTATAAAATCGCCATTTTTGGGAATTATATAACGCGTTTTTCGCACTTAAACAAACTCAAAATTGATATTTTATTGCTAAATAATGTTAATTAAACATATTTTAATTATTAAAATTTAAAAAATTACGATTATTGTGATGTTTTCCGAAATTTCATTGAAAAAATGAGTGAAAATGACGATTTTTCAGAAAACAACATGTTTTCATTCAATTACTAGTTTCTTTTCTAACAAGGTGAACTTTGTTAAACTAAGACGCCCACACGCTAAAGGGTTCAAACTTTCCCCACGGTAAGTTTTATTTTGAAAAAAATGATAAGGGGATAGAGTTTTTTAGGTCAAGAGATGGGTCTACTTTGAAGGAATTTTTTACCATTTTTTCGAAAAAGTATTTTTTTCAAACATAGCCGCCCACATAAATTGAACCCTTTTCAACTTATTTTCAATAATAGAAAAAAAAATTTTTTTGAAAAAATTAAAGTTTTTTAGGTTGAAAAAAGTCTTAGTCTCGACCACCACCCCCTTAATAAAGAGATACCCTTAAGAAATTTAACGCTCTAGACCCTTAAAAACCCTCAAAAGCCAAAATGCTTGTGCGGCCTCCTCTCAAAACCGGGAAAATTCATCATGATGCGATTCCACAACTGCCTCGCCGTTGCCTCCATCATCATCGCCGTCACTGCCGGAATCAAATCGTCTTACGAGCAAAGGTTAAACCTACAAACTCCCGTAAATAACAACCTTTTCAATGTGGCACCAGAAAAATTGAAGCACAAAACAGCTTCTCTTTTTACTTTATTTTCAAAATTGAGCACTGAAAAATTCCTCGTTTTAGAAAAAAAGCTTCGATGTTGGAATTTTCCATTGACACTAACAAAGTTACTCAAAAAATTAACGAAAAAAAAATCAAAAGAAAAAACTTTTTTTTCAAAAGAAACATCAGTTTCAGCGATTTCGCCAAATTCTCGTTAGACGAGTCGGTCCCTTTAAACTCGACAGAAACAAACCTGGATCGAGGTTCAACCGAAAGTCAGACAGACATTGTGAGGATACTGTATTTGATGGCGTTCGTGGTGTCGTTACTCTTGGTGCTGCTTAGGCTCAGTCTCACCTGCTGTTTGTACATAATGTCTGATGAAAGGACCGGAGCTCAGAATCACCGAAAGAATTTTCCATTTCTTGTAGTTTTTGAGCTTGAATTAGGGATACTCGTTTCTCAGGACTTTTGCCAGGGCATGTTTCAAGATCACAGGTGAGAAAATGGCCTTTGACCAATCAGAACGCCTGATGAAAATATTCGTTATCGAAGAAACCCTCTGTAGATCTTTGAAAACACCATTTTCTAGGTCGCGAAATTCCATCTCGACCGCCACAAAATGATCTACGCCGAGAAGCGTCGTCAATCAATGCCAGGTTCAACCCTTCATCCTTTCCTCCCTTTTCAACCTTTTTAGCTGTTCCACGACTGAGCGATATTCCAGAAGCATCAGAAAGCCAAGTGTCAAGTCGAAACCAGTCCAAATTGTCCAGTTCCGTCACTGACTTTCCTGCCGTTGGCTCATGACAACAATCTCTGCCTGTAGCTCTCCTTGTTTTTTTAAATGTTCAAGTGCTGTTTCTACCTTCATTCTTTCTCTTTCTCATTTTTACACTATCAATCATACAGTATCTTATTACTATTCAAAAAGGTTTATTCAAATAAATTAATTACAAAATTCACTTCAAGAAATCAAGGAAGAAAATCGTCATTTTGAAAATCCTTGTTGAGAAGGAATCAGTACAGAAGAAGTGACAGCATTGTCGACATTCAGAATCAGCTGTTCAATCATCGTTGGTCTTCTGGAGGTGGAAATTCCGTAGACTTCTTCGTCGTATAGAACTCGACGGATGACGAATTGGATTTGATAGGCAATGTACGACTAAAATTATTTGATAGAGAAAGCTAGGGTGGGCGAAATTTTTAAAACCCTTAGCCACCTAGCGGGGGAAGACCCCGCTCTTAGCCAATGAAAAGCAAGTTTTTTCTGCGTAAGCCAATCAGAAGCGAGTATTTTCTGCTTAAGCCAATCAGAAGCAAGTATTTTCTGCGTAAGCCAATCAAAAGCAAGTATTTAATGCGTAAGCCAATCAGAAGCAAGCATTTTCTGCGGTAGCAAATCAGAAGCGAGCATTTTCTGCGTAAGCCAATCAGAAGCGGACTAAACGCCCCTCCCCTTTGAACCCCCTGACCCTACATTTTGCCCACCCTAGGGAAAAAGAGCTGATAAAAGACTTACGAATAACAGAAATCCAAAAGCATTGAAAATTTCTAGCACCGTCAAAACTATCATTTTTTCGTCAACTTCTTTGAAAATCGCGCAAATATTGTAATAAGCCAGGCCGAGGCAAAATAAAACGCAGATAAATCCAAGTTGAGTTGTAAGAAGGAGAAATATCGTTCGTTTTCGACCTTTTTTTCATGCTCATTTCTAGCTCGATTTTTAGCTAAAATGAGCATGATTCCTTTCCTAATTGAAAGTATCCACCAAAAAGCGCAAGAAAACCCAAAAGCGATGCCAAATCCAATCCGCAAATCCACGGCAAGACAAAATCCTTGTACGCCTGGTTTTCATGGAGAAAGAAAATGATGTTGATGACTGATAAAATTACTGTAATAGTACTAGCAATGGCGATTAAAATATGATTCGCGGCCTTTTTTTCGAGTTCCAAAATCGTAAATTTTACATTGTAAAAAAGCTCTATAAAAAGATTAACAGCCGCGGGAGGATAATTTTTGATCGGCCAAATTTGACCCTCCCGCGACACTACGACGCAAGTGGGCGTAAAAACGGATTAGAGAACTCTTCCTTGATATCACCAAAGAGTCGATTGAGAAGCTTGGTCTGCCAGGTTTGCTGTTTCTTGGGCGGGGGAAAACCGCATCTTCCGATCAAGGAAGTGCTCTTTCGCCAGTTTATTTCATCAATAAGGTCACCTGCCAGAAGTGTATTTCGTCGAGCGTATGACCTTAAAAACCACTTACAATGTGTTTTACCGAAATGGACTCCCTAAGCCGCATTTACCAGCTGTTTTCTGGGGCCCAAATTAGGATTACCCATGTATTAATCGATCCGGGTTTTACCTTGAAAAAGCCCTTCCCGATTTCTGCAAAACCTCAATTTCTGCCACGAAACTTTCTCTGTCAGAATCATTCTCTAAAAATTCGTCTTTTCCTTTTTTATTCAACCCTTTTTATACCGAAAATTTCATCAGAATTCGCCATTTTTCGAATTATTCTTCCTGAGATAAATCAACTTGGGTGTAGTCTGATTTTTTTTATTTGGCCGGATCAGAACAGATGCACCCCGTCTCTTCTATATCGTAAAGTAATTCTAATCTAGTTTCAGCAAAGACCTCGCGAGTGCTGTTTTCCAAGAGCGATAAAAATCCGAGCGTAAAAGTCAGAGCGTTTTCTCACGGAATTACGTTATACGTCCTGACATTTTGGGGCTAGAACGTTTTTACAGATTATCAGAGCTTTTACAGTCAATTTCATGAGTAAAAATTAAGATTTCAGGGGTTCAGATCTTTTTTTTTTTGAAATAAGGGTGTCGCTTCGATAATTTTTTGTTGGCTTTTAACCATAAGAGGCACCTCTGTCAGATTCATCCCCTGAATCGACCTCAGCTGGCATTAATCGTCGCTCTATGTATATTGTTCACGCATTAGCATCTAGTTCATTTACCATTTTCATCAAAAAACATTGAGCAAATTGTCTGCGAGCTCCAACCACCTGATCATCCCTCCTCATCCCACTTTATGCTCAAGCAAAATCCATATTTAAAAACACCTCTCGATCGAGAAAAGTTTATTTCCCCCATTCCAGTATTGAATAAAGACAAGAGGTAAAGTAAAAAGAAAGAGAAAAAAAGGGTCAAAACAGGTATTTTTTGATTAATTAGAAGTTTGCATGCAAATAGCTTTTTTCGTTGCACTATTTTGTGACCTCATCAGACTGTATAAAAACGGACGTTACTGTCACTCGATAAAAAAAAACAGAGAGGTGAGAGTTCGACAGAAAGAGCAATAGTTATTTTGAACATCATCAAAAATGCATCGAAGCTAGTTCGGACACGAATTTCATATTCTTCCGATACCATTTTCAATATTTAGAGACGAAAAAATGCGATTCCAAACAATTTTTGCTGCATTTGCCCTGACGGCCGAGCCAGTTCTTGCTTTGGGTGCACAGCAAGCTGCAGGTAAATGGTTCATTTTATTAAATTTTCTGAAGAAAATTATAGAGTTTGATGAGTTTTCAAACCTCGGCCCAGCTTTTCAGCAATACTTGGCAGCTGTGATGAATCGACCGAAGCGAGGAATGGCTGGAGCGATGTACCGCGGCGGATATTTTTGAAAATATCGAAAAATTTTAATAAATCTCTTTTGTTCTGTTGTGAAAATATAACGATTCGATTTCGTTGATCATACAAATTATGGGTAAGCATCGTTTCCCCAGGTTGGGGAGATGGAGCTCTTGGGAAAATGAAGCTCTGGGGAAATGAAGCTCTTGGAGAAATGAAGCCTACCCGAAAATTATGGTTATCTAAATTTTCTATTCTTAAATATCGAAAGAAACTTTTTCGATTTTGACAGTTCGATTCAAATCAAAGAGAAAAAATTGACGACAATTAAAATAGAAGTCTTATTTTTGCACACAATAATCGGCAGATACTTGTAAAAGAACTGGATTCACATCGAAGCATTCTTCACAAAGAACAGGAAAATTATTGCCTATAACCTTTTGATTTATCAATTGATCTTCTTCGAAATCGAGGCGCACGATCTCGTTTGGACTTTCGATGCCTGAGACGATGAAAATTGAATTGTTGATCATTATTGTCGATCCACCAGAGTCAGCCTATATTGAAATCAATCTCATTTTTAAATTATTTTGTACTTACGTTTAGAAGATTTCCAATTTCATTCCAGATGTTATTTTGAAGAAGCCAAATTTTCTTCTTGCTTACAAACTGGTAATCGATTCCTCCAGCAAGCAAGAGACTTCCACTCGGTAGTCCCATCAAATAATGATAAGCAGTTGCTCTTAAAAATTTTAGAAATAAGATTATTTGGTAAAATACTGTGGGAATTCGGTCAAAAATGTCCATCCAGAAGAGCTCAGAGTTTCTACGTTAACCGGATAATTCTCGTGCCTATAATCTCCTACAGTTGTTGGTTGTCCGTTGTACATTCCAAGTCCGCCACCTAAATGCCCTTCTGCGGTTGAATATGTCAAGCCAGATGTAACACTGTCATAAATTTCGCAATTTTTGGCTTCGCCGAAGCAAATTAATGCTTTATTCCCATTTTCAATTGATAAAGCCGAAGAAGGATCAAAAGCTCTGAAAATCAATCGTGACGTTTGTTCTTCCCATCGGCAGCCGTTTAGTTTAGCAATCTATATAGATATTATAGAAGTATAAATTTTCATTACTTTTTGAAAGTTATCTTCGTAATAAGCTCCTCCACCGAAAGCGTAAAGCTCCCCCTTAATAAGTGCGTGAGGAGCGGCATAGACGAAGAAATCAGAAGGTGCAGTTATCCTAGCCGCGCTTTTTGTCGATCCATCGAAGGAAATTGAGAAGGCTCCGCTCAAGCTATGGCCCATAACCAAAATATGCTAAATAGATTATTATGTATATATATATATATTATATTATTATAATATATATTTATGAGATGCAATAAGCCCAAAATATGAAAATTAACCTCGCAAACATTTACCTTACAAATTTCATTCTTGCACCCATCACAACCGTTTGGGCAATTTGTTCCGCATGGACAAAATGAAGAACAATCTAGTGATATATCTTTTCAGGTTGACTTCGTTAATAGATCATATGATTTTGTATCGAACGTTTTCGTTTATTGGATAAACTTCATCAGGATACTAAACTTAAGATGAACGAAAAAGAAACAGAGGAAAAAGAATACTTTTATGTTGAGAGAGCAGTGTGAAATTGCTAACTGAGGAAAACAGAAAAACAAAATCAAAATATGGCTGTTTTTAGTCGAGCGCCAAGGTGGCCCAAACGACTTATCAAAATTGATAAAAGTAAAAACCTTGCTTTTGTTAATGCGTCTGATTATTATGATAAAATGAACAAAGAATTTCCACGATCAAAGTTCGTCAAAATTGAAAGTGACCCTACCTCAAAAGATATCGCAGATTTTAATGAAAGCATTAAAATCCAAAAACCCCTATCTCTCTTGTTCTACTTTCAAATCTATTCAATGTAATCATAAAGTAAAATCGAGCTTCGGCTTATTAAAAGTCCATAAACCAGCTCCACATCCAGTACGTCCAATTATTGGTGCACCTGGTAGCATTACTGCGAATATTGAAAAATACATCTACTCCATTCTATCCAAAATTGTTCCTGAGCTTAAATTCTCTTGTTCTTCTACTAAAGAATTTAAAAGTGCATTTACTAAAATCTCACCTCAAATAACATCAGAACATTCTATTTGGAGTGCAGATGTCGTGTCAATGTATCCATCAATTGACAATTCTAAAGCTATTGACGTGATTATTGATATTCTTTATAAAAATCCTCTTCGATATTTTAGCCCTGAAGATCTTCCAGATGGCACTATTAGTTATTTTCCCCCTAAAGATGTTTTTCGATCTATTCTTGTTTCAGTCTTACAAAAGTTTACTTCTTTTTCCACACAAGAAGGCTACTATAAACAGAAATTCGGGTGCTCAATGGGCTCCCGACTTGCCCCTCTTGTAGCTAATATTTACATCTCTAGCCTGGAAACTGAATTTCTTACAACTGAAATTAAAAAGGGTAATATACTTTTTTGTAGGCGTTACGTAGACGACTACTGTCTTGTTACCAAAACTAGTGCCAAAAAACGAATTTTCAACTGTCTAAATAAGTTTGATCCGTCCATTAAAATGACCTGTGAAGATATGAAAGACAACTGTCTTCCTTATCTTGATACATGCATTAAACTTCATGACAATCAATATCACTTATTCTTTTACGAGAAAGCTAACAAAAGTGATATCCTTCAAAATTTTCGTACTGGAATCGCTCCCCTTAATCAGAAAATATCAACGCTTACTGGCGAAATCTATCGCAGAAATAATACAACATCATGTCCGTATGCATTGAATATTGCTCTTGAACAATTGACTGATCGCTTTCTTAAGAATTCATACCCGTTTCACCTCATTAAACGTAAAATCAAAGAAATTAAAAACAATAATTTCGAGCCACTGAAACGAGATGATTCTAAAATTGTGAAAAAATTCAACTTGTGCCTAGATTTTACTAGTGAAAGATGCTACTCAATTGGACTTAGTCTTCAAAAACTCTTCCGAAAAGTAACACCTTCCTTTTGCCTAGTCGTTAGTTGGAAAACCATACGACTCGAAAGAGCCTTAGGCAAATTTCTCAAAAGAGTCCCTGAAAAATACGATTTGTGTGATCTCGTTTATTCCTGGAAATGTGACTGTAAAGCGCAATACATTGGTCAGTCCAAACGAAGAGCTGGTATTCGTTGGACTGAACATGTTAATTCTAACAACCAGAATAAAAATGCTTCTTCTTCCATCTTCAAACATATTTCCACTTGTCAAACTTTTCAAAAAAGCTATGAAACTTACATAAGTGAGCCAAGCACAAAAAATCTCACCAGTCAATACAAGACTAAAATCGCCCAATCGAAACTTGCTCTTGAGTCCTTTCACTCAAAAAATCCTCCGAAAATTCGATACAAATTTTCAAAAAATGACTATGCTTTAAAATACTTTGATGTTCTGCAAACTAATCTAACAAACGAGAGTCAAAGGAGAAGCGTTGAACAATTTCTTATTTTACTGCATCGACCCTCCCTAAATGAACAATCTGATTTCAAACAGTTCAAAACTTTTTAATTTTAGTCGAGCACTGTTTTGGGCCACCTTGGCGCTCGACTAAAAACAGCCATATTTTGATTTTGTTTTTTTGTTTTCCTCAGTTAGCAATTTCACACTGCTCTCTCAACATAAAAGTATTCTTTTTCCTCTGTTTCTTTTTCGTTCATCTTAAGTTTAGTATCCTGATGAAGTTTATCCAATAAACGAAAACGTTCGATACAAAATCATATGATCTAATCTAGTGATAGTTAAAGAAAATAACATCCTTTTAAAATACCGTAGAATTCGCCAAGACATGAGTTTTCGCACAAAGCGTTGTCGCATTGGCTTCTGCATTGGAGATAATCCAGTCTGCAAAGAGCCGTACATTCTTCATAAAGATCAATATCGCTTAAACGATAACTTAGAAGAGATACCAATTTACATAGAAAACAAAAAGAGAAAATTAAGATTGATTAAACCTACGAAGTTATTTCTTTACTTACGGGCATTCTTCTTCCTTGATTTCAGGAGCATGATTCTCTGGATGAAATTCCTCATCCGATGCATTGAAAACTGGTCTCTCGAGAAAAGTCTCGTTTTCGTCGGGATCTTCCCATGAAGGCCGAGCTCTGAAGTTTGAGTCCGCGCAGAGAAATCCTTCCAAAAATATGCAACTGCTCAAGAATCTCATTTCAAATTGAAAATATAGTGCTGTAATGATGCTTCAGGGTAAGAAAAGAAATTGCTTGATAAATGTTAAACGCGCATTAGATGTAGCTCTGATATTTAATTGATCGTAAAAAGAACTCATTAAACTCGATCAGTCGTTTACTGAATTTGAAGTAATGCGTGTTTATTCGACTTTACAGAAAATGAACAATCTATGCGCTACAATAATTGATTGTTGTGAAAAATACAATCGGTCGAGGGTAAGCCCGTTCGTGGGATCCAATAATATCAACAGATCTGATTTTATCGTCCTCTTTAATATCAGTTAACAAACTAATATGATATAAGTTATATCAACCAATGTTCTTAGAAGTAAGTTTTTCAATATTATTAACATAAGTGATATAATATCACTGATATTACATAACTGTTCCTATCTGCAAGCGTTGAATGATCCGGACACCGTAGGTGTTCCCTGGAAAAAGATATATAGTGTTGTCCGCGACGATCCCTGATCCACAATTTATTGCCTAGAAATGAAGAATTTTATCGTTTTTAGTAAGACTCTGACCTGTAGTAAATCTCTCATTTTAGCCCATTCAGACTCGTTTAGAAACCAAACTTCCTTTAGCTGTTCTCGCTTACATTGATCAAAGCCTCCTAACGTAGCTATTGAGCCAGATGGTAATTCCACAGCGGAATGTCGTTCAATACATCTCAAAGATCATTTCCGCGAAGGGAGCCCTCACTCAATAAAATTACCTTGGATGAGCGGTTAGTTTTTCCCAGACATTTTCAGCCAGTGTTTCAGTATATCCTTTGTTCGTGCGAGGATAGTTTTGACCACCGATTGTTGTGGGTTGGCCATGATTAAGACCAAGTGCGCCATTCCAATGACCTTGTTTTGCTTCAAACGGTAGCTTTTCAACAGCAGTACCGTTGAATGTGTCGCAGTTCTTGTTGCTTTCTGAGTCGAAACAGACAAGAGCTAAAAGCTCTTTAACCCGTTGCCGAGCGCGTCGCAGTTTCGCTGGTACGACACGCCCCGAGGCTCGAAATACGGCGTTCTTATTGGCGTAGAACAGAGTTGCAAATTTGCTGAGCTGAGTGAGCTGAGCTGGCTGAGTGAGCTGAGCAGTCGCTCAGCTCAGCTCACTGATTTTCGAAAATGAATTTATCTGCTCAGCTCAGCTCAGCTCAGACAATAATCACTCAGCTCCGAAATAGGCTAGCTCAGCTCAGCTCAGCTCAGAGAATTTCTCACTCAGGGCAGCTCAGCTCAGCTCAGCAAAAATAAAGCCAAATTTGCAACTCTGGCGTAGAAGGCAAATTTATGCCTACTGCTCGGAAACGGGTTAAAATAATTAATATTTTTACGGTACCTTTTGCTCCTTTTTCAATCGAGAGAGCTGCACTTCCGATAGAAAATTTTCTTTGAAGTCGCACTCGAAGTTCAATGAATGTGCATTTTTCAACCTTGAGAATCTACAAAATGGTAAAATAACAAAATATCCGGCAAACTACCATTTGTCCATCCTTCTTGCCACCAAATAAATACAATTGCCCATTCACAAGCGCATGTTTAGACTCCTCGATGTTATAAAGTAGATTTTCCGGAATAATAATTTTCGCATTTTTATTTGTTGAACCATCCCCAAAGAGTGCATATTGCTCAGATGGCTCATTCAGTTCAGTTAGAATAGCGTGAATTTGGCTTGGTTGATTTTGATAAAAGAAGATATTTTTTATTTGAGTTTGGTCGTCGAATTTGAAGACTCTTATTCTCTTGTCTTTCATCGTTTGAAGGTCGTTCTTCATCTTTCTTTCTGCGATTTTCTCTTCGTTTTTCTTGAGAACAAAGAAGAGGGAGGTGGTTTCATTCTTTTCGAAAACTATTTCAATCGACCTCCAGTCTTTGCTCAAGAAATCGTCAAGGACAATGGTTTCTTCGAAAAAATCAGATGTTATCCCCGTCGACCTGTTTTTAAAAACTTCAATATGAAAGATGGATTTTTCGTTGTATGATCGGAACTCGAGGAGCTTCGTTGGTCCTTTTATACTCGATTGTTTCTTTTAAGTTTCATAAGAAGATAATTTTTATGTTGTCTATTTGTATATTTTAACTTATGAATCTTTCCTTAATTTCTAATTTCAATTTTCGCGTTTGGTTGAAGCCAATCTCAAATGAAGAAATATGGAATAATTCTTCCTGGAAAGATGTGAAGGGATGGTTAGGGAGAATCGCCAAAGGATACGGCGGAGAGAGACTACTTGCTGATTGTGGAAACGGAGCAATTTTGCCGACAGCATTTTTAGCGAAATTGGGAAAAACATCGTCATGAAAAGCGAAAAACGGGTTGCTCGCAACATGCATTTTTTGCTCAGCTTTCTGTTGAAGAAAATCGAGCTCGATTTGATCTTTTTAGGATACTCAGATGGTAAACATTCTAATATTCGAAGAACTGTATATGATATACAGTATATCCATTCCGAAATTGAAAAAGATCTCAAATGTTGAATCGAAAACCAAATTTTGGAGGTAAATCCGATCATTGTTCAAAAAGGCGTTGATGAAATATTCACACTCATCGTTGTTGGTTCCGAATTGATTCGAATACGCGAGATCGTAAGGAGCGTAGAGGCCAGAGTGACATTTTGAGTCCTGATCGTATTTTACCAAGGAGCCAATCCATTCGCTTCCTAGCGGCAAGAATTTTCCTTCTTTTTCGAGCATCAAGGAGTACTGCATGTTTGAAAGAACAATGCTTCTAGTAACGATTATAAGCATCAATTGACCAACATCAATCTTTTTATGGAATCGCGGAAAGATTAAAAAATATTTTTGAAAACAAATTTGGCGATCCCGTTCCAGAGGTATTACATGAACGGGGTCAAAGTCTCTCAGCATTGCTGGAACCGCGATTTCGTCCTTGCGCCAGCCTTTTTCAAGCTCTTCATTTTGTCGAATCGCGTTGAGTGCGACTGTCTTTGAAACAGTGATCCAAGCTTTGCCGAGTTCTATGCTCATCAGGAAAAAGGTGCCACCAAAGCTGATGGAGGACATTCTAGCGTTGAAATGGTTGCTAGCGATGTAACCTTGAGCCGTTTCAAATCTGTTTAAATTATAATCCGGCGCATAATAGTAGCATTTATCACGCCGTAGGTTGGGAGAGCTGTTATCGGTCAAAATAATCATCGTATTAATAAAATTTAATAGAAAGGTGTTTGTTTGTTTCAGACCATTTTCAAATGACAACGACCGGAAAAACAGTCGTCTCTTTTTCCTCGTTTCGGATGGTTATTTCGTGGGTTCCAATAGACGATCCGAAATGAAACGCAAAATCAGGAGACCTAGATAAGAGTTACTGCATGAGCTTTTTCCATTCAATGTACCTGTCGAAAATACGATTTTCAATAAACAAAGAAGTGGTTCCATTTTCTCGAACGCGCATCAAACTTCCTCGCTGATCGACCAAGTAGTGTTCGCCATTGAGAAATGTAGCGCCGATTGACTTTTATCGTTTTGAATAATTGATGATTTTGAAGCATAAAATTCATGCGTAAAGATATCAAAAACGTTCATAATGGTCGAAGAGAACCTCGATGCTACTATTGCTCTTTGTGGTTTGAATTCCTGAAAAATCAAACAATACTACAGCTTGTTTCTTCGCCTTGGCTTGTTTCATTCCATTCCGAGATTTTACAACCCGACGATAATCACCATTTTTCAAGTCAAAAGCGGGGACTAATTTTTGATCGTTTTCAGTCTTTTCGCATTTATAAAAGGGACAAGGACATCCGTTCTTGCAATATTTCTCTGTGGGACAAACTGCTCCCGACGATTTGAAGGACCTTGTCAACTCGAAGCAAATGGACTCGCAGGGCGTGATCGAGTGAGTCCTTGTTGATTTCAAAATGAGTGTGTTGGCGCAAAGATGGCGGCATACTTTTTGGTCGAGAAACCTTTTCTTTTTGCAGCGGCGCAGATTTACTTGATTATCTTCTTCTGAGAACTTGAGCGGAGTAGCTTTTGCCTGTTCGATTATGGAAACGGGCTTTGGAAGGATGAATTCTTCAGTTGCGTGGCACTGCTTCATCAGATGGCCGCAAAGGTCCATCGATTCGATTTGGATGCATCGTTTGTAGCTTCGATGACAAGTTGAAGTCAGGAAAGTCGTTTGAAGCTTTGATTGTTCCAAAGAGGCGAAATTCGCTAAATCATTGTATTAAATTCATGACCGGGAACTGATTGTATTTACCAATGAGCACGATCGTCATCCAAAAAATTCCGCCAAGTAAGGTATAAGTATATTTTTGCTTATTTGTGGCGAATCCATGCTGCGAAAGACTGATATTTTTGTTGATCTTTTTCTTCCATGTTCTCTTTTTCTTCAAACCAGCTTCTTGCGTATTAATGCTCCGGGTAGAGAGCACTTCTTCGGTGAAAAGAATGACTTGGTCGCCGACTTTTCGCAAAGTTCCGAAACATTTGCAGTCCAGGCACTTTGATTTTTTTTTTGAATAGACGTTAACTACGCGATTTTACCTGTATTTCGAGATTGCTAAACGTATTAAAATTGTTGTCTGTTTCTTCCTCAAAAATATCCATTTTCGGTGTTGTCTCTCTACTTCAAAACTGTCTTTTGAGTTGACAAGGAAAGTTCATTCTTAGACGCGAGTGGAGTTAGAAAAAGGTCAAATCTCGTAGTTACGACGTTTTGGCAGTTCGTCGTGTTCTTCGAGTCTCAAAAGTAAGCTTTATTCTCATCCATGACTTTTTGATTCTCAAAAAATAGTGGAACAGTCCTTCTTTTCGTCAGTTTTTGTCGAATTTTCAAAATAATCTTTTTCGCATCCATGACTTTTATCTTAAAAAAAATGGAGCACTCTTGCTTTTATTGAGAAATTTTGATAAATGTTTTTGAAATTATCGTGAATTGAAGTTGAACTAAGGAGCTTTTTTATTTGATTTTGCAGAAGAAGGGAGAAATGAATATTTTACGCGTCGCAATAGTTGATAGGTGTGAGGAACAGAATCGGTCGATAATAAGAGTTTTCGTGAAAGCCGACTATGTCCACGGAAACAATCGTTTCATCTTCGTCTTTTTGATCAGTTGACGACATTTTTCATTAACTGTCCATAGCAGAGTTCCGAATCACTTCACTTTAACTTTGAAGAAAAGTTGCTATGGAAAAATCGCTTCATGACAATTTTGAAGTAGAGTGAAGTGATTTTTTTTCTTTAAAATTGAAGTGAAGTGAAGTGAAGTTATTTTGCACAACTTCAGCAATTATCAAAGTGAAGTGAAGTGATTTTTTGATCCCGGAAAATTAGAGTGAAGTGAAGTGAAGTTAAATTTAAGACTTCAATATCTGAAGTGAAGTGAAGTGAAGTTAAAAAATCACTATATTCTATTTTGAAGTAAAGTGAAGTGAAGTTACTTTTTTAAAAAAATCTTCACTTTAACTTCAAAGGTAACTTTCGTGAAGTTGAAGTGAAGTTATTCGGAACTCTGGTCCATAGTAGTACTTCTCAACTGTTCCTATCTGAATACGTTGAATGCCACGAACACTATGGCTGTTTCCGGGAAAGATATAAACAGTGTTGTCCGCGACAATTCCTGATCCGTTATTCACTGACTTGAAAAAGAAAGTTAACAGTTTAAAAATTTAAATAAGAATTCTCACCTTTAGTAAATTTTTCATTTTTATCCATTTAGACTCGATTCCTTCGGATGGTTTTGAAAGAAACCAAGTTTCCTTCAGATGTTCTCGCGTACATGCATCATTACCTCCTAACGTAGCTATTGATTCAGATGGCAATCCGACAACGACATGTCGTTCGATACATCTTAACATACATGATGATTGATATGAATGAAATCTAATGAAATAACCTTGGATGAAATGCAAGTTCTTCCCAGCCATTTTCAGTCAATATTTCAGTAAATCCTCTGTTTGGATAAGGATAATCTTGACCACCGACTGCTGTGGGCCCTCCATGATAAAGGCCCATCTCGCCCATCCAATGCCCGCTTTTGCTTCGAAAACTTGCTTTTCAACAACTGTTCCATTGAACGTGTCGCAGCTCTTGTAGCCAACAGAGTCGAAACAAATAAGAGCTAAAACTCCTTCAAACAATCAACAATCGTACGGTACCTTTCGTTCCCTTTGAAATGGAGACAGCTGCGCTTTCACCAGTAAACTTTCTGTGCAGGCGGTTTTGAAGACGCGTAAAGCTGCATTCGTCAACCTTGAGAATCTAAAAAACATGGTTAAGAACATAATATTCGTCAAACTTTACAATTTGTTCATCTTTTTTGCCGCCAAACAAGTGAAGTTGCCCATTCACAAGAGCATGTTTAGATCCATCGACAAATTCAGACAGATCTTCCGGAATTAATAATTTTCTTTTTTGGTTTGTCGAGCCATCCCCAAACAGGGCATATTGTTTTGGTGGCGCATTCGGTTCGGAAAGAATAACATAAATCTGGCTTGGTTGATTTTGATAAAAGAAAACATTTTTGATTTGAGTTTTGTCGTCGAATTTGAAGACTCTTATTCTTCCGTCTTTTATCTTTTGAAGATTGTTCATCTTTCTTCTCGCAATTTCCGTGTTGTTTTTCTTGAGAACAAAGAAAGAGGAGTCTTCTTGCTTCTTGAAAAGAATTTCATTCGACCTCCAATCTGTGCTCAAAAATTCGTCAAACACAATAGTTTCTTTGAAAAAATCAGATGTTATCCCCGCTGAGCTGTTTTTAAAAACTTCGATTTCAAAGATTGTTTTTTCGTTGTATGATCGAAACTCCAGGAGCTTCATTGGCCCTTTCAGGCTCGATTTTTTCTTATCAGTTTCATAAGATTACTTAAATATTGTCTTGTTAATTTCAACTTTGAATCTTTCCTTCATTTCTAAATTTAATTTTCTCGTTTCATTGAAGCCAATCTCAAATGACGAAATATGGAATAATTGCTCCTGGAAAGATGTGAACGGATGATTTGGAATAATCGCCAAAGGATACGGCGGAGAGAGACTACTTGCTTCATTTTAGGCTCTTACTGACAGTAAGTTACTGTGGCCATCAAAGTCCAAAAAAAATTATCTTTCAGAGCCTTGGCTGATTGTGGAAAAGAATCAATTTTGCCGACAGCATTCTTGGCGAAATTGGGAAAAACATCATCATGAAAAGCGAAAAAGGGATTGCTAACCACATGCATTTTTCGCTCCGCTTTCTGATGCTGAAAATCAAGCTCGATCTGATCTTTTGAGGATACTCAGATAAAAAATATGCTTATTAAACATGAGCGTTGTTTATCCATTCCGAAGTTGAAAAAGATCTCGAAAGTCGAGTCAAAAACAACGTTTTGGAGGTAAATGCGATCCTTGTTCAAAAAGGCGTTGATGAAATATTCGCACTCGTCGTTGTTGGTTCCGAATTGATTCGAATACGCGAGATCATTTGGTGCGTACATACCGGAAAAACACTTCGACTCTTGCTCGTACTTGACCAAGGAGCCGATCCATTCGCTTCCTAGCGGCAAGAATCTCCCTTCTTTCTCGAGCAATAGTGAATACTGCATGTTTGATAGAACAATGCTTCTAGTAACAACAATGAGCATCAACTGACCAAGATCGATCTTTTTATGGAATCGCAAAAAAAAGATATTAAAAATAAAACATTTTTGGCGATTCCAGTCCAGAGGTATAACATGAACCGGGTCAAAGTCCCTCAGCATTGCTGGAACCGCGATTTCGTCCTTTCGCCAGCCTTTTTCGAGCTCCTCATTTGGTCGAATCGAGTTGAGCGCGACTGTTTTCGAAACAGTGATCCACGCTGTGCCGAGTCGTAAACTCATTAAAAAGAAGCTGCCACCAAAGCTGATGGAGGACATTCTGGCGTTGAAATGATTGCTGGCGATGTAACCTTGAGCCGTTTCAAATCTGTTTAAATTATAATCAGGCGCGTAATAGTAGCATTTATCTCGCCGGAGCTCGGGAGAGCTTTTATCGGTCAAAAATTATTTTAACTTCATGAAAGTTAAAGAAACACAAAACTTGTCTACTTATTTTGAACCTGTTTCAGATCACAACGACCGGAAAAATAGTTTTCCCTTTTTCCTCGTTTCTGATTGTAATTTCGTGGGTTCCAATAGACGATGCAAAATGAAATGAAAAATAAGGAGACCTTTAAAACAGTTTCTCTATCAGATTATTTCTTCGAATGTACCTGTCGAAAATTCGATTTTCAATAAACACAGAAACGGTGCCATTTTCACGAACGCGCATCAAACTTCCTCTCTGATCGACTAAATAGTGTTCTCCATTGAGAAATGTAGCACCGATAGCCTTTTTTTTGTTTTAGATCTCAAATCATTTTGTGGCATAGAAAAATTAAAAACATTCATAATAATCAAAGGATTTGCCGTCGGGAACCTCGATGCTAGTATTTTTAGCAGTTTGAACTCCTGAAAAATCAAACAAGACTAAAGCGGCTTTTTTGGCATTAGCTTGTTTCATTGCATTATCGTTCCGACTGTAATCACCGTTTTTCAAGTCAAAAGCGGGAACGAATTTTTGATCGTTCTCCGTTTTTTCGCATTTATAAAAGGGACATGGGCAGCCGTTTTTGCAATATTTTTCAGTTGGGCAAACTGCTCCCGCAGAAACAGAGGATCTCGTCAGTTCAAAGCAAATGGATTCGCAAGGCGTGATCGAATGAGTCCTCGTTGATTTCAAAATGAGTGTCTTGGCGCAAAGATGACGGCATACTTTTTGGTCGAGAAACTTTTTCTTTTTGCAGCGACGTAGATTTACTTGATTTTCTTCTTCTGAGAATTTGATGATTTCGCGTTCTTCAGGCTTGATTAGGGAAACCGGCTTTGGAAGGATGAATTCTTTAGTTGCATAGCATTGCTTCATCAGATGGCCGCAAAGGTCCATTGACTCTATTTGGACACATCTTTTGTAGCTTCGATGGCAAGTTGACGTCAAAAAAGTCGTTTGAATCTTCGATTTTTCCAAAGAAGCGAAATTTGCTGTCTTGATGTTAGAAATTCATACCTTTCATCTTATTTACCAATTATCATGATTGTTATCCAAAAAATCGAGCCGAGGAAAACGTAATAAGACTTTTGCTTATTCGTGGCATTTCCATGTCCAACTAAGCTCACACTGTCGGCGACCCTTTTCTTCCAGGTTTTCTTCTTCAACAAATCAATCTCTTGCGTATTAATGCTGCGCGTAGAAAGCACTTCTTCCGTGAAAAGAACGACTTGGTCGCCGATTTTTCGCAAAGTCCCGAAACATTTGCAATCAAGGCACTTATTAATTCTGTTGCCCCTGATTTTTACCGAAATTGTGATTTACCTGTATTTGTATTTGGCTTAATTTATCGAAATTAGTATTTTCTGGTTTTTCCTCAAGATCCATCTTTCTAGCTCTCTAGTTGAATAAAAAGTGTCTTTTTCGTTGACAAGATAAGTCGAGTCTCTGACGCGAGTTGGCAGAAAAAAAGGTCAAATCTCGTCATTTCGACCTTTTTTTAGACTTTTACCAAGTAAACGATTTTTTTATCGATGACTTTTTATCTTTATTTTTAAAAATTTGATGAACCGTTTTTCTTTTCGTCAGACTGAATATTTTTCAAGGAGAAATGCTCTCCTTTTGCTTTCGATTTCGCATAAAAGTTGAGAGACTCTTCAAGCGTCTGACAAATCGGAAGTCCCTGAAAAATTCATTCAATCAATCAAAAAATCAGCAAATATCATACCGAAGTTTCTGGTAGAAGAAAGATAAGAGCTCCACCAAGCAATCCAAAAGATCCGAATAACTAAAAATTCAAAAAAAAAAGCAAGGGAATGTCTGCTTACCAAGTAAACAATGCATCCATTTTTCATCTGAAGAATAAATGGAGCTAGAAACCCTCCAACTCTTCCACACATCGAACCGAATCCGATTCCTGTACTTCTCAATGGCGTAGGGAACAGTTCTGCAGCATAAACATAAATCGCGCCAAACGAGCCAGAAATAAAGAATTTCCCCGCAAAAGCCATCCATCTTTGCGCTTCAAGAAAAGCCCGAGGATCATCAGCTTCTCCCGCCGCGAATTCTAGCGCCATGCAAACTAAACAAGCAATTCCGCCAAAGATCATAAAGCCTCCATTGATCCATCTTCTCCCAAACCTATCCAGCGTAAAAGCAACAAGCACATATCCAAGCAGCTCTACAAGTCCATTGATCGTGTTGTTCACATAAATGCTTCCAGCAAAAGAAGCGACGTTGAAAGATAGCCCGTAGTAGACCATCGTGTTCACAAAGAAAGCAAAACCGACATTTGCCGAAACACTAGCCATGTTTTTGTGCCGGAACATGTCCAGAATCGTATATTCCTCTGATTCCTTGTCATTTTTTGCTAAAATATCAGCTTCGACTTTGTCCAAAAGAGAGTCATCTATTTCCCTGTTTGTTTGTTTCCCAAGCTCTTTGAAAATCTCCCTTGCTTCTTCTCTCCTCCCTCTAGAATACAAAAACAGCGGCGACTCCGGATAGAAAGGATAAGTCAGTAAGGTAGCAAAGGCAATAGTTGCGTTTGCCAAGGTAAACTCCCTCCAATCCGGGACAAAATACGCGACAAGACCAGAGCTAATGTATCCAATTGAAAAGTACCCACTCGCCAGAGCTCCGGAAATGGCTCGGCGGGAAGGACCAAGAAGCTCCATCGAATAAGTTTTTTGAGAGAGATAGGATACGTGGCCAAAGCCATTGCCGAGAACTCGCATCGCTAGAAAACCATATTGATTTGGCTTGAATGGGCTCCGAGTTGCGAGTTCTTTATTTTAACCCATTTCTGCATTCTTGCCAAAAACTTGGAGCCCGTAGCATGAAGGCATGAATCGTGAGCAATATTCCATTTATCTGAGTCCAAACCATGATCGCATTTTTTCTCCCAAATCTGTCCACATAAATTCCGGCAATATACGCGCCAATCATGAGCGACAGCAATCCAAGAGCAGTTGAAAGTGAGTCAAACCACTCGTCGCCGCAGATGAGCTTGAACTGAGTCACAGCTGTTTCCCAAGATTGGCCGGCATTGAAGATAAAATTGGTCGAGTTTCGGAGAGAGCGGTCGAAGACGAAATCGTCATTGCAACTTGTCCAGCTGGCGATTTCTTGAGCGGGTTTGCCGAGACAGCTTTTGAGGGCTTCGAAGCTTTGTTGATGGTCGCAGGAATTGATTGACATCGGGTTGAAAACGCAATGGCCACAGCCAGATGAATGGTCGCTAGAATCAAAACCGCTTTGAAAAGATTGACGATCGAGCGATTTAAGGGATCCCCCCCCCCCGTTTTGCCATCTTTGACTGGAAATTCAGCCGATTTGCGCTTATGTATTGGGGCGTACAATAGCTCTACGTAAAGCTGAGGTGCTATCCGCTATTCTCTAGTACAGAGAAATTTTTTGCTCAAGGCAAACATACCACGAGATGTTCGTAAAGGGGTCATATAATTATATGTATTTACATCAAAATGATCCTCAGATCACGAGGAATCTAAATATGCCAGATATAACCCCCTATGAAAGACTTGAAAAAACAGGGGGGGGATCCCTTAAGGATATCGGAGCGCTAGAATTATTTCTCTCTTTTTCGCTTATCAACGATTGTTCAATCTCCTCCCTGTCCTGCAGTAAGGTGTATCAGTTGTCAAACTCTCAATCTGTTTCCAATTCAACCATTCGAACTCCTCGTTGTTGTCAAAAACCGACTGGCATCGATAAGGAGGTGTATACTGCGCAAAAACCGGATAAATCGCCATGAACCCGCCAAGAATCCCGGCATAACTGGCCATTCCTGTAATTCGCATTTGATAAAGCGAAATATGCGGCAGTTTTTCCCATAAAAAATCGATTCCTCGTTTCTCTTTCTCTGAAATAAACGGTTTTTTCTCTGGCTTTTTGCTTTTTTCTTCCATTTTGAAATTTAATAACAAAAATGGCGCGATATCTGTATAGAAGTATCCTTGCCCCGAGGGAAACTTAACTATGTTCTCGAAAAATTAACGGAATTAGGCACACAAAGAACAAAAAATATTGCTTTTGAGCTTGAGAAAATGGTCGAAGAATTTATGTTTTTGGTTGAATGGCGTGGCCAAGTGAATTTATTCCGAAAAACGGCTTTGCAATTTTGAATTTGAAAAATTGTTCGTTTTCGTAAGTTGAATTTGTTTGTGTGTTGGAGCATAAGATCAACACAAGTAGCGCGGGATCACGCCCTTACAACCCTTTCTGCTCGTTCACGACGCCCTGATGCGGCTTAGCGCTGACTTCTGAAATAACTCGAGTCGAAATCGCGGAAATGAGGATTTAGAGGAAATGCTCCATTTCGAAGTCGATATCCTTAAGTTTGATGAGTCGGAATGAACTTCAATCGAAAATTCAAAATTTCAGTGGTGATACCCTTAATTTTCAAAAATTAACGAGCAGTCCAGAAGTCTCAAGATCCCAAAAATACCACATTTTCTTTCTAATAAACTCTCAAAATCTCTCTTTTTCTTTATCGAAAACTTTGGCGGCGGAAGCGTTGACCGTCAATTTGGGATATCTCGCCCGCGCGGTGGCTTAACCTGCCACAGATCTGTCATCTCGTGGCCGAATCAGCGAAATATTCGTAAATCCACTGTTGCGAATTACTGTGGCTCCTCGGCGCTCTAAAAAGCGAATTTATGGTTTTTTCCTGCGTCTTCTGTTTTTTTGTTTGTCAACAGAAAACAGATTAACTGATGGAGAAATTAGACATTGATAAATAAGGCGTAATGGGCACTTTTTGTGCCCAGCCGTAAAAGAGGGTTAAAAATCATTTTTTTTTGAGCATTGTTCGAAAATTTTCGAGAACAATTTTGTTTTTTTTTTAATTAATTTTTGCTTTTCTTTTTTTATTATCCCGGGTTGGGAATTAAAAAAGAAAATTTTTTAAAATTTTTTTATCAAAACAATTTCGTTCTAGAAACTTTTCTCAAAATGAAGTGTGAATGGAAAAAAAAGGGAACCGCGTCAATTTCAGGCCTCTTTTTGGCCTTCACGTCAAAAAGTATTCTGGGGCGCGAATTCTAAAGAGCCAAAAAGATTTCATGCCTTCCAAGCTTAGACGTTGCCGCGTTTCTTTCGTTTTGCCAGCTGCGGCAAGGTGCGACGAGGCCGTTCATTATCATCATCTTCGAAACTTGAAAATTGAAAATTGTCATTTATACTGTGTTTTTTTTCAAAAGAAACGCTCTTTTGAAGCTCCAGATTTCGAAAATTAAGAAATTCGACATTACATCATCGAAATTCCTCGTTTCTTGGACTCTGTTGCGACGTGGTGAAGAGCCTCCCCTTCCGCCGATTAAGGGAGCCAAGTGTGTTCGAGTGTCTCAGGAAATTTTCCAAAGAGGTCAGAGTCAGACTGCTGCATTTTCAGGAACCTGGCGAGCTCAACTGGGGAAGAATGATAAGCAGCGAAAGAAGGAAAAAGAGGGAGTTTTGACCACGATGGGACTCGAACCCACAACTTCCTGATTCGAAGTCAGACGCCATATCCATTAGGCCACGCGGCCCCCGGGCGTGTGCCCAAACATCAACAACCTAACACCCCTAAGGCAAAATTATAAAAAAGAAAATCATTTATTGAACAATTAAAACTCGGTCAGAAAAATGAAGGAATTAGTCAGAAAAGAGTTCGAATATCAGCTTTCTGAAATCTTCGGTCGCATTTCGGACATCTTTCGTTATTTTCCAAGTGTTTTTCGATGCAAGATTGTCCAAACATATGGCCACAGACGATGATGCAGGATTGCCAGTGATCTTTTTGGTCATATTTACAGAGGCAAATGTCGCAAGTCGGGAAGGAATCATCGTTGTTTTCAAGAATATCGAGCTCTTCTTCAATTTCCGCTTTGATTTTCGCCTCCATCTCAGCTTTTTTCTCAATCAATTTTAGCTTTTCTTTCGTTAGAAAAGCCACTTTTATTGGAAAACGCTTTTCCCATCGGAAATATTCTTCCTCTTCATCGCAATCGCTATCGGACAAAATATATGTAAATTTGAACTTCGAAGCAGCATACTCATCAAAAATCATTCTTGCCGAGTTTGGATCAAATTCATCATCGTTATTAGTAACAAGTGAAAATAATAAAGGATTGTTCCTCAGATAGCATCTTCTTGCCCAATTAAGACTTATTTCTTTTTTAACATTATCGGTCAT
This sequence comes from Oikopleura dioica, assembly GCF_907165135.1. Lineage (NCBI taxonomy): Eukaryota > Metazoa > Chordata > Appendicularia > Copelata > Oikopleuridae > Oikopleura > Oikopleura dioica. The sequence continues at coordinate 13,835,888 of NC_137291.1, forward strand.
TTTTTCGAAAAGTGAAATTATGCCTTCCCATCTCTCTATGGACCGGTCAATCTCTTCGACTTCTTTTCGACCCCTCTTCAATTGTTCAAGTAGCTTTTCTTTTTTGTTTTGAATAGCTTGATCGATTCTCTCTTCAAGATCTTCTTCTTTGGTCGAAGTTTTGTCAGATGAAGCTTCTGCCATTTTGACTCAACTGATTTACAAAAATCTATATTTTCTTGAAGAAATTAGTGTGAATGAATAGATCGATGGAGACCGGCTTTCTTATCACTTTGAGCGGCCGGTTCCCACACTTGTTTCTCACTCAAAAATCATATTCAGCGCTTTTCATTTAATCGAGAATCAAGCAATCAGTATTGGTAAGAAAGATTACGTGGCATGCTCTGAAATTCCACCTGTCAAACTTCCAAATTCGCTTCGCTGTTCAATTCCTTCTTTGTTGGGCGGGAATTTCATCATTGTTGGAAAAATAATCCACTGAAGGTTCCACGTTGATCAAATACCAAAAAACGAAATCAGATCTTCAAATTTTCGACCTTGAAAATGATCGTTTTTTCTTGACTGAAGGGTACTGTAGTGAAAATTGAACGAAGCGCGCCTGAGAAAGATGTATTCAAGTCCCCTATTTAATATTTCTAAAGAGAAGTTTTCTCAAATTAGAAGCCCCTTTCTGTAAAAGTAAAGTCGGCTGGTGACATTAGCGTGAAAATCGAAAACGCGTCTGAGCGTCTGGCCCGAGTCAAAGCCAATTCAAAATGTTCTTGAGCACCTGCGCCAGGGAATCAATTCCACACGAAAAGAGCATCATCATCAAGGATTACAACTTCAGTGAACTTCATTTAGATTGAACTTTTTGACCACTTACACCAAAAAATCCTGAGTCAGGGTTTGGAAGATCTCGAATGGAAAGCCGCGCAGCGGCTTTTTAAAACACGAAGCCGCGAAGCGGCTTCGCCGTTAATTTAAAAATACCTTGAAAGAATATTTCGCGAAGCCGCTCTGCGGCTTCGTCTTTAAAAAAGCCGCTTTGCGGCTTTTCAGTTTAACTCTTCAGACGCTGACTAAGGTTTTGTACACAGGTTGCCGAGCCTCTCCCAGCTCTAGCCCGTCAAATTTCGCTGAAGAAACAGGTTTGAAATTGGGTTCTTTGTCCGTCTAAAAAGCATTAATCCGGACTACGGGCGGTAATTAAGCTTTCCGGGCGCAAATTAGGAATGCTGCTGCTCCGTGAACAGGACCGCCGATTTCACAATGACAGTCACGGTGGATCGGCCGGACAAGCGGGCTAAGCGCCGCCAATCTCGAATTTCAGCAATTTAAACACGCTTCCTCGAATTTACAGAAAAGGCAATGTTCTAAGTCTTTCTCTAACTCGCTTTGCACGTTGGTCAAGCGGGAAGGTCCCGGATTTCGACCACGACTTGAGTTACGGTGACCAGAGTTTTGTTGCATAACGAAAACAAGTGATTTCAGCTTCAAATGCAAGATTCATGAAAATTGTTGAACTGACATGTGTAAAAAGCCTGAGTCAGGATTTTTAAGATCTCTAATGAAAAGCCGCGCAGCGGCTTTTTTAAATACGAAGCCGCAGGGCGGCTTCGCGAAATTATCTTTCGAGTCGACTTTTAATTACTGGCGAAGCCGCATCGCGGCTTCGTGTTTAAAAAAGCCGCTGCGCGGCTTTTCATTACAGTCATTTCAGACCTTGATTCAGGTAGCCTGAGTCAGGCTTTTTACACAGGTTGCCGAGCCTAGATAGGGATTAATATCAAAAAAAGGAGGAAGAAACTCTTACGATGATGGATTATAAAATTTTCACTTGAAATTCAATCTTCCCCAAGTTTGATGCTCGGCGGATGTGTCCTGTCTCTACATTGAATTTTTCCTTTTTGCGATTTTGCGATTTTTCAAGGCGCTCGATTTTCGCAAGATCGAACATTTGAAAAGGGAGAAATTCCGCGAAGTGGCGTCACCAAACGTTGCGTCAAATTTTAAAGCAAGATGGACCAAGGCGTCGCGAAAATGTCACGAGCGAATTTGGGTTCAACGAATCAGCGCAAATATCACAAAACGCATTTATGCAACATCTGTGGCCGCATCTTATCGAAAACGGTTGTTCCATGAAATTTGACCTGCTTTTTTCATCAATAAAATAAATTTGGAAGTCTTGTCTATGCCTGGGTCGACAACCTGTGCCGAGAACCTGAGTCAGGGTCAGAAGAGCTAAATTGGAAAGCCGCGTAGCGGCTTTTTCTTATAAACGAAGCCGCCTGGGCTCGGCAACCTGACTAAAAAACCTGAGTCAGGGTATAAAAGATCAAAAATGAAAAGCCGCGTAGCGGCTTTTTCAAAAACGAAGCCGCGGAGCGGCTTCGCCAGAAGTTAAAGATAAGATTGAAGAATAATATTGCGAAGCCGCTTCGCGGCTTCGTTTTTAAAAAAGCCGCTACGCGGCTTCTCATTTTTGATTTTTTATACCCTGACTCAGGTTTTTTACTCAGGTTGCCGAGCCCAAGAAGCCGCAAGGAAAGCCGCCAGAAATCAATAATAGATCGAGATGGTTTCATTTACAAAGCCGCTTCGCGGCTTCGATTGTTAAAAAGCCGCATTGCGGCTTTTCATTTTTGATCTTTCTCACCCTGACTCAGGCTTTTCAAACAGGTTGCTGAGCCGAGTCTTTGATATTGGTCTCATTTTATTTTATTCATTATTTTCTACAAGATTTCAAATAATCAAAGTAAGTTTATTGCCACGTTCCATAATTGACAAAAAAGATGCGAAAGGTGCGAAAGGCGAGAACGGCGGCGGAGACAGAGCGGAAAGATGCGCTTTGGAATGTGACGAAGGAGAAAGAAAAACGAGAGCTACAACGTGAACTGGCTTAACAACTCGTGCAAAAGGTTGTTTCAAGAACTCTTGGTCGGCGAAAAAGCGAATTGATGAAGACCAGACTGCCAGACTGGATAAGTTCCAAAATGACCAAAAATCCGGCTTAGTTTGCGAACCACGTTGCATAAGATAAGCCAAAAATTTGAATTCCGAAAAAAGAACTTTTTATTTTCTGATATATTTTCTGTATTTTCAGTATAAAATTTTTGAAAATTTTCTAACCCTGAAAATTTTGGGGTTGAAAATTTTGGGTTGGCGTCAGGAACCGATGAAAAATTTTGAGAAATTTTGCGTGGGCGGCTACTCGGCTGCTGATTGGCCGGTGAGCCGAATCCGGGCTTCTGATTGGTTGAAAATTTCCACGCAAAATTTGTCGAAATTTTTTTGTCGGTTCCTGACGCCACCCCAAAATTTCGCTTCTGTTCGTCGCCAATCACCACATTCGATAGCCCCATCGATCGGGTTTGTCTTCAGGAGCAGTTTTGTCCAGAAGAGCCTGTTGATAGGCAGTGAGGCGATCGAGAAAGTCTCGTTGTTGTTGGCGCATTTTTTCAAGCTGGTCTTTTTGCTCGGGTGTTAGGGAGTCGTAAAAATCACTTGGGCACATTTTCCTCTTTTTTTTTCGTTTGTGTGTAACTTGGGAAACGATTGGGAAAGAGGGAGGAAAGAGGAAATATGTTGAGTCATGATTTTTGAAGCTCAATCGATTTCCGGTTGAAAATATAGGCCGAGAAAGAATTGTTTTTGAAAAAAAACGTCGCCAAATTGCCCCTCTCAGAGACTCTGTTGTTCAATTTTTCGCGCACTTGATTTGGCATAATTTTGGGATTTGGCTGAGCTGGCGCTAGAATCGGCCATAATGGCGTAATATTCTTATAGAACGGTTTTCTTTATTTAACTAAGGCGCTTTCTTGAACATTTGCCGCGTGAAATCGGAGTTATTTAATCTGGCATGGCGATCCTAGGTTAAAACCCTTGGTAAACCAATATTTAAAGCGCGTTCTACTATTAGACATTGATTCGGCGGATTTGGTTTTAAGGAAATTTGAGATGAAGGATTTGTGATGAAAATCGAAGGACTTTATTTTCCGTTATTAATATTTTCTGAAAAAAAAGTAATTAAGGACCCCTCCGTCATGTGGGAATAACTTTTTCAAACAGTGATTTCGAGGTGACCCCCTTAAGATTTCCGAAAACTTTTTTGCTCTTTGGGTAGCCCGATAGTTGGTCTAGGGCACCAGAAGTAAAAGCACGCTCGTGCACTTCTTAAGGGTGTCGCAACAATACTTTCAAGTTTCAAACATCGATATCTCTGAGATGACCTTAAGAATCAAAAATTTTTAAAAACTCAAAATAAAGCTTAGATTGATGTCGAGGGCACCAGAAGAAAAAAATTAAGATATGTAAAGGGGTTCACTTGAAAATGATTTTTCCTTTTTAACGTAAAATTGATTAAAACCGCAAAAATTTCTTTAATTATGCACTATGAATAACTATTTTAGCATTTTTTTCCAAAAAAAATATTTTCCCTTTATAAAATTCATAAAAATAAGTGATTTTTATGTTTTTCATGAAAAAGTTGCTTCCGCCCAGTACAAACCGCGTCGTTCTATGCGCTCCGCCTTTACAAATTCAAAAACTTTGACTCAATTTTTAAGGGTGTTAGAGTGGAGATAGGCGGATAAAAAATGAAGCGAAAAAATGGTTTTTCGGCACGAGGAATCAGAATTCGAGGTCGAAATTTTAAATTTCGACATTTTAAAATCTTGACGGGGGGGGGTCCTTAATTATTGGCATTTATTCGTCGAATATTACTTTAAATGTTAAGAATGGGGAATGGACTGGAAAAGGGAATACTAATCTGTCGATAAATAACAAAAAGCAATAAAGAACATTTCCATGTTTTTACTGTTTCTTCATTTTTATAGATGCTTCATTTTATCAATGAGCATTGCCTCGAAAAATTTCTCCCTATATTTCCTCCTGCACAGCTGGACAATCAAGTTTCCAATTAGCCGTCTGCTACATGTATTAGATCTGTTTTTTTTTATCTTCGCGGTATAATTCTTGATTTTAAGATCAAACCATTTTCCTGTAAAAAGACTATTATTCTTTAAAATTTTTAAGAGGAGAAATTCCCTTTCCAATAAATTTTACAAATTCTAGCGAAATTTCAACTCAGGTTTTCTATACAGGTTCCAGAGCCCAGCTTTCCATAAACTTGAGATAAAAGGTTTTTTGTCGTGACTTTCTCATTCTAATCAAATCTCTTTTTGTTTCCGCTGTAATCACGCTTCTTGCGCTGCAATCAAAATTACCGTGTGTCAAAATTGTCAATAAGATCTGGCTGGCGGGATTTGAATAAATTTAATATACTTATTCTTGATAACTCGATTCAAAATAATTCCAGAGATTGTTCTCAGACCGTTCATTTTGACTGATAACAGGAGGCGATATCACGAGACACCGCTCCTACATGGCATCCAATTCCAGGGCATTCAAATTTGTTCAACACAAATTATTGAAATTAACAAAAAACAGAGACACCCTTAATTCTTCTTCTTGAGTTTTAGAAATGAGCTTGACTCTCGAGAACTTCATTGTTTTCGATCGAGACAAGCGATTATTCCAGCGCTACAGCATGTTTCTCAATAACACAGCCTTTCTATATGTAGGCCACAGCGATCGATCTAAAAGGTTTAAAAAATGGCTGAAAGTCTGAGTAGCTGTGTCTATACTTAAATTTCAATAAGAGCAGCTGCAGCCTCACGCCTAAAATTAGACAAAACACTACACGCTCTAATTTTCTTTTTGAAGAACGTTGATGATTCTTCAACGAAAAAAAAATAAGAAAAGAGGAAAATTCCCTAAATTGTGGATAAATCATCGAACCTTTTCCTAAATTGTTGATTTTGTGAAGACAATTATTTTCTTGTATATTTTGAGACAAATATCGGGCTGGTGTCACGAATCGACAGAAAAATCTCGACAAATTTTGCCTGGGCGGATATTCGGCTTCTGATTGGCTGGTTGGCCGAATCCAGTCTTCTGATTGGTCGAAAATTTCCACGAAAAATTTGTCGGGATTTTTTGTTGGTTCTTCACACCTCCACAAAAAAATCGGCCCGAAAATCTATGATTGAAAAATTTAGGGACGATTCTGACAATTTATCGACAATTTAGGGACTTTTTTTTATTTCGACCAATCATCGATAAGAATCTAAAAATAGCCCCTTCATTGTGGATAAATCATCATTTTCGTCCCTAAAATGTTCGATTTTTTCATTTTTTCTTCAGAAATAAGCTTTTTTGACCAAAATGCTTATCAATTCGATTTTTCTGAAGAAACTTTGCTTCGAAAAAAGTTTTTGAACTTGAAAAAAATTTGGATGGACCTTTCACGTATATTTCTCGTCGAGTAGTTCGTTGGTTAAGCGGAGTTTGATTAGGTTTATGCTTTTTTTAAAATTTGGATTCTGCTTCGCGGGATTTTCTTTGGCAACGTTTTTCTTGAAAGAGATTCATCTCCGGGCTTCTATAAATAAAGCATTACCGGATTAATTGACCAATATAGCTTCAGCCAGAAATAACTCGACACGGAGAATCGAGCATATTTGGTAAATGAATGTTGGAATACGATTTTTGTGCAATCTGGCACCTGGTGAATTTATCCTCGGCATTGAACCTTCCCGATTTCTAAAAGCTTTTGAATTCCAAAAGAAGAGGAGAAAAACGGAATGTGAGATTATGAAATGATCGAAAATTTTGTTAACCGCAAATTTTAATGAACGCAGATTTTGCAAATTTATCACCTGTAGTCACCTTAATGTGAACGCTGCCCTGATCGGTTGGTTAGTTCGTGACGTAAAAAATTATGTCCGTGGTTCACCCTTTTTACTGAAGAACTAAAGTTTAGCCTTTATTGAAGCTAATCAAAAGTCGTCAATTTAGGAACTTTGGACAATGAAAATCGACATTTTAGGGCATTTATTATCAAAATTTACTAGTTACCTATAAAGTTAGGGTTAGTAGCCTATAAAGTATAGGTTACTAGTAAATTTTGATAATAAAATCCCTAAAATGTCGATTTTCCTTGTCCGAAATTCCTAAACTGTCGACTTTTGATTAACTTCAATAAAACTCTTATAAACACTTTTGCTAAAGCTGTTATGAGAAATTTGTTGATATGGGCGATTCCTAGTCTCGATAATTTAATTTCACAACATGTTTCTTTTTTTTTCTTATTTTCGAGTGCTGTTGGAAAACGGATCTTATAATCTGTGGTCTAAAAATACAACTTTATTGTTGCTAAAAACACGATATTGAGTAACCCCATCCAAGAATACCACAATTCGTTGCAGCATCTAAAAATACGATAAATTTATTTTTCATTTTTTACCAAGTGCAAAAAGTGGAATAGACTTGGAGTTTGTAATCGACACGGCCATTTCCAAGGTAGGGTCACGGCGGCTAGCTCAAGTAGCATTTACAACAGTTTAGTGAATACCTTGAACACTCGAGCTCACCCCCGGATCAGCCGGATTTCCAAGCGCGAATAAGATTTCAGTAACGTTACTGAATTTTTTCGACGAACTTGGCCACTCACGCTGCATCCGGCGAGTCAAAACGCTGATCCGGAGACGTGGAAAAAACCGGCTCTTTCCGCTCTGCAGTTCTTGGATGGGGTTATTCAATTGCGTGTTTGCAGCAACAATAAAGTTTATTTTTAGACCACAGACCATAGATTGATCAGAATATGGGCTTTTAGTTGCACTCAAAAATTAGGAAGAAACATGTTATGATATTAAATTATTGAGACTCAGAATTTCTCTCAATTTTATTTACAATTGAATCTAATATTTCACTCGAAATTTTCGAGACGAAAAACGGGGTGGTGTCTGGAACCGACAAAAATTTCGACAAATTTTGGGTGGGCGGCTACTCGGCTGCTGATTGAACGGTTTGCCGAATCCAGGCTTCTAATTGGTCGAAAATTTCCACGCAAAATTTGTCAAAATTTTCTTGTCGACTCTAGACACCTCCCGGAAAAACTGTGTAGAAACCTGACTCAGGGTCCAAAAGCCTTCATATGCTCTCAGGACCCTGACTCAGGTTTCTACGCAGGTTTCGAGCCAAAGATCGGATTAAAAAAGTTCCGATTTCAATATTTCTTTTCGGCGAAAAACTGCTGGTTCAATTAATCCTGACTCAAGCATCCTCTAATTCTACGCAGTGTATCCCTGCTTTCTCAAGTTCCGCTAGAGCAAGTAACGTGGGAGCTACAGAATCCGCCGCACATTTTCTGAGGTCAGTTAAGAACCGCTTTCGACGCACCATAAAACCCTGACAGAAGCACTTTTTCTTCTTCGCACAAAAAATCAGAGTTTTGAAAAAATCGCCTTTCGAAAGATTACGAAAACATCAATCGGTAGAGTGGCCAATTTACAATCAAGGAGAAACGGTGTTACTGAAAACTAAGATCCGTGGAGAGTGAAAATAGCAAATGACAAGTTCAGTTTTGCCAAAAGAGAGAGTGTTAACTTGGTGGTGACATTTTAGCTCAAAATGCTGCCACTCAGAATTTGCCACACAATCATTTCTGCTTTTAAAAATCATTTTGAAAAGCAGGAAATTTCGTGGCTCGAAATTTCGTTTGTTTTTCTTTTTCATTGCGGTCTAATTTTCCTTGCTCCCCGCTCATCCGGCATTGATTTTCATTGTTCGTCGAAATAAACTTGATTTTTGCCCGTTTTTAATTGCTCCAACCAGAATTGGAGGAGAGACAGTTCTAGTAAGTAGTGATATCTTCGCGGAAAATTTTTGTTCAAGGACCGTAATGGATACGCTGCGCCTAATCTCCGGACGTAGTTGAAGATAAAATAACGACAGAATTTCAACCTCCAAGTCCAATTTTTCTTTATCAATTCTGCATTGTGAGCGAATTTGTCATTTCTCCGGAAGATTACCGTTGCCAAAATCTTTGTTTTTATCATCAATTTTGAATTTATTATTGTCAATAATTAATTTATTGGTTTAGAATTCATTTATTCCAATAAGAGGATAAATATTTGTTTTCATAATTGAGCTACTTTGAGTTCTGTAATAAGCCCATGGTAAATAATAAGTTATTATTATTAATAACTACCGGTTTTTTCGTCTCAATATTTTTGAGTCGAAAATAATTGCGAAATAGTTATTGATATTTAATTTCAGCAATAATTTAATATTTTTTATTTTTTTCAATCTTTATTCATTTTTCTTAAGGACACCCCCGTCGATATTGCTGGAATTTTCAAACGTAGTTTTCTCTCCGTATACCCTTAGAATTCTTTCATATTTTGGTATCAAAATGAAGCTTAGAAAAAGCTTTAGGGCAAGAAATACTTAACTTGGTGATACCCTTAAGTTTACAGGCTGAAAAAAATTTTTGAAAAATCGCCTAGGTCGACAGGGGGATCCTTAAATATCCTCTTTATTAAAGATTTATCCTCTTAAGTTATCCTCTTAAACAAAAATAAAGTCTAAAAATAATTGATGTTGACACCCTTAATTCAATCAAAATTGCTTCTAAGAACCCCCGAAACAATGACAGTTCCAATACAAGTGCCCTAGAATGAACCTCTTTGTAGCATCCTCGCTGTTGAATTTTTCCCTCGTAATATTGAAAAAGACAAGATTACGAGATTTACTCGAATGGGGGGAAAGCGGTTCAATCCCCTTTTGCGCTGATAAAAACATTTATGCTTGGCGGTAAGGTAAATTCTCTCTTGTTTAGATGGATCGGGAGACACGTCTGATAAATGGAAAAATCTCGCAGATGCGTGGAGAACATTAAAATTAAAACCATGTCGTTTTTTTCTTATCGCTTTGGGTCAACATGAGCAAAATTGGATCGAGCGCCAATTGTGAGTTCACGAAAATCGACAGAAACAGTCGCATTTCGGCGAAGTTGATGCTCGTCCCAGACTCGTGAAATCATAAACTGGCAGCTGAATATAAACGATGAGCCCGGATTTATGACAAGCGAAATTTGCCAAATCATCGAAAATGTAATAGAACAGTTAAGGGGTAGATATCAAGAATGGGTTTCCTGTCAGTGTTTTCTTAGATTTTTAACATAGTGACCCCCTTATTTTTGGGCTGGAACCGACAAAAATTTCGACAAATTTTGCGTAGGCGGCTACTCGGCTGCTAATTGGCCAGTTTGCCGAATCCAGGCTTCTGATTGGTTGAAAATTTCCATACAAAATTTTTTGTCGGTTCCAGACACCTCCCCTTATTTTTCTGCTCAAAATTAATTGCATAAAATATATATTTTGAGCAGAAAAAATAAGGGGGGTCACTATGTTAAAAATTTGAGAAAACACTGACGGAAAATCCCATTCTTAATATCTACCCCCTTAAAAAGCTAGAAAAGCTCTAAAAAAGCACTGGCTTCTAAAAAATGAACATCCGCTAGTTCCATGTTTAAAATGTTGTTCATGAAAATTGAAGCTTTCAAGTAGCAATTTCGCTTTTTCGAATGAGCGTTATATTTTTACCGAGCGGATTGGGGCGCTTTTTACAAAGAGCAAAGAAAACGGAAGCTGCAGTCATAACAGTTGCTTTTCCGCGGTTTTGAAAATTTGAATGTTGAAAATATTCGATGAAATAATCCGTAATTCTGCTTTGTTGTTTCGAAGCTCTGTAAGGACCACCACTTGAAAGTGTGTTTTGACGAACGCTGTTTGTTGAACAATCTATTAGACACTTTTTCTTACTTGCGCAGCTGAAGGGTGTCTCTTGCGCTTTTTTGCTGATCATTGTTATTATGATAAATTGACAGCAAAAGCGAGGAGCCACGAAACACGAAACAGATATTGGGTTTTCTTATGTTGAGTAAAAATAGCTCGAATTTCAGATTCCAAGGATGAGGTCAGCCTTTAACGGACTGGGTCGGAACTCGGCTCGAAAAACCGGGAATCATTCCGGTCAACTTTTAACCCAGAAGAGATTCTTTTTGGAATTTTTTGGTCAAATTTTTTCAACTAAAAGACAAGGCTCGTCACCCTGTCTAGAAAACCTGAGTCAGGGTTCTGAAAGAGCTTGAATTCGCGAAAGCCGCTAAAATAAAGCTCTTTCAGGACCCTGACTCAGGTTTTCTACACAGGTTTCCGAGTCCAGTCTTTTAGTCAAGAAAATTTGACCAAAATTTTGACGAAAAAAGTCCAAAAAGAATATATTTTGGGTTTCAATTCGACAGGAAGGGTTCCCAAAACTGATTTCTGAAAGAAATAGTTTTAACCTTTTCGACCAGATTTGAACAATTTTGCTAAATGGTGGTTAATTTTATTGCATTTGAGTTTGTATTCACTTCAATCAAAGAACATTGTTTTTTATTGCAAACGGTTCTAATGGGAAAGATCGCGTTTTTATCAAAATATCTTTTTCTGCTTAGGTAAAAATACGGTTTTTAGTCGTAAGAGCGAGTTTTTTTTTGACTCTAAAAGCCTAACAGCTGTTTTTTGGTCAATTGTCTTCAATGGGTTAAATTTTTTGATAAAGTAAAAATAAGATTTTGATAATCATTTTGATGATTATTTTGAAATTAAATTTTTGAATGCTGGATCAAAATATTTAGGCTGGTTATAACATTTCCTGCGAAATTATCGATGTTGATTGCGCCGGGTGTTTACCCTTCTTCAAACAGCAATTGTATGCAAGTGAGCAAACAAGGGTAAACAATTTGGATTTTTAGACCGCGAAAAGTCAATGAATTCGAGCCCTTATCCTCACTTTTCATATAATCATTTATTTTAAATCTTTTCTTTAGCAAGACGCATAGTTTGTTCGTTCCAATTTGTGACATCATCGTTCAAATGTCATGAAATCTTCAAATGTCTATAAATGTTTCGAAATGTCTCTTATCTTCATGACATTCAGGGACATTTTGGAATATTTTTAACACAAAATGTAGTCATCAATGATATTTGAGACATTCAGGAACCTCAAGGGACATTCTGAATTACTTTGAACATCAAATGTGGACATCTTATGTCATTTAAAGATATTTGACATATTCAGAGACATTCAGACATTCAAAAAAGCATCAAAATGTCCTTACTTTGAGCAAATATCCTCCTCAGATGTCATTAAATGACGACATTTGCTATCAAAATATTCCGAAATGTCTTTGGATGTCTCTGAATGTCTTGCTCATTCATGATTACTGTGCTGATTTTGAGTAAGTCCTCGAAATGAGTCACTACCAAAATTTATTGAATTACTTCTAATGTTTTTATTCCGGTCTAAATCTAATTAAAGCTTTGAGTCTGGAGATGTTAATAAAGCTGGGCGCTGGGTTTACTTTTTTCGAAATTGCATAACCAACTACTTTGCTTATCACAACATTAGATGCTTGATCCGATTCGCGCAAATCTCCTGCGGCGCTGATCAAAAACCCGATGAGTGCTAGCTGCTGGTGGCGGTGGAGCGGCTCTTTATCGCCTCCTGCCGGGCGCTGCGCCACCCCGGACGGCGAAATGCATCGCGAATTTTGCTCCTCCAAACCAAACCAAGTATCTCGAAGATCCCGATTTCAGGGTTCACTTTTTAGTCCCTTTTTTAACCCGTCCCACGTACGATACAGTTCGTCGCGACAGCCTGTACCAGAGGCCACAAGTCAGTCGATTCTGTCATCTCCAAGCTCAATTTCCTCCAATCCTCCTTTTAATCAAATCCACGTGGTAATTATCCAATCCAAGTCCTAAGAAAATATCGTCCCGAGAAAATTTGAAGCAAGCCTTCTTCCAAGCCGAAAAACTTCGATAGAGAAAGTACAAAATCAAGCAAAACCGATAACGGTTTTTTGAATTTCGAGGTAAGAAAAACATCAAAAATAAGGGTTTCAACTCGACTTTTTCAATTCCAAATGATTTTGGCACATTTTGAGCCGATTTTGTTTTTTAACCTGTTTGAACAAAATGGCCTTTTTCGTGCTTTTTTGGAGCTTTTTTCCTAATTTTCAGTGTATTTTCCATTTTCGTAGCTAAAATTTTAGTTAACCTGTTTTTGAATATTTAACCCATCGGCGCAAAAAGGCCATTTTCTTTCTTTTCCCAGAGAAAAGCGTATTTCTTCCCTGGAAACTTATGCAATTCTCTTGGAAAAACGGGCCTCTGGCTCCCGGTTGGCGCATCGCCAATTATAGCCGCGGGTAAATTTGTCCGTCGGAGAGTTTACTTCACCACATGGTTTACCACGAATTTCGATCGTTTCTGCTCTAGCGGTTTTTTCTCCACGAATCACGGAAATTAGTGGAAATCTCTTTCCAAACGTTGCGCGTTTTTGATTATTCTCTTCTCGGATAAGCATGACTGTATATTTTTCGGGGCTGCGGTCAAGGTCGCAGGTTGCTTTGGTTAACCTCATGCTTGTGATAATACAAGTGGGGAGCAGAAAAGTGGATTTAACCACTTGAATTCATTCCAGCTGCGGCTTAAGGGGGCTCATTCCATAATGGCTTCAAAACTTTGAAAACATCTTTTAACCTATTGGGACAAATCTGCTCATTTTGTGCATTTCTATTCGTTTTCAATGATTTTAAGGGGGTAACCTCCCGTTTCTCATCGTTAGGGTTGAAACCAATTTTAACCTGGTCGGAAAACATGGCCTTTTTGTGCATTTTCGTCATCTTTCAGGCAGTTTAAGGGTGTTTCTTCAATATTTTCATCGGAAATTCGGAAGCTGTTCTAACATGTTAAGGGCTAACCCGCTAAATCCCGCGATTGCGATAATCAGTTACTTTCACGCGGCTGAACAGCTTTCTCCGATTTCTGGGTGTGGTCATCGTTTCGTGTAAATCCAAATCCGCAGAACAAGGAGCGCTAAAAACAGAAATCTAAGCCGTCTGGAACTCAACACTTGCCAGGCGCGATTTCCTTTCAGCTGCTTATTTTTCCCGTATTTTTCTCGTTGCATAAAAAAGAACCTGACACTCGGAAGGATAAGGGGACAGGGCGGATTAATTATATTCGTTCTTGGGATTCTTTGATGTGATAAGGGAATCGGCAGATTAAGGTGATAGCGCTCGATAAAAACCAGAAAAACGATGAATCATCAATTTTGAAATCTGAGACGATCCGAAACTTGAAAATGGAGGGGATACCCTTAAGAGCCGCTCTTCTGATTCGCCTCAATTTATTTCTTGAGTTCCACAGTACTCAAAATCTCAAATAAGTGCGGTTCAACTTACGTCCCCGCGCACTTCACACGTGCAAACCGTGCCGCAAAATCTTCCTCTTTCTCGAGGTTACACCCTTAAGACCGTTCTAGCCAGATTCTTTCTCAAGAGCTTTTGGATCGTTTTACATGTTTTTCTTTGAAGGAATATGCTATCCAAAAGGCTGCTGTCCAGCTTTTTAGAAAAAAGCGAAAACTTAAGGGTGTAACTCAAGTATTTTCAACACTTGAAAGGATTTTGCCTTTTTTCTAAAGTAGAAAAGAGAGTTCCTTATCAGTTTTCTTCTTACACGTTTGTTCAGTAAAGATAACTCGTTCGCGGTTTGAAAATTCACTCGTTAGAGCATGGAAAAACCTGGCGCAGCGGGAGACCATGATAAGGAGCTGAAAGCTGATATCAATTTTCTTTTAATGAAACTTGTTTATCGCAAAACCTCCTTTGTTCAACAAGTGGCGATCCACTTAATTGCTTCTTTTCAATCTGGAGTGGAGGGCTCTAGAAACAAAATGCAATTAAGGGCTTGATAGAGCTTGAGATCCAGCTTGATTTTGAACTAAGGGTATCAAGGTAGCAAAAAAAGAAGCGGATCAAATTCAAGATCGGATGGGGTAGAGCAGGCTTAAAAGCCTCTCACGTCTCAGCCTTCTTAAGCCGATCTCGCCAGATTTCACAGATAAAAACGCTGATAAGACAAGCTCCTAAGGATGTACCCTCCCTTTTCCTGAAAGGAGAAGCAGGCGTCTTGTGTCATAATGTTTAGGCAGAATGTTTACATTGCGAACCAAACAATCTGTCCTTTTGGAGCTTCTTTTTACGGATCAACCCACATTTTGATCTTTTAAAAACTGGTCGAATTAAGGGTGTAAGGATCGAAAACCATGGTTTTTCTGCTGGCTTTTCCTATAGATTTAGCATAGTGACACCCTTATTTTTAGTTCCTAAAAGAAAGATCAAGCCCAATTTAAGGGTATACCGTCCATTTATATCCTCTGAATATATTTGTTTATCAAGCTGGAGCACCTTAATCATCTTCTCAAAAAATCCCCGCTTACTATCAAAATAACCCAGCCACCGTAAAATTTTCATTAGAAATCGTTGACTGAATTGCTCAACAATGATAATCGCTAACCTCCTTATCACCAGCGAAAAAAACCTCAAGCAACAGCGCTTCTTTTATCGGTAGCTGGTGTTATCCACTGCTCGGAACATTGAAAAATGTTCCTTCTAACAGAAAAAAAGAGCGAACAAGCGGTTTTTGACATTTCGGAAAACATGGAGAAAAACGTGAATAAAATTATTTCTAAAATAAGGCGCTCTTTTTTGAGCCAAAAATTTTTTATCCAAAAATTTGGTAAGAGACCTAAACGGGTTATAATTTTGAGATTTTTTGGACTCAAAATAAGGGCGTCAACTAATGAATTCAAGAATTCATACCAATAAATTGGCAATCGGCTAAAACGGGTTAAAAACGCTCCTTGATTTTGAACCATCTAAAGAGCCGTTGGTCACCTTAATTCTTGACATTCTCGCCCGTACGTTTTAACCCGCGCTGATCCGAATGTCAATTTTCTGGGCACGCGGTGCAGCTGCTGCTCTAGAAAATTGAGCAGCTACAGTGGTTGAAACACCATCACGTTTTTGTAAAATTGCGAGAATTTTTTTGGAACAGATTATTTTTTATGAAATCAGAATTTCGTAAAATTGCACAGCGGGAGATCGAGAGCTCTTATCACACCCACGAGCACTAGAAACGCAGGAAAGCAGCATGAGTCCCGATAAGAAAAAGCCCCTCCACCGCGGCGGAGGGTTAAGCCGAGAATTAACACGTCGATTTCTTGGAGAAAACCGTTGTCGAAATTTTTCTTCGCTAATGCTCGTGGATTTGAGGCTTACTACCTTCTGAAACGCTTGGAAATAAAAAACGGTGCCATTCATGTTTGTTCTGAGCCGCTCCCGAGTAATCCGGGACGGATACGTTCCGGGGTAATTTAACCCTCGGCAGCAGGAGTAACGGAAGGCGAAAGGCTCACTAAAGTGTCCGGGCGGATAAACCTAACCGTTCCGGTATTTATTGCTTCTCTTCTTCCAACGAAGAAAAGAAGATAAATGAGTTCTAACGAAGTTTGCTTTCTCTGAAAAAAGAATAATGCTTTTCGTCTTAACCCCTTGGCGCAAAGACTGTCAAAAATGGCCCTATGATGGACAACGGGCCTGAAATGGCCCTTATTTGATCAAAAAAGGACCATTTTTTATCAAATTTTTTTTTTTAATTTTAACCCATTTCCTTCTAAATGCCCAAAAAATGCCTCTTTCGACATAAACTTCGAAAAACGTGGCCCAAAACAACCAAAGACATTCCTCTTTATCTTCTCTACATTTTCCTATAAATTCTTGTGGCTAATCCAAAGGGAAACATCTCACAATCGTTTGCTATCCTCAATCTATTGTGGCGAGTTGTGACATTCTAGCAACCACCACAAATTATTTAGAATGGCAAAAAACAGGCCCGTGTGTGTGCTTGCTAGGGTTTAACTCGAAATGCCACTCATCTATTGATGTTTTTATCGCGGCAGTCGAGCTCCGGGATCAGTCCTTTCCGAGTTAATATTTTCCCTCCTTCTTTTTGAATCTATTGAATATATTGACACATGTTCAATCCATCAAAAAAGCTTAACCCTCCCGCGCGCGCTCAGTTCAATCCACGTCACGCGCGGATTTGTTCTTCCCAAACGCGCGGAAGCGGGTTAAAAACTCAGCTTCTAGAAGATCTCAAGAAAAGTACCGACTAAGCAAGAACCCGTGTTAAATTAAACCCGCCAAAGCCAGATCAAAAAACGCCTTCAAAATAAGAAATTTCTTCTGAAAGCAGCTAAGAAATTAACCGCTAAATCAGCTTTTTTGCTCCTCATAAATCTGCGCCCAACCCTTAAAATATGATTAGGCTAGAATTTAGCACCTCCGCAAGGATGACAGCTTTCTGAGAGTTGTCATGAAAGCATGTCTCTTCCAAGCCGCAAATTTGAAATTTGGAATTGAAAAAATCGTCGATGTCAAGTTCTTTATCTCTTTCTTTCTCAATTGTTCCTTTTTAACCCTTCTTTCCAGACTCAAGCAACCAAAAACTCCCAACTCAAGATGCAATTCGTCGCCGGAAAGTACGTCCCACCCCACATGCGCCAACGACCAGCTGGCCTCGAAGCCGTGCCCGCCCGGGCCCCCGGCTGCGAGCCCAAGCGACGCAACTTCACCAAGAAGGTCACCAAGCCGAAGCCAGTCGTCGTCGAAGCGCCCAAGGTCGAGGAGCCAAAGGTCAAGCCCCATTGCGAGCTTTTCCTGGCCGATCTTCCTGCGCCAATGCGATCTGTTACCACCTTAGCTGGTAAGTTAAATTTTCAAAGATTTTGAACTTCTTGAAATTAACCGCAAATCACCGCTAAGTGGCGTTGTTTTCATTTTTCGCGATAACCTTTCGCGGTTGCCTGAATCACTGATTCGTCAAAAATCCGCTCCGCACGCTCGTAATCTAATAAACTACCGCTGATAACGGGAACAATAAGCTCCTTTGACAAGAACAACTACTGGAGATTTCAGCAACTAATTTACTCTTTTCAGGCTTTTTCCACCCCTATGGCGAAATCTCCAACATCCAGATCATCCCCGTCGGCCAGAGCTTCCCCGAAGAGTGCCACAAGTTCATCGATACCGCCGAGTACAAAGGCAGCTTCTGCGCCATTGTCGAGTTCCTGACCGCGCGCGTCGCCAAGTTCGTCGTTGGAGTCCTTCGAAAGCGAATTGAAGCGCTCAACTTCCGAGTTGGTCTTCTCAAGCCAGGTTTGGCCGAGGAGATGGCTCACCAGAGCATGCGATTGAAGGACTCGCTCCATCGACCGAGCTTCCAGATCAACAAGACGCAGGATGGATTCCTCAATGCGCCGATTCTTGCCTGCTCGTCGGAAGAGCTGTCCGATCAGGACAGCAATATTCGACACAAGGTGAGGATACCCTTAATTTTAGGAGACAAGCTTTACCGTCGAATTTTTACGAGTCAAATATTTCGAACTTATTCTCAATCAATAATAATTCGTAAAGAATAGACCTTTCCGGATAGAAATGACTCTTATTGAATATTTTATCATATCGTTGTCGATACCCTTAAAAATCACCATAAAGCGGGTTATGTACAGATAGTTCTATTTTTTAATTTATATTTTCGAAAATTAGATAAAGATTAAAATATTTACTTTTCTTAATAAAAAGCATTTTATGGGTATTATTATCTTGCTGATACCCTTAAATTTAACCAAGAATTCAAGAAGCCTTAGAAGCGAAAAATGACGTAATTCTGTAATGAAATCACAGTACTTATGCTAAATGGGAGCAGCGAAAATCCTCTCGCGCGTGAAAAATTTTCGTGTACGCTTGAATTTCGCCAGTTCTCGTATTCAAGGCTGATTACTTCGTATTCTTTACCGCCCAGTGTTTTTTCAAAGTCGAGCTGGATTCTGGTCCTAATCTTCAGATTTGTAGATTCCTCCTCCACGTACTTTTTCTACACGTCCTTATCAGCTCGATTTAAACTCATTATCAGGTTATGTCATCACTAAGGGCGCTCACCGGCAGCTCGTTGCGGGTTAGATAGTGCCCGTTGCGTTTTGGGTCAAATCAAAAAAACGATTTGGACCGTCATGTTGACCCTATCAACCATCCGCTTATTTTCGCCCAAAATACACCTCCTCGAGCGAGCGTAGTTTTTCTAAAATGCTTTACATTTTCCTGCCTGCAATGTTAGCGGGCCGTAAACATAACATTTTTACAATCAAAAAGCGGGCGCGCCGACTTTTTCGAAACATTAACAATATCAATGTTTTACATTGACAATTCTGAAGTCTTAACCCTCTGGCGTAAGCTCTCTTTAACCCAAGTGCGCGCAGAGGTCAATTTTGAACACAAAGCTCTTTTAAGCCCCCTTACATCCTTAAAACACTTGTTTATTTTAAGGGTGTAACATCCTATAAGCCTGAAATTGCATCATCTTTTCTCAACTCAATTATTCTAGCGCGCGATCTTCTCCAACACCTGGTCCAACACCTCCTCCGGTATCGACACTGGCGCCTCTTCCTCCGCCTCTGGCCTTGACTCCGACTCCGATCGCCTTCATCGGCTCATTTCATCGACCGACGACGATGAAGATTATGACCTCCTGACCCTTGCCTTGAAAA
Source organism: Oikopleura dioica (assembly GCF_907165135.1). Classification (NCBI taxonomy): domain Eukaryota; kingdom Metazoa; phylum Chordata; class Appendicularia; order Copelata; family Oikopleuridae; genus Oikopleura; species Oikopleura dioica. The sequence continues at coordinate 13,855,217 of NC_137291.1, forward strand.
ACGGCATCAAAGTGACCCGAAGCCCACCCGGCTTCCAGTAAAGTAGGCGGGGATGATATGCCCGTCCTATTGACTGACCATTTTTAACCGCTTATTCTACTCGCTGGCCGGGTGTGCGCCGACAGGTTAACCCCCCGCCGTCCAGGGGCGCATAATAGATGCCCCCTCTTTTCTCTTTGCTTACAACAACCGTACCTAATATCGTATTTTTAAGCCGTTAAGGTGCCCCTCTTCAATATTTTTTCAACATATAAAAAGTGCCTTTGAAATTGTATAAAGTAAGACCGAAAGGTTAATAATATTTTATCGAGACAATAACCATCTTCTTCCTAATTGGTTTACATAAACAAAACAAAACAAAACAAACAACAACAACAACCATGAAACAACAAACAACTGTATCCACTTCTGGATTTCTGTAACGTAGATATTACGACCCAGGGTTGTGCCCAACCAGAGTTTTTGGCATTTCGGCATGGGCGCCCAATCCAAAAGCGGCATTTCCCCCACGCTTGGTGGCGCTACTCACGCGTGAGCGCCCCCAGCGGGAATTGAAGCTGCAACGTAATTACTCCAAAAACTTGGGCGCATCGCCTGAGGCCGTAATGAAAGTTGTAGGGAAACAAACTTATTTTACGTCAGTGTCGACTATACTATTTCACATCATTTCGAGGACCAAAAATTATCACCATATCCGTGTTTTTCTGCATATTTAAAGCAATATGCTCGTGTGTTTCTATAACATGAGTGATTAAAAAACAAATCTCGCAATGTTTTGTCGCAAATAAGTCGTGCTAAACTTATCTTTCTGTAAAATGCCTAACCTCTCTTCCTTTTCCTGTTTGTTTTTATCATTTTTTCAACCCTTTTGCCCTTCAAAATTCCTGAAAATCTACAAAAATCATAAAAAACTCTAAATCTCCATTCTTTTCAGACTCACAAAGGGATAACTTCTTCAAATCATGTCGTCACCGATCATTGTCAATAATGCACAGAACCAACAGAACCTTCCAAAAAAGACTGCTACGTTTAACCCTCAGTCCAGCGCTGGGGGGAACAAGCAAAAGCTCCCTGGACACCGAGCTACGTACTCGACCCGAGACGCTGCTAAAAACGGTATCAAAGGAGCCTACGTCCCACCGCACATGAGAAATGCATCAAAAAATAACAACAACAACAATAATAATAACAAAAAAGTTGAAAAGACGAATCAGAAGGATAACAACAACAGAAAACCATTCAACAAGGTAAAATTTAACCCCTTAGAGCAACAGTGGCACTTTTTGTTCCTTTCGCTTTCTATGATCTAATTATCAAGTGATACCCTTAAGAAAATTAAGGAGATACAGTCATTTTTTCTTGGGCTACCTTTAAAGCCTTAATGACATCCTAGAACTACTGATAAGAGTCCTCTTATCAGTAATTACATTTCCTTATCCCACAATTAGATAGTATATCCATATCAAATCCTAAAATCCGCTTCAGAAATCCAACTCCAACTCGAACTATCGTAACAAGTGGCGACAGCACGACGACCGAGCAGAGGACAGATCCAACTCGAACTTCCGAAACTGGACCAAGAAAGAGCAACACAAACGTGAAAAGAAAGAGCCTAAAGAAATCATCAAACCACACTGCGAGCTCTTCCTTACAAATCTTCCTCCTCACATGCGAAATATTGGCGGTCTTGCTGGTAAGAAAAAATTAACCCGTTGTCGTCAAAAGGTCCATTTTCGGCGCCATTAGTCGCTTCCCCAGAACTGTTAATATCCGCTCTAGTCGTCTCCGCAAAAAATGCTCTAATTACGGATTTCAAGACGTTTCTGATCATCTTTCTGCTCAAGGTGACAATCACCCACATCGTCACGAAAATTGAGCCTTTTTACGAAATCACCACTTTTGACATTCTTGCGTGTTTTTGCAAGAACGTGGCGGGTGTTTTTATTTTTGCAAAAATACAACTGCAAATAAAGAAGCGTTGAATAACATCTTTTTTCAGCGTTTTTCCATCCTTACGGAGAAGTAGCGCAGATCCAAGTGATCGGCGTAAACGACGAAATCCCCGAGAATGTGCGCAAGTGGTGTGATGTCAAGCAGTTGGTGCCCAAGACTCACTCCGCCATCGTGGAATTCCTGACAGCCCGCACCGCCAAATTCGTCGTTGGCGTCCTTCGCAAGCGTCTTGGACAGCTTACTTTCAAGTATTTTATCGAACCAAATGCCCGAGCTCTAGAATCTTCTTTCATCCCTCAAAACAGCCCCTCTAACATTTGTTCTAGCGTTGGATTGATCAAACCTGGGCTTGGAGAAGAACTTAACTTCCAAAAGAAAACATATGGCGAAATTGTTCATCAGCCCAGCTCGAATCTTACCCAACAGTACATCGTTACAAAGACGGTCATTTCCGACACTTCTTCCGATTCTTCAGAAGTCGAGACAAACAAGCCTTACAAGAGAGTCATAAAGGTAACAGCCAATCAGATCTCTTCTTTTAAACAAAAGGCGCCACCGAGCGACCATTCTTTTCATTTCTTTCTTGCCCTTTTTCTAACCCAAATTCTAGCGATTGGTGACCGCCAATCCAGCGCGAATCGATCAAGCCTACTGGTCCCAAAGCTCCAGTCAAATTTCCTCGTCCGATGTCTCCGCCGTGTCCAGCTCCGAATCCGACTATTCCGACGCGCGCGCCGGCTCCCCCATTTCCGAATCTGGCTCTTCTTGCTGCAAGATTCCGGAGGACAAGCCGGTCGACATGATTACCAACAAATTGGCCCTGGTCTAAGAAGAAAGAAAGAAGAAGCATTGCGAAAATTTTATGCTTCTTTTTTCTTAAAAATATTATCAAGGGGCCATTTTTCGGTAAGCAATCTTTGAAAATCTTAAAATTAAGGGTATCAACATCAAATTTTTTTCTTTCAAAAAATAGTCTGTTGATACCCTTAATTTTTCAACAATTTATTCTTCCAAATTTTCAGGCCTTTTTAAGGGTATCCACAGTGATTTCTTCAATTGAAATATCGCTGTGGATACCCTTAAAAGCACCTGAAAAACACGGTCTCTAGAAATCTGGTGGAAAGGCTCATCCAATTTTTTCGTACTCTGCGCTCAAGCTTCAAATTGGCTCACGAAGCTGTCCAAAGTGCCAGAATTAAACGAGCGCTAGAATTTCCATTCAATTTAGACTCTAAAGCCGGCCCAATCACTTTTTCAATGAAAGCGGACTCAACTAACCCTCACTTTTAGACCCTGCGACGTGTGAATTTGTACAGGCTGACTCTCTTTTATACTTCCCGCTAAAAAACAACAAAATCGTTACAAAAACAACAGCATTTCAACTGCCCTTCACGTGATTGGCTCCTGATACAGTAGTTTTCCGAAAAAATTGGCCTCCGAAGAAGCCAAGAATCAAAAATCGCTGGTGGCGCTGTTGAAAATTTTCTGTTCAAAATTCAAAAAATAAGCTTTTGAGTACACAAAAGGACGCACCTTAGGTGGTCTTTGATCCCGTTACTGTAATTATTCATAGATGTATAGAAATGCTGCCATCTGCTGTGAACTTGCCTCGCTGAGCTCTCTAAGGAAGCAATGAAAGGTCTGAATTCAAGAAGTAGGTTCTGGTAAGGGCTCAGCCAATCACAGCAGATGCCAGCTGTTCCTTGGTCATTTGTGAAGACTCTGACACAAACGCCCTAAGTTCTTACTGCTTCCAATGTTCATTTTTACTGTTTCATACAACTTATTCAATAAACTTTCAAAAAATCAAAATCAACAACAACTGTCTTCTTCTTCCCCTCATTCAAAAAATGGCGATTAACCCATCGAAGCTCTTTTGCCAAAAAATTGGTTTTTGTTTTTTCTACTCTTTTTGATTGGTTCAAATGTCGAATGCCGCGATTTTATTGGTTTTAAATGATTTCATACAATTTTCTCTCTTTTGATTGGCTGATTCATGAAAGGACTCATTTCTTATTGGTTCGTGAAAAAAATCTTAGTGTAAATTAAGGAACAACCTCAAATTACCCCAAATTTATTTGATCGCCCTCTCCGATGATCTAAAAAGCAAACAAGCGTCATAATTTGCTAAGAACACTAGAATAAGTAAGGACTCTCGTTGAGCATCTTATCGATCCCGCAAAAGTTCAGATTCAAAAGTTCTATTCTCTAATTGAACAGCTCATTTTCTTTATCAAGTGTCGCGAATTTGCGTAATTACTAGACCACATTTCATTTTAGCTCTAATCTCCAACCGAGCGGGCAGAAAGGCAAGATGAAGCGTTTACTTCTTGTCGTGAAAATGGCAACGACGGATCACGTGTTTCAAAATAGCAAAAGAAGCCGAGCGAAAATATCAAATTCACGGACAGATAGACTTCCTTTTTAGACAGTTCTCTTTCCTGATTTCTGCATCAAAGAGCATTTTTCTGAAATTAAGGTCGTTACGACCTACTAGACAACACTAGACAGATTTCAACTCTCATTTTTTCGAAAGATAGCAAAGTGACGCCCTTATTTTTCGGCTAAAATGATAAAATAAGGGTGTCACAATGAAAACTCAAGAAAAAAATGAGCGCAAGATTGATTTTAGCCGAAAATTATACAGAAAAAGGCATTTTGAAGTGGAACGTAATAACGACAGTCGGAATTTCTGTCAAATTCCACTGACGATCTTCTGAAGCCAAACCCGCATATTGAAATTGTTTCAAAAATGCTACGAAATAAACATGACGTTCACGAAAAATTTCTTCCTCCCGTTTTTGATTACAATAAATGCTACTACTAATCGCTCCAGCTTTTGAATAATCGGCGAAAAGAAAAAAATGGAGATGAAAATATTTGGGAAAGAAACAGGGCTAGGAAAGGTGGAAACAATTTTTGCGGTTTGAAAAGACAACGGTTGGAAAATAAACGGTAGATTTGTTCCGAAGCCATTTTTACAAAAGAAAATTTTGCTAAATGGACGAAAAATAAGGATGTTTATAAGGAAGAGGTCACAATAAAAACGCTCGAATAACAACCACTGCTCATTTATCAAAATAAAAAGTGATGCCAATTAGTAGGATTGCGCCAAGGGAGGCTTAAGAAGCTAAGTAGGAAAATTTAAGATGGAGAAAATCGCAACTGAGAAATTTGTTCTTTTGATTGCAATAGGATTTCCAGTGGTGGCGCTTTTGCTGATGTCTCTTGTACTGTTGCTTGTCTGTAGGAAGCCGAAGAGAGATTCTCAACACTGAAAAAGAAGACTCAGAAGAATAATTTTTTATGAAAAATTGTAAATAAATTAGAAGTATACCCTTATTTTATTTCACAAAAAATTATAATTTATAAAGGCCTAATAATGAAGAAATTCCTCTATAATTATTATAATTAAGAAAGAGACACCCTTATTTCACGAAAAGTCGCTTTTTCATTCAAACTTTAATAATTTTTGAATAAAATTAAGGGTGTGACGATGCTTAGACCCAAAATAGACTTTTCTTGGGAATCTTGAAAAAGGGATGTCTACCGCCTTAATTATTCGAGTGCAGGTGTCTAAAAAGAGCTTGAAGGTCGCTTGGACTCAGATTTTGACCTTGAAAAGAGATCGGCACGGAAGTTAGGTCACGTGACCTTTTAGAACTTGTCGCTTCGCGCAAAGAAGTGCGGTAACTCGGTGGAACTCGCCTCGGCCCCAGCAAAAATATTATTCCCACTCTATCAAAATATAGAAGACAAAGAACACTCGTTGTAAGACAAAGAAAATGTGTTGCCAAAATAGTCGAAAATGGAGACTTTTTTAATTTATTGATACTTTTCGTTTCATTTGATTCCCAAGAAATCAAAAATTATTGAAAAAGACGAATCAAGCCGGAAAAAGCGACCTTGCGAATTTTTCAAGCGAAATTTGGCTGTTTATAAATTCCGGAAGAGCTGGGTTTTGACAATCGAAAAAGCTACAGTAAGGGAGTTTCCGCAAACCGGATTTTGAACATGATTGAGCTCCCGCTCGTCGCGTAATTTTAGGTAGCTGAATTTGTGTTGGAAATTCAGTATTGCATCAGATAATCAAACAATGTAAGAAATACCATTTTTTTGCGAAATTTCGCAAAAAGGGGAAAGATCAAAACTAGCTTTTAATCCTATTATTTTGAAAATAATGTATGGACACCCTTAATATTTTCAGCTTTGAATAAAAATAAGGGTGCCACAATGCTAAAAAAAATCTCTGAAAAATTAAGAAATACGGATGTCTACCTCCTTAATTATTCGAATTCAGGTGTCAAAAGAAATTTTTCGGAAGATAAAGTAGTGACACCCTTAATATTTGATAATAAAAGCCCATTTTCAAGCCGAAAATACAGTTATTCTATACTTTCTTTTGATATTTCATCATCAATAATTGTATTTTCCTCAAAACAGGGAAAAATGCTCATTATGCTCAAAACATATTGTTTCTCCCAACAAAGCGGTTTGCAATGAAAAAACCGCTTGGTTACGAAACAAAAGGAAGAACCTTCTAACCATCCCGAAAAGCGAAAATATCAAAGACTGCATTTCTAGGATTCTGAATCTTTGATAGACAGATTCAAGCTCAAATTGTCTGACAAAAATCGCAAAATTTCAAATTGCAAGGTTACGTAAAACTTTATTTGCTCGTTGATTTTCTTATCCGAGATTTAGTATCTTGCGCGTTCCCGTGGACTTTTAGCGCAGAGAAAATTGGCTTGCTAAAATTGTAATTTGCGGCGAAGAAAAATTCGAATAAAATCAACTTGAACTTTGATTTCCAAAAAATTTTTCAAACTAAAAAATTTTTAATTTAACCGGCGAGCAAATCTAAACTCTGACTCAGTGTTCGCGAAAAATATTTACATTTCGTAGATTTACTTTTGAAAAAACACGAAGTCTTTGACAAAAATTCTAGAGAAAAAGAAAAATGTCGGGACTAGAAGTGATCGGAGCTGGTTTTGGGAGAACCGGGATGTTAAGTCTTTATACCGCTTTGAACATGCTAGACGGGACTTCGTAAGTTCTCTTCCTTGATTTCATCAAATCAATTTTTCCGCAGTCCGTGTTATCACATGTTTGAAAATCTGAAATTCAACCACAAGCGATTTTGGTTCCGGGCGAATGAAGCTTCAACGATTGAAGAGCGAGAACAAGCTCTCAAAGAAGTTCTCACTGATAAGGGCTACAAGGCCATTGTCGATTTCCCCGGCGCTGTTTTTTCGAGGACTTGATGCGAATGAGCCCAGACGCGAAAATTATCCTTTCAGAAACAAGCTCAAAAATAGTGAAAAGACCAATTTCGCAGGAAAAAGTTGAGCTTTGAAAAGTGCGCGATTCCGCCGCAGCTTGGTCAAAATCAGTCGACGAGACGATTTTTTCAGAATACACGGGCGGTCGAAAAGCCTTTTGAAAATGCTCTTCCCTTTTGATCTCCATAAAATTGTTCTACGACCGGTTTTCTGGCTCCCGTTTTCGGACTTTGATCGAATGCAAAATGCGATCGAGCGAATGTTCCGCGGCGCTCCAGTCGATTATTCAAGAGCTGGGCTGGAAAAGTGCTACAATGACTGGATCGAACATGTCATCGCTACAGTACCAAAAGAAAAACTGCTGATTCACAATGCAAAAGAAGGCTGGAAACCGATTTGCGATTTTCTTGGCAAGCCAGTCCCTGATTGTCCTTATCCAAGAGTCAATGATTCTGCTGGTAATTGACAAAGAAGAAATTACCGAGAGCGACAAATTTCACGACGGAGCGCGTAATACATTGGGGCATTTGCGCGTGCTTTTCTTGCCCCGATCTTTTGCTCTTTTGGCGCGCGAATTGCGCCGCGTGGGAATGGGTCCTCCGCGAAGAACAACAACAACCCCCCGTCTAGAAACATTTTCCACAATTCACCTCTCTCAAGAATTCACCGAGGAAACTTTTTCTTTATTTAATTCTTCTCACTTTTGATTTATTTTAATAAAATTAATAAAGTAAATAATAATAATATGCTAATAATAATAATAGGAAATCTTAAAATTAAAAAAATATATATTCAAAACTTGTAATCAAAACCATAATATGGTTGTAAAAATTGTCAATTTCAATTTAATAAACAATGGGTGTGGGTGGGGTTGGGGACGTAACTGAGATTGATCACCTCGGAGTTCCCAGCCATTATCAAGCCCCTTAAATTTAAAAATCATGGAACGGGGCTGAGACGGCCCGAAGGGCCGTCAAGCCCCTTAAATTTAAAAATCATGGAACGGGGCTGAGACGGCCCGAAGGGCCGTCAAGCCCCTTAAATTTAAAAATCATGGAACGGGGCTGAGACGGCCCGAAGGGCCGTCAAGCCCCTTAAATTTAAAAATCATGGAACGGGGCTGAGACGGCCCGAAGGGCCGTCAAGCCCTTAAATTTAAAAATCATGGAACGGGGCTGAGACGGCCCGAAGGGCCGTCAAGCCCCTTAAATTTAAAAATCATGGAACGGGGCTGAGACGGCCCGAAGGGCCGTCAAGCCCTTAAATTTAAAAATCATGGAACGGGGCTGAGACGGCCCGAAGGGCCGTCAAGCCCTTAAATTTAAAAATCATGGAACGGGGCTGAGACGGCCCGAAGGGCCGTCAAGCCCCTTAAATTTAAAAATCATGGAACGGGGCTGAGACGGCCCGAAGGGCCGTCAAGCCCCTTAAATTTAAAAATCATGGAACGGGGCTGAGACGGCCCGAAGGGCCGTCAAGCCCCTTAAATTTAAAAATCATGGAACGGGGCTGAGACGGCCCGAAGGGCCGTCAAGCCCTTAAATTTAAAAATCATGGAACGGGGCTGAGACGGCCCGAAGGGCCGTCAAGCCCCTTAAATTTAAAAATCATGGAACGGGGCTGAGACGGCCCGAAGGGCCGTCAAGCCCTTAAATTTAAAAATCATGGAACGGGGCTGAGACGGCCCGAAGGGCCGTCAAGCCCTTAAATTTAAAAATCATGGAACGGGGCTGAGACGGCCCGAAGGGCCGTCAAGCCCCTTAAATTTAAAAATCATGGAACGGGGCTGAGACGGCCCGAAGGGCCGTCAAGCCCCTTAAATTTAAAAATCATGGAACGGGGCTGAGACGGCCCGAAGGGCCGTCAAGCCCTTAAATTTAAAAATCATGGAACGGGGCTGAGACGGCCCGAAGGGCCGTCAAGCCCCTTAAATTTAAAAATCATGGAACGGGGCTGAGACGGCCCGAAGGGCCGTCAAGCCCTTAAATTTAAAAATCATGGAACGGGGCTGAGACGGCCCGAAGGGCCGTCAAGCCCTTAAATTTAAAAATCATGGAACGGGGCTGAGACGGCCCGAAGGGCCGTCAAGCCCTTAAATTTAAAAATCATGGAACGGGGCTGAGACGGCCCGAAGGGCCGTCAAGCCCCTTAAATTTAAAAATCATGGAACGGGGCTGAGACGGCCCGAACAACATCTTCCAATCTCTGGTTTTCCAGGAAGGCCGGTCTTCCACCTGAAAAAGTCCTCCAAGGGTCCTCCAAGAGTCACATGATTAAGATTTTTCGAAATGATTATCTGTTTATAATTTATAGATCAAGTAATCTAAAATAGTCTTTGTTAGACCTATCTTCCATCAATTGGGTCTTCCACCAGATAAGGGTCCTCCATCAGGCATGGGAAAATACTAGAATGCGCGCAAAACAGTCAAAATCCCCGGCCGGCCTCACAGACTCCGTCGTGAAGTTTGTCGCTCTCGGTATAAGTTTGAGATTTTTTTCAGAGATGAAGTTCAAACTTCTGCTTGGAGAAACATTCGCTGTGCTTTCCATTGCAGTTTTCTATGGTGGTCTCTTTTTCGCGGGGAAATCCGCGAACGAAGCTGGTTATTTTGACGTTTTGAAGAAATCATCATCAATTTTCTTCAATAAATCAGTCAATTATAAATACACCCTCTCATTCATCATTAAATTAAAACAACTATTTCCCGTATTCAGTACATAAATAAGAATCAGCTTCGATGATGTAAGAAATCCCATAAACGGGTCCATAAAAGGAGGGGAGAATAAAATTATGAAAATCAAATCGATCGGTATAAAATTGATCAGCCGAGTTTATTTTGCGGTTGATTGAGTTTTCGAGAGACGCGACAAAAACAGGAATTCGAGTGAAAAAATTGAAAATAATAAATTTAAATAATTTCATAAGCTAACTGATTCATTCGAAGATATTCTTTTTGAAGCAAAGATTAATTTTAAAATAATTTTTATCAGGAAATTGAAATTTTCTCCAGTTTTGGACGAATTCTTTTGGCGAGGCAAAATCTGTTGTAAATAGCGCAGCAGCTTTTGCTGAAAAGGGGCCCTTTAGAAAATCTGCCATTAAAACGCACAAATGGCCTTTCATCGGAAGCAACTGTTCGAGCCCTTACTAGAAACAGAGCAAAACGGAAGATTCCAGTTTTTCATGAATTTGGCGCGTTTTTTCTTTTTAATCTTCGGCTGATTAATTTTTGTGATTTTTGGATTTTTTGGCAGAGAGGGAAAAAAACTCGAAAAATGGAGAGAGGCATGAGGGAGAGAAGAAACAGATTTGCAAGAAGAACGACGACTTTGGTCAATGGTAGAAATAATTCATGTTTCTGTTGTTTACTGTTCTTTGTTTATGAGAGCATGTTTGTTCAATGTTTAGTTAGAGTTAGTTGCTGGAATTTTTTTTGGTAAACAAGTGATTATTTTAAAGCAGACACAGATGACTTCCAAACCCAGTTAAAGGACCGATTCAAAAAGAAAACATAATTTGGTCGTTACTGAAAATGTCACGACTGTCACGAAAATGACGAAAACAAGATAATTTCGAGATATTCCAGTCAAGAAAACTTATTGACAATTCCGACAATTTGTGCTCATGTGACAAACAGACGCGTAAAAAATATTAGAAAAGTCACGATTGTTACGAAAGTCACGAAAATCGTTGATTTTTCGACATTTTTTTCACTAAATATACTTAAAGTATAAAAAATAAATTATTTTCGTGACATCGTGACGTTTCTGACTTTCGTGACATTTTGAAGGCATTTTAACTTTTAAAAACCATCTTTTCGTTATTCCATTATTGTCACGAAATTATCGTGATCGGCAAAAAGGCGCTCCAAACTCGAGTTGAAAAGAAGCAAGAAGAAGCGCTGGCGAAGCAAGAATCCATCGATCGGGCGAAGGAATCTGTGGAAACGATCATGAGCGACATGGCGGAAATTATTCATCAGTACATTCATCACAGGAATTTTTTCTTTCGAAAACCGTGATTTTTCGCTTTGAAAATTTGTTGAAAGAAAAAGACTCTATCACTCAAAAACTGGCGGCTTCGATTACAGGCGACTTTCTGTTTGCCAAGAATATACCAGCGAAATTGTCAAAATGGGCATTGAATTCGAAAACTGCTACCCCTCCCTTTTCGCGGATATTTCCAAGCAATTACGGTTTGTTGGACGACTCGTTTATGATTTCAATGGATGATTCTAGCGTTGATTTGGCTGATCACAAGACAATTACGCTGGTGATTCAGGATTTTAGCGAAAACCTCTTTGCAGCAAAGAAAATTAACTGGTTTGTGATTATAAGGACCGGCTCTGAAATCAACGAGGAGAGCCTTTTCTTCAGAGTTTCATAGGAAAATTAAGGGGGTAACGGCTTCTAATTCACTTTCTTCAAAAACATTCGCGATTTTATTTTTTTTTTCGCTCGAAAATTTTCCTTTTTGAAAATATGAATCGACCTTTTCTGTTCTTTAGGAGGCCATCCCCTTAATTCCTGTTAAAAAATAAGGGTATCACTTAGCTAACAAATCAAAAAAAAATGCGGGCCAAAGGTTCAAGGCCGTTCAAATCCTTATTTTTGAGCCCATAAAGTCTTATTTGCTTTGCTGCCTCGGTAGCATCTGACTTGGCGAAAAATGGTCATTCGGAATTGATCAATACTATCCCAAAAACTGTGGTGAAAGAAGGAATGAAAGCAAATGCGATAAGTTGGATTCAAGCGCGCGGCGGCTGGTCTGGAATTATGGAATACATCAAAAACGACGAGATTGAACGAATGAAGAGGAAGAACAAATTGAGCCACATTGTCGAGGAAAACTGCGATGGTAAGAGGGAAAAACTGGTTGTGACAAAAAATTGTTCAGAGGAGACGGAATCGGACAATTTGAACTACCAGCCGTATTTTGAAGTGATGCGAGGATTGGACGTCATCTGGCAGCTGCCGCTCAAGATTCGACTTTGCATGCTTTTTATTTTTATTGTTCTGCTCTTTTTGATTAAATGACCAGTTATGCGATTTTCTTCTTGTAAGGAATCCTCTTGTTATCAAAACAGGGCAATTTTATGTTCAATTGTATTTGATTTTATTCTTGTTGACAAGAGCTTTTTTTAAGAGAATTTTTTTGTTAGGAGTAGCCAAAATGCCGAAAATCTTGGACAATTTTAAACTTGAAAATTGAAAAACAATCGCGCTTTCAAGAAAATAAGTGGAAAATCTCTCCGCAAGATCGCACAGATTCAAATTTACTCAGGGGTCTTGATTCGCTGGGCGAATTCGCTCATCCCCTTCCTCGCTGTGAAATTTGCGAACAGCTGTTTCTTCACATTTAAACCAACAAATTTTCCCATTTTTCATATGACATCTAAAAATGTAGCTTTTGCATAAAAAATATTCCGTAAAAAAGAGCCATAAGAAGATGTTTCTTATCACTCCTAAATTTTTCAAATAAATGCTACTACTACGCTCCAGGATCAAATCAAAAACCATATTTCTGTTATGTATCATAATATCATGGATGATAACATCTTTAAATTGTAATAAATAACGTCTTTTATTCATAAATAATTTTGTACTGATTAGGATGTTGCGTTTTGAAATGTCTTCTGAGGTGGTCTGTGCGCTTGAATCGTTTGTCGCAGACGGAGCATTTGTAGAGACGTATGTCTAGGTGGTTGTGGTAGTGGCGCTGCAGCTGTTCTGTCCGCCTAAACGACCGGATCGGCACTTGGAGGACATTGCAAAAGACGCACTTGTATCGCAAATTGTCTGAAAATGGGGCAAAGGGATTCAAGAGCGGGTTACCTGCTGTATCTTTGCTTCCATGAGGCCTGACTAGTCCCGCATCGACGAGAAGCTTCGCCTGTTCAAATGTAAATCTGAGGCATTCCGGCCCAATCGCTCGTTGAATCAAATTTTCAAGTCTTCTTTGGTCATCTCTCAGCGGCAATTGAGCCCTGAGCAATGTTCTATCCGTCAGAGCAAGTCTGTAGTTGTGCCCTAAAAAGAGACATCAGGAGTACTCGAGGAGGAACATAAAAACAAGAATTTTTATTGACCAAGGACAAGGCGGTCAATTATGGCAGTCCGGAGAGATAAATTACGCCGCGGAGGGGGTTATGAACGGGGTAATAAGGAGTCCCTTCATTTCATTAACGATCGTAATAATACACCCAAGAGCTATTGCCAAGGACTAGCTTGGTGAATTCTTGGGGATAACGGATTGTTGGTCAGAAAATCAACCGCCCTCCTCCTTGATTTCAAAGCTTATATCTTCACTACTGTACCTTGAATAGAGCTTTCTATACTTGCAGAACTGTGGGCTGAATCTTCTAGTGACAGAATTGAAGGAGATGGTAGCGCGGAAATGTCACTAGAAGCGATCGATTGGCTCTCAGACTCGGACGCTTCAGAGGCTCCTCTTCCTTCTCCAGCTCTAGAATTCTGAGCGTTGAGGGATGCCAGCGCTTCCAGTAGATGTTGAGCTTGTGCTTGTCGCTGGAGGCTACAGTAAGAGTGGCTCAGTAAGGTCGGGAAAAGGAAATTACTTACCATTCCATTACTAGAAGTCGCTGGATTACTGATTGTTGTGGAGGATTTTGAGGAGCTGGGGGCTGAAAACGGGGTGAAAGGAAGGGAAAAAGGGTTGAACTTACTGTATTCTCTGTAACTGAGGGATTGTTGGAAGCAACAGCAGCATTAATAATGGCTAGTTGTCTCAGTAGATTCATCTGTACTTGTTGAATGTTACTCTGCTGCAAGTTATTAGTATTGCTATTGTTGTCACTGCTGCTCATCTTTTTTTATCAAGAGAGGTTGTTTTTCTGCTGAAGATTTCTCGGAAAAGATAGGAAGAGCGGGAGAGCGAGTGGTAGTACTTCGAGGAGTGTGTACCTCGCCCCTCTTTATGACAATATATTAATTTGCTCGTTTTTCTCGATTTTTACGACAAAGTCACTGACTTAATTATCTTACCAACGCTTTTTTGGGTCTCTCTCTTTGAGGAGGTGAAGAATCATGGCGGCGGAGTTCTAGGCTCTAGAAAATCAGGACGTTTTTGTACATTTATTCATACAGAAGTGCTCTGATTGGGTTTGATACAGAAAAAGCAGGCAAGAAATTCATAACAATTGGAGTTCCAGAAGGCTTTTTTAGTCACGTGAAGTCGGACAAGAATGTAGAGCAAAAACGGAGTGCTGAAAATAATTTAAGGGTATACGGCCCATAAAAATTTGGGTCATAAAAGTCGATCAAAAGCTTGGTTTTTTGTTAATAAAGTGACACCCTTATTTTGATTCAGTAATAACAAATCGATTCTTTTAGAATCGTAAGATAAAAATAAGGGTGTCACTTGATAAAAAGAAGCCGGACGAGAATGTAGAGCAAAAATAGAGTGCTGAAAAAATGGTAATTTAAGGGTATACAACCCATAAAAAATGTGGCCATGGAAGTCGATGTCAAGCTTATTTTTTGTTAATAAAGTGACACCCTTATTTTAGCTCAAAATTCTTTCAGAATCGAAAAGTAAAAATTAGGGTGTCACTTGCTAAAATTCCTTCAGAATCGTCTTTAAATCAGAAATTGGAGAAAATTAACCTGAGATAAATCAGCAGTCTCCAGGCCAGGCAGCTTATAAAACTCATCGTTTTTTTTTCGTTTTTTTATTTTATTTTATTACGCTCTTTTACTTCTTTTCGGGGCTCGTGCTTTTTATTGAAACTCAAGGCCAGCAGCCTGGATAATACAGTATTATTGGATCTGGTGTTGGATTGCCATGTTTCATTTTTCATGTTTCTGTCCACTCAGCGATTCTTTGGAAAAGAAGGAAGTTACGTGAGAGTATTCTGAAGAGCGATTTCGTTAGTTCATGAAAAAGCGGCTTAGACAAGCGGATTACGAAACCCTAAGTAACGCTAAGCAAAGCTGGTAGCTGGCTCCTGTCTAACCTGTGCGATTTTAGCCGAGATTTAGCTGTTGACGGAAAAACGTGAAAAAAGACGAACACGCGGTTGGCTGATTTTTACGGTCACAAAGTTTCGCTGTTAAAAAATTTAACGAGAAAAAAATTTTTTTTTTGAAAAAAAAATATATTTATTGAAATGAATGACTCTTGTTTTGAAAATGGGGCGTTCCTTTGGCACGTTCCATATTTACTTTTCAAAGAGTCAAAATTTCGCAAAATTCATTTCTAAAAAAATTCATTTTTACCCAAAATCTGCACCGAAAATGCTTCTTTTTGTATATGGAACGCTGAAGAGAGGATTTTCAAACTACCACGAGATGGAGAAATTAGAGGGAACTTTCATAAGCGAAGCTCAAACGGTCCGCGAATTTCCGCTCGGTAACTTTTGAACTTTTCACTTCAAAATTGATGGCTTCAGTTGTTGCCACTGAATGCGGAATTCCAGCGCTCCTGAATCTCCCTGGTCATTTCAAGGGGAGTAGAGTTACTGGCTGGCCTCGGCAACCTGCGTAGAAAGCCTGAGTCAAGGTTTGGAAGAACTGAAATGAAAAGCCGCGCAGCGGCTTTTTTAAAAACGAAGCCGCGAAGCGGCTTCGCCAAAATTTCTGTTAGATTGTATTGGTAATATTGCCTGCGCGGCTTTTCATTTCAGTTCTTCCAAACCTTGACTCAGGCTTTCTACACAGGTTGCCGAGGCCAGGTAAATGGAGAACTGTGGGAGATTCCAGAGAAGATGATGGCAGCTGTTGATGAATTTGAAGCTCATGTGGGTTCTATTTTTCTTTCTCGAGGGGTGAACCTTATTTTTAGCCAGAGTTGTATACAAGATTGGACGAAAAAGTCCAGCGATTTGACAATAAAGAAATCGTTACTGCGGGAATGTATTTTATCGACCAACCAAAAGCTCGGCTCGAAAACCTTTGTGGAAAACCTGAGTCAGGGTTTGAATAGCGGCTTATTTTGGAAAAGCGGGTCTTTCAAATCCTGACTCAGGTTTTCCACACAGGTTTCCGAACCAAGCGGAAAAGACGAGCTTCTGGAGCAAGAATCCTTTGATACTTATAATGAGGATAAACAGAAGAAGTATAATGGACGATGGAATGAATTGTCAGTGGAAGAGCGAAAGAGATTTCTGATTTCGAAAATGAAAAAATAAAAAAGATTGTTTTTGAATTTACCCGGTCTTAGTTTTTTTTTCTTTTTGTCAGCCACGAAGGATAAATAGCGCGGTCGGTTTATAGAACTTGCATCACGTGGTGTGATTGTTTCGGAGCATCACATCAGCGTCGCCGCTGAAAAATGGGAATGGTGCGCCACGGAGCGCGCGCTCCACCGCCAACTCGGAAACGACTCGCAATTTTTCATCGGACAGTAAACTAAAGTTTCGCGCTCGCCAAAAGCCTAAATATAATACATATTTGCAAAAGGCGATCTTCATTAATTCTTTCGAATAAAAAGAGAAATCAACTTGCAATTGAATCATGACTGCTACTTCCAGTTCAGGTAAAATTATCATTAAGTATTTTTAAAAATTGTTGAAAAACCTGATGTTTAATCGTTCATTTGGCGTTTAAGATATTTTATTCAATAAAATCAACTAAATTTAATTTTCAAAATATATGTAGAGCTTATAATTAGTCGATTTATGGTTTTAGAATTTCTTTAATGAACAAAATTTCATTTTTTTAAAGATTCGGAGGCTCGAAATTTTGATTGGCTGAAAAAACATCTCACGCTTTTTGATTGGCTCTCTTAGAAAAATCTAGCTTTTTTTTCATAAATTCTTCTTTGAACACTAAAAAGCCAATCCTTGTAAAAAATGAACTTTTTTTTTCTTCAAATCAAATCGGAGATTTATTTTTCCAACTTTCTGTGACCTTCTTTTTTGTTCTCCCAACTAATCAGATTTCTGTTTTCCCCGACGCTGCTCTGTCAGAGTGTATGCTTCAGGTGCGAATAGTTCCCGCGCTAGAATTATGCGCCACACACGCGACGTTTGTTAATTTAATTTCTTACTGCATCACTCGATCCCAATTTTAAATATTTAATCGGCTGTTCATCAAGCAATTAGGAAACATGAGAAAGGGGAAATTTTATTTTTTCCTAATTGGCGTTTGTTTTTGCTTATTTTTCTTGCACTGCAAAATAATGAGCACACAAGTGATGAAATTCCTGAGTCAGGCTTTGAACCGTTGAAATATTAAGCCGCGCAGCGGCTTTCTCAAAAACGAAGTCGCAAAGCGGCTTCGCCAATATTTACAAAAAAGACTTTTTGTAATTTTGGCGAAGCCGCTATGCGGCTTTTTGTTTGAGCGCTTCAAAACCTGACTCAGGTTTTTTAAACAGGTTTTCGAACCCTTTTCTTGATGAAAGCTTTTTTGGTTTTTGACATCGGATTTGGCTGACACGAACTTTTACTTCTTTTCTTCTCCAAGCGCTGCGATTGTGGTGTTTAGCGCTAATTAGCGTTTTTGAGCGTTCGGAGAAGAAGACAGTCGCGAAGGTCGCAGGCTCGATTTAGAAGGGCGCTCCCATGTTTGAAGAATTTTTCTGGCGAGACCCCTAATTCCCTCTAGAATACTTCCGGCGCCCGTAACTCGCTTGTAATGGAGCGACTGGATTGCGCCGCTTCTTTAGATTGGGATTTTAGGGATTAGGGTCTTTTGGCGAGAAAGATAAGTACAGGACTCCTGGAGGCGCGAAAAAGTTAATTTCTGATAAGGGAGTAATGCAGTGCCCCAGTTATATCGACAGGTTAAAATTTTGAGCTGCCAAAATTTTTCTCTATTTTCTTCCTTTTTCTTATTTTATGAAGATAGTCTGAAAGTTCTAAAAATCAAGGCAATGTTTAAAAAATTTATCATAGAAAATTTAAGGCAGGAGTTAACTGAGTGACCCCCTTATTTTTAATTTTTTTCTTTGCTCCTTAGACGGGCCTTTATTCAAACCCTTACCCTATAAAAATAAGGATCCACGGCATGAATAACGGTTTTTCTGGCATCATTTTTGAGTTAAACGTTTCGCGCCCCCACCCTTAATTCTATTCCTAATTCTGTTGATCAGAATTTAAATTGATTGCTGTAAGTGTCCGGAAATATGTCTAATCTTAATAGCGCCGGTCTAATATTTTGAAAATGAAGCAGTGTGATTTTTTAAATTAAAAATTTCGCGTCCTTTTTAAAGAAATTTTCAGAAAATGTCAGCGAGCGTGTGACATGTTTCAACAATCACACCCAACGAGCCAGCTCGCAAACGTGGCGCTTGTCAATTCTAGCTCAGCTGGTTTATTATCGTGTATAAGTCGCCAAATAGCTTCGAGTTAGATCCGTTTATCGCAGAATTTAATGACCTAATGGGGCATCTGAAAAGGGGGAATTGGCGATAAGGAGTGGCGGAAATCACGTTGGAAAAACGAGTCAAAAAGACGTGTTGAAATCCATGTTGACACCCTTAAGTCGAGATGAACTTGGATAGGAGCTTTTTGACTCGAAAAAGAATCATAACAATTTGTCAAAAAGTAAGGATGTAGCAATAGAAAAACCTGATTTTCGAACGGACTTTTGTCTGAGATTTAACATAGTGATACCCTTATTTTATTTCGCAAAAAGACAGCCTTAAGGGGGTAGAACTAGGTTTTTCGAAAATAGCCGATTCTAGACCGGCGCTCAAAGCGAGGAGAGCTTAGATTTTCAAATTCTCTCTTCGGTTGAAGAAAGAACAAACTTAGATCTAACAACATTTTTCTTAAAATTTTTTTTCGTCAACACATTTTGGCGCTAGAGAGCGAAACGTCAACCCACCTCTTCGAAAATCGCAATTTTAGCGTATTCGCGTCCTCAAATTTATCGAGTCACGTGACCAGCCAAATTTTTTAAATCTCATATTAAGATAGTTTAACCATTTATCTAGCAACATTTTTGAGGAAATTGCGTAATCACAAGTAAAAACAGGTTTTTCTTATTTAAAGTGCCCTCCGAAAATCACGGTTTTTCCAAAAATCTAGTTCTACCCCCTTAAGCTTTTTCTTGAACCTTTAATACCGAAATTCTAAAAATTCTAGAGCTTTTTATCAAGATTTTTTTATTCAAATCTTCATTTTTCAATCATTTTCACAAACTTCAATTTTCAGATGAATCGATCGATGAGATCTCCCTGAAAGAACAGATCATTTCCAAAGTCTCTTGCCAACCTGGAGACATCATCATCGAAAAACATGCGGCAAAAGAAGTGACGAAGATGCTTGAAAAACACGAAACAGCAGCGGTTAGTCGCTACATCAAGAAGTTTTTGGACGATTGGAGGAGCCAAAAAGTCTCGATTGCGGTCTACGGAGATAAGGATAATGGAAAAAGCCAATTGATCAACACTTTGAGGTAAAAAATGGAGCTGTTTTGGGCGCTAGAATCAAGAAAATAGGCTTTATTGCCTGAGTTAAGCTCGAAGCCAAGATTTTTTGCCGGTTTGTGATCAATTTTTGGTATTTTTGAGTCAAAAACGTAGATTTTTTGACCCAAAATCGGATAAGAGAAACAAAAAACGGGCGATTTTGGCTCAAAAAAGTATCATTTTTGCCCATATTCAAAAAAATTCTGTTCAAAAATCAAGTTTTTTGGGTTAAAATTAAGGCTCTAGAAAAAGTTCAACCTCTTACGAAATTTTTAGAGGCACGAATTCGGCTTATACAGTGTCGAGCTCCTGCACGTCTCCAATGCCCTACGTGTATCCCTTTAATTCGAATATCCAATTTTGGGAGCTCCCGCCGATCGCGCGCGAGGGCCGCTACAAAAAGGATAAGTACTTAAAAGAAATAAACGCTTCCCGCTTCGATCTCGTCATCATTTTATCCTGCAATCGCTTCGCTATGACTTCGGATTGCTGGCTAGCCAAGCAATTCGAGGAATTAAAAACGCCAGTTATTTTCGCTAGGACTAAAGTCGATGAAAGCGTCGATCAAGGAAAGGTTCTTTCAATAAAAGATACAAAAAGCAGACTTCGAAAACCTGTGTGCAAAACCTGAGTCAGGGCCTGAAAGTGATTTAAAGAAAAGCCGCGCCAAATTACAAGGTCGCTCTATTTTTCGAAATTTTGCGGCTTCAATTTAAATTAGCCGCGGCGCGGCTTATTATGCAATCACAAAAAAGTCCTTAGTAAGGTTTTCAAAATTCAAAATAGTCGATGAAATGTCTGAAAATCGACTCGAATTCGTTTTATTTACGAATTGCTTTCTGAAATCAAGGAAGAGTACCAAAAGAAAATGAAAGAACCTCAAAAAGACCGTAAAACCTACCCACACACCCACAGTCTCGAGCGCTGCCTCGCCAGAATCCGCAAAACGGCGATGACTTCCCTCTCGGAAAAATCCATCAAAACCGAGAGTTTCTATATGATCGGCAGCAAAAAGCCGCTTTTGTACGATTTCGGCGACTTCATCACTGCTTTGGTCGATCGACTCAAGCCAGAAAAACGAGAAGCGTTTACGCTCAGCATGATTCCTGTCAATCCGGCTGTGATTCACAAAAAATACGAAATTCTGAGCTCTAGAATTTGGGTCATTGCCTGTTCCTCCGCTGCGAATGGTCAGAAAGTGCCAAAATCAGAGTCAAAGGTACTTTTTTCTTGGTTTATTGATGAATAATGGATTTAAGGCGGAATTGGAAATGATGTTAGATGAAGTGCGATTTTACAGAAAACAACTGGGAGCGCAGGAAGATGCGCTGCGAAAAATTAAGGACCGTGAACGTGACTTTCTCGGGGCCATGGGAAAGATCAACTACACAAAAGAGGGATTAGAGGATTTGGTTAGAAAGGCAGAGGTGGAGACGGATGCTGATATGTTTGTTACGAGTTTGAAGGTAAGCAATTTTATTGATCAATTTTTATAAAATTCCAAACAACTTGAATAAAGTGGAACTCTACATAGGTGTATTCATCGTTTTTGAACTTGATGTGATCACCAAATCTTATATTCAGCATTTTTCTATTTTCTTGAGCTGTGTTCTCCAATTCAATATTTTTGGTGAATCTCAAACTAACGTCTCCTGGTCCATTGGAGTTATTCAGTGTTTGTAATGCTCCTGAATTTGTCCAGAGTATTTTCCCTGCATTTTCGGCGGTGCCATCAGCACTAACGCATGCTGAGACTCGATAATCAAAGTTAACATCTTTTGGGAAAATTATTTCTATATCCGCATGGATTTGGCTTAATTCCGTATATATGCTCCATCCTTGTCCACCGATTCGCTCCTCCAAATCTTCAACTCGCCTTTGCTTAAAGATACCATCTTCATCTTTAAATTCCTCATATTGCCAATTACGGCTTATATTCACGACCCTCTCTCCAGCTCGCAAAGCTTGAAGAAATAAATAACCCCTTTCTTCTGTATAAAAACGGCCTGCGATATTCCAGCATTTTTCTTCTGATAGCATTCTATCGAGTATCATTTTCTTTCGTTCTTCGTGAGTAAGTAAGCATTGTCTGAGATTATGTTTAATAACCGATCAAATTATTTTATATGAACCTCTGTGATAGTGCTTCATTCGATTTTTCTAACTGATACAATCGTTTCTCAAGATCCATGATCTTTTTAGCATCTACAGAAAGCTGCGAACTCATTTTTAAACGGGATTTCTGGTCTGAATCTCTTTCAGAATAAAAATTTGCAGACGTGTTTAATTTTCGCAGCTATAAACGTCTTTCAGATCATCTCGCTTCGCTGGTGGATGAGCCACCTAGGTGTTGGAGCTTCATTCACAAACACATGCGCCGTTCTCCGCTTTCTTCTCCACAATCTACAGAACATCGGCCTCAAATATCTCAAAATCCAAGACCAAGAAAAGATCGAAAAAGAAGAGCGTCGCATTCGAGCAAAAGAAGTCATCGAAAAAGCTCGCAATGGCGGTTCTTCTATCATCAAATCTTCCAGTTTATCATCAAAAAAGAGCTCTTCCAGCTCATCGGGAGAAAAGAAGAAAAAGAAGAAGAAGATTTCCTTGAAATCGGATGAAAAAGAAGATTCTGGTCAAGGAACTTCCAGCGGCGAGGATACTAAAATTAAGAAGGTGAGACCCTTAAGATCAGGATGGAGTAATTTTTTGTATTAGAAAAAGAAGACAAAGACCAAATCCGACTCCGAAAACGGCGAAAAGCGCAAGAAAAAGAGCAAAAAGAAGTCCGACGATAAAAAATCGGACAAATCCGCCTTTAAGTCCGAAAAACCAGCTCCCATCCGAGTCATCAAAATCAACAGAGTCATCACTCGCGAGCACTTAGCCTCAGCCTCCCAGACCAGTTTTTCTACCAACGCAGTTACAGTCTTGGTAAGATACAGGAGCAAATTAAAGGGGGAGTCTAAAATTCCGAGCAAGTGATTATTGTTTTGTTGAGAGAATTAGTGTCCAAATTAGCGGCGCTCCCGTTTTGTAGCGGTCGACCACCGCCGCAAAATTGCAAAAACCGCCGTTTTTGTGAAACTCGGGGAAAGGTCTTTCAGCCACGCTCGTGGCCAGAGACTAAATGTTACTGTAGAAATAGGAAAATACTAAATTGCTAAGAACCTGATGCTCATTTCCGGTATTTACGGGCACGTCCGTATTAATTCAATTAAAAAAGTAGTCATCAATATTTTGATCTCTCGAAGTTCAACCAGATTTAAGATGGTGACACCCTTAATTTTGTATTTCAGAAGGACAAAGCCTCACTGTAAGAAGCCAAATCACCAAAAACAACTCTTCTCTGTTCTGAAACAATGAAAAATCCTCGTTTTTCCATCATCTGTAAATAAATTCAACCCTTTTCAAAATAAAATGAACGGTAATGCAAGTGACATTAAAGGTTAGAATTAAACGGAACCTGGATTTTTCGATGCATTAACCTTTTAAATCTTGAATTGCGGCGCCCCAATTTGAGACTCAAAAAATTCAAGAATTCAATTCATCCATTTCAAAAATCTGAATCAGGTCTAAATAGAACACCGAGATGAAGATTTTTCCCGCGGTTTTTTCGACTGTCGCGGCGAGCTACGAGCAGCCAAAATACGATGCGTTTTTGCAGAGAGTCGTTTCTGGAGAGAAATCTGCCGGCTGGGGCCACCCTGTTGACAAAGTCGCGGCTCTTTGGAGCTTGTGCCCTGCAATGACTCCTCCTCAAAACGGCCAAATCGTCTGCGACCAGTCGACTTGCGCCCTTGTCTGCGACGATGGATTCATTCCAATGGGCAGGCGAAGGACAAAGTGCAGATGGAACAGTACCAAGCAATTTTTCTGGAAAAGGACGCTCTCGGATTGCGACACTTGCACAGATTTGCCAAGTCCTCCAGCTGGCATAACTGCTGACTGTGGTAAGTTTTTGGGAAACGGCCCTGCTGCTAGGGCGAAAAAAATATTCTTCTATTTGTCATAATTATGGTCAAGTATGCTATGATCAACAAACCTTCACCAAGGTACTGATTAATTACGTCGAATAAAAAGGTCAAACAAGTACAGTTTTTTGTACAGTTATGGTCTCTCAAATCTAGAAAACCTAACTTTTCAAACTGTCTAAGCTCAGTAGGATGGTTTCAGAAACGGGCCCGTATCTGGGCGTACAAAAATAATTGGCTGGTGCAGATTAAGCATTCAGTTTCCCTCCATCGAGGTTTACTGACCAGCATATGGTCATTGAAAGTATAGAAAAGTACTGTTTTTTATGTACTTATAGTTCTAGAAAAGCGGAAACATGGAAGTATCGCGCGCTAGATTTGAGGAATTTTGAGAATACGGCCCCCTTCGGGGCTAGCAGAAAAATTATTGAAGTATTGACCTTCCGAGAATAAATTCTTTAACTCACATCTCCTTCACCAAGGAAATCAATCACTAAGAATTGATAGCTCTTCTGTCCAAGAAAAATACCAAAAAGTACAATTTCTTTGCCGTTTATGGTTACTAAAATCTAGAAACTCTTCATTTAGGAATCAACGCTATTCGCAAAAAGAAATGCCTTTACAAATGCGACAATGGAAGCGAAATTTCAACTGCTGCTGGTGATTTTCTGCAGTTTTCTGCGGTTTGCGGTTGCCCCAGACCAGATCGCATTTGTCGCTGGAAGTCGAGAAAGGTTGGCGTCGTTGATTCAGCGAGCATCGCTGGCTGGACCTGTCCAAATCCCACTGTGCCGACAACAACGACTCAGGCTCCAGGTTATCATCAATTGTTCTGTTCTTAAAAAATTTCACAATTCTAGCTACAACAACATCGACTCAAGGAGCCACTCAAAACCCAACCAATCCTCCTACTTCTGGCTGCGACGCTTCCAAGCCTTCCACCTGCACTTCCCTTACCACCGCAGAAATTGGCCTGGAAAACGAGTGGTCCTGCCGAAACTGCTTCAGAATCAACGCGCACTATCAACTTCCCGCTACTTGGCAAGACACTGATTTCGTCACGATCAAGTTCAAAATCCCCGTCACTTGGAGCACCTTCTCGCATCCAATTGACAATGTCCAAGCTCTTGATTCTGGCTTGACTTGGCGAATTAATTTTGCTGCTGGAGCAAATTTTGAATCGGGAATGATGTTTGATGCGAATTTGATGGCGCTGCAGACAGTGACGATGTCGAATTCGGCTGTTTTCGAGGAGATCAAATCTTGTCCCTGTACTAATACATCTGTAGGAACAACAACTGCTTCTCCTGGCGGTGGAGCAACTACGACCCAAGCTCCAGGTCCAACTACAACAACCCAGGCTCCTGGTCCAACAACAACGACTCAGTCGCCCGGACCGACCACTACTCAAGCTCCAGGCCCAACAACGACCCAATCTCCGGCGCCGACCACAACCGTAGCTCCCTGCACTCCTTTCAACACCCTCGGCAGCTTCACCCACTACGATCTCCGCGACAACGACATTGAAAACGGCGCTTGCGGCTTGATGTGGAGCGGTAGCAATCTTGGAACAACCATGTTCGTCGCTTTGGATCAAGATACCGACTACGACTCGAACAGAAACTGCGGCCGATGCATCAAAATGAAGTGCGAATGCACTCAGAGCCAGTTTCCAGGAGCCTGCGCTGCTGGACAGGAGACCATTGCTATTGTCGCGGATAACTGCCCCGATGCAGGTTTGATTATGGAAATTGGGGATAAGAAATAAGGAGAGTGTTTTAGGATGCCATCAGGGTCATGTGGATAGTTCTACCTGGGTCTGGAACTCGGTAAGCGGAAATGAAGCGCCTTCGATTTATGATGGAAGCTGGGAGTTTGTCGAGTGCCCAGCCGGATTCGTTCCTCACCCCGTTTCTCAGGTACCGGTCCCCCTTCTATGAGCCACTAGAACTCCTTCAGATTCGCTTCAAAACTGGCAGCTCTCAATTCTGGATGGCTATTCAACCCTCGAATCACAAATTCGGCATCGTGAAAATGAGCATCAACGGCGTTGACCTTCCAAATGGTGGTGTCACCGGCGCTGTTGGAGAGAACTACTACTACATCGCTGACGGAATTGTTTCGTCCTTCCCATTCACGATCGAGATTGAAAATACAAATGGCGAAACCGCCAGCGCGACGATCAATTCTGCGGCCGAGATTGGTGATAATTTCTTTGTTGATCTTGATGCTCTTGTTTGAATAAATCTCTTTCATTCTTCTTGATAAACAAGTTCAATGCCTCAGTCACATTTGTAAGAGCAAATAGAGTTGATTTAGAATTGAGAAGAACCACAAGATTTGAAAAGAGACGATGATAATTTTCATTTTTCATTTGTCTTTATCGGGGGGCCCGGACTATGTCGTCGAATGTCGTCAATGTCGTCGAATGTCGTCAATGTCGTCGAATGTCGTCAGATTTTTCTTCAAAAATGGAAAAAAAATCTAAATTTTGAAAACAAATCTGTTCTAGGGAATGAAAATATGCTAAATTTGGCGGAACAATGAAGGCGGGTAAATAGAAGTGTAACCTGCCCCATCAATGAGTTTCCTACCACCAAACCCGCGGAGCGGGCACCTTCCATTCCTTATCATTAACTTATCAAAAGAATGTAAAAATATCGATTTTGAAGCATAATTACACTATTTTAAAGTAGAAATAATTAATTACGGGGAATCTCGTCCAGTTTCTAGAATGAGATATTTTTATTTTTTTTCTCGATTTTTTTCATTGACGACATTCGACGACATTCGACGACATAGTCCGGGTCGCCCGTCTTTATCTTATGCAACCAAGGAAAGAGCAGAAATAATAAAAATCAAGAAACACCGCCTTCAATTTTTTAATGCTCAAAAAGGTCTGCAGCGTCGATTTCTCCTGTGATTCCTTTTGCACCAACGAGAAATCTACTTCGATCCAAAGAGCTGCCACAAGATGCAAAGAAGCCGCTCAGGCTACTTTTAGCACTTGCACAGAGTCTTGTTTGGATGCCGATTGTGTTGAGCTCTGCAGAAAAGATCTGAACAATGAACTAGAAAAATGCCCCTGCTCTAAAAATTGGCTTCAAAATAATTTTAACTGGACTTCGGAGACATTTTTTGAACTGAAAGAATCAAGTTTAAGTTTAACAAAACCACCTAAATATGGTTCTATTTTTCTTTATGAACTTGTCAAAGTCAAAAAATCATCATCTTGGAAAACCTTATGAAAGAGATGAACCTCAAGATTAAAAAACTAGAATTGCAAAACACAGATGAGAATAGAAGAATTGAAAATGATATCAACGAAGAGAAAATAAAGAGCCTTGAAAGTAAAGTAGAGGCTCTTATAAGTGAAAATGAAATATTTGCGTCTGAACTCTCAAAAATCACCAATCAAATCAACGAAGAAATGGTCAAAAATGAAACCTTTGGAGTTGAAGTTGAGGCGATAAAAAAACAAATACAAGAAATTGCTACAAATCTTACAACTCAACAAGAATCGCATTATAAGAATATTAGTGCTATTGCGAAGAAGCTTCAGAATGTAGTGGACAATGGGCCACTTGGAGGATATGGGCATTATTTTGGAAAAGACGACTCGTCTGTGAGAGGCAGGATGAATGAAGAAGAAATCCAAAAAGTGCTCAAATTGCTCTCAATCGGTGCGAAAAAAGTAAATTTCAAGGAAAGGGTTTTTTTTCTGATGAAGCTCAGGATTTTGAAAATAAAACTCCGAGAAGTTTGGGTACTCCGATCAGTGGGATGTCGAATCGGCTGGATGGAGGCTGCAGTACAAAGAAACTAAAATTGGTGAACCAATTTATCTTTGGCTAAGCAATGAAAGTAAATAAAGCCCTAAATATAGATTCAAAGGGTAATTTTAGACGGAGGCGTTCGGTTCAAAGCTGTAGCTGAAGAAATCCAGCACACAAGGGGGTGCACACGGTACGAGCTTTATAGCAAAAGCGATGGTCAGAGGCATTTTGTAAGGTTCAACGAAAATGATGAATGTGGTACTGTAAGATATAATATTGATATTCTGTAAAAACTACGAAATATGATTTCTGAAAAATATCTTTACTCGTCGGCAACCTTGATCAATGGCCATCTCAAGCAAAAAGTACCGTTGTTGTTAAATTCATTACGAGCCCAAGTGCGGAGAGTAAATCTTTTATTACAGTAGAAATCAGTGAACCGAGCTGGCGGCAATTACTGACAATAAAAAATGCTCATCATTTATGCATTGGAAAGAGCAATTGAAAGAGATCTATATAAAGCGCGGTAACTTGTGCACTGACTTTTTAATTGGCGGGTGATTGAATATGCAAGCGGACAGCAAGTGGCTAGGTGGCCCGCTAGACTGAACAACGGTCGAAATTAGGTGCTTGTTTCTGACTTTTTTCAACTACTAAATCCTCCTTGATCTTCGCGGCTTCCGAAGAGAGACTTGATTTTTAATCAGTTTTGTTGCTGCTTTTTTGATTGAGAGACTACTGCAGATTAGAAAAAGAAGGGAAGGGAAGGGATGATTAAAACATGCGCAGAGATAGGGGGGCTTATTGAACACAATCCAAATTGAGTTAGTAATAACCGTTGTTAACTTGGGGCGAAGAGATGAAGAAATCTCCCTTAGCAGAGAAACGAAAAATGGGCTTGAAGCTGTTTGACGAGCCGGATCAGTTTGGAAAAAGCCCGAATGCAAAAGGCGCCGGAAAGAAGCCACAGGTTCCGAGATTTATGAAGAAAACCGGCGAGTGTAATATCCGGCAAGTATGTTAAAATGGAGGAGAATTTGGGGAAAAGGAACATTTTAGGATTCGAAAGAGAAATTTGAACGATTCATTTCGGATTTCTTTACGACGATGATTGATCTTCCTTTCAGCATTTTTATGCTTTCTTATGTTTCTTTTTATGTCTTCAGGCGAGTTTCAAAAGTACAGGTAGTTACAGCCTGATTTCGATATTTTGGACGATAAAAAATCTTTAGCCAATAAGAATTGGGCATTTTTCATGTGAGCCAATCAAAAATCAGAAAAAGAGTTGAATAATAGAGTCCTTTCTGTGGAAATTTTGAGCCAGAAAAGGCCGTTTTTGAAACAAAAAAAGCTGGATAATATTTTCATCTGTATATTATGTCGATGCCAAAGCTCGTGGAGACATTGACTACTATCAAGCAAGAGAGAAACTGGATGTATTGACAAAGTCGTATTGGGAAAACAAGACCATGGTCAATCAAATCCGGCATTTTTCTCAAGAAACAGGTTCTCAAAAGACCATAAATCTCTTTTGAAAAGTTTCTTTTTACAATTTTTTTAGGGACATTTCCTAGATTTATAATTATAAGAATTACTGATTGCTGCTATCATAAAAAGATTTCAAGCATCAAAGTTAAGGATTATCAAGTTTTAGAACCTATTAAAAGAAGAACTCATTAATTTTTCGATCAACGCAACATCAGACAGCAGCCGCCACTTGGACGAAAACGACGTGTTTTATTTAAGGTGAGTGCTGAATAGTTCAATCAGCAGAAATCAAAAACAAACTCTTGAAATTTAGAAACCTGGACCAGAGCTACGATCGACAGTATTACTGGCTCGTCAACGACACTTATGAGCGACCGGTCTGTTTTGAGAATGTCAACTCTTTTCAAACCGCGTTTTTGTTTTTTGTTGAGACGGAAACGACGGTTGGCTATGGGAAGAGGACTATTACAGGAAGGTTGATCAAGAAATTATTCTAATGTCAAATCAATTACAGTTAGGATTGAAAATTTGAGTGATTTTTCTATGAAAAATGGCGAAAAAGGGAAAGAACCAAAAATATGGCAGTGATTTTCTGGATCATGGTTTTGATTGGCCGCTAGGCCAAATGCAGCAATCTTATTGGTAGTTCAAAAATTCACTTCCAATCTTTGGTTTAGTCCCAATTTCGTAGGTTTTTGAGTCAAAAAACGGCAATTTTGAAGATTTTTTGCCGGCACAGAATTGCCAGTTTCCAAGATGCCAACCAATGAATTGCCAGAATACGATTCTGACTGTATTTCAACAGAAAATCGCTCTAAAAGAGGCACATATTTTCAACTTTTCGAATATACAATCGTTGTAAAATCAAGTTTACAAAAGAGACACTCGTCTTTAGTTGATTCAAGCTTGTTTTCTTCGAGTAAAAGACTTGTTCTAGTATGTTTCTGGAGTGACAGTATTTAGAAGTTCTAACTGCTGTTATTCTATATTCCGCCGAGTCTGGTTTCGGCCATCAATTTTAAAAACGAACAAGTTTGAAAGCGAGGACAACCAATTTCTGGCAGAAGTGGTTTTGATCGTTGGACTCCTCGTCCTTGGGCATTATTCCCTTTGTGAATTTTTAAAATCGCGTGTCCGGAACAGAGGAAAAGACACTTTACACCGCGAAAACACGTGGCTGTTTTTGTTGGCTCCGGGTAAGGGGGATGCTTTTCCGATCAATTTGAAAAGCAAATTGTCCTGAAGCGATTCTGCTGCTCATTATACAGGTGATTTTGGACTCATTTGAATAAGATCGATGATTCTTTAGTGTTTGGCCGGAACGATGGTGGATGCTTTCATGGTCGGATGTATCTTTATCAAAATTTCCA
This sequence comes from Oikopleura dioica, assembly GCF_907165135.1. Classification (NCBI taxonomy): domain Eukaryota; kingdom Metazoa; phylum Chordata; class Appendicularia; order Copelata; family Oikopleuridae; genus Oikopleura; species Oikopleura dioica. Next base: position 13,885,436 of record NC_137291.1, read on the forward strand.
AGCCTCAGGAAAGTTTTTCAAAAGCTCTAGAATCAAATGCAACCCATAAGTGACCTAAAACTCATGAATATTTATATTTTAAAAACTGATTTTTATCGAATTATTTTTACAAGATTGGAAGCGTGATTCATCAAAATTTATTACTTTACTTGTTTTCTATTTTGAAATCATTTTTTTTGACAAAAACCTGGCGGGCCCAACCAGGAAAGGTCCGGAGACCTTTTTTCGAAGACATCCATTACTCTGATATAGTTCGTCAAGTTCTGTGAGTTCAGGAGCGTTCCCAATTCGGAGCAATCTGCATGTTTGCCTGATCGTGCTGCTGATTGAATCTGAGTGCGTTTGAGTTCGTTCGTAATCTGAATCTGGAATTTCGTCTAACCACGATAATGGATTTGGACGCTTCGGGATTCGAACCTGCGTGATCAGCGCGGGCCGAGGGGGGTGGAACGCGCTGCAGCCGGAGCTACAGACGCGCCCGGGCAAGCGGCGAAAAAGGCACCTTTTATGGCGAAAAATTGATACGCATCTTTGGAAAGATCTTAAGAAAAAATTCCGCGGAAACCATTTTTATCATATTTTTAGCATGAATTTATAATTTTATTGATATTTTTTACTGAATACAAAAAAATAAATCGAAAAATATCGTTATAGCCAAATGCAATCGATTTGAGTTGAAAAGAAAGGCTCGAAAAGAACAAAAACGACACCCTTATTTTCTCCGACAATGCGGTCATCGCCATTCGTGATGGAAAATACAACTTCATGTTTCGAATCGGAAACCTCCGAAATTCCCTTTTGTCAAATGCATCTGCAAGGTCAAGTTTATCAAGTCCAAACAAACCATCGAGGTACTCAATTTTTTAAGAAAAAAAAACGTTTTCAATCCTTTTAAGGGGGAGTTTTTGCCGTTGGACCAGCGGGATATGGATGTAGGAACAGCTACAGGGGCTGATAAGCTGTTTCTAGTGACGCCGATGATTATCAAACATGAAATTAACGAGAAGAGCCCGTTTTGGGAGATGAGGAATGGGTTTTGAAATCAAGGAAGAGTGCCCAAATGAGCGATATTTTTCCGGAAATTCGGAGAAAGCTCAACACTTATGACTCACAACAAAAATTCTTGTCGACGAATCAAATTGCTCAAAAAAGGTCGCCGACCAATCAAAACACCGAATTTTCCATAACTTTTGAGGATTTTTTATAGTTGAAAAATCCGGTGTTCTGATTGGTCGACGACCTTTTTTGAGCATTTTGATTCGTCCACAAGAATTTTTGATAAGAAACTGACTAGCTGAACAAAATTGGCTTGTAAAAGATCAATTTGCACTTGAATTTTTTTACCCACGAAAAGCTGCACCGACATGATGGCCGAGCAGTTTGAAATCATCGTGCTACTTGAAGGCGTGGTCGAATCTACGGGACAAAGCTCTCAAGCGCGCACGAGCTACTTGAACAACGAAATCCTCTGGGGACACCGGTAAAGCAGCGACTTTGCTTGAAATTTAATTTCATCGCTTGGAAATTGATCCGGCGCTCTGCATCTGCATTATTCACGGCCATTTATCTTCTGAGCCTTTGTTTTTTAGGTTCAACCCGATTTTAAGTCTCGGCGGCGCGACTAATGAGTATTCAACAGGATCGGCAATTATTTAACCGGATCTTTTTTCTCCAAACAGGACTTTATTTGATGGAGATGGTAGTTGATTGCCATTTAGACTATTCGATGTTCAACAAAACCTACGAAGTTAATATGCCTACATGTTCAGCAAGGGATGAAATTTACATCAATAGGGTTAGAAATAAAAGGAGACATGTAGCTTTTCTACGAGTATTCAACAGCATTTGGTCAAAATTGACTGGTTTTTCGCGGATTTCGAAGCAGAAATCATCAATTTTTCGTTATTCTTGACCAAATATTGCTCCATTTTGGCCAGAAATAGCGATTTTTCAACATTTTTGGTCAAAATTGGTAAGTTTGTTGGTCTAAAATCTAAGAAAAAGACCAATCAAAGCCATTTTTGACCAAAAATCGGATAAAAATCACAATTTATATTTTTAAATTCCTCTTTTTTTCTCGCCATAAAATCGCAAAAATCGACGAAAAACCGACAGGATCTCCCATTTTTTGAACAAAAAATTTCATCCCTCAAAAGCCCAGTTTACGCAGTTGAGCAAGATGTCCGAAAAAACTCCTCGTCCAGCTTCATTAAGCTCTTCTCCGTATGAATTATTAGATTTGAGCTGATTTTCCTCCTTGATTTCGACTCTCGGAGAAAGCAGTCTCCCTACTAACCCGCCCTTTTCTAGGCAAAAGTTTAAAAAGAAAGCAAAGGGTATAATGATGGTTTCGAAATTAATGAAAGCCAGTTCGGACTCGCAAGACTCGCATGGCGCTCCCGATATAAGGTGAAATCGTCGCTCGCGTCTGGAATATTTTTTTTAAATGTCAAACTAAACTACTCCTCCACTCACGGAAATTTGGTGAATATTTAATTGCGAATATTCCAGATTCGCAAATCCTTATATCCACTTGTTGTTGTTCAGGGCTACAGAATGGAATGAATATAAGACCAGCCCGAGGTCTTGAATTTGAACCATCTTTAGCTGATCCCCATTTTTTGTTATCATTTTGAAAATGATAAGAAATCATAAATGATATGTTGCGACTTTTTGACTAAAAAAAGGGGCCCTATCCAAGATTTTCGACTAGAAATCGAATTTTGCGCTCAAGATTGTCATTCAAAAGTGGCGCGCCGCGCTCTGATTGGTCGAAAATCCGTCAAATACCCGAAAATCGACAATCTTGGGCCCGATTCTGGGGGTTTCAAAGACAATCTTGGAAATCTTGGAATTTTCATTCGCCACATATCGCGTCTTTCAATAGTCAAAAAAATCACGTGACAGTACTGCTGACTGTAAAGTTGTAGCGTCACCGCTGATACCCCACAGGAATCGCCGAAGTTCAATAAACCCGCTCCTTCCAGTCGATCTGCCAAGCTCAACAAGCTGCTGGTCGAATTCGCTTGAGATGAAATATCGAAGAAAGAGCCTTATTTGTACATCTCTCGCTATCTAACTTATTTATTATCAGAATAAAAACAACTGTACAGAATTTAAAATCTAAGATATGCATCATTTGCGCACACATATCCCGCTTAGACTTATCTGATAAGAAGAGCTTATTCAAGAGCTGCACTTTCGAGGTGCAATTATAGAGTTTTACGAAAAGAGTCTGCTCGCCACTCATGAATAAATCCTCCAGGAGCAGACACTTACGCATTTCCCTGTAAAATTTGCAGAGAAAAAGTTTTAGAAAAAAAAAAGGATTGATGAAGTAAAAACAGGCCGAAAAAGCGAACAGGGAGGAGAACTAAAACTTTAACTAAAAACATAAATATACAGTGACCTCGGATTCGCGGCGCCTTTCTGTCTTTTTCTTCTTTTGACACAGTAATTACTGAATAACGCAGCTGCGGTAAAAGGAATTTTAATAGCATGCTATCAGAATTTCAAACAGACATTTTTTGCTTCATAACTCTTCATTTTTTTATCGCGACTTTTTTCTTGAAAAGCATATTTATCGATAAAAACATCGGTAATTATTACGTGGTTATTAATTAGCAACCGCTTGGAATGCAAACAACAGTTGCGAAAGAACGAGATTGCATTACGTGGTCTGGGTTTTGGGACAATCGCTAATTCCCGAGAAAGAAACAAAGAAACGTAAAAAATGGATGGTGGCGCGCGCGCGGTGCTCGTTGGTGGTGCTGCTCCGTGTACGTTACCCTGTGGCATTGGAGTTCCAGAGCTGTAACCCACGCGCTTTTTACTTTCGCTAGTGCTACTAGTGCGCTAAGTACCGCAGCATTACTTCTCCAAAACCGATGATTGTTGCTTTGTTATCGAAATGACGAGGCGGGAGTAAACGAAAAATTTTTAAATTCAACATCGAGACAAAAATACAAGAAAAAAAGAAGGCTCAGAAAGTTTATTACAAAAAATAACACACAAAGAAAAATTAAAAGAAAAAAAACGATAAAAAGAGATAATTTTAAGAAGAAAAATGAAGACTTTTATGCTTGCTGGACTCGCAGCTGCGCAAAATTCAGGTTAATTAATTGATTTTAGTGCTAATTTTCGCTCTTATAAGATGACAAAATCTTTTCCACGACCCAGACTCAGGTTTTTACGCAAGTTTCGCAGCCTAGTTTTGATCTCATGTATTGACGACATTTATTTTATAAAAGAGAATAAATTCTTGCCTTCTTCGCCCCATCTCTTCAATTTAGTAATTAAAAATAATCCCTCCCTCGAAAAGTTAAACCCCCAAAACCGCGAAACTGTTTACCAAAATGCCCGTAACGTAAAATCCAATCCCCCAATATCTCCAAGTACAGTAGCTAGAAATCTTTAATCCTTGAGTCAGCTAGTCTTCTCCGAAGAAAATAACCTTTATCCGTAAAATTAAGAATATTCCGTACTGGGCTCGGCAACATGAATAGAAAACCTCAGCTCCTGGAAGAGCTAAAATGAAAAGCCGCGCAGCGGCTTTTTTAAAAACGAAGCCGCGAAGCGTCTTCGCTAGGAGTTGAAAGAAAATAAATTTGGTTTATTTGCGAAGCCGCTTCGCGGCTTTGTTTTTAAAAAAGCCGCTACGCGGCTTTTCATTTCAGCTCTTCAAGGGCATGGCTCAGGTTTTCTACCTAGGTTTCTGAGTCAAGATTCCGTACTTCACCGTAGTTCCAGGATTAGCCATCGAGAACAGCTAACATTTGTAGTGGCCCAAGAAAACAATTTCCGCGTTTCTGTTAAATAAATATATTTATAGATTTCCAATTATATCTTCCGCCGGATCGAGCCGGAGCCTTTGATGGAGCCGAAACCTCATTTTCCTTTCCCCAGCCAAGCCAGAATCTCGCTACTTGTTTGTGGGTGAAGTCGACGTTTCCGGATGGAGGAGAAGTGCTGAGACTGAGCGACACGGAGAGTGGCGAACTCAACCTTTCCGTTTCCGTGAGAGGAAAGGATTACGATTCCCGTGACAACGGATTAGCGAATTTTTGGAAAGAAAGAAATTTCGGGCTTAGCTTTTCTTTTCCTCTTAGAAAGAAAATTGCCAAGTAATTAAATTTGTTCAATTAACCACCTTGCGCAAATTGACCATTATTTTGGTGTTCATCATTTTGACCTTCATCAATTTCGCTTCGATAAAGCCGCCTGCGGCTTATCTTTAGTTAACCCGATTTCGACTCGCTTGAGTTTCTTATTGTCGAAGCCATTTATCAACAAATTGGCAATTGAACTAAAAAGGGTTAAATTTTTTTCACTCATTATTTTGGTCCAAAACAAATGAGTTTATTTTTGATTCGAAAACGCTGCATTAAAATTGTCGTACCAAAAAATTGGTCGACACATCGAAACGGGTTAAAAGCATTACGTAATCCTCAAAAAAAAGACAACAGCGTTCTTCTATCCAACAAACTCTCCAGCGTCGATTTCTCCTTCTCTCAAATCGACCTTCGCGATTTCCGCTGGCACCAAATCTGCACCGATTGTACCACCAGCACCTGCACAGTCTACCTCGACGGGAAAGACAGCGAGGTCCAGCCCTTTTCTTTCCCAACTTCGCAGTTTTCTTCCGTCAATGTAAATTTCGGCTTTGCTTCTGGATTTCAAGGCAAAATTCAAAAGTTCCGAATTTCAAACTCCGAAAATCCGGTCGAAAGCGCGACTGCTTGCGGCGCCCCAGTCAAACAATTATCAAACGCTCAATCGGTAAATACAAAAGTTAAGAAAGAAAAAGAAATTGATAACGCATTTTAGTGGTCCCCCGCCGAGCTTCTTATCACTCGGCCAGTGCACACGCGCGACTACGAGTCGGTCTGCAACGATTTGCTTTCCGTTGATTGCGGCTTGGACTCAATCACCGTCTCAGTTTCCCACTTGCACTTAGAGACGATTGGATTACACGAGAAATTCAAGGAACGAGTTTTTTTTTTACTTTTTTCCAAGATCAATCGAACATTTTCGCTTTCAAAAAGCTAAAAGATGAAATTTAATTCTTAGCCAATCAAAACGTTTGATTTTGCAAATGGACCAATCAGACATCCATACGCAATTTTTCGACCAATCAGAAGCAATTTTCAAACCAATAACCCTACAGACGCGCAAATTTAATGAATCGACCAATAAGAAGCCTGAATTAAACCTTTCACCCAATCAAAACCCTAACATTAAACGTCATGACCAATCAGTGCCCAAAACCTTTTCCCAAAAAATCTGAAGAATTTCTCTTCGAAAGTTTCAAAGCCAATTTGAATAAAAATTCCAAACTCGGTTTTGAGGTATCCCGCCTTTCCGTATTAGAGCATTGCGCCAATTTCACCAGCAGCGACTTCACCACGTTCACCATCGCCCCCCTCGACGCGTGCGGAAGCAAAGTCACCATCAGCGAAACAGACAGGACTGTCAGCAACACTGTCTTGAACTATGCAAACGACGGTACAGGAAACGATCGTCAAATTTTGAATGGAAATTGCCCACAAAAGAGGGCGGGAAAAATTCTTTCTCGTTATTATTTATCACATTAATTTCTTGGGGCAAAAAAAATCTTTATCCATCAACTTCTCTTAAAATATTATGGTTTTTTTTTAATATCTTTGAAATATATATTTTTATAGAGAAGTTCTTCGTTCTTTTGGTCAGAAAAAAATAAGGGTGTCACCTTGTAAAAATCAAAAATAAACGAAAAATTGCCTTTATGGACCCCTTTTTGGGGTTGATAAAAATTTGATACTTATAAAATAATCAGGAAGATTTACGCATATTAATTTTTATATAATAGAGAAAAAATTTCTCACGAGAAAGCGTTTTTCCTATTTTATGGTTTTCATTTATCGTTTTTCTTTCAAATTCTCGATCGTCGAAAACAGTCTTCACCGCGGATTTCCAATGCCAGTATCCAATCGACGTCACGGCTGTAGAATACGTCGAGCCGGTGAAAGAACAAGACGTGATTTTCCAGCAAAAGATCGTCCCCGTCGGCCTCGTGCGATACGATAGCAACAGCTTCCAGGAGCAGTCGCGTAACGTGAGTGCTTATTTTATTCTCTTATCGCAGGTTTTTAAACGTGTGCTTAGGCCTTGGAGCTCTCCCGCGGCGAAATACTCCATCTCGCAGCATTGGCGCCTGATGAGATAGGAAAGGATTTATGAAGCACAAAAATTAAAATTTCGAAAATTTCGACCAATTTTTTTAGTCGAAAGATTGCCCATAAAACGATGAAAAATTAGGAAGTGGCTTAAGGAACCGACAAAAATTTCGACAAATTTTGTGTTGGCGGCAACTCGGCTACTAATTGGCCGGTTTTCCGAATCCAGGCTTCTGATTGGTTGAAAATTTTCACGCAAAATTTGTCGAAAATTTTTGTCGGTTCCTGACGCCTCCGCAAAAATAAGCCCTAGATTGTCGATTGTGAAATTTTGATTCGAAAGTCGACAATTAACGGCTCAAAATCTCAAGTTTATCGACAGTCTAGGACAGAAAATGATAATAGAACGAATTCTCTAGAAAACTTTAATCTAGGTCCTTTTTTTTCTTGAATCCTTGAAAAAGACCGTTCAATCCGCGTGCTGGTGAAATCATGCGAAACTGCCAAAGGCGTGTCTTTACTGTCAGATTTCGGATGTAATTCGGAAGAGGAGACTTCTTACGTTTACACGAATGGGGATTCTCCCGCCGCGCGTTTTTCTCTCGCTGTTCCAGAATGGACAGTTGACGTCAGATGCAGCGTAATCCTCTGCGACAAAGGTAAACTCAACGAAAGAGCCTTTGACTGTATTGTTTAGGCGACGAATGCGAAGTCAAGTGTGGCAAGGGCAAGTCAAGAATTCGCCGCACACCTGAGGGGGATGACCTCACGACGCAGGCGCCCTACATTCCATTGGAAACGACAGCTGCCATGGAGATTGAAGAGAACTGGGAAGAAAAGAAAGAGACTTTCGAAGGTATTTTTTCTAGCGTTTTTCTTTTGTCGATGATCTACGTAGATCTTGTCGAAACAAAACTGGTCTTTGGACCGCTAGAATGGCCAAGGGAGGTACAAACAACAGCTGTTCCTGAGGCCGATTTTGTGACAGAAATGCCAGAAGAGGATGAAATTGCGACGACAGAAATGCCAATCGAGGAAATTCTAGAGACGGAAGAGCTCGAAATCATCGAGGAAAAAGTGAAGGAAACGGTGGAAGTTATCGTCGAAGATATCAAGTATGTTTTCTTAAGGACTTCTCCTGCGAAAGATGATCCGTTTTTGGGTCGAAATAATGGCCTGGGAGAGCCTTAATTTGATGATTTCGCGGATTTTTTCGAGAGCTTGATTTTGAGCTTTGTTTTTAGAAAAGTGGTTGTGGAAGTGGAAGATGGTACGATTGCGGGATCAACTGCCATGTGGACGATTATGTTATCATCGTGTGGCGCGTTATCCGCCGGCATCGCCATGCTCTTCAAGTTCTATCAAAACAAAAAGCGCGAGAATCTGATCTCCTCCTAAGCCCGCCCGCAGCTCCTCCGCCAGTTCAAACATGTTAAGCAGTAAAGACGTCGATTTGTTACTGTACTCCGAGAAATTGTAAATCATAATAAACGCTTCGAGCGGACTTTAAAATGATGCCAGACTCAGGCAGCCTGAGAGTGAGACTCAGAAAAGCGCGAACTCAGGGGAATCCATCGGTTGGTCGCAGGATAAGCCTCTTACTTACTAGTGAAAAGTTTCAAGCTTCTTCTCAAAGTGAAATCAAGGAAGACATTTTTCAAAAATTCTACAAGTAGCAAAAGATTAGATTATTTCTCTGCGGTAAGCTCATCGGAGAGCAGTCGAATAAGCCCGTTCCGCGAAATTCCAAATGCAAATACAAAGAAACTGCTCATTCTGTAAATATGATATTCACTGTAATCGCAAATTGAGAATCTCATCGCCGAGTCACCGTAATCTCCGGTCAGAAGAAAATATACTCGTAAAAATTCTTGAAATGAAAGAAAAAAGTTTTAAAAAGCAAGAGAGTTCAGAAGATCCTTCATCTTTTCCGTTGAATGTCGTCGTCAACGTCAATCAGCAAATGAGCAGCCAAGCAGAAAAGAAGGAGAAGAAGGATAAAAAGTCGCGCATGAATAAACTAAAAGGTCTGTCGCTGGTTTTGAAGATCGTAGTGGCTCTTTTGACAATCCATGGAATCGTTACGCCTTTAATTATTTCGAAAATGAGTCCTCATTCGGATTCGCAAGACAATTCCACAGCTGCAGCTTCAGGTAACGTTGCTAAAAATCAGAAAAACTGAATACAATTTGTTGGCCAGGAACTGCTTCTGAAAACGTAGACATTCTCCGGCTTCAACAAGAAAACGACGAGCTTCGAAAAAATAATTCATTGATGAAAGAAAGCCTTAAAGAAGAGCATAAAGAAAAAGAAAACCTCAATAAACAATTATCATATAGACTAACAGAGATCGACGAACTCAAAGCAGAAAGCGAAAATTGCTTCGGACGGGAGAAGAATTCACTGATGATTCTTTCTGGTTTTGAAAACAAGACTGAGCTTCTCAGCTACGTTCTCAAACCAGACGGCAGCCAGAATTCTGTGGAAATCAAAATGCCTTTTTCCGGTCATAAATACCACTACCTTAACAGTTCGATTTATGCTTTGATTCGTGGAAAAGTCTACATTTTTGGAGGATATTATAAAGGATATGAGCTCAGAGTAAGTCGCGGTAAAAAAAAAGAAAATAATCAATCGTTTATTTACATTGAAATTCAGATTGCGATGATAAGTGGCTGTGAAATCAAAGAGCTAGAAAGCAAACTAAATTCCCATTTTACATATAACTCTGCTGCAGTGACGGCAGCGGATCAACAATCAGGTAAATTTCCTTTCGTAATGAGCTTGGTGTTACCTTGAATTATTTAGAAATTATATTTTTAGCCATGATTTGCTTTCCCCGTGATGACGAATGGAGAAGTTGCGAAGAGTTCGACGGAACCGATGTTTCAATAAAGCCGGCGACAAAATACTCGCACAAGGGTTCATGCTTGGCGCTTTACAATAACAAACCAGTTACAGTCAGCTCCAGTCTAAGCGACGGCTACAAAAAAGTGGAGAAATTCGATGGAGTTTCTTGGATAGAACTCGAAGATTTTCCGAGGTAAATCGATTTTATGATTTATTTTTTGATTATTTGAAGTGCAATCTACTTTCACTCCTGCATTGGAGTCTTCGACGGATATCTTCTCTTCGGAGCGAAATACAAAAACAATGGTAAATATGGCAATTCAAAGGATGTTTATCTACTCCGTGACTCAAAATGGACCGTGGTTGGCAAACTCAATGAATTTGTAAGGCTTTCTTTGTTTGATAGATCCATAAAATTTTAGCATTCTTACTCTACTGCAACGCGAATCGGAAATACGATTTATCTTGTGAGCGGCAGAAATCAACGGTCTCATATGTATGTTATTTTAAAAACAAAACAATTATAATTAAACTAAGTTACGCTGTGGAAAAACTAGAATGGGACGGAGAGAAAATATCCTCGGCAAAAGTCATCAAAAATCACTCAAAAGAATTTATTCGGCCGATAGTATTTCCAGTTGATGAGTTTTACTGTACATAAATTTTTATAAAAGCATTTGAGTAAATAAAGCCCGAAAATCACTTTACATGTCCATGACAAAATTAAAAATTTATAGTAAAAAGTATCAAATGAGTCAGGGAGCCTGAGAGCCTTACACACAAAAGCGCGTTATCAGGAGAATCCGCCGGTCGGTCGCAGACTAAGCCTCTCGCTTGTATAAAACAGCTTTTTTAATGAAGAGAATTCTAAGTATAAGAAAACGGGACCGCCCGGAAGAGCTTAATCTAGACGAGTATTCGCAAATTAACAAGTGAGATTCTGAAAGTCTTATTGATTTTTTTGTGAGTTTTTTTTTAAAGCGATGATAAAACTGAGAAAAATGAAGAATCTACAGTATCTTCTGGACCAAATCAAGCTTCTCCATCGACCCCTGTATATTTTTCAATCAACGTCAACAACATGCCAAATACAGTTAATGCCAGCAGTCCAGAAGAAAAATTGCCGGAAAAAACTTGGATTGAGAAACTAAAAGGCGTTTCGATTATTTTGAAGATTTTGGTTGCTATCTTTACAATCGGAGGAATTGTGACCCCGATAGTCCTTTCAAAAACGAGTACTCATTCGGCTGCCTTGGTCAGTTCTACGGTCGTTCCAGTCAAAGTGCAATCAACAACGATTTCATCAGAAACGACTCAAAGGGCTTCGCCAACTAAAGCCACAACTAATGATGGTAAGGATTTATTTCTCATTCGAAGTTTTAACTTTTCAAGTTTTTTTTCAAATTGAAGAAAAAAATGAGACTATGCAAATGAAAAACGAGCATCAACAGGGTGTCATTGAAGAGTTTGAAAAGAAAATTCAGGTTGATAAAATCAGTGCAACTAATAATTATAATATTTCACTAGCGATTGGAAAATCGTCTTGAAAAAGACAAAGAAGAAAAAGAAAAACTTCAAAAACAATTATCAGTTGTCTTGACGGAAAATGCAGAACTCAAAATACATCGCTCACTGATGGTGCTTTCTGGCTATGAATCAAAAACTGAGTATCTCAGCTATTTTCTCAAACCAAACGGATATCAGATTCCTCGGGCAATAAACATGCCTTCTTCTAGTAATGCACATCACTACCTTTACGCATCGATTTCTGCTCTGATTTACGGAAATGTCTATATCTTTGGTGGATGGTCAGAATATAAGTTCCGGGTAAGTTGCGCTAAGAAAATCAATAATTGCTTATTCATTTAGATTGCGGTTATATCTGGCTGTGAGATCCAAGAGCTAGAAAATAAACTCAATTTTAATTATGACTGGAACTCTGCAGCATTAACGGCAGCGAATCAACAATCAGGTTAATTTGAAGCTTTGGTGGGATCTATTCATGGTAAAGAATTTATAAATGCTAAGTATGATTTCTAGCTTTGCTCTGCTTTCCAAACGACGAAGAATGGAAAAAATGCGAAGAATTCGACGGAACCTCTATTTCAATGAAACCGGCCACGAAATACTCGCACAAAGCTTCCTGTTTGGCTTTCTTGAACGACGAAGTCATTGTTGTCAGCTCCTGGGAATATGACGGCCCCAAAAAGGTGGAAAATTTCAATGGCGTTTCTTGGGCACAGAGAGGAGATTTTCCAAAGTAAATCCATTTATTCATATTTTTGACTTTTTGAAGGGCAATTTATCTCCACTCCTGTATCGGAGTCCACCATGGATATCTTCTCTTCGGGGGTCAATATGAAGACCAAGGTGAATATTACCACCCAAAAGATGTTTATTTACTTCGCAAATCCGAATGGACAGTGGTTGGCCAACTAAAAAAAGGGGTAGGCCTCTTTTGTATAAAGCTATGCTTTTCGCCTTCATTTTTAGCACACTTACTCCTCTGCAACGAAGATTGGAAATACGATTTATCTTGTAAGCGGCAGCAGCAAACCGTATGTAAACCCAATAACTATAAGTCATTCATTAATTATTGAACTTAGTTTTGCTGTTGAAAAACTTGAATGGGATGGAGAAAAAATATCATCGGCAAAAGTCATCAGCGATCACTCGAGCGAATTTTATCGGCCGATTATTTTTCCTGTCGATAAATTCTACTGTGCATAAGTTTTAACAAAAATAAATCAATCAAACTCTTCAAGTTCTATCAGAACAAAAAGCGCGAGAATTTGATCTCCTCCTAAGCCCGCCCGCAGCATTTGCGCCAATTCAAACATCGATTTGCGAAAGACGTCGATTTGTTACTGTACTCCGAGAAATTGTAAATCATAATAAACGCTTTAACTCCTTTTGATAATTTTCAAGCGGACTTTAAAAAAAATAGTGCATTATCAGGGAAATCCCGCTAGTTGAGACTCCAATTAAATTTACTCAGAAGGTGACTCACTATTTTTATAGAGTCACCAGCGAGAGCCAGAGTATTAACAAAAGAGAAATGATCTATTTTCTTTTACTCTTTACGAAGCTGATTTCAGCGGCAAATGCGCGGGTTTCTTCTTTTTTTCTTTTTTTCAATATTAGATCGCTCATTTTTATTCGTAAACCCTAAAAAAAGATATGCAGCCTCGAATTTTCATGCCCAGCTTTTTGCAAAAGCAGCAAAGGGCCGGCAAAAGTTGCCAGAAACAGGGCCGCGAAATGCAAAAAAGCGGCCGAGGAAGAATTCAAGCGCTGCCTAGGAGAATGCATCTTCGTTGATTGCGTCGATGAATGCCAGAATCAATTTCGGCGTGAGCTGGAAACATGTCCCTGCTGGCAAAACGACGAGTCTCGAAATCGTTGTACGGAGAGAACGGTCCTTGATCTCGAGCAATATCGGAAAGGTTCAGAAAAAATGGTTTTGTTATGGCTAAATATTGCTTTTCTTGACTTAAAAAAGTATCATGGTCGACGATCTACAGGAGCATGCGAATGGCCTTGAAAGCGAAAACCAGAAGTTGAAAGACGAAATTGAAATTCTCAATCAAAAGTCAAAAAGTCTCTCTGAAAACCTATCAAGCATGGAAATTGAGAATGAGAGACTTTCAAGCGAGGAAAAACGGTAATTTTACTCGTGAAAATTTTGACGATGAATTTCTGACTCAGACTAAAAACGAGAAATAACAATTTGTGGAGAAAACTTCAAGAAAAAGGTAATTTTGGAGAGAATCTTTCATCTGGTGTAATAAAATCTAGATGCGGAAATGAACAGGCTTCAAACTGAGAATGCAAATTTGATCGCTGCCAATGAAGAACTAAAAACATCAAAAACAGATACAGAGGAGGTGCAGACTGCCTTGGCTGAAATCAAGGAAGATTTGGATGAAACAAAAATGGAAAAAAGCGAGATTCAAGAATATTTGGACATTGAAAGAGTCAAGTAACGAAAAATCCTTGTTTGCTTTTTTAAAGACTGCGATACTTAGAAATTCTGACCTTCAAAGCGAAATCGAAAATTGTAGAAATGAAATTCAGGAAGAAAAAGAGCAATGCTTACAGACTACTCAGGTATTTTAATGGTTTTTTAATTGATGCTTATTTTATTAAAATGACAAGGCTTTGACGATTGATCTCGAGCGAACTGAAGATGAAAAAGAAGCAATAGAGACGCGAATGTCAAATAATGAAAGAGATTTGGAGAAACTCAAGTTCGAAAACGAAAAGTGCTTCGGACGGGAGAAGAATTCGTTGATGGTTCTTTCTGGCTATAAGTCTCAAACAGAGTTTCTCAGCTACGTTCTCAAACCTGACGGAAGCGAGAGTCCTCGGACAATCAAGATTCCTTCGTCTAAAAATGGAGATCATTACCTTTTCGCATCAATTTCTGCTTTGATTCGTGGAAAAATCTACATTTTTGGTGAAGGAAGTAACATAGACTATGGACTGAGGGTAAGAACGCAACTAAAACTAAATCATAGCTTATTAACTTAGATAAGAATGATAAGTTGGTGTGGAATCAAGGAGTTAGATGTCAAATTAAACAATAATTATTACTTCGGCTCTTCTGTAGTTACGGCGGCTGATCAACAATCAGGTAAAGACTTTGTTGCGATTGAAAAGGCTTCAGTTGTTTATTTATTTTAGCGTTGATTTGCTTTCCGGATGATGAAAATTTCAAAAAATGCGAAGAATTTGATGGAAGTGCTGTTTCAATAAAACCGGCGACGAAATACTCGCATAGAGATTCATGCTTGGCGCTCTACAAAAACCAACCAGTTGCAGTCAGCTCCGAACTTTCTGACGGCTACAAAAAAGTGGAGAAATTCGATGGCGCTTCTTGGACGGAAATGGAAGATTTTCCAAAGTAAATCGATTTTATATTTATTATTTGATGATTTGAAGGGCAATTTTGGTTCACTCCTGCATTGGAGTCTTCGACGGATATCTTCTTCTGGGAGGTTCATACCAAGAAAATAATAAATATTACAGTATAAAAGATGTTTATTTACTTCGCAACTCAAGATGGACCGTGGTTGGCCGGCTCAATGAATATGTAAGGTCTTTATTGAACAAGGCGAAATGAGCTTGAATTTTAGCATTGGTACTCTTCTGCAACACGAATTGGAAATACGATTTATCTTGTGAGCGGCAAAAAAGAACCGTAAGTTATTCGAAAGAATCAATCAAAAATATTGAACTTAGTTTCGCTGTGGAGAAACTTGAATGGGACGGAGAAAAAATATCCTCGGCGAAAGTCGTCAACAACCACTCAAGCAAATTTTATCGCCCGATCATATTCCCTGTCGATGAATTTTACTGTACCTAAACTCTTGCACAAAAAAATAAATAAGCTGAAGTCACGACAAATCAACAAAATAACTGACTCTATAGTGTAAGCCTAACTCTTATCGTTTAGAATTTGAAATCAAGGAAGAGATTTTTCCAAACAAACCCAAAGTAGCTCTCCGGCTGAGTCAGAAATTTCTACTTATGTCTAAAAATTAATGAACCGTGCCAGTCAAGCCAATATATCAACGGCGTGAAATGGCACTTTTTGAGTGTTACTGTACTTTTATCGCGCCTTTTGAGAAGGTCGTTTTTAATGAGCTTATCATTTTACACCTTTTATAGCTTTCTCTAAAAAGATTTTAAAGTCGTTAATTGGAATTTTTCCGCCGATGAATATTCAGAAGGCGGCTTTTCTAGCGCCCAAGAAAGCTCGAAGCCGCAGCTACTTTGAATATAAAGTGCAATTGTCATCTTATCGCAATCCATCTCCTGCCAGGGAAAGTGCTTTATGCAAAACGCAGAAAAGAATAGAATGTGTGTTTTCCTTCCAGATACAAATCTGCTTCAATCAAAAAGCTTACTTCTCCAAAATTGTGATTTACTCCGACATCTCTGACTAAAAACCGGCATTTTTTTTGTCCAAGATTGTGAAGAATACTTCGAAAGTGTGGCCCAAGATTGCTTAGTCAAGATTTCCCTGTTTTGATTGGTCAAAAGCGACAAATCTCGCGTGGGCAGCTAATCGGCTGCTAATTGGCCGGTTTGCCGAATCCAGGCTTCTGATTCGTTGAAATTTTCGCGTTTTTCTTGACAATTTCTTGGTTGAATAATTCTAGCGCAGATTCTAGTATTCAATTAACTAGAATGATTCTCAATTATTCCAAAAAGAAACGACCCTTTTCTTCCGGTGCTTTTATGTTCCTAATCAAGTGCTTTTTTTTCTTTCTTTTCTGCTTGACAAGTCTTTTTCGGAGAAGATGAGGTAAAAACAGTTTTCTAAGTTTCTTGTTTTTGAATTGCAGATTTTATGCAGCTTCGATCATTTTGACAAGACCGTGTTTAGCCTCGCGTATTTTTCTTTTTCCGAAAACGTGTATTTTTGAAAATGTATTTTTCGGTTTTGAAGAGAAAGAGCTTGTTCTAAGTACTGTCAGTTGATTTCCCCCGTTGCGTTTATTTTATCGATATCCGCAAGTAAGGGTTTGCAAAAACTAACATGGCAAACATCTGGCAGATATTTCGGAAGAGCAACAATGCGGTAAATGAACACACGTTCCATTTTTGAATATAAGAAGCAGTAAATCTTTCCTTTTGCAAAATGCAAATAACGATACGAAATAGGCAAATAGTAATTTTCTATAAAGATTCCGCTTGCTGCCTTTTTCTCGCTCTAATTTGAAAAGAGAAATATCGCGTAGATCAAGTAGCGACTCGCATTGTTATAGCGAGTCCTATATAGGAGATTACAGAAGTCTTTCATTGACTGAAGCGTCTGAGAGTCCCGTTGATTATACTCGCGAAAATACTCCTCGAATACCGGGACGTAAGATATCGAACGATTGAATGAGTATAAAAGTTAATTCAAGAGTCATTATCGCCTGCTGATGTCAAAGCAATGATAGAGGAGCATACAAGGCCATTACATGATATAATTTTCGAAAATCGAACCGATCTATACAGAATGAAAACAGAATTGAGAGAATCGCAGAGTAGTAGAAAGCGAATGGAAGAAAAAATATCGTACCTTGAAAATTGGAAGAAAACTCAAATGGTGACGATGCTTGAAATGAAAAGACAAACAGACGATATTGTGGTTGATCTCGCTCAGATTCAAGTCCAACTAAATGCAAAAATAAAAGAAAACGATGAACAAATTGGTGGATTAAAAATCAAAGTCAAAGACTATGAACAAGAGATCGCAAGCTGTAGGAAGGAGATCGAACGACAAAAGCTTCTTCTGAAAAGAGTAACATAAATTATTGAAAAACATCTCTTTCTTTACAATAAAAGCCTTTACTGTTAATTGCCGTAACTTGAAGGAAAGAACTCGAAAATCTGCATGAGCAAGTTTTAATTTCCGCCGAAAGTCATTCAGTCCAGTTTCCGGTTCGTCAAAATCGCGGCGACCTCAATTGAAGAGATGGAGAACCGCACACGTCCGATAATTCAAGATTGTTTGAAACCGGCCGCCCAATTTCCATGAAATGCTAGCCAGCGCTGACGCAAAAACTGTCACTCTTATCAAATCCTCTAGTTTCTATTCCTTAGCTTTTGATAAAAAGCGTTCTGGGAAGAAACAAGCCGCGAGTATTTATAGTTACGTCCAGTTGAGGGCACACTTGAGAGTGGATCCTCTAATAACAGTTTCACTTTGTCCGGGCGAGATGGCTCCCTTCCGTTCTTTTTTAGTTGATTCGGGGAAGAACACGTTTTTGTAATTTTTTTTCTTTATGATCTGGCTTTCGAAAGAAAAAAAAAATATTTCTGTCGCTAAGTGGGGCTGTTTTTATTTTCGGTAATCTGATTGGCTGATACACTTGATTTTCCAATGATTTATCAAATTTTTTTTATTGCGAATCATATATAATGAATTCAATAAAATTTACTCGCTAGAAGGCGCTGTTTGAATTTTCTCAATTCTGATTGGCTGAGAAGCTTATATCCCTAGTTTCATTTTCAGTGATAAATGATTACTAATAATAGCTAAACTGTGAATGATTTTTTTCCGCTGAGTGGCGCTGTTTGTATTAACTCGGTTCTGATTGGCCGGAACAATTTCAAAGAGAAGATTTCGTATTGAAAATGTTACAAAATCACTTACTTTTCCGGCGCCAATTCAAGTGATTTTCGCGCTTTAGAAATCAAAAGTACTAATCTTCGAAATGAGCCCTTATCTCGGCGGCTTATTTCTGTTCAGCGAGAGCTCGCAAGTCGATCAAAAGAAGAGATTCGCTAGAATTGACAAGACAAATGGCCACTTCAAGCGCGTTTCAATTGAACGGGGGTTCTGTTAGATTGCTTGTAAAATTGAAAGCAGAAATTGGTTTATTTTCGAAAATGTGTTGACACGCTTTTTTTGTGTTTTTCGCCAGTTCCGTTGAATTCCGCTTTTGATCATTATTTTTAGACCTTTTTTATTAAAAAAAAATTTTAAGATTTTACGCCGTCGGATGAAATTATTCGTTATCGAAAGAAGCCGCTGTAGAAAATTTTTATTTCAGAAAAAAAAATTTTAAGTAAAAAATTGTCAAATTGATTGAAACTGGTTACTTTGATGCGCCGCACGTTCCATTCGCGATATGAATATTCGCAAATGGAGCCGATATCAGCTTTGTTTGATCGAAGTTGAGACATTATCGGTCAACATGAGCCGGATTGGCACGTGCCCCGCCAAGTGCCCCTGACGTAAATGGAGGATAAGTGCGCCCAGCTGATTCCTTCCTTTTTTCCGATTCAGAAAAGTGTCCTCCTACTGTAAACACAACTGTAAAGAGACAAATAAAACAAACATGTGGTTTTAAAAAGCTTCCTCTGATAGCTCTTTTCTGGCCAATCAGAAGCCAGAAAATCCGGAAACAGCGCCACTTAGCGGAAAATATAGAGATCTTTCGTTTTAGCCAATCAGAAGCAAGAAAAATCGAAAACAGCGCCGCTCAGCGGAAAATCGAACTTTTCTTTATAAAAAATTATTAGATACTGTAGTTGAAAAAAGAGGAAATTAGACACGTGAGAAGAGAAAATATAGAGTTTGGGTTTAATACAAAAAACGCGTCAGAATCCAATAAGCCGCGGTCGTTTACTTGATTTAGTAAAATGAAACGCCCGGTCGAATCTCTCTTTTGATCAGCCACTTTCTCACGTTATCTACAAACAAAAATACTGTATCTAAAAACAGGAAAACCCGCTAGAATCTCAACTGAAAGATCAAAGGTCAAAAGGAAAGAAAAAAAGAAGGTATTTCGGAAGAAAAAATCCGGGAAGATAAAAATTCCTGGAGCGTTTTTCAGGGGATGAGCATCTTCCGAGAGCATCGAGTGCCAGTAGCGACGAAAGTATTTTTCAAAATATTCCATTCATTCTGCTTCAATTCCGCTTTCTAATGAGCCAAAAGGTCAATCTAAAAAAAACGCTCACATCATCTCTTGAAGCCCTTTTTTTCATCATCAAAGCCGAAAAATTACAAAACGATGAGAATCTTACCGGCTTTTTAAAAAAGCGAGGGAGAATCACTTTCTAAATTTAAAGAGCTGAGAATCGCCTGACGCTCTCATTAGCGGAAGGAGGCCAGTTTCTAACGAGCAGTTGGGAGATTTTTCTCGCGAGTTTCAACAGCGACTAAATGCCACCATTAACAAACGTGTGATGCTCCATGACCACGTGATTTTCGCTCGCGAAAGATTTTCTTTGCGAAAAATTCGAAATCGCCCGCGTCAAATCAAAATTAACAATAAAAAGTATCTTATTTTGAAGCAGTCTGTTTTGATCATTTTTTGTCTTTCTGACGAGTCTATCTTTTTGAACTGTTGTCCGGCTGAGGTCTTCAACTTCCGAGTCAATATTTCCCTTTGGCGGCTGGAGCTTCTGTTTGTCTACCGGTGAGTTGCGTTACTGTTGCGGTCCTGGACTTCTGAGACAACGAATCTGATCGAAAACACAGATCTTCCAAGAAAAAATCGGCGATTTTGAAAAGAGGATTTTTGGTTTTGCATTCTTTCCGGGCTGATCATTTTTTTTGAAAATAGAAATGATTACGGCAGACTTTATTTCTTGTAAATTTGAGCAAAAATTTCAAAGAGAAAAGATTTTTTGTGATGCTTATTCGTGTTGATGTTCCTCGAATGTCATCATTCTTAATCGATGAAGTCGCGCTTTCGTTCATCCCGTTTTCATCCCAAGAAAGCCAGTGGCCATACCAATCGTTTTGGTCGTTTTGTCACATTTTAAAATTGAATATTTTTTCTCAGTTTGCTGAGCGAATCTCTATTACGGTTAGGGTTAGGGTTGCTAGCTAGAAGCGGAGTTTCTTTCCGGTCTAAATTTCTATCCCAACAATTTGAGTGGTCCGCTTACTGTCTATTTTTTCATCTCGCTTTGAAGGTAGAAGCGCTTAGACCGGAAATTAACTCCCACTTTAGTTCGCTTAAAAGCAGCCGTCAAGAGATCTCTTCATCAGACTGAGAAAAAAAAGAATTGATTTTTAAAATGGGACAAAACGACCAAGACGACTGCATCACCAATCCGTTTCATTGGAAAGACGAAAATGATGGATATGCTTACGGATACGATGAGTTACCTCGCGACTTCATTGACTCCCTCAGTGCTGAACAAAAAGCAAAGCTCCAGGAACTCAAGGAAAAGAACAAGGAGTTCGCTGCTACGCTCACCAAGGATCAACAGGCACAGAGTCAGACCTTTTCTTGAACCATTCTTTACGTTATAAGATAACTCTGAACAGGATCTTATGCGAAGATGAAGAAATTCAACATCTGAAAAAAATCATTTCTCTCCTTAAAAATTTTCTCATATGAATTTCAAATTTCTGCTCAAATTTTCGATAAATAAAGTCCCTCGTAAGCATCCTTTGGACAGTAACGCAACTCACAGGGGTGAATTTTTGATAAGTTTTCACGCGTCATCCTCGTGTTGTGAAAATAACTTTCATTTCGGCAGGATCAAGCACCTGAAACATTATTGACGCGAACAAGCGTTGTTTCACAAATCCAAAAAAAGAACGAAAAAACTCTCGACTTTGCATAAACTAGAAACGCGCACAATTGGACTTGTAACATCGTGTTTTTTGTTACGAATACTTTGATCGGCATTTGCATTATTCTGAAAGCCCTAGAAACCGTCACTTTTCGGTCAAATTCAGCATCTTTTTGTGCAAAAAGATTCAGGATCATCCGACTTTTCGGAGCGAGATCTTATCACCTCCTGTTTTTGGCTTTCTTATCACTCCCTGTTTTAGTTTTAGTGATGTAATCTTTGTCCAGTATTTATGAATTGAGAAATATATCTTCAGAGCGCTGAGAAAAAGGCTGTTTAGAAATCAAATTGCCGGGCAAAATCTCTCATATTTTTCGTTTATGGTACACCCAGCTTATGTTTTTTGATAACAGGTGGGTCAGACTCGGGGTGAAGAGCATGACACAATCGTTTTTTTTTATGAAACGAAATTTACTTTTGATATTTTTTTGTTAAAATCAATTAAATTATTTTTTTTTTTGAATTTCGCGCCAAAAAAATATTTTTGAATTTCCCGCAGTTTTTGAATAATTTTAGGTATTTTTATTAATTTACCGGACATTTTTTTTCTGAAAATCTAAAAGAAAAATCGCGGAAATGCAATTCGCGCCGGGGCGTGCGCGTCAATTAGCGCTTCGGTCATTTTTGGCGCGCGATTCAAAAGGGCTGACTTTGGCGGTGTAGCGGGTGTCACCAATTAGGCGCATGTTTAGCCGATTAACCGCGTGGAGGAGGCGCTTGTTGGGAAGTAGCCAACTGCTGACCCCAAGAAACATGGATCAGTGGGTGTTGAAAGACTTGTAAGGATCAGTTGCCAAAATAAAGAAGCTCTTTTACGAACGCTTTGATGGCCGCTGCGGATTAGTGTATCAGAGTCATAGCTAGAAAACTTAGGTCCCAGAGGGTGGTCTTAAAATACCGAATTCTCATCAAAAATCGGTAAAAGATTGCAACGTCCGGGAATCGAACCCGGGCCTCCCGCGTGGCAGGCGAGAATTCTACCACTGAACCAACGTTGCCTGAGGGGCGTGCTCAAATAAGCAGTACTGATTCCTTCTGACAGGGGATGAGGGTTTATTTAATCTGTAGTGGCTAATTAGAGCCGTTCATCAAGCAACGTTGGTTCAGTGGTAGAATTCTCGCCTGCCACGCGGGAGGCCCGGGTTCGATTCCCGGACGTTGCAAGCTTTTTCCCATTTTTTCGTGAGTTTAACAGATCTCATACATTTTAAGACCACCCTAAGACCACTAAATAGGCAAAACGACCTTATTTTGTCAAAAAGAAAGCTTTTTTCATCCAAATGCGAATTTCTGCTAAAATATGTCGGAAAAGATCAGTGTAGCGATAAGTTTTATTTCCGTCACTACAGTACGAGAAAAACAGTTTTCCCTAAAATTCTGTGTTCGCCAAATGTGCCATCTGGTTCTTGCGAAGTCGAGTGTTCAAGTCCCAGCCGTGCGGGTCGGCGATGATCGCGTACGATCGATCGGTGATCTGAAAGTATTTTTTTAGCTTTTGAGCATTTTCGTCAACCCTTTCTTACCAGATCGGGCAAGTCTTGGTAGCAATTGAAGCACTTTTCGGGAAAGATGCGCTTCGGGTTCTCGGGTCGGTGAGTATCCACGTTTTCGTCGGAGAAGTAGTCCGGGTCGATCGTGAAATGCGCTGTTGGCACTAGAAAAAGAGGTTCAAAATTGGGTCGCTAAACTATAAAACGCTTACCGGGCTTGGCTTTCTTCAACTTTTCCTCCAAGAAATCGACATTTTTTCGAAGAGACTTGTTGCTTTGTCGAAGCCCCTTGTTTTTCGGCTCGAAAAGCTGCGTTAAAAACCTGAGTCAGGGGAGGGCCGGCACCTGACTCAGGTTTTGGCACAGGTTTTCGAGCCGAGCCTTATTTTCTTCTCGGAGAACTTTGACTTGTCTTTCCAGCAATTCTTGGACAGTTTCGCTGTTTTCCACTAAAAAACGCGAAACATCCCTTTTTGAATTAAAGTTTAAAACTTACATTGATGTTTTACCATGGATTCGTTCAATTTAGCCAGCTTCTTCTGCAATTTCTCGTCCTCTTTTCGCATTTCGGCGACGAACTCTCGCTCCTTCTCTTCCTCCGACTTTCGCTTTTGTCCCGAAATTCTTGAGCTTTCTCCGACTTTTGTTTCTTCGAAGCCATTTTTTCCTTCTTCGTCTTCTCGTCACTGGTTGGTGATTTTTTGAAAAATGAGCTTCACGTGGCGACGCAGCGAGTTTTTATACTCTCCCTTCGGCTCGAAAAAATGATTTCAGGAAAAAATGACTTCAGCGCTGAGAGCTACTTTTTCGAGTGTCTCGCAGACTGCCCAGATTTCTAATGAAGTTGAAAGCCTGATAAAACTCAATTTTTCGATTCAAAATTTAAGGGGATAGACCTCGAAAAGCGCCAGAATTTCGGCGATCCCTAGAATCGAAATTTTTCTGAAGCTGTTCCATGAATAGCCATTCCCGTGCGGCCGAGTACCTTCATTATCGTCCCAAGTGTCCATTATTAAACCGCAAGGCCGCTTACGTTTTCGCCCATCTTTATTCAACCCTTTTCGTAAAATTTTCGAAAACGTAAAAATGACTAATAAATTCAAATTTATTCGTCTTCAACTTTTTTCAACGAAAATTTGATTCTGCAAAAAATACATTTTCGACTCAAAATTTTCAATTTTTCGACTCAAAAATGAACTTTGAGAACTTTTCTTTTTTCCCAAAGTTCTAATTTTTGAGTCGAAAAAGCTCGGTATTTTTTACAAAAAGAAATTCCACCGCAAGATCTCTCCAAATGCCGGGCGAGTTGTAATCGAGGTAGCGGTGCTTTGTCGATTTTCGAAGACAGAAAAAGAGAAAGGGAGGAGTTCGAGTTACAAACGTGAAGAATGCAAAATCACGAAATCACAGATCGCGAGGAGGACCGTCTGACCGCCGTCTTGGTCACCCACGTGTCCATCGTTTTTGCATTTTTACGATTTTTAATAAGACAGAAGTTTTCGCTAAAAGTTCTTATTTCTTTTATTTTTCTATTTTGCAAGGGATTCTTGAAGGGAAAATGCATTGAGAACCTAAAAATTTTGCTGCATTTCAGAAATGAAATAAAAGAAAAAATAATTTATACAAAAATATAGCCAGATGAATCTTCTTATCGTTTTTTTCTATCAAAAGCTGGAGACATTGCATAACAGGCATTTTGCTTCACTTTAAAAATTGGAAAAAATTAATGCTTGCGCTGCATCACTTCTTTCAGATGAATCAGTTTTCATTTTATTTACTTGCTGAAATTTTGAAGAGTCCGTATTTACAACCGAAAATGGGCGCCATCTGCTGATTAGATCTAGAACTGGAGCATGACGGTAGATGACTTGAGAAGATTAAATTTTCACGTAGAATGGTCTCAAAATTCGGCCACCCTAATTTGAGGTTAGTGTTAGGGGGGTTCCAAGGGGGGGAGCCCCCTAGGTTAGGTCTTAGGGTTAGGAACTGCGTACTTTTACCCACGGGGGGTCCCGGGGGCGAAGCCCCCAGGTTTGGAGTAGGGTTAGGAAAAATATAAAAATCAAATTATACTTGGCCGAATTTTGAGGTCATACTACCATCTCTGAAAATTTTCAGAGATTGATCCATCCGCTGTTCAGAAAAGATCTTCTAGGTCCTGACCCAGGTTTTCTTCACCAGCTAGACAAATTAAAATCAGTTTATTTTTCAGGAAAACATAAAAATTTCTAAAATATTTTCTATTATAAGAGCATTAGAAGCTCAGGTACTTATGGCATAGTAATCAGGTTGATTCATTTTAAAATTTCAAATAAAAAACAACAGCGATTGATGCAATATCGATATAGCTCATCAGAAAATGCGTTCATTTTGTAACTTTTCTTCGTATTTTTCAGCGCATGGAAAAATGGAGTAATAAACCTAATGATTCATTTTAGCGCACTTATTGCCGGAGTCAATGTCAGTTCTCTTGTGTTCATTTTATTGGTGTGCTTGAAATCTGGATTTCGACTTTTTATCAAGAAAAAATGCGCCATCTAGACGAGCACATCTGGGGAACGCCTTGCTGGAAAATATGGAAGTTGATAATTTTTAAAGATAAGAGCCTGCCTAAGATTGATTGAGTCGGTTGATTGACACACTTGTTCGTTTTTTTATTTGGGCTGAAATCGGAACATTTTACGAGAGATTAATTAACGATATTTTTTTCGTAAAAATCTAAAAAATTGGAACAATTGAAGTTTTTCAATATTTTTATTTCGCATTTATTCAGGTGTAAATTGTCTTAGACAGTCAAGAAATATAAAGCAGAAAGTTTCATTTTATTCTCACTAAATTTTTACAAATCATCTGAATAATTTGAGAAACTGAACAAAAATCTATCGATTCTATTTTGCTAGAAGAAATCATAGAAATTCGAGATAATCTTGATTCAGTTTGGTACTTAAAAATCGCCGTTTTCCGTTTTATAAGGATTCATAAAGCGCCATCTATCGATCAACATCTCGAAAAAATAGAGCGTGACGGTCGATAATTTCAAAAGATGGAACCTTCGCTCTGAGATTAATCCATTCTTTTCAAAACAAACGATTATTTTCTTCTTGTCTTGAATCTATTATTTTATGATATTATTTTTTGAAACGTGAATCTCAGCAATTCCACTTCAAATAATCCCTAATTCCTTTGATAAGAAAATCGCTCAGTCGCGATTTTTTAAAAATCCTTTCTACTCACGTTGAAATTTTCAAGGAGGGTATTTTTGCGCGTTGAGCGAATTCACCTGTAATGATTATTTGAACGAGACTGATTACACTAGGGCCGAGAGCCGGGCGCTCTTCCGATAGGCACTGTGCGAAAAACGTAACTGTAAAATCTCGGTTTACGGCAAATCTAAGGTACCTAAGGCGCCTCCCAGGGCGGCCTTATCGATAAAAAACAGCAGCTTGAGGGGACATAAAGAGAGCTGACAGCCAGAATTCCAGTTCATTCGAAATGAAACTTTTTCATCTTTTATGAAACTAAAATGAATCATAATAGTATGGTGGAACGAGAGCTTAAAAAGCACTGCTACACAAACGAAAATTAGAAATTTTACTTTTTGATTTTATAAAATGACGCGAAATTTTAAATAACATGTATGTTTAACCATTTCTTCAACATTTCCCTGGTTAGTCTATTAACTTTCTTGAATAAAATTGACAATTCGTCTTCTTCCTTTACTATCGATAAAGATGACTCCGCCTTGTTGAATACTTTTCTGCGAATGTTACGAAAGAAGTAATAAATCTGATTATGTGAAACACTAGTTGAAAATTTGTGATTCCGAAAAACACGAACTAAGGTGAGAAACGAGCCTGACCTACATGTGTACTGTCTCACCCAGAATACGAAAACTGGCCAACCGAATAAGCCCGAAAAACATGACTTAGGACGATTTTGCTCATCTTAATTAACCTAACTGTAATTCTAGCACTCCTGGAAACAAGAAAAAGAGAAAGACAAAGATTATTTTTTGTAATTTTGAGTCGAAATTTATTCATTTTTTCTTTCGGCAGTTTTTAAAATTAAACAAACTCGACTTTTTAAAAATAAAATTGAATGTACAGTAAGTTACAGAAGCTCTTTATTGAGGTATCTTCTTCTTCGTAAGACTTCTTTGTTTTCAAATTTCGTTTTAAATAATTCTTTTTTTTTACAGTGAAATTTTTTTTACAGTGGCTGAAAAAAGAAAGAAACAATTTAGACATGAGAAACAGATCTGGCGCGGTTCATTTTGCTTTGCAGAGCCGCCGTATGAGCACGGATTTGGCTCGGGTTGTAAGAACCGGTCGAGTCGTCCCAGATCACGCAGATTTTCGAGCTCTTGTCGGAGTTGGGAACTGCTCCGGCGGCGCTGGAGAGGGAGGCGACGTGGACTTCGTAGTCGGAGTTCGACTCGGACGCGTCGGACATCTGAAATAGTGAGGTTACAAGGGGAAGAAAAATGTTGGTTAATTGAGGTCACATGACCGGAGAGGTCGATTTTTAGAGGATATGACCTCGAAGTTCAAAAACAATTTAAGCAATCACGTGACCTCAAATGACCTCTACAATGAGTTAAGACAAACAGGGTCATTTGAGCTCACGTGACCTCGAATATTAAATTCCGGGGCATTTTGACCCCAAATGACCTTTTTGAAACAAAAAATTCAAAGAATTCAGGTCATTTGAGGTCACCTGACCTCAAACTTCCATTTGTGTTGGAAATGTGACCTCAAATGACCTTTCAAAATAAGATCATTTGAGGTCACATGACCTTGAAAATCAGTTTTTTTTTACTTACAGTATTAACTTTTTGATTAGATCCAGATTCCGTTCCATAGCCATCATCATGATGAGATCTTTCGGTCGAAGCTGTGTCTGCGTTTATTCCGAGGCTGTTTCCAAGTCGCACTAGAATTATTTGCTTATTGGATGTTGGCTTGAAGGCGTTTTTAGAAAAGCGCGTTACGTGCAAATCCAAATATTATAATTTTGGATTTGTGAATCTGTTCAAAAACGTGTGGCGCAGATGGTCTAAATGGGCTGAGGCGAGAGCGACTCGCGGCAACAGGTGCGGCTAATTCGCTCATCCGACTTTTAGTTATGTAAAGTCAGAAAAAGCCAAAAAATGGTTTTCCTGTTTTTCTGATTTTTCTGAAATCTTACCGTGGCGGGAGGATTGAGTTTCGTCGGCCAAGAAAACTTCGTCCGAGCTCGAGTGGATTTTGAGCGGGTTCTGAGCGGAGCGGACTTGAGCGGAACTCAATGATGGGTTGTAGCCGCGGACGGGGTCGTAGTTGAACTGGCGCTCGGAGCGGGAGTCGAAATCGTTGTCCTGGGAGTTTGGGTTAGGGTTTGGAAAGAAAGAAGAGTCATATTATATCATATAATTTATATGACTTATTTAATTGGATCAATGAATAATTATGAGTCATAAAATATGACTCATTTTAAAAATCGGATAGTATGAGTCACATCATATGAGTCATCTTGTATGACTCATATGACTCATAGAAACATTACTTATGAGTCATAAGTTATGACTCATCAGTTATGAGCTAATGAGTCATAAGCCAAATGAATCATCAAAAAGTGAAACTTACGTTGAGGTTGATCTTGAGCTGCTGCTCACGTGGGAACCATCTGAGTTTGACGCAGAGAGCGAGGCAGAAAATCAGCCCGAATCCCAAAATGCCAAAGACGATGCCAAATTTCGCCTGCGCGGTAATACCTTAAATATCATAATTAACAAAAAAGTTCAATTTTATCGTCGAAAAATTTTAGTTGTAATCAGTATTTTGACTCGAACGGTTTTAGACTCGAAACTAAAGTAAAAGTAACTAAAACGCCTAATCGAATTACAGTTAGAGCGATAAGGAACTACTCCGTTGGTCTTAATTAACTCTTTCTGCGTGTTTTTTCTAGCGCTGTGACCTTAAGGCTCTCCCTTTCATGTGGCGCTCCAGCGAGGAAAAAAGGAGCCAAGCGCTAATTGGATCGTCGTGGAAGGTTTAGAACTTTTTCCCCCAGCGTCAAAATATTCGTCCATTTTTCGCAATTATCCTCATCCCGTCGGATCATTTTTTCTAGTGTCATAATCGGGCTTACGTAATCCCCTGTAAATTTTAACGAGATTTACTGGCGCTCAACTTGTTTTTACAGCTTTTGATCGAAGAAAAATCATTCTAGCGCTTCTTAGAGCGCCTTATTCATCAAAAAATCTTAAGGGTATCCCTTCGTTAAAATAACTTTCGCTCTATTTCATTGAAAATCTTAAGGGTATACCTTGTACAATTCAATTTTGATGAACTAGGGGCAATAAAAGAGTATCTTTCTATTATGCCTTTTTAAGGGTATCCTCGTGGTTTTGTGTTAGAGCTCCCTGCTCTTCATAATCAAGAGCGCGTGTACTCAAACGAGCCCCCGCTGTGCCCTTATCACTATTTTCCATCTCCCTCGTGGCAATTCACAAAACTCTAAACACCCTACATTACAATTACAAAAACGATGAACTTTTTCTGAAACCCGAAAACGCTCTAAAGAACGATAAGGGTAGTCCTCCCTCTAAAAAGTTTCCAAGAAAGAAGCTTTATTTGGACAAGCACTTGGTCAAAAATGCGGCTCTGAATTGGCCATTCCACTGCCGATGGGCTGGAATCTCCGACAAAAGAGCTCTTGTCTCATAGTTTACGAACTTTTTTTGTGTTACTTATCCACGTGTTACAGAAAGGGCTCATTTTAAGACCACCCCAAAAATGAGCAAAACGAATTTTCGACTCAAAAATTAAAAATAAAGAAGGAAGTTTTGAGTCGAAAATTCACCTCTTGAACCAGGCGACTATTCGACACAAAAATGATCAATCTACTTTTGAGTCGAAACTCGCTGATCTTTATTGGGGTGGTCTTAAATTGAGCTCTATCTGTAAAAACCTGGATAAGAATCTGTTAAATTAGGGGTCGATAGAGCGGTTGAATTTAACCATTTTGAGTATTCTGAAATGTGCTTAAATGGGCACTGCGGGAAACCGCAGAGCTTCCGCAAAAATCCTACAGCCACGTGACGGCCAGACCATTTTTTTCGAGCCAAAAGTTATTAGAGGAAGAGTTAGGGTCAGAAAGTTATTTTAAAAGCTCAATCTAAAATGGGGGACCGGGGTTACCTTCAGGCTGGAGTCTGATGATGCTGGTGGAAGTTCCAAGCTCGTTCTCGACCAAGCACTCAAATTGGCCGATGCCGACATTAATCTTCACGTTTTGAACAGCGTCTCCGAAGAGTTCGTGGATGATCCCTTCATCCTCCGCTTTGCCAAGGTCAACGATTCTGACGTGGTTCGGCTTCGGCTCTGAAACGAACGCGCATTCAAGCTCCATGCCAAATTGCTCTTTTCCAGAAAGAATGCTCGGTGGCCCCTTAATCGCAACTTGAACTGTTGCTTCGGCGTTTCCAAGGGGGCTTTCAGCGATGCAGCGGTAGTTGCCGGCGTGCTTGGAGTTGACACGCTCGATGCTGAGAATTCTAGAGCTGGTTGTGTGCACGGTGACGTCATCCTTGATCCAGGTGTATTCGGGCTCCGGATTGGCGGAAATCGGACATTCGATTTCGACAGAACGGCCGGGCTGATCAGCGATTGTTCGCCGGAGGGGTTCTCCGACGATCACGGGAGCGACTGAAAATGCAATATAAGAGAGGGGATACCCTTAAGAAATCCATAAGAAAGGGTCTTTTTCAAACAACAGGTGATAGTAGTGGAATATCTTGTTATTTCAGGCTAAATCCGTGATCGCAAATCAAAGCCCTCTTTTCACAGCAAAAAGTGCTATTATTCGCCCAAATCGGCGACCGAGTAATCCTCCCTTGTTCGTCTAAGCTCCTCAATACACAACGCTACGATTGACAAAATGCGCCAAGCGTAGCTAAGCGCTGTTTACTACAAACAACGAATTCTATATTTTGTTGTTGTATCACCTGATCATCCCTTTTATTGTCGGCCCAGGTTTTCAAAGGGCAGAGCTCGACAAAGGGCTCTTTTTATGTAATTATGGTCATAAAAGAGGGTGGGGTAGCACCTTAATCTCTGGGAAAGAATGTCACACCTTTTCTGTTGTAAGAAATAAGGGAGTGGGGGTCGAAAAACCGAGTTATTTTTCGAGGAAAAATAACTTCATGTTCTACAATAATTTACAAATCGCATCCTCCCTCGACGTAGGGAAAATTCTAGCGCCACTTGAAAGAGTTCCGCCGCGCCAGATTAAAATTAACGTTGATTCGTCAACAAATTACATTGGAAAACATCTTCCCATGGCACATGCGATGTCAAATTTTCAACCAAACGAACGACTTTCTCTCAATTTTAATTACTGTAACTGTTATTAGTTTAGAGAGAGCCACCCTTAAGCCATGTGATCAAAGAAGAAAGTTAACCCGAAAACTTGTGTTCTGGAGTGCGAAAAGGCAAATTTCACACGCGCGGTTTCGAAAATGTACATTTTCCAATTCTGCGGTCGAACGGGTTAAGGGAGTTTCCCTGAGATGTTTCCAGCTGTGGAAAGTCGGCGGAAACGTGACAGGAAACACACCTGTGCGTGGGGCAATAAGTACATCAGCTCAAATTTTGGGAAAAAGTGAATACATAATAATCCACGGTTAAAAGAAAGAAGCCGCCTTTTTCAAAGAAAAATTACGAAAAATACGGTGCAGTTCTATTTTTATATTTTAAGATGACCATTTTTAGAAAAAAGTTTAAAAGAAAAAGAACCCAAAATAGAAAGAAAAATGGGGCAGAACCAAGAAAAGGAAGTGATTTTCCGGACCTGAGTTTTGATTGGCCGGTAGGCCAAATACAGCAATCTTATTGGCTATTCAAAAATTACTTCCTTTTCTTGGTTTGTCCCGAAAAGTGGCTGTTTTAGCTTCTGTACTTACATAAAACGCTGATGCTTGCAGCAGTAGATCCAGATCCAATGGCATTTCTGGCTGTGCACTCAATTCTTCGCGTGTGAAACGACCAGTCCACATTTGGAATTGTCAAACTGGCCACGGAGTCGTCGGAATCCAATACGACTCCATCTAGAGACCAGGAAAATGATGTGGCGGGTGGGTTGCTTTCGCTAAGGCATTGGACGGTGAGGGAAGATCCTTCAGGTACAGGCTCATCTGGAAGAACGACCGTGACCTCTGGCAGAGCTAGGAAAGAAAGAGGGTTAGTTTTTTGGCTCATTTTAGGAGTGATGATTCATCACTGATGAAGTCATATTTTCAAAATGAGTCATATGATGAGTCAAAAATAAATGAGTCAAATTTTGATGAGTCATATTGATGAGTCATATGATGACTCAAGTGAGTCATATGATGTCCTAGTTTCAAAAGTGAGGGGATACGGTAATACTCTGCTCAATCATTTGATACATTAATTCTACCGCCGTCTTAGCAATAATCGTTAGAACTGGTCCTCTAACTCTCTTCTTATGAATAAAAATTTATTTCTCGGCCAAACCGGCGTTATCCGATACTTCCGCCTTTTTAATATACTTCCGCCTTTTTACCTTTCTACCGGCGGTTTTTAGCTTGCGCAATTTTGTACCCCAATTCATCCTCAAAAGAAAGCCAAAATACTGTATTTCGCGTCGAAAAGGTTAAACTTTAGACTTTTTCGCGCGTCTAAAAATTCAATTCACGGCGATTAGGAAAAAACGTGCGAGAAAATGTCTGTTTGGAAGTTTCGAAAAAAAAATCTGTTGATGATTTCCAAGGTGCGACCTTTTTGATAATCAGAGGACTGACAGATCGCAGACACTATCTCACAAAAGCAGTTCCACTAACGGGCCACGCTCGTGAATATCGTAAATAACTCGCGAGCCCTCGACTTAGGGGGAAGCAGCTTATTGAGCTTCAAATCTCTTTTCGGAGCTCTGTGCGAAAAACGACCGGAGACAGGGGCATTTCTAGTGCTTTAGAAACGACTTGGGAGCAAAATGAAGAATGCGCCAAAAGGGGAATTTTAAGGGGATACCTACAAAAAAATTTCGACAAAAAATTTTGCATGGGCGGCTACTCGGCTGGTTTGCCGAATTCAGGCTTCTGATTGGTTGAAAATTTCCACGTAAAATTTGTCGAAATTTTTTTGTCGGTTCCAGACACCTTCCATTTTAAGGGGGTACAGGGGGTTTTCAGAAGTTCTATTTAAAAGCGAGTAAGACGGTGACACCCTTATTTAACATATTCTAGTACTACCACGTAAGAATATTCTAAAAGAATGAGCTCCAACTTGGTTGGAGAGAGGGCTGCTACTTACTTTGTACATCAAGCTGAACAAGAACACGAGTAGGCGTGGCGCCAAGTGCCGGATTCTCAGCAAGACAGCTCAATTGCTTGCCATTATCGCTCTTGCTCGGGACGATGGTCACTTCGGAAAAGGTGGTGAGCAGCAAATCGCCGGAAACGGAAGCTGTTGATTCTACTTCGTCATCTGAAAATTGGGTTTTTAGAGAAGAGAAGGCCTTAATCTGATTTCATCCAGCAAGGGCCAGTGGGGAAAGCAAACAGCTTTTCTATTATGATTTCTTACTGTATTGAAGCTGAGTATATCTAGCTTGAATAATGCATCAATCAGTCAAGAGTTCAATTAGACACCCGACCCCTTTTAATTAATTTATATTTATAGAGAGGCCGAGAGGCCCCGAGGGGTGAGCCAGGGAGCTCGATCACCTGTCGAATACTTTTGTGGCCAATTAGGCACCGCAAAAGGCCTTTTTTCACCGTTCAACTGAAATGAAGAATCTTGTGTTTTTTGCCAAAAAAATTAAGATCAAAAGAAAAATATGGTCGATTAAGAGCTCCTAATTAAAAAATAAAATAAACAGTGCTCAAACAATCGCATTTTTTTAATACGATTTGACAGCTAGATTTGGCGCGGGCCCAGGTGTACACCCTTAAATTTGAGAAACAACAGAAATTGTTTGAAATAAAACAATTCGCGAAAATCTTATTCCTGATTTGAGTTGATTATTTAAGGGTATCGAGTTCCATTTAGCAAATTGTCATTTTTAAGAAAATTGGATTTCCGGAATCAAATTGGGGGGGCCGAGGTTTTTTGCCGCGGTCGAAAGCAAAAGTTAAAACTTATTTAAAAGTGGAGAAAATCTGGTCTTACCTCCAAGAGTCCATTGGAGGTTCGTTTGCGGCTTTGAATCAGTGGCGATGCAGCGGACTTTCGTTGGTCGACCTTCGACGACTTTGATCATTTCGACGTTGCCGGTTTTGATGCTTTCGAATTCGCCAGAGACGGGGAGATGTCGACGGTCTTTGGTGGGACGAGGACGGAGAGTTTTGCAACCTGAAATTTCGTTATTTTTACAAGCAATTTTTAACCCATTCGCGCGGGGCGGACAAAAATTGGTCTGATAGCTCTTTAGTTCAATATTTCAGCTTCATTTTGATCGGAAAAAGAGAAAATTTTAAGGAGGATGCATAAGATATTGCTGCTCGAAAATAGGCCTTATTATTGATGGAGCCCTTATTTTCCTGAAATTCCGGAAAGCTTCATTAGAAAGTTTTCCGTTCAACCCGGAGATCATCAAAATTTCACGTCGCTGTAAATTCAATGCCCGTAAACTTAGTAAACGAATTCATTACGAAAAACCGGAGACTGTAAATTTGAAATTTTGCAGAACGTGAATTTTGCTGATCAATAATTTTGCTTATTTTTCGATTCTTTCGCTAATCGCTTTTTGCCGCGCTCAGATTAAACCTTTCACGTGATAGGGGTTAGCGTTAAGGGTCCATCTGCTGATTGTTCATGTTGCTGGATTAAGGGTATCTCTTCTAATAGCGACTACTTTGCACTTTTTGAATGAAAAATTTTATATGACCAAAGAATTGGTTTTTGACCGTTTTTGGGTTAAAATTTGGGCGATTTACTTAAGGGTGTATGGAGCGGTAAGGGAGAGGAAATTAAGGTGACCCGAGTTGAACTTCTAAAAAAGTTATCTGCCCCTGCTCACGATAAGTTTTTGAGTTCTGTCGCTTATCGTTTTTTTCTGTATATTAATTCATGATCGAGTTTTATTTAATTGCGCAGCTGCAGCCGAATTCTAGCGCTGTTCGATTTTGAAATTTACCTTTGAGCGTAGCCCGGCAGGAGTAATCTGACACTCGAACTGGTCTTCGTCGGACAACTGGACGTTATCGATGGTCAACGAGTAGTCAGAAGCGCCGATTGCTGCGGAGTAGCGGGATTTCAGAAGGGGAGGAAATCCAAGTCCCAATCCAGCTAGAAATAATAATTAGAAAAGGGAAAGAAAAAAATTTTGAAGGAAAACAATGAAAATCCGGGTAATCCATCCTAGATTATTATTTTTAAGGGTATCAACAGCAATTAAATTTTCAGCGCTAAAGCTTAATTTGTCCTGTTGATACCCTTAATATGAAGATGATTCCTTTTCAAAAGGATTTTTAAGGGTATCAACAGGCTTTTTGAGCAAGATCGCAGTGCTGTTGATACCCTTAAGACCAAGATCATTCCCTTCATCAAGATCATAAGGGTATCAACAGCAATCCCGACGCATAATTCAACAAAATCGTATTGCTGTTGATACCCTTAAGATTTTTTAACGCTTTTATGGCGCCAAGTCCAAAAACATAATTTTACGTTCATCCGGCTTTGCGTCCTTCCTTAATTCCGTCCACTATCTTTTTGACTAGTGCTGTTAAAAAAATCTTGTCGCCCTGCCAGAAGAGTGGGAGAAGTTGAGTCTTAACCCTAAACCGGAAGAAGCCCAATTTGGCGCAATAGATGCCTTTCTTGGCATTGATACATTTTTCGGGATCTGTGGAATCCGGCGAGCGTCGAAAGTTATGAATTCCAAATCATTCTCTTTTTCCCGATGAATTTACAAGGTCATCTGGCCCGGAACTTGATCATTTTTCAATTCATTTTTCATTTTCAAGTTGACGGTTTCCCAATCAAACATGAATAGAATGGCTTTTGGTGCGGAAATGGGTTAGACTTGTTAACTTGTTGTAGATAAATTTACGCATTTTTTGAGGTTTTGAGTCGAAAATACAAAGAATTGAGTCATTTCTAGTCAGTTCATTTTCGAGCCGAAAAAGTCTTTTTTGACTCGAAATTTTTAATAGTGCGAAAATTGTGTTTTTGAGCTTGGCGCCAAAAAACTAATCGTTTTAATTCGCCCTTCAAAAAACTATCGTTTTTTATTCGTTTTTGAACTTGCTAGTTATTTTGTTTCGTGAATACAAAAGACGGTTCCGGTTGGGGCTGCGGTTTGAATGAGGGTTTTATGTTCGCCATTGTTGCGGCTGTGGATCCTTAATCGTTACCTTTGAGCCATTGAACCATGTAGCGATCTTCTTTCTCGTTCCCATCGACGCGGCATTGGAGTGTTACTTTTTCGCCGATGATCGCTTGTACTGCTTCTGGTTCCGCGCCGAAGCTCAATGTTGAGCCTAAAGTTTATCGTTAGATCATGTAAGACAAAACAAAAAAAATGATGACATAAAAGATTTCCAACAGAAAAAAGAAGTCTCCATTTTTAACCCATTCGCGCGGGGCGGGCAATAATCGTGCACGAAAATTAACCTGTTTACTCTTTAGACCAATTTTTTGGCATCAATCTTGGGCGAAAGACTTGACCAAAAAATTGGTAAAACGGCTAAACAGGTTAATTTACCTACTCCCCGCGCGAGTGGGTTAAATTGAAAAAGACTCGATTAAAATTAAGGAAGCGCCTAAAATCCGAGTTCTAGCGTGCCAGATAACGGCGGTGGAACATTTTTCGATAAGGCGAGTAATCGAAAACGTTAAGGGAGCGATAAGAGAAAGAAATTGGTTATTCTCAATACACTGAAAAATCTCGAACAACCCTTTGAACCGCAAATAAACGCGTCGAGAGCGCGCTAGAATTATGATTTTATAACATGTTGGATCCAAAATTAGAAACTTGACAGTTTTACAGACTCGTTTTTGTATATTCCAAGCGCTGTTTCCCGAAAAAGGAGCAAGAAAGGCGCAAATTAACGGGCCAAGAAATGGAAATGAAAATAAAGCGGAAAATAAAAAAAATTGAAAGGCGGTGGTATTTTTTGCTTCCGCAGAGTGCCGCAGACCCGGAAATCGAAAAAGATGACTGACGATTTAAGAAGCTGCTTCTTTTTACGAAGGAAAGGCTTTTGGGAGCATATGCTTATACCCACGCAAGTAGGAGAGGATTAAGGGAGTAGCCAATTTTGGGATAGAAACGTCCTCAATTCCGTTAGATCTTTCGGTATATTTGAATTTAAGGACCTCCCTGTTGATAATTTTGCTTTGATTTTTGAGCCAAAAGTCTTCGATTCTAGCGCTTTTTCGGCTCAAAATTGATCATCAAACTTATCGTTAGGGAGACCCTTAAATTTTTGACCCATTCTATTAAGGGTGTCAACGACGAAATCTCGAAAACAAAGTTTCATGATTGACCCCCTTAAGAAAATAGCTCAAAAATTTAAGGATCTACCTCTCGATAAATTTGAGAATCAATTTTGACCCAAAAATGGCCTCAAATGACGATTTCTGGCTCAAAAATCTAGACTTAAAGTTATCGAGAAGGAGGCCCTTAAACTTAGTGTTGCCAAGAAACATATAGTTTCCGCTTATTTCGAATTGGCGGTTGGTTATCTTGAACTCTCTACCCTTACGATTAGCTGTCTTATGACAGTTGTGCTCAAGACGAATTTCAATAAGAATTTTTCGGCCAAAAATGGCCCCCTTTTTATGTGCTCATATGAAAGAGCGTAAAAGTTATGCTAGAAAAAATATTTTTTTGCCCGAGGGCATAAATTATGACTCATAGGTCAGTTTGAAAAATTTTCAAACTCCCCTAAATAGCCTCCGGGCACTTATTTTTCGGGATTTTTGACGTCACTAGAATCCTCAGGACATAAGCTTTTGGTAGACCCCTCAACCGCGGTAAACCGCCCGGTTAACCGCGTGGTTCACCGCGGTTCATTTCCTTAGTCATAGTACACATACCAATATACATATCAATCGACTTCTTTTTGATGCTGGATTAATTTTTGAGCATGAAAACACATGACCGCATGGTCAACCGCCCGGTTAACCGCGTGGTTCACCGCGGTTCATTTCCTTAGGCATAGTACTCATACCAATATACATATCAATCGACTTCTTTTTTGATGCTGGATTCATTTTTGAGCATGAAAACACATGACCGCATGGTCAACCGCCCGGTTCGGGATTGCTGATGAATATTTTTTCAAAAATTGCTTTCAAAACTGAAAATTTTTCAAAGCTGAATAATTTTCAAACCTGCAAAACTTTGAAAACTGAGTAATCTTATGAACTAAAAATATTTCAAAACTGAAAATGAACCACTTGGCTAACCGCCCGGTTAACAGCGGTTCAAAGCGATTCACGCTCTGAATAATCACAAAATGTGGACATATGTATATCAGAATGCTTTTCTACTCAATAGGAGTCTTTAAAACAGATATTTGAACCGAACCACTAAGGTAACCGCCCGGTTCAAAGCGGTTCAGAGTTATTCACGCTCTTAGTATCCACAAAATGCTGAAAATGTTTATCAAAATGCTTGAATCTACTGAAAATTTTTCAAACTGACCTATGAGTCATAATTTATGCCCTCGGGCAAAAAAAAATATTTTTTTCTAGCATAACTTTTTACGCTCTTTCATATGAGCACATAAAAAGGGGGGCCATTTTTTTGGCCGAAAAACTCTTATTGAAATTCGTCCAAGTGAGCGAAAATTAAATGTGAGCTTGGCTTAGAAAGTGGCTAATGAGTGGTGTGCTGGTTCGGCCCCTTACTCGCCACAGCTTGCAGCTCTAAAACTCCTTTCGATAAGGAAGGGGAAAGCAAAACAAAGCGAGCAGAGAACGGACACGGGGATACTTACACAGTTTAGACAAAAATTGAGAGATAGTGTTAGAAGCTGAACGGAACAGATGCCAACTTAAGGGTCACCTGGCCACTTTAGACGCTGGCTAAATCGAATGCCAAAAATGCTTTCAAATCTTTTGCCAGAATTTTTGATGTTGGAGCTTGTTTTCGAGTCGAAAATCATTTTAAAATTGAGTTGCGCAAATTTCATTTTTGAACTTGGCGCCCAAAATAAAGAAATATAATTGGTTAATTTTGAGCTTTTCTGTTTAAATGTTTCTTTTAGAAAAATTTCGCCAGCTTGTTTTTTCAGCGCTAGAATCAGCAGAAAATGGAAAAAATACAAAAGTCGGCTTCAACCTTTTTCTTCAGTATTTTATCACCATGTTAACTTTTGTCCACAAACGCTCAGCAAAAAGTTATCTCGAATCGTTTTTTCGAGAAGCGGCGATTCTGCTGAGAGACGGCCAGGCTCGTAGAAAATGGGATGAAGATACAAACAGGGCGATAACGCCCAAGCAACGCGGCGAGAGAAAATTTTAATCGCAAACTGTTTAACCCTTGCATGCATAATATTTGGAGCGAGTGTTAGGCGCACTGGCGAAAAAAAAAAGAGACAATCTGATCAGCAATACCGAGTCCTACCATATTTGTTCCAGTAGGTTCCTTTTATTTTCATCCTTTTCTGATCAATTTTAGTTTTTGGCGCCAAGTTTAACCGCATGGGACAGATCGGGGGATAGAGGCGCTCGGACAGAAGGTGTATTCCACTGCACTTAAGAAAACTACTGGTCGGATAAACTTGAAAATTATACCCAATACTAATTTTGGGGTGTAGATTTCAAATCCGCTATCAAAATTTGCATAGCGCTTTTCCTTATTGCAATAAAAATGCCATTTATCTCAGGGGGGTTTCAAAAATTATCTCTTATTTAGATTTCTCGAAAAAGTAAATTCAATATTTGAAATCAGCGATATGGAAAACATATAAAACCCCTTTTAGTAGACAAAATTCTTGATATTGGTTCGGTTTCAATGTGCAAACACTCAGCGGGAGGGCAATTAGGCCGCATATAATCCGGTGCAGAGGGCGGTTGGTAACCGATAATTCCTTGAAACTTATCAGACCTGCTCCAATTATATGAAGGAACAACCATTTTAATTTTTATCTAATTTTGACAATCCGTTCGGAAGTTATTTAGCTGAAAAGTCCTTAAGTGCAGTGGAATACACCTTCTGTCCCATGCGGTTAAAAAGGAACTTTGCGCAACTATTTTTTTTTAATTTTCGAGTCGAAAAGCTTCCTATTTTCGCTTTTTTATTGTGGCCCTAAATTATGATCCCTTTTGATCCCCGAGCGAAAAACAAATGTGAATGTCAATTTGCCCTTAGTACACTTTTACGATGGGAATCAAGATTTATCGTCGTAATCAATTTCAAAGGGCGGATAACAGTAAACCCTTGTCAGTCCGAGATGCGCTAAATGAAAACTTGACTTCCGGTTCGTAAGTCTGACACTTCGTAAAAACCCCACTATTTTAATGATGTCCGGATGTTCTAAAAAAAGGAGGATTTGCATCAATGGCTCCGAAAAATCGACTAAATGATGATGAAGGAAATACGCATCGTTGAATAAAACAACACTTCTCTTTGGGTTAAAAACCGCTTGGTTCTCCAGAATCGGGCGGTTTTCTCCTGAGCTGGCTCTGAGCAAAGTCTGAGCTGCAGAAATTCTATGATTCTAAAGGGGTTCACGCGAATCGGCACCCACCAATTTCCGTGGTTGCGTAAGTAAACCTCACAGGTGCTACTCGACGAGGGGGACTTAAAATTTTAACCCATCGTCGTCCGATCCTTCTCGCGTGCGATAATGCTCACTTCTCGCACAAACAACAAGAAGAGTGAACTGTTCGCAGTTTTCGTAAGTGTTCTACAAAAAAGGAGCCACAGATGCGGAAAGAGGTTAAAACGGGAAAGCAAAGCGCCGGGGAGTTTGATTATGCCGCCGTGGAGATTAATCAGGACGGGAAGGGGTTAGAAAAATGCATTTCAGGGTTCATTGAAGAGGTTGCCTAAATCTTTCTTTGATGCAACATTCTGATTTTCATCAAAAAAGGGGCGCTCAGGCCTGGAAAGGGTTAATCATTCGTTCAGGAAGATATTTTATATTGACGAAGAAATGATTGTATTACAGTATTACTGTAAAATCGTGGTGGAATCTCAAGAGCCCCGGAAGGAGAAAATTATTTATACAATGGATTCATTTTCATTCTGGTTGAATAAGAATTTGCATTGCCGAGTGGACGACCCTTCAGATGCAGCTTATTCACACAGGGCGCAATCACTGTATTTCAGTCCTAAGAAAACAGCGATAAGGAATCTCAAGAAATCTCCAAGAAATCGAAAATCGAAAAAACGATCGAAATCAGAATTTTCTCAAGATTTTTAATCGCCCTGTTCAAATGCCGTGTTCAAACAAATTGACCTCTGTAGGTTATTTCTAGAGTCTCCTGCCATGTTCATTTGTCCATTTTGTCTCCCACCAAGATAGTCTCCCGCCGAGCAGGTCTCCTATCAGCCGATTCGGCACCCCGCTGTGACACAGACAAATTTGGCAAGTACCAATTTGAGCGAATTGTCAACATGCGAGAATTTTTCATTTTTTCTCATGAAAATTTCAAATTTTTA
This sequence comes from Oikopleura dioica, assembly GCF_907165135.1. Taxonomy (NCBI): domain Eukaryota; kingdom Metazoa; phylum Chordata; class Appendicularia; order Copelata; family Oikopleuridae; genus Oikopleura; species Oikopleura dioica. The sequence goes on from NC_137291.1 coordinate 13,926,648, forward strand.
ACCCAATTTCCCGCCCACGAATTTCTTGAAATTAAGGGTCTCCCCGCTTTTTTGGGTCTTTTGAGAATTTCCACGACAGTTTTATATTCTGCCCGACGCCAGAAATAAACGTAAAAATGGGATAATCCGCTCCTAAGTAGTCCAAATAATATGCCTGGCAAATTCTAGTGCCTGAGTTGGGAAATTTTGAAAAGCGCATTAGAGGATCAGAATGCGCACAATTTGCGCAAACAAATACGTCAACGCCGGAATATACGAAAAATTTAATTTACTAAAGAAGGCTTTTTTACGAAGAGTCATTGGATTCAATATACCGTTTATAATGGTTTTAAGGCTCTACCACTCGATATCCAGGCAAAAAACTTTTCATACAAAAAACTGTTATTTGAGGATCATACAGTCAATTATACGATAGAAATCCTCTGAAAAAACGAATAAGGAAGAGATACCCTTAAGAAAAATACCGAAAATAAGGGTGTATCAGTCGAAAAATTGAGATTTTTAACCGTTTTTCATGATTTTTTTCTCACAAATTTGCAATTTCGAATTTGTAAATATCGGCTGGTAGAACCTTAATTCCACAAAAAAAGCCTCTGAAAACGTGTGGCAAAAGTATTCATGTTTTTTCCCGTGAACCATGTTTACGAATACTTTGTTGTCTTTATCCTTGTTTTACCAAAAACGGGTCTTGTTTGTTATTCCGCGCATTTTTTCCCGAAAGATGAAAATTACGAATTTTGCGAGTTTCACGAATTAGCGGTTTGAAAAGTTGAAGAAAAAGTGCACGGGATAATTTGATTGCATGAAAAACTGAATGCTTTTTCGTCATCGCGAAAATTGAAATTATCATAAAACAATGTTTTGCGTTTTTGAGACTGTCATTTTTTCATGTTCTGGTCGGGCGCCAATGTATACTCTTAAATTTTGTTCCCACCTCGAATTATTAAATAAAACAAACGAAATCAAAAAATTTCGAATTTAGCAAAGAAAATTTTTTAATAAAACATGATTTTTTTCTTAAGGGTATCACTAAGAAATTGAGCCAAAATGAAACCGAGAAAAGAGGGAGATACCCTTATTTTTTTCGCGCGAAAATCGATGCTTTTTGAACTTGAAAACCTGTTATTTGAAAATTAATTAGCAATCAAAGGGTACACCCTTAAGGTCAACCCATAAAATTAGTTTTTCTACGCGCTTGATTGATAATTAAAAATTACTCCTGGCAAAGAAAAATCAATCCAATCGCTTCCAATCCATCAAATCATCACTCAATCTCCCCAATTTTTCAATTTTCCGAAATCACGAAATTACATGGATACCCTTAATTTTACGAAAATATTCTTCAATTTTTTCAATGATCTTGAATCTTCAAAAATGAGATTTCATGCTTCCCCATTATCGATTTTTTATTATTCTTTTTTGCCGAGTACATTCATTTCATTAATGATTAAGGGTGTATCCCGTACCTTTTACGGCATACAAAAGCATGCAAAATAATATCATTTCTTCGTTTTTCGTTTTTCGTTTTTTTTCAGCAAAATCTCTTTTCTTTTAGCTCGTTTAGCTCTGTTTTCAAAAAAGAAGAAGGGTTGCTTCGTTAGTAGTAAAAAAAATTAAGGATCCACCTTAGATTGTTGGTGCTTTACAATTGTATTTTTTTTCGATCCCGAGAGCGCGCGCGGGGACGGAGCGCGGCGCGGTGGAGCTCAAGCGCGCCAGCTACGAGAGAGTCCGAGCGGCGCGGATTCTGGCGCTAGCGAGGTGCAACGGAGAAGACAATGGTCTCGGGCTCAGACGAGGCAAGACTTGGTGGAGGGGGGTAGAGAGCTGGGCAGAGAGGGGGAAGATCGAATTATATGTTATGGGAATCCAAGATTTAATGCAAATAAATATGATTTGAAAACATGATTTTAAGATTTTGGCTATCAGAATCTATTTCGATATATACGACTCGAAAAATTATTGCAATACAAATTAGACTAGACTCTGTAGTAAAGTATGCAGTAATATCCACATAAATTTATTATGACGTCAGGGGTTGTCCACTTTGTGTCGGGGTCAAAACTTCGCACCTGGAAAGAACGGGCAGGATCTCCAGCCGAGCAAATAGGATGCAAGGGTCGGCCGACATGTGCTAACTCCTGCAGAGACTGCTCTCAGCGCAAAATCGGAGCTGCACTCGGCACGAGATGTGTGAGCCATTGAGTAAATATGATCACAGGGCAGATTGAGCTCAAGATTAGGATCAATCTCAGCCGCGGATAAGCTTCAAATATGAAAAAATGGAAAACTCAAAAATAAAAATTGGTCAATTCTTGCCTCAAGGGGTAATCAAGGGCGTAGATTCCGATTTCGGCGTCAAAACTGACTTTAAAAGATCCCCACCACGGTTTTGGACGAAATGGTCCTCGCACGGACCAAAATTGTGAAAACCAGGGTTAAGGGAAGTAAATATTTTTTAATTAATCTTACCCTACCGAATTGTCATTTTTAGCCGACCCGCCAAAACACCTCAGGAACCCTCACCCTAACCCTAACCAAGAGTTTTTAAAAAATAGCTAAGCGATAGATATCTACAGTTTTTTTTTTTACTTTTTTCAAAACTTCAAGGCATTTCTGCGCGAAAGCTAATTTTTTGACTCTCGTGCCTCAGGAGGTGTATAATAAGTTATTATTAATAACCTTTCTTTCACCCTTATTTCGCCAATAGTAAGCTAAAAATTAGAAGATTTGTCCAACTTATATTTTTTCGCATTATTGTCAATAATTTATTGAGACTTATACGCGGCTGAGCTTGATCCTGATCTTGGACTCAATATGCCCTGTGATCATACACTGTACTTACTCAATGGCTCACACATCTCGTGCCGAGTGCAGCTCCGATTTTGCGCTGAGAGCAGTCTCTGCAGGAGTTAGCACATGTCGGCCGACCCTTGCATCCTATTTGCTCGGCTGGAGATCCTGCCCGTTCTTTCCAGGTGCGAAGTTTTGACCCCGACACAAAGTGGAGTGTGCCTGACGTCATAATTTTGATTCAAAATTAAGGGTGTTTCTCCTCTATTTCTGAGAAAACTGGAACAAGTCGAAAAACCGTAGCTTGAGAAGAAATACAGTTGGAACATACTGAAACCCGATTAAGGCACCCTTCTTCCGCTCGATTGCCGATCAAAAAGCCCGTATCTAACGAGAAGCGATAATCAATAAGTTATTGTCATTGTCAATAATATTGACAATAACGCAAAACCTGCAGTTTTCTTCTTCTTCTTCCCTGCTGCGCAAATTTTTTAATCTTCATCAAGTCTAAAAGAAACATCTTGATCCGGCGGGTGCCGTTTACCAGTGCCCCTCGCTGCGTGTGCATTTCCGTTTTATTTTTTAACAACAGGAACAGATTGGGAAACAGGCCAATTTCTCTCCAAAAAGGAGGCTACATCCAATTTGCCCGGTTAGAAATTTTACATCACGATGGTTTTTGGAAAGGAGGGGATTATGCTTCAACCTTTTGATTTACGAAAAAGGGATGAGCCGAAATCCGGACAGGGGTAAACAGCAATCGCTCTCTTCTCTCTTCTCACAAGGATTTGGAGAGCCAAAACATTTTTATTCCTCGTTCCGAATTTTTACGGAATAAAAGTTTCGATTCAAAATTCATCAAAAAAGGGGTGGTGTCTGGAACCGACAAAAAATTCGACAAATTTTGCGTGGGCTGCTTCTCGGCTGCTGATTCGCCCGTTTGCCGAATCCAGGCTTCTGATTGGTTGAAAATTTCCACGCAAAATTTGTCGATTTTTTGTCGGTTCCCCCAAAAGGTCTTTACAGTACATCTTTACGTAGTTTGAGGCGACTGTAACTGACTGTAATGGTTTTACTGGCTCTTAGTCGAATCGAGCAGATACAGTTATTGCGGCGAGTGTACCTAAAGACGTGTTTCTAATAAAAGATAAAAGAAGTCCCGCGCAGGCCAATTCGTTTTTCTGCCAGACAGCTAAATTTATCCGACAGTTTGAAACGGGCGTGACAGGGCTCTTTTGTGGAAGGTGCGATTCTTGAATCATTAGCCGGCTTATCAAAGCTCTCAAGGGCCCACAAGTCAGATCGCCGAGTGTTTGCCCATCCCTCTTTTCCGTTCTTTATCCTCTTCAATCACGGCCCGAGCGGGAAATTTTCGTCATATTTGAACGCTCCGAATTGCAGCTCTTTGAAGAAATATCGAGGACGATGGAAATTTTTGAATGATTTATTGACTTTTACGCTGATGGCTGGCCAAATTTGTCATAGTACTAAGAAAGCATCAGGGTTAGGACAAGGGTTGAAATCTGATTGGCCTACAGGCAAAAAGCGGAAATTTGATTGGTCAAAAAGTTTCTCAAAATTTTTGCTAAAATAATTGATCAAAAATTGTCGATTCTTGCCATCTTCCCTTTTTCTGTCTAGTAGACTTTTTCTGTCTAGTAGACATTTCTCAAAAAATGTCTGCCAGACTTTTTTTCAGACAAAAGAAACTCTTTCGGCAAAAAAGAATTCGTTATTTTTCGCGATAAAAGCCAATTGCCGCTTTCTACGGAAGAGCTTTTCGTTTGAGCTCTTTTAGAGCAGCATCGATCCTCCCTGCCGCGTTCCCAACAAATTATCCGTTGAGTCGATTGTGCTCTTTAAAATTCTCAAAATTAGATTTTCAAATTTCCAACTCGATTTCGCCGATAAAAGGCTGCCCACTCTTATCGCCAAAACGAGCGCTGAGGTACTTTTCGCCATCTGCTTCAGTAAAAAGAAAGATAAGGGGCAAATAACGCGTAAAATTAAAGATGCGCGGTAGTTAGCCTCACTTTTTATCACGCAAATCGTGTAAAGAGGGGGACTGATTTTGAGGAAAACAAGAGTAATTGGCAATTATTGGGGATTTTGGAATGATGAACTTTTTTGCCACGTGACTCAGTATCCTTTGAGCTTTTCATCAAAAATATTAAGGCTCTTCATTTTATAAGGCTCTCAAATTAGTTTTCAACTGAAAAATAAGGGCGTCACTGTACTAAGATTGAAAAATAACTAAAAAACGTTTGCCGTCTGAATTAAGGGAGTCATCATGAATAGCGTTCTTTTTCGAACTTTGACGAGTAGAATTAAGATTGTGACACCCTTATTTTTCTTCTCAAAATAGAGTTGAGACCCTTATCTTCAAAAAGAACTTATGCCAACCCTCTTCAATCTCATAAAACACCTTCATTTTTTCGAAAATTTATTCAAATTTAATTCAGCAAAGAAGATTTTCGAAACTAGGTTCACCAACCAAAGGTCAGGGAGCTTCGATTCACCTGGGCCCGTTCTTCAAATCATTTGGCCGTCCTCCAGTGTTGCGGAATTGACCTGGACGTGTCCTCAATGTGAAATTAATGTCCCTCCTCTTGGAATATTTTTCTTTGTCTGCGAGACATGTTCTTTTCTTTCAATCAAGCGCATGGATTCCAAGTGGCTTGTGGTTGTTTTTATTCCGAATTTGATAGAACCCACTTTTCAAAAAATAATTAACGAAGCTGGAAAAGAAAGCTTGGAACTTCCTGCAAGAAAGAAATTACGTGTCTATTTGACTACGTACTCAGGAAAGGCGCCTTTCCTTGTTTGGCTGGACGCGGGAAGCATTTAGGTTGTTCAATGCAAAATGCATTTTTTCGTTTTAAAAAATGTTGCTTTTTCGTAATTATCTTTTGAGGGCATTTTCGAACAACAATTTTTCGTCTTTTTCAAAGTTTTTGAAACCGCTTTTCTTTTTATTTATAAAATACAATTAACCCCACCTGCGCTAGAATTCGCTCCCCGACCGCTACATGCGTGTCAAGGTTAAGGAGGCCTGAAACCGCAGAGGCTAGAATTTTCTTTTTCGAAAATTTAATTTTTCAAATTTTGCGCGATTTTATTTTTCAAATTTCGCGGTCAGGAGAGGTATTTTATTTCACACGCGTGAAAAAATTGCGCGACTGTTTCCAAGTTTAAAATGGGGCCCTTTGAAGTTTGGACGCACGTGACTCGTGACCGGTTTATTAACCGGCAAATTAGGTGCTCCACCCTTACCGAAAAAGCGGGGTCTTTTGATGAGCTTATTTCAAATTTTGGTATTTTAATTTGAAAGTATTACCATCCATAATTGCAAGGGCTTTTTTATCTTCCGAACTTGACCTTTTTTCCTGAGCTGCTTCGAAAACCTGAGTCAGGGTCAGGATTAAAAAAGGATGAAATGTTAACTTAGCACTTCATCCTTTTTTTTAATCCTGACCCTGACTCAGGCTTTCCCTTGGATCGGAAACCTGCGTAGAAATCCTGAGTCAGGGTCTGAAAGATCTTAAATGAAAAGCCTTTTTCCTAAGCTGTTTTGAAAACCTGAGTCAGGGTCACGATTAAAAAAAGGATGAAATGCCAAGTTACCATTTCATTCCTGACCCTGATTCAGGTTTTCAAAATTCAGGAAAAAGGTATTCATTTAAGATCTTTCAAACCCTGACTCAGATTTTCCAGACAGGTTGCCGAGCCAAGGGACTGTCCCGACCTTCCCTTCTTTCAAAAAGATACAGTGAAAAAGGGTTGATCGATGAGGGCTACATGTGCAGAATCTAAGCCGTCTTGGACCATCTGTTCTGCCCCTAAAATGGAATGTCTCCTTCATTTTCAGCGTTTTAATCAATTATGACACCATCTCTTTCTCCGAATATTATATTTATCGCGATTTCGGTCTTTTATATAAACTCATTTATTTTTAAATTCAGCATAAATCATCTGCTTTTTTTGAAACCCAAGATTCTGCCCTCTTTTTGGCTTGATCCGTTTACCCAGCTGAATTTGTCAAAAAAGGGCTGGTACTCCCGAGAAACGGCTGATCTCGCCCAGCCGGTCCCCAACGGGTTAATTTCGCTTCAATCAAGTGAAGTAGCATTTCGAATAAATCCGGGAAGATAAAGGATACTTTTGGCCGCGCGTTGTTTTACTACGCTCAGCGTGATATAAAAAGGGGATCAGCCGGATTTGAATTAAAAGGGATGCGGATCAGAATAAAATCGAGATAGAATCTGAATTAGACAAAATTTAGATTAAGTAGATGCGCAAGTTTAGAAGATCTTGAGTAAGGGTCTACCTAGTTTTATTTTTCCCTACACGGGGCGTCCTCGATAGTGAATTTTCCATCCGGCTCGCTGATTGGTCGATTTGAAGGCTGTTTTCGATGGACTTATTAACGACTCTATTACCCTTAAAACTTTTCATAAAAAGCCAATCGCCCATTATTATGGATAACACGAGCTTCAAATTGACCAATCAGATGGCCCGATGAAAAATTCGCTATCGTAAAAGACCTGTGTAAGAAAATATTAAAATGTGTATTGATTTTATTTGTCAGACAGATTTCTCCCCTGTCAGCTCTTTTTCCGACTCAAACGGCTTGTTTTGAAAACTGAGTTCCCTGGCTTGCTAGCCGCTCGAGGTGGCTGAGCATGACTTCTAGCGGGTTTGAAGAGGCGTCGCTGGTTTGATTTTTCACAAATTCCGCGGTCCAGATACAACTAAAAGAATGTTTTCTGGGGCGTAGTGTAGCAAAACAGAGAGATGAGATAGAAGGCGGAAATTTTCTGCTCCTTATCGCGCTACTTCTTATCAGCTTTGGAAACAGACGAAAAAACGCCGTGGCGGGAGAATGGGGACACGTGACGAGGACTGGAATTGCCCGGAAATTGAAGCACACTGAAGCCCGGATGGGAATAAATGCCTGCAAAATTCTCCAAAAGGGGTCAAGGGTAGAAATGGGGAAGAAATGGAGATGATAAGGGATGAAATTTCAAAAATATTTTTTTCGATAGGGGCTTGCTTTGAAAAATTTTTTTCTGTCAAAAAAATCGACAAATTTTGCGTGGGCGGCTCCTCGGCTGCTGACTGGCCGGTTTGCGGAATCCAGGCTTCTGATTGGTTGAAATTTCCACGCAAAATTTGTCGAAATTTTTGTCGGTTCCAGACACTTCCACAGGCAAAAGAGATGATTGATCAAATCTGTTTGAAAAAAGAAGAGAAAATTGATAGTGTTAATTACCATTTGAGATGTTCCACGCTTTTTTAGGCGGAACCGCAGTGGACATATCCGACACGGGTTTCCACCTTGTCTCTAATCGATCCCTCGATCCAATAAAGCCATCATTAAATTAATCCGAAAAAGAAGGTCATTTTCTGCTTCTGATTGTAAATGACTATTTCCGAGTTCATAAATCTGAGTTCGAAGAACAACTTCTTATAAAATGTATGATTCCACGCATGGCACAACCCAAACATAGATTCGAGCCACTCTAGAGCTGTCAGTAGGGGCTGAGAGTGGGCCCACTCGTGCTGACCGCATATATTTTGGTAAGAAAAGCAACAAACGCAGAACTTTCTAAAACCAACCGTTCTTTTTTCTCGGCCTTTGTTTTCATTCTTTCGCCACGTAAAAGGGTTGAAACGAAATTTCAAATCTGAAATTTAATTATAAATTATCATCGAATCGATTTTTAGAAACTCAATTTTTAGCTTGGGTTTTCTTGAAAACCCGGGCGCTAGAATTTCTTGAGAAAATTGCAGGAAACGCTGGCTTTTCTAAAAAAGCCATAAAGATAGTGTCTGTTTAGTCGGGTTAATTCCCGAAGTGATAAAATTTCACTGAGATTCGCTTATTTCTCGCTGTTTACGCATGAGCAGCTGGGGGACAATAATTTTCGGCTCAAGAAATTAGCATTTTTTTTTCTTCGAGATGCAAATTCACGGGATAGCCGGAAATACGCCGGTCACACTTGAGATGATACCAAAAGTACCGTTTTGTTTCAAATACGAATTCGAAATGAGCAGCGTCGAAAAATGGTGAAATCGATGTTGACACCCTTAAGAAAAAATGACAATTTTGAAGCTCTTACGAAGCAATCACAGTATTCTCGACAATAATTACTGTGATTGCTTCAGAAAAGCTTCAAATTAGTCATTTTTACTTAAGGGTATCAACATCGATTTCGCCATTTTTCGACGCTGCTCATTTTGAATACGTATTCGAAAGAAAACAGTACTTTTGGGATTTGGGATTTCATTAATTTTACGAAAAAATTCCGGCGCTCGCGAATGTAAAATATTTACATTGTCAAAAATCACGTTGATATGTACAGTTGGGAAGCGAGGCCAGTCATTTAACGGACATTTCCAACATTTTTTCTATTTGCATTCTTTTCGACGTTTCTTTGGACGCAAAACTGGCTATTTCGCTTTTTTCGCTTTACAGTAATTTTTCAATGAAAAAGAAGAAATTTCAAATTTTCGCGTTGCATCTTTTTGTTTTGTGAAAATTGAAAAGGGCACTAATCCAATTTCAAGTTTTTCGAAAATTCAAAATTCAAGGCGTTGTAATTTTTTCTTGTTTTTATCTGATTACGGTTTGTTCAAAGTAAAGCGGCTTGTTGTGCCCAAAACGGGGGTGAATATTCGCGGATTTTCGACCGGAGACAGAAATCATCCCTTTTTCTGTTGCGCCAACGCCCGAACCGAAAAGGTTGAATTTGGTGCGATGACTATTAAAAATTATGTTTTCTTTTTCAAAGCTCAACTTGAAGCTCAACAAAAAAAAGGACAGCGCAGAAAGTAAAAACACTGAGGTTAATACGACATGATCGCAGTACCAAAAAACTAGCGCCCAGCCGCAAATTGATAACAAATTATAACGTTTTAATATTTATAGCTAATAACTTTTGACGCGAGCGATTTTTCACGAAAAAAAACTTCTGTTTCTCGAATTTCAACCGACCTACTACAGCGCCATTTTTCAATAGTGACATCTTTCTTTTCAGCCTTCTGATTGGTCAATCCAAATGGGCGTTAGTGAAATGATTCAACTTTTAGATTTATCAAGTAAGATTATCACTAAACAGACTACAGAAGCATCTTGATATAACAAATTATGATTTCGAGCTTCCTGATTGGTCAATCAAAAGTTTTCGTTATTGGGAGATGCCGCTGTAGAAATTTAAAAACTACAGTTTTCAATGTTAAATCAGGACGCTTCTTTTTACAATGCTCGAATTAGATTTTTCAAAAAGCCAATTAAGCACAGTCCATCTTCTATCGAGCTGTCGCCCTTTCATGAGCTGTCACGATTATGCGCCCTCTTGTGGGAAGCGACGGCACTTATGCAACTTGGTGCCCATTCTAGTGCCCAAAATGCCCATAATCGCCGCATTCAAGTCTCCGACACGTTTGGGAAAAAGTGACAGTCAATCCGACACTGACCGATTACGTAATCTTGAATATTCATCCCTTTTTTTATAAAGCAAATTTTTCTTCCCACCCCTTTTTCATCGAAGCTATTACTTTTTCGATCCAATATCGATACTCAGGAAATCGCTCCCCAGATTATCATTTTCGCGGCGGAAGTTCCAAACAAGATTTCGTGTCCAAAAAGAAATGATCCCATTTTGTCCGTTGGATGTTTTCCTCGTCAGAAGCGTTTTCTGAGCCAATTTTGAAAATTTGGAAAATTTCAAGCGACCTTTTTGCGCAGCAGTTTCGGGAAAATACAAGAAGCGAAATTGAATCTGATCTGGGGATTAACCCGAAAGGTCCCTTGTGTAACATCTTGCGCGGCGGAGGGTTAATATGGGCGCAGATGGGGAGCCAGGGTTTAATTAATTGTCCGAATAGGTCAAAACAGGCCGTGTTATTACTGACTCAATGAGCAACTACAGGACACGATAACACATAAAATGGGTGCCCCTTATTTTAGCAATGGACACCCTTAATTTTTTTATTTGAAAACGTCAAAAATTCTGGGCGGCTCTTATCAGAAAGATGCCTCTTTTATCAGCTATTTTAGACAAGCAATAATCTTGCTCGAACCAAGTTTTGAGTTGAACACGTGATCTTTCCAGATGCTTGAAAATCCTCACTTTGGACAACGTTTCTAACGCCGGATTTGGCGCTGGAAAACGCGGCGACTCGGAACTGAGTCTTTTTCAAATCTCGGAGGAAATGCTGATTTTAATCGCATTCACAATTTCAAAGAGATTAAGGCTTCTTTTTACGCTGAAATCGAATGCGATAACAATAAATCTTCAAAATAAAGGAACATCTGATAATCGTTTTAAAAAAAAAATTCTAGTCTGAAAATCGCCACTAAATAAAAAACAGGACTTTTTGGAGCCTGAAAAATGGAAGTTGCCAAAAAGCGATGTTTATATTTTCTCGGAACAATAAAACCGGGGCCAAGTTACTCACGTGCGTTTCCTATTTATCGGATACATCTGGCTGTCCTCTCAAATGTCACGCAATGTCAAGCTGCCAAGGTCACGCGAGCCATTTCAAGCAGGGGTCAATCAAAGTTCCCTATCTCATCTGATAGCCCCTTATGGGCTGCTTTTTATTGTTGGGAAAATTTGCAAAAGACAGTCTCCCGGAAGTTCTGTCGTCATCTTTCTCGGACAGTAAATATCATAAAAGCCGTGAAAGTTGGATGCCTGTGGCAGCCAAATCACAACCTTCTTCTTGCTTGTTTGCTTCAATGACGGAAATGGCGATTTAGGGCAGGCGCGAATTAGGGTCATTTTTGCGACGTTTTTGTGGTCACGTGGCTGAGCTGAGAAAAAAATTTTTGAGTCGAAAATGATCACGATTCATTGAATATTGCTTTTACTGTTTTTTTTTTATTTGCGAGATTACAGTACTGACTCAATAATACAGTCATTAAAAGAACAACTATGTTTCAGAGAAATTTGAAATTAAGGGTGGTCTTAAATTGAAGACAGACTGTATAAAACTTGTTTATTGCCCTCTTAAAATTGTGGATGTTTAATTTCCCATTTGTAAATAATTCACAAGTGGCGAAAAACAAAGATTGAGTGCGCGAGATGCAAAATTAAAACGATTTGCAAGGTGTTGGAAAACATGCCGCGCGGGATAACTTCCAGACGATCTGACTTTCTGGCACTTTCTGCCTCTTTTTCTGGCAGATTCGGATTAAAAATGTAAAAACAACAAAAGCTCAACTCAGAATTGAATATACAGTAGTGGATAAACACGCTTAAAATGATGAAAAACTCGATTTTTTTTCGGAAAATTTCAACTTTTTTTTTCGACAAATTTTGATATTTTTTCGAAAAATTTCTTTTTATGCATAAAAAAGTTATGTCTAGTTCGATTCAGGTCACGTGAATCGATTAGTTCCGCGTCGGAATATCTCCAGCTCATCAAAGACACTTTTAAAAGGTTCATTTTTCTGCACTAACAAGGTTAGACCCCGCCAAGTTCCATCTCAATGATTACCCTGCCCTTTTTCTCCCTCAAAGGGGCCGAAAGTCTTTAAAATTTGTTTCGAAATATAATTATTTCTTTGGAAAAAATCCCGTTTTTTGGTTTGATTGAGAGGAGGAGATTTAGCAACCGAGATTGGTTTGAACAATCATTTATCATTTGGCGGTTCAATTTGGCGTCGGTATCCCCTTAATCCGAGGCCACTTCGAGCCTACTAAATCATTTCTGAGAAGAATTGAACGAATGTCAATTATTAAATTATTCCCTTTTTGCCTCATCTGAAACCAGTGGTCACAATTGTGGTCAAGTTTGCATCCAACTTCGTGCATTTTTCACTTCTCGTTGTTGATAAGGGTAGTTTTGGAGGAAAGACAAGTCTTTAGAGAAAGTCAAAAGATTACAAAAATCGTTCATTTTAAAAATATTCCAATTATTTTCTTCCTTTTTTGAGAATTTGCCATCTGTTTCAGAAGTCGCCATTAATTTGGCTTATTTGAAGTATTCAAAAGATGGATCTTTCTGTTTCTGTTTTCAACGATTTTTCAACAAGAGATCTTCTCCTAGAGCCGATTTCTAGGCTTAACGAGACTTGCACGGACCTTGATCTTGGCGAGATCTGCACGACTAACTGTGCGGATGCGACTTCAAACTGCTTGAGCAACTGTTTTTCCGGTGATGCTTCCTGCGAGAACATTTGCATTCGAGAAGGATTCGCTTGTATTGATGGCTGTCCTTGCCATATCGACTGCCCTGGGGGATGTGAAGGATGTTCAAACGACATTTGCAATGCCTGTTTGGAGCCGGAAAGCAACGAGGATCACGTGACGTGTCTTGAAGATTATGAAAAAGTTCTATTTGACTGTTTCCAAGATTGCGCCGGGAATACTCTTTGTATCGACCAATGTACTCTCGAGTTTTCTGAAAACATTGAAAATTGCCCTTGCGAGAGGGGGTGCCCAAATGGCTGTCCTTGTCCAAACTACGAATGCGGAGGAAATGATTCTTATCAGCTGGGAGCTGTTCTAGTGATGAGAAGACATCGCGTTCCAGCTCTACCATTGCTTGTGAACTTCAAAAGCTTCACAACTGATCTTGAGGTAATTTTTATTATTTTTTTGTCTCGACAATTTTTGAAGGTTTCATGGTTCAATAATGGTCCCGATAATCTCGTGTTTGATTCAAAGAAAGGATGTTCTATTTTATACAAAGGGACACACTATCTGTTCGGAGGATTCACAACTGATGAATATGGCAATTTCTTAGAATACGGTCCTCATATTCTTGATGGCTGTGATATCGTTAATGCTGAAGGTGTGTCCTTTATGTTCGATTGCTACTACGGAGCAGTTGGTTATCTACCGACTGAGGACGAAAAGGAAGCTTACATCATGCTTTATCATGTTCATGATTATTGGTATTCAAACAGAGTCGAAGGGTAAAATTATTACAATCAATAATTGTTCATTCAGTAAACGTTAAGATATGATGGATCAAAAATACTGACAACGGAAATTCCGAGATCAAATAATACACATGGCTTCACTGGGGGACAAATACCCACATATAAAGGAAATCCGATTCTCATAAGTGGCGCAGGCTATGAAAGGAAGATTGCAATTATTCTGGAGATCATCCCCTGGATACGCTTTTGAAATTAATCATGAAGATTGTCCATGTATGGGACGATTCTAAAGATCAATAACTAAAGGGTATCCGGTGATGGCTCCCAGAATGATTTCATAATTTCGAGAGTACTTCTTCAGTCGAGCGTTTCAGGTGGAATATATAAATTTCATTATTATTCTTTATTATTTCAATTCACTTTTCTTTTATATTTTAAAGTTTAACTAATGGTTGGACAGAATACGAAGATCTGGTTTTTCCAGATGAGTATATTGAAGCCTACACGTCCGTCTGGGGCGATTTTGGAGTTGTGGTTTTTCCTGGAAACTCTGGGTAAGCAAAATAAACACAGAAAATTGTAACGCCAGCTTGCTAAAATTTTTTTCACTATTTTCCTAAAACGTTATAATCAAATGAGTGAGCCCTACTAGCGAGAAAAAAACCATTTTTTGATTTTTATTTCTGACCAAATTGTGCAAAACTGAGGCTGGAAATTGGGGTACAAAATTTGAACCCACGAATCGTGGGCCAAGATATCAATTACACTTTTGTACCGATGCCACCCGCCACCATATTTAGGTCTAACCAAAAAATATGGCGACTTTATGATGACAAATGGACGAACATTGGGAAATTACCAACTGCTGACTTTGAAGTGACAAGAAGATTTCCTAAAGCCGTTCTTTTCCCAAACAATGAGGTCTCTAGTTAAGATGAATATGTCATTAGATATAATTGTTGAGGTCATGATGATTGGTGGTCACCAAAACCATAAATTTGTAAAATACACTTTCAACGATGATTTTACTTCGATCGAAGGAGATATTCTCCAAGATCTTCCTCTTCTTGTCGAGTATGATGGTCCTTATGCCATTTTTGTGGAAAACAATTACTGTTCCGTCTAGACACCCTGTCTGACCAAATAAAGGAAATAAAAACATTAAAGCAATTCGCCTGAGGCCGATCCATCTTCGCCTCAATTCGTTTAAAAGTCCTATCGATCCCAAAAAAGGGCACGCCTTATGAAATTTTCGCCAATCAGTCAATTATCCTTGGCGGCAAGCAGATTTCGGTCAATTCCCCGACAAACCTACTTATCAAAAACTCAAACAGCAATCGACCTTCTCGCTTAAACCAAAATTGGGAAAATCAACATTCATGAAAACGCGTAGAAAGTTTAGTGGTCGTCTGAGCACTCTTTGAGCTCACTTGAGTCGCGAAATTGGAACTTCCAAGACTTCGAAAATTTCGCAATTCGCGATTTTCAAATCTTCATTTTGCATAATTGCTTGGAAGCTGTCTTCCGGTATTAATCCACGGCTAATCGGTTATTTCGACTCTCCTCCGCGAAGTTGCTTGTTTTGAGGATTAAGGACGTACCCACGTATTCCAGTCACCTGCTTTCCTAACAACACTAATCGCCGGGCCTTATCACCTTATCTTCTAAAAAGGTGAGGCCTCTCCGTTTCTTTCGAGAAAAAAGCCATCCGGACAGCGCAAACTTCTCAGGAAGAGAGACTCGAAAAACGGCAAACTTAGAAGCCGGGGCAGTCGACTCGAGATGCGGTAATAGAGGATTAACGAGTTTTTTTATCATTTTTTAGCTGGAAAAGGTTGAAGACAATCTAATCAGCGACGAGCGACGTCAGAGCGATATTTTTGCCGCGGAAGGGGATTTTCACAAGTGATCACATTCTAGAGCCGGTTTTTTCGACGAAAATACTACATAACAATAAAATCCTTTTCCCAATATTGTCAATATAACTTTCCAAATCAGGCCCAAGATTGTCGATTTTTAAATAAAAATAGCGCAAAATAAGCCAATGAGAAAGAAGCGCGCTCGTTTCAAAGTCAAAAATCAACAATGGTCGGAAAAAATATAAATTTTCAATTTTGACAAAAATTCTAACTTGGGGATAAATCATTATCTTGACCGTTTTTGTCATCGTCTAAACTCTAGAAAACACCTGAAAAAAACTTTTTTTCATAGCCTGGGGCGATTCTGAGGCCATTTTCATGAATTTTCTACGAACTGCCATATCTCACGTGACAGATGATGAAATCACGTGATTGATATATTTTTAGAAAGCTCAGCTTCTGAGGATTGGGGGAAAGAAAAGAAATTTGAAAAAAATCGACTCTGAATAGCGAAAATTAATATTTTAATTTTTTGGCCAATCAGCAAAAACCGATTTTTCGGAAAAATTTTTGCTTTCCCCCAATCCTCAGAATCTGAGCTTTCCATTGATACTTGGATCATCTGGTTTCAAAGAGTATCACGTGAGTTATGGCTGTTCGAAGGCCGAAAATTTATATTTTTTCCGGCCAATCTTTGGCTCTTTTACAAAAGTCTTACTGACAATCTTCGACCTAGAAAGGAGCTGTCTGGCAGACACTCTTGAGACATTTTTTTGAAAGAAAATTGTTTATTTTTCTTTGTAAAATTTCTTCGACAAGCTTGACCTTTCTTGAAATCCCGTTTTTCCCCCTCTAAAACCGCGATTTCCGCCTTTTGCACCTTGTTTCCGTGGGAAAGAATAAATTTTCTGCCAAATTAGAAAAAAAAATTGAAACTTGGAAATTGAAAATCTCGAAAATTGAAATTCGAGATGCTCTTAATTTGAAGAAACGGCAATTCAGTTCTATTCGATTTTAAAAGGTTGACCGAGCGGTGAGCAGCTGATTTCACACTCTGTTATTTTTGCTTGTGCGGCGCTGGGCACTTAATTCGGCACCTGTCAGAGCAATTCAGCGCCGCGTAAGACTACTTCACATCAATTAACCAAAACGTTCAACAAATTCCAAACCACAAAAAGGTCAAGAACCATTGATCAACTTAAAAATTGGCAAATTTCCGAGTTTATCAGTTTTCAAAAGTTCAAATTCATAATAATTTTACTCTGAGAATCGATCATCTGTTTGCCAGCCAAGAAATAAAGTTCGCAAAAGAAAAAAGAGTTTGTCAAAAATGAATCTGTCAATTTTCGACCATTTTTCAAGAGAATCACTTTCGTTCGCGAGTGAGAGAAAAAATGAAACATGCACGGACCTTGATCTTGGAGAGATCTGCTCTGGAGAGTGTGAAAGCAGCCTTCTGTCTTGCCTGAGCAACTGTAGCTCTAATGATGCTTCCTGCGAGAGTGGTTGCGTCAGGGAGGGGTTCGACTGTATTGACGGATGTCCTTGCCACACTGACTGTATTCTCGGCTGTGAGAATTGTTCTGCCGACATTTGTAATGCCTGCGCGTTTCCTGAAGAAAATGAGGATCATGTAAAATGCCTAGCTGAGTTTGAAAGAGAACTGATCGAATGCATACAAAACTGCGGCGGGAATTCAAGCTGCGTTAGTCTCTGCACAGTTCAGTACTCACAGGACATTTTGAATTGCCCTTGCGAAGAAGGCTGTCCTGATGGCTGCCCCTGCCCGAATTTTGATTGTGGAGATAATGCAGAAGAAGCCAACTCGGTCCTGATCATGCATTACTCACAGAAAAATCTTTCGCTTGTGAATTTCAACAGTTACACAGAAGACTTGAAAGTCTGGCATTTTTTCAGTGAAAAATTTTTACTCTGATTTTAGATTTCAAAATTTAACAATGGCCCAGATGATCGACGATTTGACAGCGATGAGGGATGTTCAGTGCTTTACAAAGGGAAAAACTATTTATTCGGAGGATGGTTTGTGAACTATGACGATGGCGACGATCATGGACCACATGTCCTTGAAGGCTGCGAAATTCTCAAGGCAGAAGGGGCTTCTTTTTCTTTTTATTGCTATTATGGAGCAGTGGGGTACTTGCCGAGCGAGGAAGATCCGCAAGCTAACATCCTGCTTTATAATGGGAAAAGGGATGGAAATGTTCAGGGGTAATCTTTTTCTCGTCATTTTTATGTTAGAAAAATCAAGCTATGACGGCTCAAAAATCTTGGAAAGAGACTTTCCAAGGCCAGCGGTTTATCATCAATATATCGGCGGACAAATTCCGGTGTATAAAGATTATCCGATTCTTATTGGTGGAAAGACCGAGCATGGGTCGGCCACGAATTTCGTCGAACGATACAGGTACTTTTTTCCGTATCCTTTTGCTTTTTGTAATTCTTAGTCCATCAGATGGCTGGATATTGGACCAAAAAATTGCGTTTCCAGAGGCGGAGACTTATTGCTATTCCGCTGTGTGGGGGGACTTCGGAGTTGTTATTTTCCCCGGATTTTCATCGTATGCTCAAATTTAAAATAATAACTTAACTTCTTTCTTGAGATCAAAAAACAAAATTTGGCGACTTTATGACGATGAATGGACTAACATTGGAATAACTAAATGGAATGATAGACCTTATGCGCGAGCTGTTCTTCTGTCAAATTATGAGGTTTAGATTCGATAGGTTTATTAGCTCTACAATTATTTTCAGGTTCTGGTTCTTGGCGGAGAAGACCGTCAAAAGTTCACGAAATTCTCGTTCAATGAAAATTTTACTTCGATCGAGGGCGAAGATCTCGACAATTTACCGTCGCTTTCGAGCTGGGATGATCCTTATGCAATTCTTGTGCCTAACGGCTACTGTATGCTTTAATTATTAAAAAGAATACATGATAAGGAGACTTCCGCCTTCAATTAGCAATCTTCCAAATTTGCAAAACCCTCCGCAAAAACGCAAAATCGCTGCTTTGATAATTCTCGACTCCCGCAGCGGGCTGAATCGATACGAGTACAGAGCGCGTTTGTAGCCTTCCGTCAAATATTTATCGCCTGTCCCTGCGCTGCTAATGGGATGAGTCCGACACCTTTTCAAGCCCCGCCGCGGCCAACATCCAAAGCACGAGATAAATTAATCCAGCTCAGTTTGTAAACAGAAACCGTACGCAGCAAATTTCCCGCAATACACAACGAGAAACAAAAAAGGGATGAAAAAAATTTTCTTCAAATTTTCAAAATACGAAATCAAAGAAAAAAGAAGAAGCGCTCGTGTTCCAAAACACTTTTTTGGATCTTTTGGCTCTTTTTGTTGTTCGTTTAGGAAATCCAGTCGGACAAGGCCGCCGGGCGGATGCCGACCGGATTCCGCCGCTCTTTAGAAAATATCGCCTTGCGCATGCATTTCCGCTATTTTAGCCGAAATTAATTTTCAGCCAACAAAATCTGCTTCCGAATTTCACGATTTTTTTTTCTTGAAAAAATGATCTTTCAAACTAAATTTAAATTGAACTAATGCTTCCGCAAAATCGGCGATAACAAGTCCATTTTGGTCACCGGAAAAGTTTCATTAGCGATTTCCTAAAATTTCCAAAAAGAATCTCGGTTGCGAAGTTCCAATGAATGTAAATTTATTGGAATTTATTGCCAGCGAAAGAAAATCTTCAAAGAAAGATCACTCCTTGTACTTTTCTGTTTAGAACAAGAGCCTAGTTCCAGCCGACTGAGCTCCCGTTCCTCAGCTTATCAAAGCTCATCTCTCTCTTTTTTGACCTTTTCGTGTTTGGCGGCTCGGGCGTTTTGAAACAAACTGTGTAAAAAATTCGCAAAGGAGTAAACTTTGAGAATTTCTCAGCTGCTGCTATAATTGAAACGTCAAATCTCAACAATGAGCTAGAAATTCAAAATGAGTTTATCGCTTATTGAAAGTTTCTCAAGAGAATCTTTTCTTCTTGAAACATGCCCGTAAGAAAATTGAAAAAAAAATTTGACTCAAAACTTTTTTTTAACAAAGGGACAAGGAGCTACAGTCGAAGTGCAATGATGGTTGCAGAGTTGAATACACTAGATGTCGATTACTCTGTGAAAATGAGTACTGTCAAGCGATTTGCGACAGAGAATATGAAAGTGAGTTCTTTCCAAAGAGAAAGGGTCCAAATGATAATTGAGGTTGCTTGGCCGACTGTCCATGTGGCGAAAAATGCCAAGGAGGATGCGCGAACTGCGACCACCCACTTTGCGAAGATGGAAAAGAGCTGAGTTCTGTGTTGATTATGCATGGCGGAAGTCGTGATTTGCCAGCGCTCGTCAATTTTGAAAGCTTCAACCAAGATTTAAAAGTACTATTTTTTAACTATTTTTGAATTATCATTCAATCAAGATCTCTTGGCACAACAACGGCCCAGATAATCAGGAATTTTTCGCTGCTGAAGGCTGTTCAGTTTTATACAAAGGCACAAATTATTTATTCGGGGGTTGGTTTGAAAATCAAGACGGAGAGAAAACTTACGGACCTCATGTTCTCGATGTTTGTGAGATTCTAAAAGCCCCAGGCGCTTCTTTTCAATTCGATTGTTTCGATGGATCAGTCGGCTACTTGCCCAGTGAAGAAGATCAAGAAGATTATATTATGCTTTATGATGGTTTTAATAGCGTTCAAGGGTAATCTCAATAAGGACTAAATTTTCATCATGATTTCTATATTTAAGTTATGACGGCTCAAATATCCTTGAGATAGATTTCGCACCACCAGTTGACTTTCATCGTGAAATCGGCGGACAAATTCCTCTGTATGAAAATCACCCGATTCTGATCGCTGGATACCGGACTGCTTCTGTCGAACGGTACAGTCCCTTCAATGGCTGGGTGAAAGATGACAACATCGCATTTCCGGAAAAGAATCTTTATTCCTACTCTGCTGTTTGGGGCGACTTTGGTGTTGTTGTTTTTCCCGGAAATACGTATGTCAACAGTTAATGCATGAAAAATGCATTTTTTTTTTTCAGTGAAACTGGTGAAATTTGGCGACTAAGCGACGATGAATGGACCAGTATTGGAACTCTTCCATGGTTTGAAAGAAGAGCGGTTTTTTCGCAAAAAAATATTTTCAGGAAATCAATACTCAGGTTTTCAAGAGCTGTGTTGCTTTCGAATTTTGAGGCGATGGTTTTTGGTGGAAACGAAAATCAAAAGTTCACAAAATTCACTTTCAACGACCACTTTTCTTCTATTGAGAGCGAGTATCTGTCAAATTTGCCCTCACTCAACTACTGGGGTGATCCTTTTGCCATTCTTGTACCTGATAATTACTGCTTGCTTTCATTCATATAACAGCAAATAAAAAAAAAACAGGTCAACTGGTGAACTTCCTGCATGAGAATTTACTCTGAGAAAAATTCATCTGTTGCTCTTTTCAGCGATGAAAATCGAAAGAGAATTTTTAAAATGGATTTATCGTCTCTTCAAAATTTTTCAAGAGAACCCTTCTCAAGTCATCTTCCGAGAACATGCCCGTGAGATAAAAAATGTGTTTATAAGAAGTAAATCTGATTAAAAGGGACGCAGAGTTACAGTCGGAATGCAATGATGCTTGTAGGATCGACTACAGCAGATGTCGACTTCTCTGCGAAACTGAGTATTGTCTCTCAATCTGCGATCGGGAATACGAAAGTAAGAGGTTCTAGCTTTTAGATGACTCGAAAACGATTGTAGATTGCCGAGCCAACTGTCCATGCGGAGAAAACTGCAAGGAAGGATGTTTGAATTGCGAGCACCCTCTTTGCGAAAACGCGAATGAGCTCAGCTCTGTTTTGATTATTTTCGCTGAGGGTTCGGAGCAGCCTGCGCTTGCCAATTTTCAAAGCTTCACCCAAGATTTAAAAGTAACACTTTTTTTTCATGATCTTTTATCAAAATATTCCAGATTTCTTTGAACAACAATGGTCCTGATAATGAGGATTTTCACTCTTCTTCTGGATGTTCAGTTTGAGTTCTCGATCATAAAAAAATTAAAAAACTGATCTGATGATAGTTCTGAACTCCTATTTTAGTTTTATACAAAGGCCAAAATTACTTGTTCGGGGGTTGGTTGGGCGACGATTATCGCAATTATGGACCTCATATTCTTGATGGCTGCGATATTCTGAAAGCTTCAGGAGCGGCGTTTGATTTCAGCTGCTGGTACGGAGCGGTTGGATACTTGCCGACTGAGGACGATCCACAGGCGTACATAATGCTTTACCACGGATACGAGAACATCGTTCAAGGGTACTTTTTAATTGAAACAGCGGGGTAGCATGCATTCTTTTTAAATTCAGCTATGACGGCTCGACAATCCTTGAGACAAACTATCCATCACCAGCGGATGCTCACTATTTCACCGGTGGACATGTTCCTGTTTATGACAAGAACCCAATCCTCATAGCTGGAGACAGAACTAACTCTGTTGAACGCTACAGGTCGTATGACAGTTACTTTTTTTTAGCGATTTTTATTTTAGCCCGACTAGTTCTAGCTGGATAAAAGATGAAGGCCTTGAATTTCCTGAATACGAAGCCTACTTTTATACCGCTGTTTGGGGAGACTTCGGAGTGGTCATCTTTCCCGGCCACACGTAAGTGAAGAACTAGTCCCTTAAAATTATCATCGACAGTGAGAGTACAAAAGTATGGCGACTTAACAACGACGAGTGGACTCACATTGGAGACGTTCCATGGGATCCATACATTGAAGGCAAAAGTGTCGCTTATGGCCGATATTCTGCTCGATCCGTGATGCTTTCAAATAATGAGGTTTGATTTGTATCTCATGTATCCTCTTTTATAACCAAAAAAGGCGATGGTTCTTGGCGGTAGATTTTACTGGAAATTTACAAAATTTACCTTCAACGAAGATTTCACTTCAATCGAAGGCGAGGATCTCGACAACTTACCTTCACTCGAATACTGGGACGATCCCTTTGCCATTCTCGTTCCTGACGGCTACTGTATGCTTTGAATAATAAAAGTAGCTCAACTTCTTCGTCTTCTCTCTTTTTTTGACCTTTTCTTGTTTGGCGGCTCGGGTGTTTTGAAACAAACTGTTCAAAAAATGCGCAAAACAGAGTTTTAGAAAAGCTGAAGTGAAAATGTTATCGCCAAACAGAAAAACACCGAGTGTATACAAAAATGGCTATTATTCATCAAGGTCAGGAAATAGGGCGGCTTTGAGGTGGATCAAGGCTGTTTTTTGTGGACTCTGGAAAAGTTTCAAAACGAATTTTTAAGGGAGTCGATTTTTGTTAAAATTGCTAAGAGAAACCCTTTATTTATCTCTGTTTACCCCTTATCATTGTTCAAAACGATGGATCTTAATTCTGAATTGAAAAATTAAGGGTATTACTTCTTTAATTCTAAAGCTTGAAAAAAGTTATTTTCTTTAATCATCAAATATGGGTATCACCCTGAAATCAGCTTGTAAGCTGTAATAAATTGTTTCTATAAAATAAGGGTGTCACTCTGTAAGTCTCATAATTCATTCCGAAAAAATGAAATTTCATCTTTCTGACTCAAATCTGAGCAGCTTTTTAATACCTTTCACCTTTCTGAATTTCAGTTGACATCATTTTCTAAATGTCTGAACCCCTCACCCTTTCACCCTTTGCCCGACCTACCCAGGCATATGCTGGCAGTTGACCACACTAAGAAGTTGTAACTCGCTGATTTGGATTTTGTATTTTTGCGCGAACCTCAAAATATGTTCGGCGCAAGTTTTAAAACCGCTTTGACAACTCCTCCAGCCCCAAATTCCAAGATCTCGAGCTGTTTTAACATCATCATTTTTTAATTACTTTTCTTGCTTCAAGTTGAAAATTTCCCGAAAAAGAGGGGGCGGCTGATAAGAGAGCGAATCTCCCGCCGAGATATAATTTTCTCTCGCTAAAACAATAAAGCCGCCTTATTTTAATGAACACTCGTGTTGCAAATTCTAGCGCGGCGTTTTTCGAAAAACACTTGCCCAACTTGACAAGAGCTTTTCTTTGCTGTTTTCTTTGTCGATTTGTACGTATGAGCCTCTCTTTCTTCTTATCGCTGGAGGTTCGAGTTATGACTGGGAGGGCCTTAATTATTACGGACAGCGCTGTTTTCTTGGCAGGATTTATGAGAAGCGAAGGAAAAAAGAAGGGACGATTTCGGAATTTCGCGGCGAAGCAATTTGCATTTTGAGGAATGTTAATCGCCACAGGAGCTGTCCAAATCATCCCTTCCACAACGAGATATAAACATTACCAAATCGAATTTTAGCGCCGCCATCGAATTTTTCTTGGCATTTCTTTACTAGCTAAGTATTTTTTATTACTTGTGCAGAGTATTAATTAACAGTATAAATGAGATTTTTGACGAGAAAAGATGTTCCTGCGTCAAAGAAGAAGGTCACATCCTGATAGGAATATTGGAATGGAGTGCTGGCATAAAAATACAAAGGGCCAGAAGAATATGCACCCGATACGTCGTAAGATCCATCCAACACGACCGTCGCATCCATCTTCAATGAATACTGAAGCACATTACTGTCAGCAGTAGGCTTCATAAGAGGTGGGCTAAGAGAACTGTGCAAAAAATCCTGAGTCGGGGAATGAAAAATCTTTGATAAAAGCCGCCTCAATTAATATACTAGCTCTTTTTAAGCCTATCAAATAAGCTAAGCAGCTTTTCAATAAAGATCTTTTAAAAGGTGATTTTGGTTTTTTGCACAGGTTTCTGAGCCCAGGATAAGAGTATTTATTATCTGCTGCCGTTCCCCACGGTTACCCATAATCGTCATTTGCCCAAGTTAGGCAGATGACGACTTGGGCAAATGACGACGACTTTTGTCCGTAGCGCCAGTCAAAACCCGCCTTTTTTGAAATGCAAGCTCTACCCCCTTATTAGCTCGAAAAAATACTCTTGGCTTGAGTTCCAAAGTAAAGATATTCCAATCTCCCTGATTACAAGGCTTCTCGATAGAGTGTTGACTGTATTCCAAATTTGGCTGATTAACTGCCAGATGATATTTATAATTTGAAGGGGATCTCCATATTGTCAATACACGGTTTCCGATATTGCCCGAATCAGCTCCATTTGTGACGTATAAAATGCTTATATAACTCCCCGAAGGCATTGAATCTTCGCAGAGAACATCAACACTGATTGTGAAGTGCAGTGCAGCAGTTGACGTTCCTATTAGTTGACCGAATTGGGGCGCAACCGGAGAAGAATCAATAAACTTCCAGTAAATCTGCTTCCAATTTATAGAGCACTACCAAAATAATTTTAAATGACATCATAATAAAGTACCTCAATATCAAAAGATGAGGCGACATCAACGCGATTAGAAACTCTTCTAAATCGAAACTGAGTTGGAGAGATCAATTCTCCTCCTAGTTTCAATCCATCGTTTGTTATTCCCAGAGTTGCAAATTTTGTGAGCTAGCTGAGCTGAGCTGAGCTGAGCTGTAGCTCAGCTAGCTCAGCTCAGCTCAGCTCAGCTCAATAGTTTTTCGAAAAGAGCCAGCTCAGCTCAGCTAGCTCAATTTTAACCTCAGCTCAGCTCAAAAATTTTCAAATATGCCCCAGCTCAGCTCAGCTCATCTCAATTTTTTTGAAAAAATTCAGCTCAGCTCAGCTCAGCTCAGCTCAATTTCGACCTCAGCTCAGCTAGCTCAGCTCAGAAAAAATTTTCAAAAATTTGCAACTCTGGTTATTCCAGAGTTTTCAAGGATCTCTATCGTCAAATCGCCAATCGTCATGTTACACTCATGAAATTCTCGGCCATAAAGACCATCATCAGACAAGTAATCGATAGAAACATAAACAAATGAACCAAGCTCATCCCCACCAGTTATATTCATCGGTACTTCAGGAGCATCAATTGGTCCGCCTTTAACTTTGTCTGTGGACAGCAGGAGGGTATCTTTTTCATCTTTGATTGAAATAGTGGGCTGGCAAAATATCTCTTGAAAAATCCTCGCGATCAGGAACTGGTCTCCAACATTTTTTGCTTCAAGAATTCGGGAAGTTTGATTTGAGTTGTTTTCCAGGAAGCATTTTGAGTACTCCAGCTCGCCAGTATTGGAAAGAGCGCACTCTGATGCGATTGTCGTATTCTCAGAGTTCTTAGTCAGAAATACTTCATCAAGACTTTCAATTGGACTATCCAAATAAGCGTTGCAAACCAAGTCCTTTTATTTAAATCATTTTCAATAAAAATTTTTAACTTTACCAGTGTAAGAACCACTCCAGAATCAAAGCATTCCACAGTAAAAAGGTCACAACTCTTGGCTCTTGAAATTATAAAAAGTAACAAAAAATACATTTTAACAATGATATTCTTGCGCGATTTCGTCTGTTTCGCTGTTTATGACTGAAACTATGCATAATTATTTGCTCTCCGGATGTTAGGAGCGCAAGTGAGGAGATGACATAATTACCAAGGATCGGACACAAGTAATAATTAACTTTAGACATTTCAATATCGAAAAACTGACCCCAAAAAACTGTCTTTTTGAAATTCCCGCTCGAATTGGCCGACATATCCGGCTCTCTCAAGCTGTTTTCTAGCCCAAAAAGAGTACTGATAAGGACGTTTCTTTATCAAATTAAGGTGGTTGGGAATTGATGTGGCGGTGTTATGGCTCGTTAGAAGTTTCATTATCACTCGTTTTCTCGTTTCTTCGCGTGAAAGTCGAGGTTAGATACATTACATGTGTGAGGAAAGTTCAAAGCGGCTTTTTTCAATTCATCAAAAATCGAAAAAAAGTGAGCGATGGAAAGAAAAAACTGGGCACGTGTCATGTTCGAGAATCTGGTTGAGCAGGAACCGACCTGTCGAGCTGACTTGAGCAAGATTCCTCTCAGAAGAGCTCTGCTATTTTTGCTCAAGTACTACCTATGCGAAAAACACGCGGGAAAAGCCACATTCTTCTGAAACTCATACTTTTTATTTGCAACTTTTCAAACTAACAATTGTTAATTGACTAAATCTAAATTATTCGTTTCCGTGTTTTCCAGGACCATCGTGGTTTTTCATCCAATGATCGTTCAAAAGACCCTTAAATAGTTCTTTTAGGGGCGTTTTTCTTTATAACACAGTGACACCCTTAATTTTTTCGGGCGAAAAGAAACTTTAACCTTTATTTTTCCCTCAAAAATTGTAAATTTTCAAGAAATATTTGACCAAAAAAATGAAAAAAAACCCAAAATGCGAAATAAAGGAGTTAACATCCTTAATTTTTTAAGGCTCTAACCTGTAGTCTCCTGGCTCTTTCAGAATCTCTTATATACGTTTCGTGCCTTATTTTTTCCCACAAAACAGCGGCTGCGCAAATTAAAATGATAAGGAATATAAAAAAAACGTATTTTTTATACAGGGATACTTCGATTTTGTATTCCTCTTTTTTCATTTTCTTCATCCTCGAAAAATCGGTTGTAATTGAGAAAAAGAAGAGGAAAGGGTTACGGATAGAATTATAGTTAAATTAATTATTGACGGCGTTGAGTAATTTCTGACAAGAAATGACCCTAATGGGATTTTTGATACATTTCCTTTGCCATTCATTCAATCTAGATTTAAGGGTGTCCCCTTATTATTAAGTCGATTACGATCTTGAATACAAACTTGATAAATGCGCAACTTTTACTATTTTGCACCAACAAGCGTGGCTGTCTTCTAAATAGCAATCTTCTTTATTCGAGAGGAGAAAATCGCGTGCCCCACCCTTAACTCGGACAACAAGCGCAAGAAGCGCAAGAAGGTTAAAAGCTCGAGAATGATCGCTTTAGCGAAAGTGAATTTTCTAAAAGAGCCGCAGAAAAGAAATGTCACCTGGGCGAATTTCCTCTCATCCCGAAATGGGAAAATGCAAAATCCAGTTTTGCTAAAAAGTCGAATTGAGAGAAATCGACACATCTGTGTGGAATTTAGCTGTAACAAGGGAGGCTTTGGAAACGTGAGGGAGGACCTTAAGGCTCTCTCTTTGTTTTTAGACTATTTCTGACTTGAAATCAACTAGATGGCACGAAAATCTAAGGGGATGGAGATCAGTAATCCCGGTTTTCGAACACACTTTTATCTTGAAGTTAATATAGTGATACCCTTATTTTAATTTTCAAAGGAAGGTTTTGAACCTTTATGAAGGTCTTTTATTGGGTTTGATAGGAAAAAATAAGGGAGTCACTATGTAAAATCCGAGAGAAAAGACCGTTTGAAAATTGGTATATTGATGTACACCCCCGTAAGTTTTTTGCCAAATGATGGAAGGATGACCTTAGAAATGAAAAATTCTTTTTGGAAACCCTTAATTTTGAAACTGTTTGTTCAAGGAACAATTAACTTGTTTCGCTGAAAAAAATTTGAGAGAACAACATTTAGTGTTGATAAAATTGGTGACCACGTTGAGCCGTGTTCCAAATAGAAAATGCCTTATCGGGCGGACGTACATCCGCTATCAACAGATAACATTTTTGGTTTGTGGCTGGTATACCCTTAACCGCGCCGCGCGAGCCCTATCGACCGAGATGTGGTCGAAAATACAGAAAATAGCCAAGCCATTGTACAAAATCGCTACGTGCTTGGTTATGAACACAAATCTAGCTAAAAAAAAGGTTGATTTTTTTCGCGAAAAAAATCATAGCGTGATAATTACTGTCCGAAAATTTTTAAGTGCTAATTAGTTTATCTTTTTTTCGTAATTTTCGCTTTGGTTTTTCGCAGCTGGCGTGGAGGGACATTAATTAGGGCAGTCAGAACGGCCGCAGAAAATCTTGAAATTGGTGAAAATTCGTGCAGTTTCGCGTTAAACTTACTCGCCCCAGCGATTTCAAAATACGTTTGGTTCGATTCGGGATTTGGAAATGCATGGGCGAGCAAGCAGAACATTCTAGCGGGCTTAAAAAAGAATAAATTGAAATTTTAGAACAGAAAATTTAAGAGAAAACCGCGCGCGGCTTCAATTCAGTCTTTATTTTTATTCAAAGCCGCGCGCGGATTGTACTTGTTTTGGTATTTATTTAATTAAATGAAGCAGATTCCGCCTATGGTATTATATGCAGCCCGTGCTTTTATAAGATAATTATAATTTACGCCGCTTATTCTTGTGTCCAGGTGTCTTGGTTTGGCCCGGAAGAGTTGGTAAAGTGTAAGTGTGTTTTCGGCACTTTTGTAACTCTCGAGTTCAGGCGATGAGAGAACCGCTGCTTTAGAGCTGCCAAGATCGGAACAGATAGCGAGAAAGCAAGTGGAAACAAAACAAAACAACGCGTGAAAGGAAAACTCCGCCAGCGACTTTCTAACACTTCCGTCTTGCTCTTACTTCGTCTTATCACTCTAAAATTGCTTTTGTTAACAAAAATATTCATAAATTACTCCTTAAATTAAAGATACAGCCAGGACACTTCGATCTCGAGTAAATAATCATAATTTTTAAAATGAATCTCGTGCCCCTATTTGAAATAAATCGTTCCAAGACTCATGAATCATATAAACCAAACCATTATTATAACAGTTTAAAAAATATGCCTTAGAATCAGATCAAATGAAACTTCATTATTAATATGATTTAAGGTTTTCCCCGCATTAATTCACTCTTTCTTTTTCTCTTAGTTTTATTAAGCAACAATAAATTTCTATATAATTAAAACAAATTGAAATGGCTTAGAAGTGTAAACAGTTGCTCACGCTGGATACAGACCCGAAAAACTATTTCTTTATTAATAAAATGAAAACCAATGGACCCGCGATGCTTATGGAGGATACGCAACCGAAGAAACTATTTCATGTTATTAACAAACTTTCAATTCAATAAACTGACGCGACGAAACACTTTTCCTGTCTCTTTGTCTACCAATTAATGTCTCTAGAATACCCTCTTTCTTATCAGTCTTTCCTGTTTATCGCTCAATTTTCTCGACTCCAGTTTCTCC
This sequence comes from Oikopleura dioica, assembly GCF_907165135.1. NCBI lineage: Eukaryota > Metazoa > Chordata > Appendicularia > Copelata > Oikopleuridae > Oikopleura > Oikopleura dioica. Next base: position 13,956,187 of record NC_137291.1, read on the forward strand.
CCCCCAAAGTTCCGGAACCTGTTCAAGTTCCTGTCACAGCTCATTTTTTCCGTGAGCTTTCGCGAAAAAAACATCGAGCGTGCCATTTTTAATAGTGTTTTGGCTTGTTTTGGCTGGTACTTACGCTTTTATGTAATCTTGAGTGATCGTTTTAGAGTTTTTTGGTAAATCTTGTAGCTTTTTCAGCTGTGTCATGGCGCAAAAAATGCTCTTCTTATCCTTCCCCACGCCCTTAGTTCTATTTCACGAGGTTAATAAAGCCGATCTACCGAAAATACAAGCTTGAAGCTTCTTTCTAGCGTCATCAATTTCCGAGAAACAGCCACAGTACTGACCCGCTTCTGGGCTAGAATTTCAATTCTAGACGCGAGCGAAAGTCACGTGTCCCCACTTTTGTCTAATAGACCTTACCTAATGGACCCTAAAACTAGCCCCTTGAAATTTCAAGTGGCAAAATGCGAAATTCGCAATTGTCAAAATTGAAAAATAAAATGCAAAATTATGCGGCCGCTAAAATCAGCTGACGAGGCCGAATCAAGTGGCCGCGAAATTAAATTGCAAGAAAAAAATCGTAATTTGATTAAACAACAGTTTTATTAAGCCTTTTTTTAAATTAAAGATTTCGACTCGGAATTATGGAACAAAGCCAGCTGCGTTTAAATTTGAGTCGTCTTTTTTTTCTAGTGCCAAAAATTTGAATTTCAGCGCTTTTTATGAACCACTCTTTAATTTTTCTTCCTTGAGAGCGGCGGTTGTTTTTGAATTTCACCAAAAAAGCTCTCCGGGGCGGCGGCAAGCCCAATTTTGTGGTTTTCGATTTTGTGGCTTGAAGAAAGTGAAAGTGTTAATTTTCGATAAAAAGTATTTATTAGAGGCGAGTTTCGTTTTCTTTAGAAGCTATTTGCTCTTTTTGCGAATCTCCTATTTTTGGCCAAATCTGCTCGATAAGCAGCGCTTTTTAAGGGCATCGTGGTCGAACAGGTTACCACTAGAATCATTTCAAAGATTCCAATCGAAAAGTGAACACTCGAAAAGACACGTTTAGAACTTTTCTTCCGATCTTTTTGAACCGCAGAATCGATTTTTATGATTTTCTGTCAATAATAAAACGCAGTGAAAATCATTTCTTTGTAAATATCACTGGTTGCTGGTCTGAGGAAAGAACCGTTTGGAGCTGCCAGAATGATCCTTCGAGAGATATTTTTGATTGCCATTTCTAGCGCTTTTACTGCACTAGAAACGAGTATTGATATCAAGAGCTGCCCGTAAGAGAATACAATTGATTCTCAGAGAGCTGATTTTTATAGTGACCAGGATCTAGGAAATGCTTGTGATGCCGATTGCCGTCTCATTTTTGTGGCTTGTCGAGAAGGATGCTCTGACTCATTTTGCGAAAATGAATGCTTGAGAGACTATTCAAGTACTTAATCTGCTTACAACTAGTCATATATAAATTCTAATAGTATGCTCTGATGGTTGTCCTTGTTTTCATGATTGTCCTGATGGATGCGATAATTGCTCTCATCCGCTTTGCTCTTGCAAGAATCCTGAGATTGACAATCCATCTTACAAACAATGCATTCATGAAGCCGCCACTGAGCTTAGAGATTGTTTAGAAATCTGTGTTGCTCAAAATCAATGCTTTGATGAGTGTTATGAGCGTTTCAAGAAGGAATCAGCAAGGAAGGGCTTTTAGATAAGACTCAATTTAAAAAAAAAGAACAAGGTTTTGAGCCTCTGATTTTTGATGTCCTTGTATGGAAGATTGTTCAAGCGGATGTCCGTGTGATACAGTATCACTGATACTGGATATACCTGCGAGCCTTTTATCGCTGCAATTTGTGCACAAGTTTCGAAGTCTTACAATTATGTTATTTCTGCAAATGGTCAATTTTATGAAAATCGGCATATTTTTACACCAGAACCTAAAATACAAACCTTTTATGATCGCGTCGGATCTGCAATGTTGAATGGAGAAATGTATCTTTTTGGTGGTGATGATGATAAGCGGAAGGTACTTACTTACTACTAGAAAAAAAAAGCTAACGATTTCAAGATTGCTAAATTAGAGGGTTGTTCTATTGTTGAATTATCTGTTCGACTATTAAATACAGTGAAAACCCATTTTAAGGCCGATTTTTGGATGACAGCAAATTTCAAAAGTGGCCTTAAAATGGACATTTTTCATGTTGAGCCGGATGACAATGATTATTTTTTCTTTTTTTTTCTGCGCATAAAACAGGCATTTGCCGAAAATTGTCGTCTCTTGCTTGCTAATTTCGTGCAGAAAAGGTATTAGGAACTAAGAAAAACATATAAAGATTTTTCATCGGGAGATCAGCTTTGATCACTTTATCAAAAGTTTCAACTGTATTTGAAATAAATGCCAATTGGCTTTTGGTGTTCTGGAAAGAGTACAAATTTAAGTTTAATTTAAACTCTGATAAGTGAGAACCTCTTCGGTCAAAGACAAATCATTGACTGAATTTCGCTCTCTCAAGTTGAGGAAGTTCCAACTGCCTCTCTACAGAAGAACAAAAATTTCAATTAAGATTCTGTTAAGATCGGCTTCACTTTAAAGATTTTACAAGAACGTTCAGTTGTCACGCTAGATTCTCGAATCAATCGAGGACCAAATATGGCTCAGATGATTCCAGACTCAATTTAATCCTGATGGCGGTTAAAAAAACCTTAATTTCAGCGGCGAAAGTTCAGGGTTAGGGTATGGTCGCTGAACTGTAATTTTAGAATTTTAAAAGATGATCAAAAGTGGCCTTATAAATTATAAGTTATAATGGATTTTTCCAGGATGACCAATTTTGGCAATTTTTAAAAAAAGTGGCCTTAAAATGGTGGGCCTTAAAATGGGTTATCACTGTAACTACGTGAATCCATATTCGACGATTGTCACAGTTCCAACATCACCAAATGAAGTTTAACTCTGTGGCTATGACAACAATTTCAAAAATTGCCAAGAATTCGATGGCAACGCTGTTACCAATCATCCTCATGTTCAACAATATGCTCACAGATGCGGGTGCCTTGCTTTGTATGAAAACTCTCCTGTCTCAATTTGTGGAGGAAATCCTACTGGTGATGAGGACCCGTTATTATCAAAAGTAGAAAAACTTAGTCTGAGCGGTTGGAGGACGATTCAAGACCATCCTTTGAAATTTAGATGCATGGCATGTCTTTCAATTGAGAATGGAATTATTACTGTTGGTGGCTACTCAAGCTCATTGATTACTGATATTTATCTTTATAAGAGTGATAGTTGGAGATTTGCAGGAAATTTAAAGGAGGTAAACGCGAGTACCCTGTTGCACAGACTAACAGGACTGTAGCCGATTGGATTGGGTTCTATTATTTTTTACGATACCTTCTTTATTCATTTCGGAGGCTGGAAACCTAACGCCGATTTTAGGTAAAATTAAACGTGAATACACAAGACTAATTTTAATAAGCGGTGAACTTGAAGTAGAGCGAGTCGAATGGAATGGAACATATGCAACATCATCTCGAATCATAAACACAGTTGATAAGATGTGTTATCTACCTATTATTTTTGAAGCTCTCCCAGACGCGTGTTCAAATACATGTGAAGAGTTTTGCTTTCCATAAAATTCTTGAGCGTTGACCATCAATAAAAGAACGTGATTTACCAAAAAAGGAAACCCAAGCTACTAGAAATGTGTAAGTGAGGTGTTCCAAGGTCAGTTTTGAGGTTATCAACTAGAATTTTATCAAAACCGTCGTCGCGCGAAGCAGGTCATCAAAGTGATGTCAGCAGGGCTCAGAAAGGCGCACCTGCCTTGTCCAATGCATTTTTATATCATGGCTCTTGTACTCCAGTTCCGCAGAATTCTTAATCTAAGAGTAAGAATCCAAGGTTCACTGGAATTTCAATTCTTTTTCACATCGAAAAATAGCAATTATTCCAGCTCCAGGTGCTGTTTTCGCGAATCAAAAAGAAACACTCGAGTACTCAAGTAGCCAAGCTGCGTCTAAAAACGGGAAGTTTTGGTTTCAGAAAAAGATAAATTTAAAACTTACAAGTGGCGTGTTTGTGAAGTTGAGGCGGGCGGCGGAAGCGGCGGCAGAGTTATGAAAAACCACTTTAACGATATCATCTGATAATTTAATTTTGGCAGCGCTAGAAACGATCAGGAAAAGTGATAGGCAATCTTTCGCCTCATAAATTGGGAAAGAAAAAGAAGGGATATTTTAGTCAAATGTTGGAGGTAGGGTCAAACGAGGCGCCTTTTAGTTGAACCTTTTTCATATTCAGGAAACATTCCAGTTACGGAAAAAGTCGTCCGGTTCTGGCGCATATTTACCCCGCCTCTCTCTTTCGGGTATTAGCCCGACACGACGGTCCTCCTTTTTTTTCCTGGGTCCGCACTTGAAAACGCGCATTATTCAGCAATTCAGAAATCCGCAAGGAAGAAAAAACATGGTGTTCTTTGAAGCATATGTAGATTTTTAAAAAATCTTGGGGAAAAGACTTGGATCAACTTTTTTCAGAAAAACCTCCAATAAACAGCCGCGTAGCGGCTCTTTTTAATCGAAGCCGCGCAGCGGCTTCGCACAAGTAATCTCTAAATCTTATGTTGTATCGGGGCGAAGCCGCTTCGCGGCTTCGTTTATAAAAAAAAGCCGCTAAGCGGCTTTTCATTATAAGTTTTCTAAATCCTGACTCAGGTTATCTAAACAGGTTGCCGAGCCAACAAGTCCTGCAGGACTGTCCTGCTAATTGAGAAACAACGTTTTGGACTCGGCGAAAAGTCATTTGAAAATTCAAAACTGACTTCGGCGCTGCCGCCAAATTTACATAAACCTGTAAAAGCTTTTAAGTACATAACACATTGCTAGCTCTAGAAAAGCGCATGTTTCCCAGAGAAAGGGCGCTTGACTCGGTCAAGAGTTTAAATTAGCCGCCGAGTGTTCTATTCGCGGCGAGTATCAAAGCGCTCTTTTTTCGCCGAGTTTGTATATTTTTCTCATTCCGAAGAGGTCAAAACAGACAACCGTTTTTTCGTGTGACGCTTGTTTTAGATACTAAACTTGAAAACATCTAAGAAGAAGGGATGATTCCAGCTAGAATCTTTGAATTCGGATCAATCTTGGGCCGTCTTGGCGAAACCGCATTCAAAAAAGTGACTTTTGCTCGAATTTCAACGAGCAGGAACCGCTAAATCCATCAACCAACGACCGCTCAAGCTGTTTCCCCTTGTCCATTTCTTTCTCCAATTTTAACATTCATGTTTCTTTTCATTGTTTTGTAGATCGTGAAAACTCATGAAAAAAAAACGCTCCGTGTCGGGGAATCGAACCCCGGTCGCCCGCGTGACAGGCGGGAATACTCACCACTATACTAACACGGATGGTACCTAGGCTCGCTACTTGCCTATCTATACCAATTCTTATCAGTTTATAAGAAAGTTGAGGTGATAAGCAGCTTTAAGAATCATCCGTGTTAGTATAGTGGTGAGTATTCCCGCCTGTCACGCGGGCGACCGGGGTTCGATTCCCCGACACGGAGCATTTTTTTCATGAGTTTTCACGATTTACAGAGTTCTTCGATTTTTTTCGAAATGGTGGAAGTCCGCGAATCGTAAATACGCAGACGTTCGCGCAATAAAAACTAATCGACCTGCTGATAAGAAAACGTATCGTGCCGCCGTTCAAAATCCTGCTTATCATTTCCAAAATATGCAGTCATAATTTTGCTTGAAATTTTTTAATTGCCGGCTTTGAACTTCTCCTTCCAAAGCTCAAAAAATAGGCCATCATGAGAATCGACCAAACAGCTTTTTTGAGGACAGCTGCTTTTTAGTTCTTCCCCTTCTTTTTGTTGATAACCATCCGCAACGCTCGGCGGGGGACGAGTTCTGCTCGGTGGGGGACCCGGAGGCGCATAAAAGTAAAAAATCGTCGTTGAAATTTTCAGTTGAAAAAGAGAAAGATTCAGAAAAGGGTTGAAAAAGATGGAAAAATTCAAAAAAATCAAGAATTATTTAAAAAGAATGAAAAAAGAAGTCGAGAAAATCATCGATGCTCCCGAACAACAACGAAGAATTGACCTGCTAGAAATGGAAAACCAAAGACTTAGAGGTAAGAAAGAAAAATGAGAAAATGGCGGATTAAAAAATTTTTGTTATTTCGATTTTCGTGTGAAATAGGAGAAGAAGAAGCGCGGTGCTCTAAAGTCGCGCTTGGGATAGTACTTTATTTGTAGTCGTCAATTTTGTGAGGTACAATTAGAGCCGCGACCGAGGGGAGGTTCTTCTAAACTAAGTGACAGTGTTCACCAAGCGTGTTCCCACCCGCTGCTAAACATTCTCAAGACAATCCCAAGAACAACCGTTTCGAACGAAGTAATGAAAAAAAAAGAATCATCTCAACAATTTTTCTTTCCTTTGATAAAGATTCTTCAACGATAAATTTTGAAAAAAGATAGCCGAAATTAAGATAACCTTCTTTTCATCTCATAATTCTGAGGCCACCATGCTGATTTAGCCTGTATCGGATTTTGAAAAAGTCAAATGAAAAGCCGCGTAGCGGCTTTTTAAAAAACGAAGCCGCGAAGCGGCTTCGCCAGTATTAAAGAATTCGTATTCAAATGATAATGTTGCGAAGCCGCTTCGCGGCTTCGTTTTTAAAAAAGCCGCTACGCGGCTTTTCATTTGAAATCTCAGAAACCTGACTCAGGCTTTCGACAGAGTTTCTACCATGATTGTGCTTTGTAACTGATTTTTTACTGTTCTTTTGCCAATTTCAATTAATCCTTTAGACCGATTATCGATGGAAGAATCGCTGAAGCTGATGAACAAGGGCTCCGAAGTACAACGCGCGGCGGCTTTCATCCACGACGCGTATGGAATGTTTCTCCACAAGGAATGCAAATCTGGAATGTATAAACTAAACAGGTACACAAATCCAGCCATTCTTTTCTAAAAGCAGGTCGCTCGCTAGTCGCTACCGGAAGCAATAAGACCGGAAGCGTGTAGAAAGAGATCCTTTTTGGGCAGAAAAAAGTAGCGTTGGAATCACGTGGTCATCGTTTGTTTGGCGGGTCACGCAAGTACGTGGCCCTAAGTCCCATTTTTCTCCAAAAAATCATCCCTTTTGAACATTTTTTCTAGCTTGGCGGTTGAACTACGAGACGGACACAAATACCACGAAGATGTGAAGCCGCAGATTCGGAAGAAACTCGCCACTTTGGTTTCGGAAGGTAGAAAAAAGAACAAGAATAATTTAAATGGAATTACATCCAAATAAGCAAGCGGGATTAATCTAAAGCCAATTTCATTTTTTCGGCCAAGAATTAGCCGGAATTTTTGTGGCCAGCCGCGGGAACTATTTTATTTGCTAAGAGATGCAGATTTTTTATCAAAAGAAAAAAAATAGAGAAGCCCTTTTTTCGAGCCAAAAATAAAGTTTTGGATTTTCTGAATCAAAAATTAACCCACTGTTATAAGAAAATGACCATTTTTTTTGACGGGAATAGGGAGAAAATTAAAGCATTTTAATTTTTAACCTGTTCGCGCTTTCCCGTCAAAAAATTGGTCATTTTCTTAAAACGATGGGTTAATTTTTGATTCAAGAAATCCAAAAATTGGTTTTTGGCTCGAAAAAAAGTACCTCTTTTTCCTAAAAGAGTTAACCCTATTTTCTTTGTAGTCCGCGCAGATGTTTGGCTCTGGAAAACGTACATCAACGAAGAAGCGAGTTCAAACCATCAATGCATCGTTTGCACGACACTGGGCGACTTGTACGACGAGAAGTACTCGCTGTTCGATCCTAACAATGACGACTCGTATATTTATTGAGACACCATGTTCCAAATAATTATGGCGCTAATTGGCGTGAAAAAGCGTGTTCAACAAAAACAAAGAAGCTGGAAAAAGGAGAAAAACGAACATTTTGTATACTGTACTTGAGGCTTGTAAGACGAGTGAAATATTTGACTTGATTTATTCCAAAGAAATGACAAAAAATAAAACAACTTGTTCGAAACGAATTAACGATACTTTCTTAACCCATTTTGTCAAAATGTCACTTTTTGGGACAAAAAGACGCAGAATTGCATAATTTCAGACTTTTGAGTCTTTTTTTCTGGCGATTATTTTCACTAGCTACGGAATTACGCAGAACGCGCTACAGGGTTAAAATTTCGATTTTACACCGATTCTAGTGCTGAATTTATCTAATTACGAGATAAGCCATACAAGGATAATTTGCAATCGCTTCAATTTTTCGTCGAAAAGCTCGGTTTCTTGTGATTCTTTCGTCGCGAAAACAATCAAAAATGCAAACAGAAATTTTTTTATTTACAGTAGTCTTGGGACTTTTCGAGCCAAAAATTGACTTTTTCATTTATAGTTAGAGAAAAATGAGTAATCGAACTCAATATCATTACGTTCAGCAACCAGGAAAGAGGGTTCAAACAACCTTTTGGGGGGTCGAATTAAGGGTAGGAGAAAGGTAAAATCCCTGCTCTCAGGAACCGTGTACGTGCAACAAGGATATCCCCAACAAGTTGTCTACCAACAAGGACCTCCTGTCGGGCGTCCTGCCGGTCCACCTGTCGGACAACCTGTTCAATACGTTCAGCAGCAACCAGCGACTGTCGTGTATCAACAACAACGTATTAAAATAATCACTTCCATCTCTTTCCCAACCCCCTTTTAGCCCAGCAGGTTCAGTACGTAACCCAGCAGCATCCCAGCCAAGCTGCCTACCAAGCTCAACAGAGTCAAGCTCGCCGAGTCAATCGTGGAGCCGCAGTTGGAGCGCTAATTGGCGCTAGAAATGGCAACGCCCTGGCTGGAGCTCTTATTGGACGAAGACTTGCTAAATAAATTGCTGCTTTTCCCTACTGTAGGAAAGACTCTTATTTGTTCTGTCTCCCAACAGCCAATTCAATCATCTTCTCATTGAACGAAAAACTCTTTCAGAAAAGAAACATGAGCTATCCTGGATATCCATCTTCCAACCAGGCTGGTGTCCGCCAAGTCCACTACAACTCTTCTTCCGCTCCTCCTGTTGCCCATGTCGTCCATCTTCCTCCCAACAAGTGATCGTCCAATCGGGCCCAACAATCATCCACCATCCTCCGCCACCTCAACAAGTCATCATCAAACAAGCTCCTCCGCCTCAAGTCCTCTATCAAACAGCCCCTCCACCAGTTCAGCGATCAAATCCACAACAGGATCGAGCTTTCGCTGGAGGACTTGTAGGAGGACTTATCGGTGCTTCCCTCTTTCTTTGACAAATTATAATAAAACTCGACTGCTTATTTGATCTGTTTCAACAACAATCGAAGGGGTATCGAAATCCTTTACAAATACGAATTCTGTCAATACAGGAAGCAACTGTAAGCGAATGGGAAAGTACTTTGAAGAGGAAGAGAAAATGAGCTATTACGGCCCACCAGTAAGTAGATTCAAAAGCAACCAATTTATATCAAAATTTTTGGATCGATGTTTTTATATTTAATTTCGTCGTCAGTAAGAAAGAATACCAAGCTGTAATCGTATAGTGGTTAGTACTTCACGTTGTGGCCGTGACAACCCAGGTTCGAATCCTGGTTACAGCAATTTTGACTGTAGCAAACTGTTATCTCCAAATTTTGCAATCTTATCAATTATCAAATCAACAAAATCACACTTTTTTCAGTCCTATACTCAAGCTGTCGTTGCCCCATCGCACGCCATGATCCAGCCGCCATCAACTGTCGTTGTCCAAACACCACCACCACCACCTGTTATTGTTCAATCTCCTCCGCCAGTAATAGTCAGAGCTGGCTGTAATTGTCCAAAAACCAGCCCCAGTTGTCTATCATCAATCCCCAGCAAACCAAGTCGTCGTCAGACAAGAAACAAAAGTTTGTATTTTACTCTGACTGTAATAAACTGAAATTCAAAATGAAGAAATTTCTCCAGCTCATCAAATTCTGAATTCAAGCAAACATTTGGCGATTAGAAAATTATCTCATCTCTCGATAGAAAAATGGCTTTTTTCTTCTTGAGTTTATTTTGCCAAGCGGTGGCGGTGATACATGATTATTGATAAAAAAAGTTTAATCTAGTGCTTGTCTTCGGAAGTGTTCCGACAGCGCGCGGATTTTGGAACTTTCCATTTTCGCCAAAAGATTGACATTTGATTTAGCCTAGGTTTCAGATAGCTTCTTTTTTATCGCGAAAAAAACGGCTCGTTTCTTGAGCAAAATTGACCATTTTTCTTTCCAAGAAATCTGTGAAAATCGAGGTTTTACTGAAAACAGCGGAAATTAGAAGCGTTCTCGTAACTTGTGACAATCCCTGTACTTATACACGCGCTGGGTTGATAAGCAAAAATCTGCGTTCGCTTTCTTTCTGTTTTGTTACTTGAAAAATACACAAGTCGTGGCTCAGCTGGCGAATATCGCACCTTCTTTGGAGCAGCGAGCGATTTCTAACGCGCGGCCTAAATCCGACTTTTGGCGACGTCGATATTGCGCCGCAATGATTCAAAATCCGCTCCGAGGTTTCAAAAAAACACTGCCTGAAATTTTATGTCCAAACGGGAGCCGTAAGAGCAATTTTAGAGTGGCGGCTATTTTTAGAGTGTTTGAATTGTAGATAGAGCCGTTTTTAGGTTATATAATAATCGTTCTAGTATACAGTTACTTTTTTTGTGCTCTTATCACTTTTTAACCAAAATTAAACGCCCTCGATTTCAATCATTCCTCGATTTTCAAAGCAAATGATATTCTATGTGCATTTGGATATGAAAAGTAAAGATCGAAAGCTTATTAAATCTTCCCAGAGCAAGATGGTCTCACGAAAGCGAGTTCATTTGCAATAAACATGCGATTGATACTTTCACTTCATTTTTTCGGAGGAGTTTCTTGTCGACTTTATCATCAAAAGCAAAATGAGAATCTTGCTCTTGGAGGATGGGGTTCTATACTGTTTGGCCTCCGACCCGCTGATGAGAGAGCTTGCCCGTTCGATACAGTTCAATTGTTACTTTCAATGACTGAAGCATTCTAGTGATGAAGAGATTCATGATCAATGCCTCACCGAATGTCGGGTCAAATACGTAGAATGCAACGCTGCTTGCGGAGGTGATTCTCTGTGTCAAAGTCAATGCAGAGCTGATTTTTCAGGTTGACTTGATTTTTGATAATATTTTTTCTATAAAAGTAAGCTTGCGATGCATCTTGTCCTTGTGGCCTTGATTGCCCTGCTGGCTGCGAAGGTTGTGAACATCCACTCTGCGACGTTTGCTTTGAGCCCGAGATCTCCAACGATGATTATAAACGCTGTATCATTTATGATTTGGATTATCTGGTAAAAATAATGTTTGTTGCTTATGAAACCTATATTAAATTAGACAACATGCATTAAAAGTTGTCCAGCGGACATTGATTGCATGGATCGGTGCTATTCAAGCTACAGGGTAGAAGCTCTCAACTGTCCATGCATGGAGAAAGAGGTCCCATTTACATTTAAGATAAGCCATCTGACATGAAATTAGGCAACGACATCAACTTGGAAGAGTACAACAACCGAAACAACCACAACGACTGGACATGTATCTATGTCACTTATTACATCTACTACAAGGACAACAACAACTTATTGGCGCGAATAATTCTTTTGAAAATCCGTAATAATATATCTAAACAAAAATTAAGTTGTCTTACTTTTCCGACAGTCAAATTCGTTTACGATAAAATTTCATAATTGTCTGAAAATTGGTCTCTGAAATTTTATTTCAATCAAATATTCATGTTTCTTCCATACTCGGAAAAGGACTCATAAGCTCGTTACAATTCGCCAAAATGAACGTTTTTAATTCAACAGCATGAATTTTGGATGAATTCGGAACATGCACGTTGCCTGGCTATCTGGAATTGGCTCTGAATGTGCCCAAATCACCACTGGTGAAAGCATATCAACTCAGATTTATCTTCGACTCGAGAAGTGCCTCTTACAAGAACTTATCTCCCAAAAACGTGTTTTTTCAACGTTTATTTTCGACATTTAAAAAATTCCTTTTCATTTCAAAATCTTCAAAATCTTCGAAAAAAGCCCCGCTTTTGATTTATTTCTCGCTTGCGACATCGTGGAAAAATCCCCAGCGACACCTCAATTATTGCTATCTCCTGACCTCTGACAGTACCTACTGTACAGTTGCTGATAAGCCTGCTGAAGAATGTGAGAATTATTCACCCTGTCACGTGAATTTTTTCTAGGGTTTTTCCATTTGACCAAAAACAGCAAATTCCTCAAGAAATGACTGATAGCCTGCTTCTGTGTTTTCTTACTGTATCAATTCCGCGGGAAATCGGCAAATTCAAGAGCAGTGGCTGGTTTGATCTTCCGGTGTCTGATTGAACCTGAAAAGTGTCGAGCACTAGAATTGGAATTACCAAACTCGCGTCTAAAATTGGAATTCTTCAAGGGCCGACTCTTACCGATAAGAAAACCGATCGCTCGAATCAAAGCTATTCTCAAACTTTTTCTTTTCAGATCACATGATCCTTGCATAATTTCTTTCATCGACAACTTATTCTTGACTGTAGCGCCAATGAACTTTTCCGCAGACCTTCCACAACTCGAGATCAAGAAGCTCAGTACTTTTCCGTCCTCATTCTCAACTCTAGCGCGATAACAGCTGATAAGCCACTGCGCTACAGTCATTTTAACGTACAGTACCACGCTTACGAGCGGAAAACTTTTCGCATCCAGAAAAACAAGAGTCTTACAATCCCCTTTCTTACTGTAAGCCCTACTAGCTCGCGCTCTGGGAAAATCCCCTCGGGCGAGGCCTGGTTTTTCCCCAGGCGAGGGTATAAAAGAGCCGCGGCAGCTCTCCAACCGCTCACTTACCAAAAACTAAAAAAAGCAAACCAGCTCCCAAAAAAGCAACCACCCTTTCTCATCATGGAATCTCTTCATCTCATCCAGCTCGTCAACGGCGCCTTCTCCGAGACCTACCGAGTAGAGCACCTTAACCTCGACTCCTCCTCGAGTAGTTCGAGTAATCAACAACTGAGTAATCAACCCAAAAATCTGGATCAACTGAAGTTGATTGCCGGCGGCTATTCCAGCTCCTACCGCGAGAGAATTTGCGGCGCCGAGCCTCTCCAGGAACAGCCCCGAGGCGATCTTCACCAGCTCATTTCCGGCGGCTTATCTGAAACTTACAGAGTCAACACCCTCGGGCAGCCGGATTCCCTCCCCGAGGCGAAGGCCGAAGACTTGGAAAAACTCGACACGAGGCATTTGGCCCTCATCCACGGTGGACTATCAGATGAGTACAGAAAAAAGGCCTGCGGGCATCCCCCGAAGCGAGAATTCAAGAGAAACGAAGCGAAGAGTTCTATTTTCGCCCCTTTCCGAGCAAGATTAGGAATCTAAACCGCCTTTCTTCTGTTTAAAAATGACCATTCCTTTGTACATAATTCCACCTTCTTCCTTGTTTTCAAAAATCTGAACTTCGCCGATTTTTACTGTATAAAAGTGACTGTATAAAGAGTATTTAAGAGTTAAAAATAAAGCTTGTCTTTCTTCTTGTTTGAATGAAAAAACGGTCTTTTCTTTGGAAAAAAGCAGGTTTTGAACCTTTTTTTTTGGAGCTCTAGAATACTTTTCTAGTCATCCTCTTTTTATCATCTAAAAATTCATAAAGAAACGGCTGAGTTCTGGAATTTTGAATAAGGAAGGTTTGGCAGAAGGCGATAAGACGCGCTTTAGGTGACAGAAGAAAAGAGAGACTGTCTCTTATCATTGTGCTGTTATCACCCAGCGGGGTGGCGTGGCGTAACCATAAGACACCTTTACGCGCTCGTTTTTCATGCTTTGGTTTAACGCAATAAGTGGAGCACGAGAAGATATGGAAATTTTGAATTTTATTTTTTCGTTTTTGAGAAGTCTTGCAATTTGAAAATGATCGAATAAAAAATCCGCTGCCGTCATAAAAATGTTGATTTTGGTCCTTCTAATTGGCTTTCTTTGCTTTTGCAAATTACGATTATTTTCGCGACAGTTGAATTCGCCGGCAAATAGTTGCCCGGACAATTATTCGCAATAAAATCTTCTTTATGCAATTTGGGCACGTGGTTTAGAATGCGGTCTAGAATTGCGCCGCGTGTTTTCTTTAGAAGCGTCGAAAATGAAACTCGCCGAGAAAGCACAAACAAGCAGCCTGGCGGATGATTACACGAGGACTCGAGCGAGATCCGGCTTAGATTCAGGACTGATAAACCCAATCTCGTAAGTACCAACAACTCGAGCTGTGAGAGAGCGCACTGCCGATACTCCTCGATGCCCGGTCGCTCTGGTGCTTTTAAATGGCTTCTAAAAGAACTCTTTCGCGGAAATTTTTGCTTTTCGAAAATGCTTTCAAAACAACCTTTTTTACGAGTCAAGTTCGGACTTCGAATTCCGAACTGTAAAGTTTATTTACAGTAATTCAACAATGACTCGGAGCGATCCAAAGGGCACCGTTCGTATCTTCACGCAATGCGAGTTTCCCTCCTTCTTGCTGAAGAAAAAGACGCCATCAGCCACCGCTTTGAACGGAACTCCTTCGCCTAGATAATATTTTTGAATTTGAAATTAAAAATATTCGTTTTACCTTTCTTAGAGAGCCCAAAAGAGAGCCAGAAGGTCTGCTCGTGGGAAATTCGGACATTGTGCGCCCTCACAATCGGCGGCAAAAGTCCACCAAGCGAGAAGCGAAGCTTCCAATCGCCCTCGGTGATCTCGCAGTTTTCTCCATCGTCGAGAACGCCCACCCGGAACTTTATTTCAATTTAATTTCCGGAAATATTCAACGTCTTACCTCGAGATCGAAGTTGCGCTTGCCAAGGCCGAGCTGCTTGAGCACATTGGTGAAGTTCTGGTGCCGAGCGGCTCCGTATCCAACCAAGTTCTTTCGCAGCTGCTGCCCGGCTTCTCCAATCGTGCCCACCGATTTGAACTCCTTTCTCATTTCTTCGAGCTCAGAGGGCTCGAGAAGAGTGATGTTGTATCGGATGAAGGCGCCCAAGGGTCCATCTTCGTGCTTGACGAGTTCGCCCTTTTCAGAGTTAGAAATTAATTATTCAGCTAAAATTTAGCTCGCCAAGAATGTCTAACTCTGGGCCTTTTCATCCTTCTCGCTGACAAGTTCGTGTCGATGGTGCACTTTTCCGACGTTGCAGTCGAGCTGCTCCACCACCGCCTTGAAGGGAACGCCTCCATCTGAAGTAAAAATTTATCAAACTGAAATAAAGGAATTTAGATTTTACCTTTGTTGGAGAGCCAAAGATAATAGTTCCCATCGCCTCCTTCCTGTGGGATAGCATTCTTGAACTGGAGCTTCCATCCAGCATGATCAACTTCGAAGTCAACATGGCAATTGAACTGTCGGAGTTTTTACCGATTTTAATATCAAAAAATTCTGGTCCAAAACTCCCATTCCTTGAGATTGACCTTTCGCTCGCCAAGCGAAAAGAGCTTCAGAACCTTGCGGATTTTCATCGCATTCACCCCATCTCTTACTCCACCTTTCCAGACCTCCCGATCGTCCTCAAAGAAGTGTCCAGCGCCTCCGATAGCGCCCAACTCCTTCCTCATCTTCTCCAACTTGGGGTGGGCATTCTTGGGAGCAGATTCGGTCTCCTTCTTCTCAACCTCTTCAGTCTCAGTAGTCTCTGAGTCAGAAATGTTGAGATCATCGAATTGACTCAAATCGATCCCAGCCACTTGCTCTCCAGTGGAAGGCAAGTAGTAGCTGCATCCATGAAAAAAATGCTCCATCGTCTTAATTTTAAAAAATAGAATCTTACTAAAACACTCCTCAACTGAGAGCAAGTCAAGTACAGAAAGAACATAGGCTTGATGATGTCTCTACAAAATTTCTCGAAGAAGAAATGAGAGTCAACCTGCAAAAATCGAAGCTGTAGTGCTCCAGTTTTCCCTTTTCTGACTCATCAGCGAATCTCGAAGCGCTACTTCAAAGAACCTTCCAGCCAAATCTCGAAACTTTCGAGTCGAAAGACAGACAATTGAGAACCTTCGCTCAATTCATTTGAACTTACAAACTCTTAAAATTCCCAATGTCTTCAAAACTTGTCACCATCGCATCGAGGTTTCTTCTTTTCCCTGCTTGTCGTCAAAAGCTCGACGTGGTGATTGAACATCAGATAGACCAAAGACCTCCAAAGACTTTTCTAAAGCGAGCGCGAACGGGTTCAAGGATGGAGCAAGAAAAACTCAAGAAAAGTAGCGGCTTTCTAAATCGCGGATCGAAAGAGCTTAGCCGCGTCATAATAATCTATCCAGCTAGTGTTGAACTGATTTTCATAAACAAAACTTTTTTCTTAGTAATTTCGTTTTTTATCTCGACCATTTTTTGGCAACAGAGCATTTCAGAGTCAAATATCTTGATAATCCGTTAGACCACAAATTCGGTTGACCGCGAAAAATCTCCCCTGAAAAATGAGTAAAATAATTTCTTGCATTTTGCAAATTTGAAGTTCCAGGTCGGTTGAGTTAGAGTTAAGAGCGGAAATGCCAGGCTTTTTGCTCTTGCGGGAAGGTTTTTAGACAAGCTCTCACGAATGTAAATATTGATTGATCGGAGCTATCAGAATTTCCAATTTTGAGCTGGCAGCGTCAATGAGTCACGCTCAGGGATGTGCCTTTTGCTTTTTTTTCGAGTGCGGTGCGGTGCGAAGTGCGATTTTTTTTGCGGGTTTTTCTGCGGTGCGAAGTGCGATTTTTTCAAATTTTTCTTCGCAGTGCGACGCAGAGTGCGAAGTGCGAAATGTGGAAACAAATTGCGGAAATTTTTGCGATAGTGCGAAAAGTGCGGAAGTGCGAAAGTGCGAAAGTGCGAAGTGCGGAAAATAAATGAAAAGTGCGAAAAATTGCGATTTTTTGAGAGAGTAGGAAAAATGAATAAAAATCACCGAAATTTCTCCCACGCCCCGAATAGAAATAATTTTAAAAACTTCCAATCATAACCATTATTGAGGTTTAAACAATGATGATTTGAATTTTTTAAATGACGGGTGTGGGTGGGGTTGGGGACAGAACTGAGCTTGATCAACTCAGAGTTCAAAGCCTTTGTCAAGCCCCTTAAACTTAAAAATCATGGAACGGGGCTGAGACGGCCCAAAAAGACAAAAATTTACAGAAATTGTCTGCAAATGGACCGCAAAATCCGCAAAGTGCGAAGTGCGATGAAGGTTGAATAGTGCGGGATACGACTGCGAAAAGAATCGCACTTTTCAAAAATTTTGCGGAAAGTGCGAAGTGCGGTGCGATGAAAAATATCAGGTCTGAGTGCGGTGCGAAGTGCGAAATTTCCGTAATCGCACCTCGCACTGCGAAGTTTAGTGCGGAATCCGCACTGCGAAGGCACATCCCTGGTCACGCTAACTTCCCCAAGACGCTAACTTCCCCAGACGCTAACTTCCCCAAAACGCTAACTTCCCCAACATTGTGCAAGTTAGCGTCTGGGCAAGTTAGCGTCTGGGGAAGTTAGCGTCAAAGTTGCCGGTTATAAAAAATAATTTTTTTTTTCGAAATTTTTATATCGAACACTGAATACAGTATTCAGAAAGTACAGGAGCCATTATTTCTAAGTTTTTTAGACAGAGGTTTGAGAATTCAGGCATTTTTTGGGATGAATGTTCTAATAATAACGCTTCGAAATAATCAAAAATATTTTATTTTAAATAATAAGAGCTTAGAAATTTTGAAATCGACTGTCAAAATGAGTGTACTCTCGGAGTACAAAAAATATTATTTCAAAACGTTAAACTAAATTTGCTCAAAAGAAATGGAAAATATGACCGCTTTTCACACGGAAAGGTCGAGGTTAGATTCTAAGAGGGAACTGACTGTCTACTAGACTAAGACATGCTCAGCATTCAGTGAAAGAGCCATTGAACGCTCCACGGATCGCCCACGCACTTTCGACGCTAACTTGCCCAAGACGCTAACTTGCCCAAAACGCTAATTTGCACAACCTTGGGGAAGTTAGCGTCTGGGGAAGTCAGCGTCTGGGGAAGTTAGCGTCTTGGGGAAGTTAGCGTGACTCAGCGTCAATATTTAAAATTTTAATTTGAAAAGAAAAATTTTCTGAATTTCAATTTTTTTATTGAAAAAAAACAGCGAAAAAGTCTTCTTTCTTTTTGAATTTTTAGAAATTCAAATGTCTAAATGTCTAGTTAATTAAATCTTAAATTTATTTTTTCGCACGTTTTGGCGGAAAACAGGAGAACGTGCAGAGTCACGCTAACTTGCCCAAGACGCTAACTTCCCCAGACGCTAACTTCCCCAAAACGCTAACTTCCCCAAGGTTGTGCAAGTTAGCGTCTGGGGAAGTTAGCGTCTTGGGGAAGTTAGCGTCAAAGCTTCCCGTTAGAGAAAATAATATTTTTTTCTTGAAATTTTTCGTAGCCTCAATTTTCGGAACACTGAATACAGTATTCAGAAAGTATTCGTAGGAGCGATTATTTCTAAGTCATTTAGACAGAGCTTTGAGAATTCAGGCATTTTTTGGGATTAATGTTCTAATAATAACGCTTCTAAATTATCAAAGATATCTTATTTTAAATATAAGAGCTCAGAAATTTTGACATTGACTGTCAAAATAAGTGTACTCCCGGAGTACAAAAATATTATTTCAAAACGTTAAATTAAATTTGCTCAAAAGAAATTGAAAATATGACCGCTATTCACGAGGAGAGGTCGAGGTTAGATTCTAAGAGACGACTGACTGTCTACCAGACTAAGACATGCTGAAAGAGCCATTCAACGCTCATCGGATCGCCCACGCATTTAAGACGCTAACTTGCCCAAGACGCTAACTTCCCCAAAACGCTAACTTCCCCAAGGTTGTGCAAGTTAGCGTCTGGGGAAGTCAGCGTCTGGGGAAGTTAGCGTCTTGGGGAAGTTAGCGTGACTCGAACGTGCATCATCAAATCATTTCCCCCCTTTGCGGGTTAATCCGGCTAAATGAATTTATTTGACTTTTTTCGCCGCCCGTTGATGACCCGCCGACCACGTCCGTTTTTGCGCAGCTCAACCCAAAATATTCGAAAATTACACCTTCTTCCTCCTTCATTTACTATTTTTGCCGAAGCTCATGTTGCTAGATGTCTTGAAATGTCCTTAAACATCTCAAAATGTCCATTAAATATCCGTTTTTGTGATCCTCTGGGCCGTAATAAATGTCCCTAAATGTCATTCACATGGATAGATACAGAATTAACTCTCAAAGTCCATAAATAAGGACAAATGTCGCAAAATGTCCGCTAATTTCTGGTAGATCTTCAAATGTGACAGTTGAAATGGCTTAAAATGTAGTTCGACTGATCAGAAAACATCAGTAATGCATTTGATTTTTCCCAAATGTCTCTGGATGTCAATTGATCTTTAGTAATGTCTCCAAACGTCAACTGATACTGTCAAAAGACTCCCTAGCTTCAGTCATTTCTTCAAATGTCCCTCGATGTCCCTGAATGTCTCTTAACTTAGAGAAACATTTCCAATGTCTAGGATTTATTTCTCAAGCCCTAAATATCCGTTGAGCCTCCGAAATGTCCTTGAATGTAATAATCATTGGAAAATGTCCGTTAATGTCTGTTAAAAATCCTTCATTTTTATCTTGAATCATCAAAACTTTTGATTCAAAAGTCCAGAAATACCATCATAATTTTATACATTCAAAAAGACTATCTTCTTGCCACAAATCTGCTTTTGCTTTGTCGACAGGTTAAATCTTGATGTCGCGACACGAGTTAGCTTCGAAATTGCGCACTGTTGTAAGTTGGTTTAGCTTAGAGCGATTGTGACAGAAGCTCAGAAATTCCAGCGCTAAAATATTTACGGAAGAGAAATGCGAGTTACTGGATTTTTAGAAATCGCGGTCTCGAGAAAAAATAATGGAATAAAGTGGAGTCTACTCAAAACGAAAAGCCACAACGAAAATTATGATTATTAACCCTCGAAAGGAAAGGCTTATCACTTTTTAGACACGAGGGGGAATTTCTAGCCTCAGCGAGAGTACTTTTCGCTAAAAATAATTATGCAACGAATGTAATTTTGCGTCACGTGACCTTGAATTCGAAGAAGCGAATTCGAAAGTGAACTGAGCGGCGCATTTTGCGGAACGGGCTGGGCCGACTCAAGTGCTCTTTGATGAGTTTACCGCGGCTTGGAGAAATTAAAGCATTAGCGGGAAAAGCGATTTACGAAACGGGCGGGGTCACGAAATCGGAGTTCACGTGATTTTCAGAGAATATTTGGGCTAATTATGCCTAGGATGTTTCGTTACGGTGAGATTATTTTTAGGATTCTCTTCCTTGATTTCACTTTCAGAACAAAAAGTCAAGATTAGAAACTTCCGATAATCTCTTGAAATTTGTTCTTTACTTAATTTGATTTATTTCTGAAAAAACTTATGTGCAGTAAAATTCATCGACGGGGAAAATTATCGGTCGAGGAAAATCACCAGAATGGTTGTTGATGACTTTTGCCGAGGATATTTCTTCTCCATCCCATTCTAGTTTCTCCACGGCGAAACTTTGTTCAATATTTTTGATTGATTCTTTCAAATAACTTACGGTTCCTTGCTGCCCCCAACAAGATAAATCGTATTTCCAATTCGCGTTGCAGAAGAGTACCAATGCTGAAATTAAAGCTAATTTCGCCTTGTTTAAGGACCCCCCCGTCAACAATTTTCGAAAAATCTATTTTCGGAATTTCAAAATTTTGACCCCGGAAATGGATTCTACGGGTCAAAAAACGATTTTGAGGCTTCATTTTTTAGGGGTCTATCTCAACTCTAACACCCTCAAAATCGCCTTTGAAAATTGGACTTTTTGACGAAAAACGACGAAAAAGTCCCAATTTTGCCTGTATTTTAGATTTTTATTGGTCCAGAAGAGCTCCTAGCAAGTTTTTATGATAAATTTAACTTCCAGGCACACTCAGAAGCCAAAATATGGCTGTTTTGAGATTTTCGATTTTTTGAGGAAAATCGTTGACGGGGGGGTCCTTAATAAAGACCTTACTTTTTCATTAAGTTTGCCAACCACGGTCCATTTTGAGTCGCGAAGTAAATAAACATCTTTTGAACTGTAATATTCATTATTTTCTTGGTATGAACCTCCCAAGAGAAGATATCCGTCGAAGACTCCAATGCAGGAGTGAACCAAAATTGCCCTTCAAATCATCAAATAATAAATATTAAAATCAATTAACTTTGGAAAATCTTCCATTTCCGTCCAAGTAGCGCCGTCGAATTTCTCCACTTTCTTGTAGCCGTCAGAAAGATGAGAGCTGACTGCAACTGGTTGGTCGCTGTAGAGCGCCAAACAAGAATTTTTGTGCGAGTATTTGGTCGCCGGTTTTATTGATACAGCACTTCCATCAAATTCGTCGCATTTTTTTCGTTCTTCATCTTCCGGAAAGCAAATCATCGCTAGAATAAATGAACAACTGCAGCCCTTTCAATTGTAAAAATTTCTTACCTGATTGTTGATCAGCCGCCGTAACTACAGAAGAGCCCCAGTAATATTGATTGTTGAGTTTGACATCTAACTCCTTGATTCCACAGCCACTTATCATTCTTATCTAAGTGAATAAGCTATGATTTAGTTTTTTTTTTTTGCTTTCTTACCCTAAGTCCAGAGTCGTTGATCCCTCCTGCACCAAAAATATAGATTTTTCCACGGATCAAAGCAGAAATTGCAGCGTAAAGGTAATGGAATTGTTTATTTGACGAAGGGATCTTGATTCTTCGATGACTCTCGCTTCCGTCAGGTTTGAGAACGTAGCTAAGAAACTTAGTTTTAGACCTATAGCCAGAAAGAACCATCAATGAATTCTTCTCGCGGCCAAAGCAGTTTTTATTTTCGAACTCGAGTTTCTCCAAATCTTTTTCATAATTTGACATTCGCGTCTCTATTGCTTCTTTTTCATCTTCAGTCCGCTCAAGATCAATTGTCAAAGCCTTGTAATTTTAATAAAAAATAAGCTTCAATTAAAAAACATCAAAATACCTGAGTAGTCTTTAAGCATTGCTCTTTTTCTTCCTGAATTTCATTTCTGCAATATTCGATTTCGCTTTGAAGATCAGAATTTCTAAGTATCCCAGTGTATAAAAAAAGAAAACAAGGGTTCTTTGTTACCTGATTCTTTCAATGTCCAAATCTTCTTGAATCTCGCTTTTCTCCATTTTTGTTTCATCTAAATCTTCCTTGATTTCAGCCAAGGCAGTCTGCACTTCCTCTGTAGCTGTTTTCGATGTTCTTAGTTCTTCATTGGCAGCGATCAAATTTTCCTTCTCAGTTTGAAGCCTCTTTATTTCCGAATCTAGATTTTATGACACTCGATGAAAGATTTTCTCCAAAGTTACCTTTTTCTCGAAGTTTTTTCCACAAATTGTAATTTCTTGTATTCAGTCTAAATCAAAAATACACCGCAGAAATTCGAATAAATTAAAGTACCGTTTTTCCTCGCTAGAAAGTCTTTCATTCTCAGTTTTGAGATTCTGGGACTTTTGATTGAGCATTTCAATTTCGTCTTTCAACTTCTGGTTTTCGCGTTCAAGGCCATTCGCATGCTCCTGTAGATCGTCGACCATGATACTTTTTTTAAGTTAAGAAAACCAATATTTAGCCATAAGTTATAACAAAACCATTTATTCTGAACCTTTCCGATATTGCTCGAGATCAAGGACCGTTCTCTCCGTACAGCGATTTCGAGACTCGTCGTTTTGCCAGCAGGGACATGTTTCCAGTTCACGCCGAAATTGATTCTGGCATTCATCGACGCAATCAACGAAGATGCATTCTTCTAGGCAGCGCTTGAATTCTTCCTCGGCCGCTTTTTTGCATTTCGCCGCCCTGTTTCTGGCAACTTTTGCTGGGCCTTTGCTGCTTTTGCAAAAAGCTGGGCACGAAAATTCGAGGCTGCATATCTTTTTTTCAGGGTTAACGAATAAAAATGAGCGACCTAATTTTGAAAAAAAGAAAGAAAAAAAAAACCCGCGCATTTGCAGCTGAAATCAGCTTCATAACGAGTAAAAGAAAATAGATCATTTCTCTTTAAAACTTGTAAATACTCTGGCTCTCGCTGCTGACTCTATAAAAACAGTGAGTCACCTTCTGAGTAAATTTAATTGGAGTCAAAACGACCACGTAAATTTAATGGATTATCTAGACGGATTAAATCGGAATTTATCGGATATTTCAGAACGTTCAGATTGTTTAGAAAAATGTCTTCCTTGATTTCAAAAAGATAGATTAGAAATTCTCGGTAATTTCTTGGGAGCTTTACAGATTGGATTTATTTTCGAAAAAACTTATGTACAGTAAAACTCATCGACAGGGAAAATTATCGGCCGAGGAAAAATTCCTGAGTGGTTGTTGCCCGGACAATTATTCGCAATAAAATCTTCTTTATGCAATTTGGGCACGTGGTTTAGAATGCGGGCTAGAATTGCGCCGCGTGTTTTCTTTAGAAGCGTCGAAAATGAAACTCGCCGAGAAAGCACAAACAAGCAGCCTGGCGGATGATTACACGAGGACTCGAGCGGGATCCGGCTTAGATTCAGGACTGATAAACCCAATCTCGTAAGTACCAACAACTCGAGCTGTGAGAGAGCGCACTGCCGATACTCCTCGATGCCCGCTTGCTTTGCCGCTTTAAAATGGCTTCTAAAAGAACTCTTTCGTGGAAATTTGCTGCTGTTTCTCATGAAGACTTATTTTTTTCTGTGGCGTGTCAAGTTCGGACTCCGAACTGTAAAGTTTATTTACAGTAATTCAACATTGACTTTGAGCGATCCAAAGGGCGCCGTTTGGATCTTCACCGAGTGCGAGTTTCCCCCCTTCTTGCTGATGAAAGAGTCGCTATCAGTCACCGCCTTGAACGGAATTCCTTCGCCTAGGAAAGTATTTATTATTTGAAAGTGAAATTTTTACTTTTACCTTTCTTGGAGAGCCCAATGGAGAGCCAAAAGGCCTCATTTGAGAACGGAAGCGAGTAAACCTGGGAAACTCGGACATTATTCGGCAAAACAATCGGCGGCAGAAGACCAGCCAGTGAGAAGCGAATCGTCCAATCACCCTCGGTGATCTCGCAGTTTTCGCCATCGTCGAGAGCGTTCAGCCGAAACTTCATCAAGTTTTTATCAAATTATCTCTTTTTTTTTGTTTGAAAATAAAAAAACTCGCCCTTTCCTCGAGATCGAAGTCGCGCTTGCCAAGCGCGAGCTGCTTGAGCACATCGGCGAAGTTCTGGTGGCGAGCGGCTCCATTTCCAATCATCTTCTTGGCCAAAGGATCATCGGCTTTACCAATCTTGCCCACCGATTTGAACTCCTTTCTCATTTTTTCCACCTCAGAGGGTTCGAGAAGGGTGATGTTGTATCTGGAGAAGGCGCCAAAAGGTCCATCTTCGTGAACGACGAGCTGGCCCTTTCCAGAGTTAGACATTGATGATTTAGCTCAAATTCATCTCAAGAAAACGAAGTATAACTCTGGCCCTTTTGATCTTTTTCGCTGACGAGTTCGTGTCGATGGTGCACTTTTCCGAAATTGCAGTCGAGTTGCTCCACCACGGCCTTGAAGGGAACTCCTCCATCTGCAAATTAATTTGTCACTCTGAAAATCCAGCGCTTAATACCTTTATTTGAGAGCCAAAAGTAATAGTGCGCACCAGCTCCTTTTAGCAAATCAGTTAACTTCAAATCTCTTAAAAACTGAAGCCTCCAGCCGGCATCAGAGACGTCGAAGTTCTGAGAGCACGAGAACTTTGCGGAGTTTTATTAAATAAATTGAAAGATTATCTTTTTTCGCTTATTAATGCAAAAGTTTTGCTGCAAAACTCCCGTTCCTTGAGATTGATTTTTCGCTCGCCGAAGGAAAGGAGCTTCAGAACCTTGCGGACTTTCGACTCGTTCATCTCATCTCTTACTCCACCTTTACAGATCTCCCGGTCGTCTTCAAAGAAGTGTCCAGCGCCTCCGATAGCGCCCAACTCCTTCCTCATCTTTTCCAACCTTTTATTCGGGTCGGCATTCTCGGGAGCAGATTCGGTCGCTTCCTTCTCGGTCTCTTCACCCTCAGGATTCTTTGGGCCATAGAGGTTGAGATTCGCCAATTCCTTCAAATCGACTTCCTTTGGCTCTTCATTGGAATCCATGTAATAGATGCCGCGAGAAACAAAATTTGCCATCGTCTTAAATTTTTAAATTTGATCACCAGACAATTTATTCTCAGCCAAAATTAAGTCACAATGTTGAACGCAGGTCCTCATAAATTTATCTCTACCGAAGTTATCAACGAAGAAAAAAGAAGAAATGAGAGTCAACCTGCAAAATCGAATCTTTAGCGCTCAGTTTTCCCTTTTCTGAGTCATTCCCGTATCTCGAAACGCGACTTCAAAGCCAAACCTTCCAGCCAAATCTTGAAACTTTCGAGTCGAAAGACAGATTATTGAGAACCTCCGCTAATTTGATTCGAACTTACTAACTCTGAAGTTTTCCAATGTCTTCAAAACTTGTCATCACCATCGCCGAGGTTTCTTCTTTTCCCCTGCTTGTTGTCAAAAGCTCGATGTGGTGATTGAACATCAGATAAACCAAAGACCTCCAAAGACTATTCTAAAGCGAGCGCGAACGGGTTCAAGGATGGAGCAAGAAAAACTCAAGAAAAGTAGCGGCTTTCTAAATCGCGGATCGAAAGAGCTTAGCCGCGTCATAATAATCTATCCAGCTAGTGTTGAACTGATTTTCATAAACAAAACTTTTTCTTAGTAACTTCTTTGCCGATTTCGACCAATTTTTTAGTAAAAGAGCATTTCGCCGTCGAATATCTTGATAATCACTGATTATTAATCAGTTAGACCACAAAATCAGTGATTCTGTCAAAAGACTCCCTAGCTTCAGTCATTTCTTCAAATGTCCCTCGATGTCCCTGAATGTCTCTAAACTTGAGAAACATCTCCAACGTCAAGGATTAATTTCTTAGTGCCTGAATGTCTGTTGAGCCTCTGAAATGTCAGAATTAGCGGAAAATGTCCGTCTATGTCTGTTAAACATCCTTCATCTTCATTTCGACTCATCAAAAGTACAGAAGTACCATCATTACTTTATACATTCAAAAAAGACTATCTTCAAGCCACAAATCTGCTTTTGCTTTGTCGACAGGTTAAATCTTGATGTCGCGACACGAAATTGCGCACTGTTGTAAGTTGGTTTAGCTTAGAGCGATTGTGACAGAAGCTCAGAAATTCCAGCGCTAAAATATTTACGGAAGAGAAATGCGAGTTACGGGATTTTTAGAAATCGCCGTCTCGACTCGAGAAAAAAATGGAATAAAGTGGAATCTACTCAATACGAAAAGCCACACCGAAAATGATTATGGCTTAATTAACCCTCGACTGGCAAGGCTTATCAATTTTTAGACGCGCGGGGGAATTCTAGCCTCAGCGAGAGTACTTTTCGTTAAAAAATAATTATGCAACGAATGTCATTTTACGTCACGTGACCTTGAATTCGAAGAAATGAATTCGAAAGTGATCTGAGCGGCGCATTTTGCAGAACGGGGAGGGCCGACTCAAGTGCTCTTTGATGAGTTTACCGCGGCTTGGAGAAATTAAAGCATTAGCGGAAAAAGCGATTTACGAAACGGGCGGGGTCACGAAATCGGAGTTCACGTGATTTTCAGAGAATATTTGGGCTAATTAAACCTAAGATCTTTCGATACGGTGAGATTATTTTGAGGATTATCTTCCTTGATTTCATTTTCAGAACAAAAAGACCAGATTTGTAAACTTCTGATAATTTCTTGCGATTTTAGCTTGACTAACTTTGATATTTCTCTATAACTTATGTACAGTAAAATTCATCGACAGGGAAAAGTATCGGCCTCCAAAATGGATTTGAGTGATTGTTGATGACTTTTGCCGAGGAAATTTTTTCTCCATCCCATTCTAGTTTCTCCACGGCGAAACTAAGTTCAGTAATTTTGATTGATTCTTTCAAATAACTTACGGTTCTTTTTTGCCCCCAACAAGATAAATCGTATTTCCAATTCGCGTTGCAGAAGAGTAAAAATGCTAAAATTCAAGCTTATTACGCCTTGTTTAATAATGACCTTACAATTTCATTGAGCTGGCCAACGACTGTCCATTTTGAGTCGCGAAGTAAATAGACATCTTTTGAATTGTAAAAATTATCATTTTCTTCGTATTGACCTCCCAGGAGAAGATATCCGTCGAAAACTCCAATGCAGGAGTGAGCGTAAATCGCCCTTCAAATCAACAAATAAATTATTTATATTATTTATTATTATTTATTATATATATTATATAAATTAAAATCGATTTACTTTCGAAAATCTTCCATTTCCGTCCAAGAAGCGCCATCGAATTTTTCAACTTTTTTGTAGCCGTCAGAAAGCCAGGAGCTGACTGCAACTGGTTGGTCGCTGTAGAGCGCCAAACAAGAATTTTTGTGCGAGTATTTGGTCGCCGGTTTTATTGATACAGCACTTCCATCAAATTCGTCGCATTTTTTTCGTTCTTCATCTTCCGGAAAGCAAATCATCGCTAGAATAAATGAACAACTGCAGCCCTTTCAATTGTAACAATTTCTTACCTGATTGTTGATCAGCCGCCGTAACTACAGAAGAGCCCCAGTAATATTGATTGTTGAGTTTGACATCTAACTCCTTGATTTCACAGCCACGTATCATTTTAATCTAAGTGAATAAGCAATGATTTAGTTTTTTTTTTTGCATTCTTACCCTGAGTTCATAGCCGTAGCCTTCACCAAAAATATAGATTTTTCCACGAATCATAGCAGAAATTGAAGCGAGAAGGTAATGATATTCATTTTTTGACGAAGGGATCTTAATTGTGCGAGGACTCTCGCTTCCATCAGGTTTGAGCACGTAGCTTAGAAACTCTGTTTGAGACGTATAGCCAGAAAGAACCATCAATGAATTCTTCTGGCGTCCAAAGCAGCTTTCGTTTTCGAACTTGAATTTTTCCAAATCTCTTTCAAAAATTGACATTCGGGTCTCGATTGCTTCTTTTTCATCTTCAGTCCGCTCAAGATCAATTGTCAAACCCTTAAAATTTTCCCAAAAATAAGCTTCAATTAAAAAACCATCAAAATACCTGAGTAGTCTTTAAGCATTGCGCCTTTTCTTCCTGAATTTCATTTCTGCAATATTCGATTTCGCTTTGAAGATCAGAATTTCTAAGAATCCCAGTTTATTAAAAAATGCAAACAAAGGTTTTTCGTTACCTGATTCTTTCAATGTCTAAATCTTCTTGAATCTCGCTTTTTTCCATTTTTGTTTCATCCAAATCTTCCTTGATTTCAGCCAAGGCAGTCTGCAAATCCTCTGTAGCTGTTTTCGATGTTCTTAGTTCTTCATTAGCAGCGATCAAATTTGCATTGTCAGTTTGAAGCCTCCTTATTTCCCCATCTAGATTTATGACACTCGATGACAGATTCTGTCGAAAATAACCTTTTTCTCGAAGTTTTTTCCACAAATTGTAATTTCGCGTATTCAGTCTAAATCAGAAATATACCGCAGAAATTCGAATAAATTAACGAACCGTTTTTCCTCGCTAGAAAGTCTTTCATTCTCAGTTTTGAGATTCTGGGACTTTTGATTGAGCATTTCATTTTCGTCTTTCAACTTCTGGTTTTCGCGTTCAAGGCCGTTCGCATGCTCCTGTAGTTCGTCGACCATGATACTTTTTTCAAGTTAAGAAACCAATATTAAGCTAGAACAAAACCACTTTTCTGAACTTTTCCGATATTGCTCGAGATCCAGGACCGTTTTCTCTGTGCAGCGACTTCGGGATTCGTCGTCTTGCCAGCAGGGACATGTTTCCAGTTCACGCTGAAATTGATTTTGGCATTCATCGACGCAATCAACGAAGATGCATTCTTCTAGGCAGCGCTTCAATTCTTCCTCGGCCGCTTTTTTGCATTTCGCGGCCCTGTTTCTGGCAACTTTTGCCGGGCCTTTGCTGCTTTTGCAAAAAGCTGGGCATGAAAATTCGAGGCTGCATATCTTTTTTGGGGTTTTACGAATAAAAATGAGCGACCTTATTTAAAAAAAAGAAAGAAGAAACCCGTGCATTTGCAGCTGAAATCAGCTTCATAAAGAGTAAAAGAAAATAGATCATTTCTCTTTAAAACTTGTAAAAACTCTGGCTCTCGCTGCTGACTCTATAAAAACAGTGAGTCACCTTCTGAGTAAATTTAATTGGAGTCAAAACGACCACGTAAATTTTATGGATTATCTAGACGGATTAAATCGGAATTTATCGGATATTTCCGAACGTTCAGATTGTTTAGAAAAATGTCTTCCTTGATTTCAAAAAGATAGATTAGAAATTCTCGGTAATTTCGTGGGATAAGAGCTTTACAGATTGGATTTATTTTCGAAAAAACTTACGTACAGTAAAACTCATCGACAGGGAAAATAATCGGCCAAGGAAAAATTCCTGAGTGGTAGTTGCCCGGACAATTATTCGCAATAAAATCTTCTTTATGCAATTTGGGCACGTGGTTTAGAATGCGGTCTAGAATTGCGCCGCGTGTTTTCTTTAGAAGCGTCGAAAATGAAACTCGCCGAGAAAGCACAAACAAGCAGCCTGGCGGATGATTACACGAGGACTCGAGCGAGATCCGGCTTAGATTCAGGACTGATAAACCCAATCTCGTAAGAACCAACAACTCAAGCTGTGAGAGAGCGCACTGCCGATACTCCTCGATGCCCAGTTGCTCTGGCGCTTTTAAAAGGCTTCTAAAAGAACTCTTTCGTGGAAATTTTTGCTTTTCTGGACAAATTTTTTTTGCGAGTCAAGTTCGGAACTCGAAGTTCGAACTGTAAAGTTTATTTACCGTAATTCAACAATGACTCGGAGCGATCCAAAGGGCACCGTTCGGATCTTCACGCAATGCGAGTTTCCCTCCTTCTTGCTGAAGAAAAAGACGCCATCAGCCAGCGCTTTGAACGGAACTCCTTCGCCTAGATAATATTTTTGAATTTGAAATTGAAAATATTCGTTTTACCTCTCTTAGAGAGCCCAAAAGAGAGCCAGAAGGTCTGCTCGTGGGAGATTCGGACATTGTGCGCCCTCACAATCGGCGGCAAAAGTCCACCAAGCGAGAAGCGAAGCTTCCAATCGCCCTCGGTGATCTCGCAGTTTTCTCCATCGTCGAGAACGCCCACCCGGAACTTTATTTCAATTTAATTTCCGGAAATATTCAACGTCTTACCTCGAGATCGAAGTTGCGCTTTCCAAGGCCGAGCTGCTTGAGCACATTGGTGAAGTTCTGGTGGCGGGCGGCTTCGTATCCAACCAAGTTCTTTCGCAGCTGCTCCCCGGCTTCTCCAATCGTGCCCACCGATTTGAACTCCTTTCTCATTTCTTCGAGCTCGGAGGGCTCGAGAAGAGTGATGTTGTATCGGATGAAGGCGCCCGAGGGTCCATCTTCGTGCTTGACGAGCTGGCCCTTTACAGAGTTAAAAATATATTTTTCAGCTAAATTGAGCTCGTCAAAAATGTTTAACTTTGGTCCTTTTCATCCTTTTCGCTGACGAGTTCGTGTCGATGGTGCACTTTTCCGAAGTTGCTGTTGAGCTGCTCCACCACGGCCTTGAAGGGAACGCCTCCGTCTAAAGTAAAATTAGTCAAACTGAAATAAATAAATTTTGATTTTACCTTTGTTGGAAAGCCAAAGATAATAGTTCCCATCGCCTCCTTCCTGTGGAATAGCATTTTTGAACTGAAGCTTCCATCCGGCATGATCAACTTCGAAGTCAACATTGCACTTGAACTGTCGGAGTTTTTACTGATTTCAATATCAAAAATACTGTGCCTAAACTCCCATTCCTTGAGGTTGACCTTTCGTTCGCCAAGCGAAAACAGCTTCAGCACCTTGCGGATTTTCATCGCGTTCACCCCATCTCTTACTCCACCTTTCCAGACCTCCCGATCGTCCTCAAAGAAGTGTCCAGCGCCTCCGATAGCGCCCAACTCCTTCCTCATCTTCTCCAACTTAGGATGGGCATTCTTGGGAGCAGATTCGGTCTCCTTCTTTTCGATCTCTTCAGCCTCAGAAGCCTCAGAGTCTGAGTCAGAAATGTTGAGGGCTCCGAAATTCGAAGAGAGTCCGAATTGAGCAGCGCGTCCAGGATCAAGTCTGGTAGACGCGGAAGCCAGGTACTCGCTGCATCCTTGGAAAAAGTGTTCCATTTGAAAATCGTCTAAAATTTTTTAACTAGAATCTCACTAAACTGTCAATTCAGGCAGAACACACAGGCTTGAAGATATCTCTACACAATTTCTCAACGAAAACGAAAGAAGAAATGAGAGTC
Source organism: Oikopleura dioica (assembly GCF_907165135.1). Lineage (NCBI taxonomy): Eukaryota > Metazoa > Chordata > Appendicularia > Copelata > Oikopleuridae > Oikopleura > Oikopleura dioica. The sequence goes on from NC_137291.1 coordinate 13,987,604, forward strand.
AACCCGCGAAAATCAATTCTTTAAATGCTCCAGTTTTCCCTTTTATGATTCATTCGCGAATCTCGAAACCTGAATTTCATAGAACCTTCCAGCCAAATCTCGAAACTTTCGTGTCGAAAGACAGATAACCTTCGCTAACTTCATTTGACCTTACAAACTCGAAATTTTCCAATGTCTTCAAAACTTGTCACGCCAAAAAATATCCATCGCCGAGGTTTCTTCTTTTCCCTGCTTGTTGTCAAAAGCTCGATGTGGTGATTGAACATCAGATAAATCAAAGACCTCCAAAGACTGTTCTAAAGCGAGCGCGAACGGGTTCAAGGATGGAGCAAGAAAAACTCAAGAAAAGTAGCGGCTTTCTAAATCGCGGATCGAAAGAGCTTAGCCGCGTCATAATAATCTATCCAGCTATTAACTTTAGTGTTGAACTGATTTTCATAAACAAAACTTTTTCTTAGTAACTTCGTTCTTTTTCTCGACCAATTTTTTGGCAACAGAGCATTTCAGATTCAAATATCTTGATAATCCGTTAGACCACAAAGTCGGTTCACCGCGAAAAATCTCCCCTGAAAAATGAATAAAATAATTTAAAATGAATTTTTGCATTTTGCAAATTTGGAGTTCCAGGTCGGTTGAGTTGGAGTTTAGAGCGGAAATGCCAGGCTTTTTGCTCTTGCGGGAAGGTTTTTAGACAAGCTCTCACGAATGTAAATATTGATTGATCGGGGCTATCCGGAGTTGTTTCATTGATTCAGAATTTTCAATTTTGAGCTGGAAGCGTCAATATTTTAATTTCAAAAGAAAAATTATCAAAATAATAATTTGCAATTTTATTTTTCGAAAAAAACATCGAAAAGTCTTTCTTCTTTTTGAATTTTTGGAAATTCAAATGTCTAAATGTCTAGCTAATTAAATCTAAAATTTATTTTTTCGCACGTTTTTGCGGAAAACAGGAGAACGTGCATCATCAAATCATTTCCCCCTTTGCGGGTTAATCCGGCTAAATGAATTTATTTGACTTTTTTCGCCGCCCGTTGATGACCCGCCGACCACGTCCGTTTTTGCGCAGCTCAACCCAAAATATTCGAAAATTACATCTTCTTCCTCCTTCATTTACTGTTTTTGCGGCGCTTATGTTGCTAGATGTCTGGAAATGTCCTAATACATATGTATATCTCAAAATGTCCATTCAATATCCGTTATTTATGATTCTCTTGGCCGTTATAAAGGTCCCTAAATGTCATTCACATGGATAGATACAGTTATAACTCTAAATGTCAATAAATAAGGACAAATGTCCCTAAATGACCGTTGGATTTCTGATAGATCTTCAAATGTGACATTTGAAATGGCTTTAAATGTCGTTCAACTGAGCAGAAAACATCAACGATACATTTGATTTTTCCCAAATGTCTCTAGATGTCAATTGAGCTCAAAAAATGTCTTCGAATGTCCCCTGATGCTGTCAAAAGACTCCCTAGCTTCAGTCATTTCTTCCAATGTCCCTGGATGTCCCTGAATGTCTCTAAACTTAGAGAAACATCTTCAATGTCTAGGATTATTTTCTTAATCTCTAGATGTCTGTCGAGCCTCCGAAATGTCGTTGAATGTCAAAATCATTGGAAAATGTCCGTTCATGTCTGTAAAACATTTTGTATCTTCATTTTGACTCATCAAAAGTACAGAAGTACCATCATTTCTTTATACATTCAAAAAAGATTGTCTTCAAGCCACAAATCTGCTTTTGCTTTGTCGACAGGTTAAATCTTGATGTCGCGACACGAGTTAGCTTCGAAATTGCGCACTGTTGTAAGTTGGTTTAGCTTAGAGCGATTGTGACAGAAGCTCAGAAATTCCAGCGCTAAAATATTTACGGAAGAGAAATGCGAGTTACGGGATTTTTAGAAATCGCCGTCTCGAGAGAGAAAAAATGGAATAAAGTGGAGTCTACTCAATACGAAAAGCCACACCGTAATTGATTATGGCTTAATTAACCCTCGAATGGCAAGGCTTATCAATTTTTAGACGCGAGGGGAAATTCTAGCCTCAGCGAGAGTACTTTTCGTTAAAAAATAATTATGCAACGAATGTAATTTTGCTTCACGTGACCTTGAATTCGAAGAAATGAATTCGAAAGTGAACTGAGCGGCGCATTTTGCGGAACGGGCTGGGCCGACTCAAGTGCTCTTTGATGAGTTACCGCGGCTTGGAGAAATTAAGGCATTAGCGGAAAAAGCGATTTACGAAACGGGCGGGGTCACGAAATCGGAGTTCACGTAATTTTCAGAGAATATTTTGACGCTACGAATATCTTTCGCTACGTTGAGATTATTTGGAAGATTCTCTTCCTTGATTTCATTTTCAGAATAAAAAATAACTTCGGATAATTTCTTTGGATTTGTGCTTGACTAACTTTGATTTATTTCTCTTAAACTTATGTACAGTAAAATTCATCGACAGGGAATATTATCGGGCGATAAAATTCGTTTGAGTGGTTGTTGACGACTTTTGCCGAGGATATTTTTTCTTCATCCCATTCTAGTTTTTCCACGGCGTAACTTAGTTCAGTTATTTTGATTGATTCTTTATTAAAGATTCTTTATTATTTTAAAAATAACTTACGGTTCTTTTTTGCCGCTCACAAGATAAATCGTATTTCCAATTCGCGTTGCAGAAGAGTAAAAATGCTAAAATTCAAGCTTATTTCGCCTTGTTCAAGAAAGACTTCACATATTTATTTAGTTTGCCAACCACAGTCCATCTTGAGTCACGAAGTAGATAAACATCTTTTGAACTGTAATATTTATGATTTTGTTTGTATTCCCCTCCCAGGAGAAGATATCCGTCGAAAACTCCAATGCAGGAGTGAATATAAATTGCCCTTCAAATAATCAAATAATCAAAATTAAAATCGATTTACTTTGGAAAATCTTCCATTTCCGTCCAAGAAACGCCACCGAATTTCTCCACTTTTTTGTAGCCGTCAGGAAGTCCGGAGCTGACTGCAACTGGTTGGTCCTTGTAAAGCGCCAAGCATGAACTTCTGTGCGAGAACTTCGTCGACTGTTTTATTGAAACAGCACTTCCATCGAATTCTTCGCAGTTTTTCCACTCATCATCATCCGGAAAGCAAATCATCGCTAGAATAAATTATCAACTGCAGCACATTTAATTGAAACAATTTTACCAGATTGCTGATCAGCCGCCGTTACTACAGAAGAGCCCCAAGTATATTGATTGTTGAGTTTGACATCTAACTCCTTGATTTCACAGCCACTTATCATTCTTATCTAAGTGAATAAGCTATCATTTTTTGCTTTCTTACCCTGAGTCCATAGCCCCATCCTTCACCAAAAATATAGACTTTTCCTCGGATCAAAGCAGAGATTGCAGCGTAAAGGTAATGGAATTGATTATTCGACGAAGGGATCTTGATTGTCCGAGGATTCTCGCTTCCGTCAGGTTTAAGAACGTAGCTGAGAAACTCTGTTTGAGACTCGTAGCCAGAAAGAACCATCAATGAATTCTTCTCCCGTCCAAAGCAGTTTTCGTTTTCGAACTTGAGTTTCTCAAGATCTCTTTCATAAAATGCTATTCGTGTTTCGATTGCTTCTTTCTCGTCTTCAGTCCGCTCAAGATCAATCGTCAAAGCCTTGTCATTTTAATAAAAAATAAGCTTAAATAAAAATACCTGAGTATTTTTAAAGCATTGCGCCTTTTCTTCTTGAATTTCGTTTCTGCAATATTCGATTTCGCTTTGAAGATCAGAATTTCTAAGTGTCGCAGTTCATAAAAAAAGCAAACAAGGGTTTTCTGTTACCTGATTCTTTCAATGTCCAAATCTTCTTGAATCTCGCTTTTCTCCATTTTTGTTTCATCTAAATCTTCCTTGATTTCAGCCAAGGCAGTCTGCACTTCCTCTGTAGCTGTTTTCGATGTTCTTAGTTCTTCATTGGCAGCGATCAAATCTTCCTTCTCAGTTTGAAGCCTCTTTATTTCCGAATCTAGATTTTATAACACTCGATGAAAGATTTTCTCCAAAAATTACCTTTTTCTCGAAGCTTTTTCCACAAATTGTAATTTCTCGTATTCAGTCTAAATCAGAAATGTACATCAGAAATTCGGATAAATCGAAGTACCGTTTTTCCTCGCTAGAAAGTCTTTCATTCTCAGTTTTGAGATTCTGGGACTTTTGATTGAGAATTTCAATTTCGTCTTTCAACTTCTGATTTTCGCGTTCAAGACCGTTCGTATGCTCTTTTAGATCGTCGACCATGATACTTTTTTTAAGTTAAGAAAACCAATATTTAGCCATAAGTTAAAACAAAACCATTTTTCTGAACCTTTCCGATATTGCTCGAGATCAAGGACCGTTCTCTCTGTACAGCGACTTCGGGATTCGTCGTTTTGCCAGCAGGGACACATTTCCAGCTCACGCCGAAATTGATTCTGGCATTCGTCGACGCAATCAACGAAGATGCATTCTTTTAGGCAGCGCTTGAGTTCTTCCTCGGCCGCTTTTTTGCATTTCGCCGCCCTGTTTCTGGCAACTTTTGCCGGGCCTTTGCTGCTTTTGCAAAAAGCTGGGCATGAAAATTCAAGGCTGCATATCTTTTTTCGGGTTTACGAATAAAAATGAGCAATCTTATATCAAAAAGAAGAAAGAAAAAACCCGTGCATTTGCAGCTGAAATCAGCTTCGTAAACAGTAAAAGAAAGTAGATCATTTCTCTTTTGTTAATACTCTGGCTCTCGCTGCTGACTCTATAAGAAGAGTGAGTCACCTTCTGAGTAAATTTAATTGGAGTCTAAACAGGCGGGGTCAAGAATCAAGAGTTCACGTAAATTTCTTTATACCATCATTACTTTATACATTCAAAAAAGACTCTCTTCAAGCCACAAATCTGCTTTTGCTTTGTCGACAGGTTAAATCTTGATGTCGCCACAGGAGTTAGCTTCGAAATTGCGCACTGTTGTAAGTTGGTTTAGCTTAGAGCGATTGTGACAGAAGCTCAGAAATTCTAGCGCTAAAATATTTACGGAAGAGAAATGCGAGTTACGGCATTTTTAGAAATCGCCGTCTTGAGAGAAAAAAATGGAATCTACTCAATACGAAAAGCCACACCGTAATTGATTATGGCTTAATTAACACTCGACTGGCAATGCTTATCAATTTTTAGACGCGAGGGGGGAATTCTAGCCTCAGCGAGAGTACTTTTCGTTAAAAAATAATTATGCAACCAGGGGTCTGGATTTTGGCCAAAAATGAAAAGCGAAAGCGAAGCGAAAGCGAAAATTTTTCAAAAATTTTAAGCGAAAGCGAAGCGAAGCGAATCAAAATTTCGTGAGCGAAGCGAAGTGAATTCGCTTCGCTTCGCTCATGAGCGAATTCGCAAAGCGAATCCAGACCCCTGATGCAACTAGTTAAAATATACTTCCCGTAATCGAAAATTTCAAGAAACAAGTTTGAAAGTGAACTTTTGTGGAACGGGCTGGGCGGATTCAAGTGCTCTTCGCGGCTTGGAGAAATTAAAGCATAAGCGGGAAAAGCGATTTACGAAACGGGCGGGGTCACGAAATCAGAGTTCACATGATTTTAACAGAAAATTTTAGGATCTTTCGCTACGTTAAGAATGATGGAAAATTCTCTTCCTTGATTTCACTTTCAGAACGAAAAGTCAAGATTAGAAACTTCCGATAATATCTTGAAATTTGTTCTTTACTTAATTTGATTTATTTCTGTAAAAACTTATGTACAGTAAAATTCATCGACAGGGAATATTATCGGCCTCCAAAATGGATTTGAGTGGTTGTTGATGACTTTTGCCGAGGATATTTCTTCTCCATCCCATTCAAGTTTCTCCACGGCGTAACTAAGTTCAATTATTTTGATTGATTCTTTCAAAAAACTTACGGTTCTTTTTTGCCGCTCACAAGATAAATCGTGTTTCTGATTCGCGTTGCAGAAGAGTACCAATGCTAAAATTAAAGCTAATTTCGCCTTGTTTAATAAAGACCTAACATATTTATTGAGCTGGCCAACCACGGTCCATCTTGAGTCACGAAGTAGATAAACATCTTTTGAATTGTAATATTTGTCATTTTCTTCGTAATTACCTCCCAGGAGAAGATATCCGTCGAAAACTCCAATGCAGGAGTGTATGTAAATTGGCCTAAAATCATCATATAATAAAAATTAAAATCGATTTACTTTGGAAAATCTTCCATTTCCGTCCAAGAAACGCCATCGAATTTCTCCACTTTTTTGCGGCCCTCAGGAAGTCCGGAGCTGACTGCAACTGGTTGGTCGTTGTAGAGCGCCAAGCATGAACTTCTGTGCGAGTATTTGGTCGAAGGTTTTATTGAAACAGCGCTTCCGTCGAATTCTTCGCATTTTTTGAACTTTTCATCATCCGGAAAGCAAATCATCGCTAGAATAAATGAACAACTGCAGCGCTTTCAATTGTAACAATTTCTTACCAGATTGTTGATCAGCCGCCGTTACTACAGAAGAGCCGAAGTAATATCGATTGTTGAGTTTGACATCTAACTCCTTGATTTCACAGCCACTTATCATTCTTATCTAAGTGAATTAGCTATGATTTTAGTTATTTTCCGCACTTCTTACCCTGAGTCCATAGTCTGAGCCGCTTAGTTTACCAAAAATGAAGACTTTTCCGCGGATCATAGCGGAAATCGAAGCGTAAAGGAACTGAGAGCTATCAATTGAAGAAGGCATCTTGATTGTGCGAGGACTCTCGCTTCCGTCAGGTTTGAGCACGTAGCTTAGATACTCAGTTTTTGATCCATAACCAGTAAGAACCATCAAGGAATTCTTCTCCCGTCCGTAGCACTTTTCGCTTTCTGCTTTGACTTCGTCGATCTCTGTTAGTCTATATGATAATTGTTTTTGGAGTTTTTCTTTTTCTTTTTGTGCTTCTTCAAGTTTTTCTTCCATCAATAAATTATTCTTTCTAAGCTCTTCGTTTTCTTGTTGAAGCCGGAGAATATCAACGAAACATTCAAAATGCTGTTTAAACCCCCTGCCCCCATCAAGAATCGTGAAAATCGGGCTCTTTAGTGAACGTTTTTCTCAAGAACTACCTTGGGTAGACCCTTTATTTCAATTGCAAGCTCTTGTTTGAACCCTCGCCTGCAACCGCGTTCCTTAAGATGATCTTACGATCAACAACTTAAGGTTATACAGGCCCTTAAATATAAGGTTGTTAAGTGCAGGTTTTTTTCGGGTTTTAAAGTGGGGTATACCGTATACGGTATACCCTTAATTTTTTTTCAGGATAAAGTTAAGGCCCTAAGCTACGACCGTTTGCTTTTTGAGAGTTTTTGGTCTACGAACTTAAGGAGGACAGCCCCTTTAAAATTTTAAAGTCGAATCTAAGTCGAATTTTCGGATATATATTTTCAGTAATTATTACCTAAATTGCGCTGAATTACGTTTTATACTCGTGTTTATGATAGTAATAGTTTTTATGGTTGGTATACCCTTAATTATCATTTAAATAGCGTAATAAAGATTTTTATGAAATGTACAATGTTAATTTCCAATTTTTGAAGCCAAATCCTGCCAAAATTTTCTATAGGAGCAAAAAAAAAATTCTGAATAAAAGTTCTTCCTCGTGGTCTTAACTACCCAAAAAGGCAAAAAAATTTTGATAATTATGACTTTTTTCATCTTGATGGGGAGGGGGTTCTTTAACTGCACAAGCAGTTATCTGGCCAGCAAATTGTATTCATCTTTTCTGATTTCTAGCAACAGTACCTGAAGCTGCAGCATTTGTGGAATTGTCCTGCGAATCCGAATGAGGACTCATTTTCGAAAGAATTAAAGGCGTAACGATTCCATGGATTGTCAAAAGAGCCACTGCGATCTTCAAAACCAGCGAAAGACCTTTTACTTTATTCATGCACGATTTTTTATCCTTTTTATCCTTTTTGTCCTCCTTTTTTGTTTCGTTGTTGATTTGCTGATTAACGTTGACGACGACATTCAACGGAACAGATGAAGGATCCTCTGAACTCTCTTGCTTTTTTAAACTTAATTTTTCCTTCATTTCACGATTTTTTCGAGTATCTTTTTCTGCTAACCGGAGTTTACGGTGACTCGGCTATGATATTCTCAATTTGCAATTACAGTGAATATCATATTTACAGAATGAGCAATTTAGCGAAACGGCCCCATTCGAGTGCCACCTCAATATTTTGGGAGATCTTGGATTTTTTGCAGAGAAATAATCGCATCTTTTGCTAGTTGGAGAATTTTTCAATAGTGTCTTCCTTGATTTCCTTGAAAAAGGGATAAAACTTGGAGAAAACTCTTCTCAGAAAAGCAAAAAATAAAGATAATTAATAGTTGAAAATAAGAATCAAAGTAAAAAAATAAAATCAAAATGAACTTTTTGGAAACTTTGCAAAATCATACGCATCAACAAAGTGGCAATGAATATACCATGTAGATGAAGGTAAAGTCAGCTCTTTTTGAATAATCCAGCGACGATTTTACGGCTCATCTGGGTTTCGAAGAAATTCATCATTTTTAATAGAAGTTAGAAGTTAATAGAATAAGCCGGAATAAGCGGTTATTTTGTTCAACCACGATTTCAGCTAACTCGAGCCGCAGCTTATCAAAAATTAAATGCGGCCAGCAAAGAAAATAAATTAGAATAAAAAAAGTGTCGTCTTTCCACTTGATACAATGGCCTTGTGGATCCGGCCGATTTCTCGAGCGCGATGAATGATTCTTTCTGACGGAATTCTGCATAAAGCAGGTTTTACCTTTCGGTGAAAACAACGAAGAGAAAAATCATTTTTTCAGATGAAGGAGAGCCGAAGTTAATTTTGAGCAGAAGAAACGCGAGAAACTAGCAAACAAATTAATTGTACAGTTAACTTCTGGGAGAACGCCGCTTAAAAAAAGGAACAGCATATGAACTGTACATTATGAAAAATAAAAATTGTGAAAATAAAAGCTCAACTTATTCCAAGGCAAAGAAAAAGCTCTGACATTAAGAAAAAGAGCACGAACGGAGAGTAAACTTTCCAGCTGTCAGACAAGCAACATTCGAAGTCTTTTCGCACTTTTTTCCATAATACCGTAGTTTTTTCTCTCTCAGAGATCACTCGCCATGGTTTTTGAAGAAGAAAATGAAGGAATTGAAAATGCGATTTTCAAAACAAAAATCACGGTAATTTTTATCTTTATTTGTGATCATCTGATAGGGATGATACTGTTCAGCTAAAAAGTTTAATGGGCATTACAGCCAGCTCAATCATCTTACTAAAAATAAATTTCAAAAATAGTGCCTCGACTGTGACTGCATCGGGACCCTGAGAAAAAAGGGCAAGACGGTTTATCTTTTTCCGGAAGAAATTCTGACAATCCGAAGCATTCGCACTCAAGAATATGATATCAAGAAGAAGGAGAAAACATGGAAAAAAAAGGTCACTGCGAAAGTGAGCTTGGCGAAACACGGGAACGCCACCGATCCACAGCAGTTCAGCTATTTGACTCTTGGCACCATTTTCTGGGTCACTGTTATGCTCATAGGTACCCTCTCGAGTAATTAAATTAATAATTAAATATCTAATTTCGCAAGCAAACTTCGCCTCTTTGGAAAAATCCCGCGGCGTTACGACTTTTCTGACGTCGAGCTGTCACCGAAACTACAAGAAATGCGTTAAAATCTCGACAATGGACTTTTGCGGCCATCTAATGAAGCAATGCCGTGACACCAAGGAGTTTATCCTTCCTGAGCCGGTTTCGAAGGTCGAGCCTGTCAAAGCGGCGCCGCTTGTTTTTTCACAGGCAGAAAACGAAGTGAATCTCCGCCGCTGCCAGAAGAAACGCTTTTACGACCAGAAAGTCTGCCGCCATCTCTGCTCGAACACGCTGGTTTTGAAATCAACGAGGACCAACCCAATCACGCCCTGCGAGTCAATCTGCTTTGGGCTGACTAGAAGTTTCGATTCCGCCGGAGAAGTTTGCCCATTTCAGAAGTACTGTTCCAAAGGTTGTCCGTGTCCTCATTACGAATGCGAGAAGTTGGAGTCGCCTCAAAAATTTGTTCCAGTTTTTGATCTCCGAAAATCTGAAAATAGTTTAAACTTGTCAGAGCCTATCTTTAACATATCATCTACAACCCAGTTGACATCAACTGAGTCAACTTCGACGACTTGGTCAACAATGTCGTCTTCACCGCAGTCATTATCCACTTGGTCAACTCCACCAAGAACAACATTAACATCTCCAATAACAACTTCAACTCCGTCAACGATGTCTTGGATCAACTCAACTACCCAATCAAATGGAACAGAAAGTGAACCTGAAGAACAAAAATTTGCGATTTTATTGGCCGATTTTTATGAAAGAAATCAATCAAAAACGACAAATGCCTCAGATTTTTTGTTTTCTTATGAACGGTTTTGATCAATCTAAAAGAATGTCATCAAAGCTAAATTGTGTTAGCATTCAAAAGTCTCCCGGTAAAAATCCTTCAAACCAAAAAAGTCGACCGGTACTACTTTTCTCAACGGTGAGCATTACTTGATCGATGCCTTTGGAAACTTGTTGAAAATGAAAGAAAATGGCGATGCCCCGATTTACGTTCCGAATCGACGAAAAGATTTGTACGCATTTCATTTATATATTCTTTAAAGATCAAAGTTTGGATCGCGACAAAAGCCAAGTCTTTTGTTTGGCATAAAATTGTGTCGCCAAGGCGCCTATAATGTTTCGTTTTAAAGAGGCCGCTTCGTTTTCCACTTTGGATCGTCGATTGGAACTCACCATATTGAGATTCGCCTTAAAGACAGAGATCGAAAGATCTTCCCCGTCGTTGTTATCTGAAAACGGTCGAAAATCAGATGAACACTAAAAAGATTATTTGATAGGTCAAGAATGCCTCCACCCTGTTGTGGTCCTGTTCTACTCTCTAGTCCTACTGTAGCCTCTTGATAACACGGAAAAGGGTAGTTTAGGTTTTGTATTCCAGTTAGGTGAACACTGACTTTACACTTGATTTAGTATGAGTTGCACAGACTGAACGCAGTGGAAAAGCGGCGGGCGACTTTAGATCTCAATCAGATTCAACGGCTTCTTTCTGACCTAACAGCTCCTCAGTCTTCGAAGTCTTCTGACGATTGAAGACTCTTGAATTCAAGAAAGAAGTGTAGAGATGATTCAGCGGAAGATGTCCAACAGGAGAAGAGATGAAAGCAGGGTTGAGCCAAGCATCTCAATTTGCGATTGGCGTTGAGAAGATCGAACCAAGCGAGAATCAAATATGCAGTCAATTGGCCCAACAAGAAGATTAACCTTGGTTGGGCACTCATGTTTTGGAACGATGAGTGGCGCGTTAGCAACTTGGTTTGAGCATTGTTCCAGTTGGCAATTTTCGGCAAGGCATGAATTTGTAAGAAGGTTCTAGATGAAGCAGACGGGCGGTTCCGCATCGAGATAAGTACAGTGAAATTCTGATTATCGTAGCAATTGAATTCTCGCTATTTTTGGACCAGTGTGCGTACAAAAATTTTGGTGAACTGAAGCTCTTTTGAGCCAGAGGCGCTGAGGCGTAGCTTAAAAGAACATCAGAAGCAGCATGGTCGAGCAGTTCGCTGTAGCTATCTTTAGATGAATAAGACGAGTCAGCACTTGCATCAGCTGGCTTTCGCTCGGATTCCTGTGTTGAAGTAGGGTCGACGGCGTGTCTGTTATGCGACTTTTGAAGAGATTCTAGATCTGGCGAGTTCAACGGAAAGTGCGTGTGAATCGCGACCAAAACTTGGAGTGTGGTGTCTGTTTGAGCATCAAGAAGCAGTCATTTCTCCAAAATGCTACTGGCCAAAGACATCTTCGCGGCAACAGCAAAAATTTAATCTGTTTCTCAGCAGTTGTAGATTTTTAGACGTTCATCGTGGTTGAGAGTCTCAACTTGAGACAAGCCTCACTTACAGATTCATGATCGCTTGCATTGATGGTGCGAAGAATCAGCCGATTCACTCTCGCGCCAATCTCGGCGGGAAAGGAGAAGGAGAATTCGCGGGAGACGATGAAGTCGAGAAGGTCCGATTGAAGTCGACAAGTGTATTCAAAGTCGGCAGTATCGATGAGTTCATCGGGGTGCAGAATTACGTGAGTCATGAAGTGCAGATGCGCAGTGAATCATGAGCAGCAGCGTAGTCGGCGGAAATGGGGGCGATCAGCGATTCAAATGGATTTCCTCGCGTTTGAAACCCAGCGGACTTGTGGAAATAACTGGTCGGGTTCTTGAGCAATCGTTGAGCTGCCGAAGATCAACGGCGGCAGAAGAAGAAGCTTTTCTACCTATGGAGTGCGCTGAAGTTGATTCCAAGTCGAATAGCTTCGAGCGGCGCGATTCCGCGTCTTTTTCAAGCTCCAGCTGTTTCGGGCGACGTTGATGCAAGTGATGAGGAGGTGGTATGCGGTCATGTGGGTATTATACCCACGTTCACTGTTCAACTCTGACGTTGGTATTTAAACCCTCGCTCACTCTTTTTTCCGAACATGGGTATTCGATACCCACGTTCGCTCTTACTGGCGAACGTGGGTTTTTTTCAGGCTTTTTGAAAACAGTTCCGTTCTAGAGTCTCATCTGTTTTGATAAAGGCGGGAAAGAAATCGATCGAAAAGGTTCATTTTATAGCTCTGATTTGAAATATTTTGGAAAATCCTTCAAGACAGGCGCGTAGCGCATACCGTCTCCAGCTTCGGCCGCAGAACCAAGCCGTCTTACACCCTTTACGCTGGACTTTTATTTTCGAGGTGAAACGTGGATGTGATCAGAGTTGGAAATGTAGTAACAGGTTGCTACTACATACTACCATTACTACCACCAGAACACAGCGCTCAATAATACCTCTACTACATACTACCTCTACTACCTCGATTTTCAAAAACGGCTACTACATACTACCATTACTACAAAAAAATGTAGTATGTAGTACCGATCAGATCTGGTAAACTAGGCGGTGAGGATGACGTGGCCTCCGATTTAACCAATGAGAGCCAGCCCTTGCTCTCTCGGTCTGAGAGGGCTTCAGACCCAGATTTGCAGCCGCCTTAACTACCAAATCTGATCGGTATGTAGTAAGGAGTTTACTACCATCATGTGATACCGTAGAGGAGTTCAACAACGGCACTAACAAGTTAAAGTTGACCCAGCGAGGCGGGCTAGAAGATGACGAATCGAGCAGTACGTCTCGGGAAGTTTGAGTCGACCAGTGCGAGGCAGTGGCAGAAAGGGCGCTTCCGTTGGCGTCGTTGGTGTCGAAACAAGTTAGTTTAGGTCATGAGTTGAGCGGCAGAATTTCGGTAGTGCTTAACTTGGCGGCAGAATCGATAAAGTCGAAACGAGTACCTGCGTTGACTCCGAGTAATAAACTGATCAAGTTTATTTACTCCTTCAGGGGCATTGTGAGAAGCAAATTAAGGCAGTTCCGAGGTAAGAATCACCGTTCGTGGTGGAGCAAGTATCAGCAGAAATGCAGCGGTTCAAAGGTCTCCAGAAGTCTCCAAGATCGCGTTGTAGCCGAGTGAAACCAGGCGATCGAAAGCGTGTTACTTATCGTGAAGTATTCCAGTGTCCGGCAAAAGCAATGAGCACATCTGTTGTCACCAGTTGATATGTCCGAAGTGCCTTCTTAGTTCACGAGGTCTTGCTCTACTCTCTAGTCTATTTGTAGCCTCTAGATAACACGGAAAAGGGTAGTTTAGGTGTTGAATCCAAGTTAGGTGAACACTGACTTTACACTTGATTGTGTATAAATTGCACAGACTGAACGCAGTTAAAAAGTAGCGGACGCCTACAGATCTCTCTCAGATCTTACGGCTTCCTGCTGACCTAATATTATTAGAAATTTTTGACCAATAAAAGCTCCCCAAGCGGCCGTCTAGACAAGTGTTACTATTACGCGCCTGATTATAACCTTAACAGATTCGAGGAAGCCCAAGGTGAGAATCAGCTGTTAAATTTTCCTTGTTCCTTGACACTTAAGGCTACATCGCGAGCAACCACGTCAACGCTCGAACATCTTCAATCAGCTTCGGCGGCACATTTATTTTGATGAGCTTGAGACTCGGCACAAACTGGATCACCATCTCGAAAACAGTCGCTCTTAACTCAATCCGAGCAACAGAGCAGTTGGAGAAGGGCTGGAGAAAAGACGAAATCACTGTTCCAGCTATGTTTCGCGACTTTGATCCAGTGCACGTGATTCCTCTGGAACGGATTCAAAAGATATTTTCTACTTGCCCTTTCGGTTTTTTCTGTGAATCCTAAAAGATCGACCTCGGTCAGTTGATGCTCATTCTCGTCACTAGAAGCATTGCCCTCTCCAACACGCAATACTCACTTTTACTCGAAAAAGAGGGAAAATTCCTGACGCTCGGCAATGAATGGATCGGCTCCTTGGTCAAGTACGAGCGAGAATCGCGTTGTTTCTCTGGTTTGTACGCTCCGAAAGATTACGCTTATTCAAATGCCTTCGGAACCAACAACGACGAGTGTGAGTATTTCATCAATGGCTTCATAAACAACGATCGTATTTATCTCCAGAATATTGTTTTTGATACAACTTTTGAAATTTTTTTCGACTTCGGAGAGGATCTTAATTTTTAAAGTATCGTCGTTATTTAACTTTGATTATCTTATGCTCTAATACCATAAGTTGTTGCCCGTAAGTCTCTAGATATAAGTTCATCCTCTAAAAAGATCACATCGAGCTCGATTTCCGACAACAAAGTGCTGAAAACAAAATGCTTGTGACTAGCAACCCGTATTTCGAATTCCACTTAGATGTCTTTCCGTACTTTGCGAAAAACGCTGTCAAAACACAAACTGGTTTTCCGCAATCAGGCGAGGCTCTTGAGCAAACAAGCATAATCTTTTAGTAGCAAGTCGTTACCAACAGGCTTTTAGTAACAGCGGTAAACGGAGCCCGAAAAGCAAGCAGTTTGTCTCCACCGTATCCACTGGCGATTCTGCCCGATTTCCCTTTTTCGT
Source organism: Oikopleura dioica (assembly GCF_907165135.1). Taxonomy (NCBI): domain Eukaryota; kingdom Metazoa; phylum Chordata; class Appendicularia; order Copelata; family Oikopleuridae; genus Oikopleura; species Oikopleura dioica. The sequence goes on from NC_137291.1 coordinate 14,002,641, forward strand.
CTTTCAATGAGTCACTATTCCATATTTCTTCTTTCGAGCTGGACTTTAACGAAACGCGAAAACTCACTCTGGATATAAAGGAAAGAGTCTAAATTTTAACGCTGATATCAGAATTTCTAATCGAAAATATTCTCGACTCTCAGAAGACCAAATCGTTTCTCACAAAAGCTTCGAAAATTCTGGAATTTCGATCTTATAATGAAAAATCTATCATCGCAATTAAAACTTACGAAAACAGCTCGATAGCGATTTTTTCCGATTTTTTCGATGAATCGATCATGTTAGACGATCAGTTAAGCACGAATTGGACATCTCTTGAATTCGTTTTCAAAGTCGAAGACGACTCACTATTTTTCCTTGCTGTGAGGAAAAGAGGCGAGGAAATAGCAACAAGGCAAATGAACGAGCTTCAAACTATGGGAGAAAAGAGAATCAGAGTTTTCAAATTCGACGACGAAACCGAAATCAAAAATGTTTTTTTCTATCAAAATCGACCGAGTCAGATTCTTGTTATCTTATCTGAACCAACGGAATCACCAAACCATTATGCTCTGTTTGGAGACGGCTTTAAAAACGAAAATGCAAGCATGATTGTTCCAACGATTCTTCAGAACAAAATCTATTTCTCTAAAGCTGCTCTTGTGAAAGGCCAGTTGCATCTTTTCGGCGGCGCTCAGAGGAGTAAACTAGTAGACTGCTCTTTGAAACTCCTTCTTGACTATTTTTTAGATAATTATTCTTGTCGAATGCGAATTTAGGCTTCTCCCGATTCGGCTTCGGAATAAATATTATGGTGGAAGCAGTGCGCTTACAATTTCAAACGGAACTGAAGGTTCGTCGCAAGAATATATTATTATTTTTCACACTTTTCAGCTCTTGTTTGTTTTGATGGTGTAACAGACAAGAAGTGCGAGATTTTTAACGGCACTGCTGTTGAAAAACTCGCATTCGAAGTAAGAGAGGGGCACTGGGCAGGTGGACTTGCTCATTTTAAAGGACGGCCAACAGCAGTCGGCGGTCAAAATTATCCTGAATCGAACCAAGGATATACGGAAACCCTGACTAAAAATGGCTGGGAAAAACTGCGTCCTCATCCAAGGTTATTTTATTTTGCAAATTTTTTATTCAGCATGATTTAAGATGGATACAGGGTTTTTCTGTTGTTGGATTGCCGTCGGGATCAATTGCTACGTTGGGAGGTTGGGATATGGAGAAATTAGAAAATTTCATGAAGATTTTCGTTTTGAATGAATTTGAAAAATGGACAATAATTGGAAATTTGCTTCAAGTAAGTTCATTTCGGGGTATTTTGAAAATTTGATAATATTTATTATTTTAAAAAATCTATATTTTTCAGCCTTGTTTCGCTGGATCGGCAATTCAAGTCCGCGACGCTATATATTCATTCCCTGGAGAGAGCGACGAATCGACTCGAATGATCCAACGCGTAAATCTAGGTAAGTTTGACCAGTTTGTGAAAAAACTTCTTTCGGAAAGCTTTCGATAATTTGAAGAGAAAAGTGATCAGTTGATGTTAAAGACGGAGACAATATTGTTGCAGTCGAGTTTGTTGGAGAACATGATAAATATTATTACTCCCCGATTCTGTTCATGTCGCCTTCGAATTTCTGCACCGCCAAAGATGATTAACGTCCTAATCAATAAAATTTTTTACAAAATGATTTTCAAACTATTTGTTCAATTAAAAATTTTTCCAAATAATCACTGAATAATATAAAATTTGTTAATAAAATCAACGAATCACTAGGTCAAAACTCAAAAACTACAAATTATTTTACATGTTATTTATTTAAGAGACTCTTTATACTGTATTAAAGATCTTACACACTACAGTTTTCCGCAGGTGAGCAAATTTTCGACGACTCTGGATTTGAACCGACTCAGAAATGACGAGGAACTAGAAAAACGCCGGAAAAAGGAGCAAAACTCTGCGCAGAACCATCAATTATCGACTGTCCGATGAGTCGTCTCCTTTTACTGATTTTTTTTATATGATATTAAGCTGACCAAGAATTTCAATTGAAATAGGCTGCTCCTGGATCGCCCGAAATCCTGGATCGCCCGAATCCTGAATCGCCCGTTTTCCTTGATCGCCCAAATCGGGCGATTCAGGATTCCGGGCGATCCAGGATTTTGATTTTGAAATTGAAATTTGATGATGAACGCGACGTTTATTGGAACACTCTGAAGTTCAGAGTCTGAACGTAAGGCCAGGACACAGGAGGTGACAAGCCGAGAGTCAATAGATGCAAGGGACCACACCGCCGGTGCGGACTCCTGTAAAGAGAACTAATGAACACAAGTTTGAGCAAGACTCGGTGTGAGCCTTGACTTTAACGCAAGGTGAGTTAACATAATCATTTAGTCTCTAAAATTTATGATACGTTATAACGTAATCATTTACATATAATTTTTGATAAGAATTTGAAATTCGTTCAGAACTGAAATCAGCTGCATTTTCAAAGAGGCAATGAATAAAGATGAAGTCAAAGTCAGCTCTTCTTTTTGAATAATTCAGCGACGATTTTACGGCTCGTCTGGGTCTCAAAAAGATTCATCATTTTTAATAAAAGTAATTCGATAATAACAAATTGCAGCAGCTCTATTTTAACTAGCTCATCTTTTCTCTCTTTCCATTTTTCTGAGAACGATAGGCAAAAGGTTAAGTTTTCCTGAAATGGAGCGGCAACGATAAGTCGAAATAAGCGGTTATTTCGTTAAATCACGATTTTAGCTATTATAAATGGATGATTTTTTTTTTGGCGAGATTCTGCCCGAAGCAGGTTCTATCTTTTGGTGAAAACAACGAAGGGGAAAATCATATTTTTGAGATGAAGGAGAGCCGGAGTAAATTTTGAGCAGAAGAAACTCGACAAACTAGCAAAAGAATAAATTGTACGGTCAACTTGTGGAAGCCAGCCGCTTACAAAAAGAATCAGCATATGATTTTTAACAACTGTACATTTTGAAAAATAGAAATTAAGAAAATAAAAACTCAACTTATTCCAAGGCAAAGAAAAGGCTCTGACATTAAAAAAAGAGCACGAACGGAGAGTAAACTGTCCAGCTGTCAGACAAGCAATGTCCGAAGTCCTCATAAACGAGCTTGTTTTAACTTTTTTCGCAAAACAGCTTTTTCTCAGAGATCACTCGTTATGGTTATCGAAGAAGAAAATGCAGGAATTGAAAATGCGATTTTCAAAACTAAAATCAGGGTAATTTTTATCTTTATTTGCGATCATCTGACAGGGATGATACTGTTTAGTTACAAAGTTTAATGGGCATTACAGTCAGCTCAATCATCTTACTAAAAATAAATTTTGAAATTAGTGCCTCGACTGTGACTGCATCGGGACCCTGAGAAAAAAGGGCAAGACGGTTTATCTTTTTCCGGAAGAAATTCTGACAACCCGAAGCATTCGCACTCAAGAAAACGATATCAAGAAGAGGGAGAAAACATGGAAAAAAAAGGTCACTGCGAAAATGAGCTTGGCGAAACACGGGAACGCCACCGATCCGCAGCAGTTCAGCTATTTGACTCTTGGCACCATTTTCTGGGTCACTGTTATGCTCATAGGTAACCTCTCGAGTAATTTAAACATCTATTTTTGCAAGCAAACTTCGCCTCTTTGGAAAAATCCCGCGGCGTAACGACTTTTCTGACCTCGAGCTGTCACCGAAACTACAAGAAATGCGTTAGAATCTCGACAATGGACTTTTGCGGTCATCTAATGAAGCAATGCCGTGACACCAAGGAGTTTATCCTTCCCGAGCCGGTTTCGAAGGTCGAGCCTGTCAAAGCGGCGCCGCTTGTTTTTTCACAGGAAGAAAACGAGGTGAATCTCCGCCGCTGCCAGAAAAAACGGTTTTACGACCAGAGAGTCTGCCGCCATCTCTGCTCGAACACGCTGGTTTTGAAATCAACGAGGACCAACCCAATCACGCCCTGCGAGTCAATCTGTTTTGGGCTGACTAGAAGTTTCGATTCCGCCGGAGAAGTTTGCCCATTTCAGAAGTACTGTTCCAATGGTTGTCCGTGTCCTCATTACGAGTGCGAGAAGTTGGAGTCGCCTCAAAAATTTGTTCCAGTTTTTGATCTCCGAAAATCTGAAAAAAGTTTAAACTTGTCAGCGCCTTTCTTTAACATGTCATCTACAACCCAGTTGACATCAACTGAGTCAACTTCGACGACGTGGTCAACAATGTGCTCTTCAACCAAGTCAACAACTTCGGCGACAACATCTTCAATAACATCTTCAACTCCGTCAACGTTGTCTTGGATCAACTCAACTACCCAATCAAATGGAAGCGGCGCAGAGCTGATAGAAAGTGAACATGAAGAAGCAAATTTTACGATTCTTTTGGCCGATTTCAACGGACAAAATCAACCAAGGGGGACAAATGCCTCAGATTTTTTGTATTCTTATGAACGGTTTTGATGAATCTAAAAGAATGTCATCGAAGCTAAATTGTGTTAACATTCAAAAGTCTCCCGGTAAAAATCATTTAAACCAAAAAAGTCGACCGGCACTACTTTTCTCAACGGTGAGCATTACTTGGTCGATGCCTCTGGAAACTTGATGAGAATGAAAGAAAATGGCGATGCCCCGATTTTAGTTCCGAATCGACGCAAAGATTTGTACGCATATCATTCATATATTCTTTAAAGATCAAAGTTTGGATCGCGACAAGAGCCAAGGCTTTTGTTTGGCATAAAATTGTGTCGCCAAGGCGATAATTATTTTTCGTTTTAAAGAGGCGGCTTCGTTTTCCACTTTGGATCGTCGATTGGAACTCACCACATTGAGATTCGCCTGAAAGACAGAGATCGAAAGATCTTCCCCGTCGTTGTTATTTGAAAACGGTCGAAAATCAGATGAATACTAAAAAGATTATTTGATAGGTCAAGAATGCCTCCACTCTATTGTGGTCCTGCTCTACTCTCTTATCTAACTGTAGCCTCTAGATAACACGGAAATGGGTAGTTTAGGTGTGTTTTTCCAGTTAGGTGAACACTGACTTTACACTTGATTTTGTATGAGTTGCACAGACTGAACGCAGTGGAAAAGCGGCGGGCGACTCAAGATCTCAATCAGATCTAACGGCTTCTTGCTGACCTAACAGCTGCTCAGTCTACGAAGTCTTCGGACGATTGAAGACTCTAGAATTGAAGAGAGAAGTGTAGAGATGATCCAGCGGAAGATGTCCAACAGGAGAAGAGATGAAAGCAGTGCTGAGTCAAGCGTTACAATTTGTGATTGGCGTTGAGAAGATCGAACCAAGCGAGTAGAAAATATGCGGTCAATTGGCCAAACAAGAAATCTTGGTTGGGCGCGTTACTTTGATTGGCGCGTTAGCGACTTGGTTTGAGCATAGTTCCAGTTGGCTTATCAGAACCTGTTGCCAATCAAAGGCGCAACTTTGACGGAGGTTTTGAATATCATCCAGCTCCCCAAATTTTCGGCAAGGCATGAAGTTCGAAGAAGGTTCTAGATGAAGCAGACGGGCGGTTTCGCATCGCGTCCAGGTGAGCATTCCCAAATACATATTTCTTCTCCAATGAGCATTCGAAGTCCTAGAAATGTCGAAATTGACGAGAAGAGTACAGTTTACTTGGGATGATCGTAGCAATTGAATTCTCGCTACTTTTGGACCAGTGCGCGTCCAAAAATTTTGGAGAGCTGAAGCTCTTTTGAGCCAGAGGCGCTTGGGCGTAGCTGAAAACGACGTCAGAAGCAGCATGAAATTTCAGATGAATTTCAGATGAAATCGACGCGTCAGCACTTACATCAGCTGGCTTTAGCTCGGGTTCATGTGTTGAAGTGAACGGCGTGTCTGTTATGTGATTTTTTATCAAGGAAAGTGCGTGTGAATCGCGACCAAAAGTTGGAGTGTGGTGTCTGTTTGAGCATCAAGAAGCAGTATTTTCTCCAAAATGCTCCTGGCCAAAGATATCTTCGCGGAAACAGCAACAATTAAATCTGCTTCTTAGCAGTTGTAGATTTCCAGACATTCATCGTGGTTGAGACAAGCCCCACTTAAAGACTCATTAGCGCTTGCATTTATAGTGCGAAGCATAGTTGGAAAAAACACCCGAAACTCGCGTGCGCGTGCGTGCTCGTACGCTTTAAAAAATAGGAGTGCGCGTGCGTGCGTGCACGGACGTGCAAACACGCGTGCGTATTTTTCAAGGTATATTTTCGAGTTTTTTTGGCGAAAATTGAGGTTTTTCCAAGTAATTTTCTTATGAATAATGTTTTATAAACACTTTATACCTATAAACGCTTATCAAGGGCTTTTCAAAAACACCAAAAAACTATTTTTCTTCGTTGAGATATTCGCAAAAATTTCGAGGAAGGAGAAAAAACTCCAAATTTCGAAGAAAAACCCTTTTTTCCTATTCGCACGCGTGCGCACATGCGCGCTCTTTTAAGGGCAACCGGGAGAAAAATTCTGTGCACAGAACTATTCTGTGAAAAACAGAATTATTCTCACGATAAGACCTCCCCTTTTCGGGAAAATAATTCTGTGAAAAAAATTTTTTTGGCTAAAACAACTATTAAACTGCGAATGAAGAAGTAGTTTGCTGCTAAAAATGAGTCCCAGCGGAAGAAAATGCGCGCAAGGGCCGTAGGCCCGTAGCGTGCTTCATAGCCTCTTCGGTTCAGCTTCTATTAACAAACTACAGTCTGAAGCACTTTTAAGGCCGACCCTTTTAAGGCCAGTTTTTCGGAAAACCCCCAAAATCTGTCATCCCAGAAAAATCCATTTTAAGGCCATTTTTTTCAATTGTTATTCAAAATCCGAAAATTTCTCTTAAAAAAGCTAGTTATATTCGACTGCGTCTCCGGCCATTTTGAAGTCAATGGCTTCTCAGCGTTGGCATTGTCTGTCCCTTGAACTTGAGGCACTTTTATACTCTCTATCAATGTTGCAGGACGTGTTTCATCAATTTGAAACGCTAGGAAATGCTCGACCAATTTTTCCTCTTGTTTCTCCAGAAAACTTTCTCGAGATCTTCAAACTGCTCGATTTTTTTCTTCAAAATCATCCTCTTGAAGTAGTCCTGTGTTGAGCCATGATCGCTTGAAGATTGCAGGGTTCATGTTAATGAGGATTTCGTTCCCCTGATCCACGAGATCTTCTTCCTTGATGTTCGAGTGATCATGTTCGACGACGAAATCTTTAATGTAAACGCGGATCTTTTTCTAAAGGCCACAGAATGCGACGTCATCAAGAGGTTGATGAAAGCCTTATTAATTTTTAATAACTTTTTGTCCAAAAAAGGTAAAAATTTGTTGTCATCCGACTCGGGACAAAAAATATCCATTTTAAGGCCACTTTTGAAATTCGCTGTCATCCGAAAATCGGCCTTAAAAGTGCTTCACACTCAGTGTGACACACTGTACCATTAATATAGATTGTTTTTGCTGCAAGATTCGAAGACCAACTGAAGTCAATCCTTTTCTACTCTTAGACATGAGTTCCAAAGTATTACCGCGATTTCATTCGGACTGACTGCAAGCGAGTGAGGGCGCTCGGGCGCAAGGCCAAGGGGAAATTTCGCTTTCGGACTTTTCGAACTCTCGCTCTGGGCGAAAAGTGGCTCCGGCGTCAGGCGTTAATCCCTTCAAAGGGATCTCGCGCTTCCATTTTAAAGCTAAATAATAACCCAAATATCTGTTTCGTGAGAAATAAATTTAAATTTAAAAAAATTTGCGGAATCAGCCTGTTTATTTAATAAGGAATATTTTAATACCAATCATCGTTGTTTTTTGGTAATTGGAAATAACTTATTTCTGACAAACGATATGAATAGAAAATTGTTTTGAACGCGGAGCGGCGCGCGACTGGACTTACTACCATGGAGTTGAGCTCTTTAGGGAGATAGGAGAATCTGTGCGTTAGAAAAAGCGGCTTTGATTTTCTAACTTGGTCTTTGAGCGCGCGCAATTCAGCGCCTAACTCTTGCCTGCTCTTTCATTGGCCAACCGCCTCAAAATCTCGAAATTCATTTCTTCATAATTCCCAGATTCTTCTGAAGCGCCCAACACGAGCGAAGGAAATATTCTAGACTTCCCTGAGAGACTCGGCGAGAGTGATCTGAGCGGGAAACTGGGAAGGGGGCCGGGGGCTTTCTCCCAAAAGAGCTCAACCCTATGGTAGAGCCACCTCAGTTCGATCCATATTTGTTTATCAAGCCGAAATCAGCCATTCCCAGAAATAATCATGCTAAAATTGGACATTTCCTCAGATTCGCGACGGGAGATCATGCCCCAGTTTTACTTCCGAAGATCGGTATCATGTTCTTGGTATCACAAGAATGCTTGAATCACACTGAGGAAGATGATAATTTCCTTAATTTCAAAAAAATTGATCTCCGTAAAAGTTATCTTTTAATAAAATGAAAATAGGTAAGGGGGGATTAGCGTTTTCGCGGGATGAAAAGGCTCGATACCAGCGTTGGTCGCGTGAGAACTCGCCCGGCGCCGACGCCGTCGATTTTCTTAGGCGCACGTGTTTTTTCAACTATGGTGCGAAGTGTCAGCCGATTCAACCTCGCGCCAATCTCGGCGGGAGAGAAAAAGGAGAGTTAGCGGGAGACGATAGAGTCGAGAAGGTCCGATTGAAGTCGACAAGTGTGTTCGAAGTCGGCAGTATCGATGAGTTCATCGGGGTGCAGAAGAACGTGAGTCATGAAGTGCAGATGCGCAGTGAATCATGAGCAGCAGCGTAGTCGGCGGAAATGGGGGCGATTAGCAATTCAAACGGATTTCTTCGCGTTTGAAACCCAGCAGACATGTGCAAATTACTGGTCGGGTTCTTGAGCAATCCTTGAGCTGGCGAAGATCAGCGGCGGCAGGGAAAGAAGCTTTTCTACCTGTGGAGTGCGCTGAAGTTGATTCCTAGTCAAATAGCTTCGAGCGGCGCGATTCCGCGTCTTTTTAAAGCTCCAGCTGTTTCGGGTGACGTTGATGCAAGTGATGAGGAGGTGGTATTTGGTCATACAGTTAATTATGGAATTTCTGGACATTTTTTGTCCCCCATTTTTCCCGAAAATGTCCAGAAATTTGATACAGAGCTTTGAGAAAAATGTCCCAAGAAATTGCTTAAAAATTTTTCGAGAAGGAAAAATTAACGATTTTTTTTCAAAAAAGTAACTTAAAAACAATAAAAGAAACGCGCTGTAGTCGCCTTTCTTATTATATCATAAGATTATCGAAGAAAAACATTTCTTTATAGATGAAATTGGCATCAATAACTCAAGTTTGCCCATAAATTTAGATGTCGTTGATATCTGTTGAGAAAAAATGTCCAGAAATTTGATACCCCCTCTCTTTGAATTTGTCCCCCGAAAACCCCATAAAATCCGAAAAATGTCCAGAAATTTGATGTCCAGAAATTTTATAAAAAACTGTATGGGTATTATACCGACGTTCACTGTTTCACTCCGACGTGGGTATTTAAACCCTCGTTCACTTTTTTTTTGAACATGGGTATTCGATACCCACGTTCGCTCTTACTGGCGAACGTGGTTATTTTTCAGGCTTTTTGAAAACAGGAGCACATACCATCTCCAGCTTCGGCCGCAGAACCAAGCCGTCTTACACCCCTTACGGTGGGCTTTTATTTTGGAGGTGATACGTAATGTTTCGAGAGCAAGTTGTTTTATTAACCACCGTTCAAACAAATTTTCATTCATTTAACGTGGGTATTTCTACCCACCTTCGGACACCTGAGCGAACGTGGGTATTTATACCCTCGTTCGAGAAATCACCGAACGTGGGTATAAATACCCACATGACCGCTTACAACCGAAGAGGAAATCAACAGCGGCACTGACGAGTTAAAGTTGACCCAGCGAGGCAGGCTAGAAGATGACAAGTCAAGCAGTACGTCTCGGGAAGTTTGAGTCGACAAGTGCAAGGCAGTGGCAGTAAGGGCTCTTCCGTTGGCGTCGTTGGCGTCATAACAAGCTCGTCTAGGTCAAGAGTTAAGCGGCAAAATTCCGGTAGTGCTTAACTTGGCGGAAGAATCGATTAAGTCGAAACGAGTACCTGCGTTGACCCCGAGTTATAAACTGATCAAGTTTGTTTACTCCTTCAGGGGCTTTGTGAGAAGCAAATTAAGGCAGTTCCGAGGTAAGAATCACCGTTCGTGGCGGAGCAAGTATAAGCAGAAATGCAGCGGTTCAAAGGTCTCCAGAAGTCTCCCAGATCGCGTTTTGGCCGAGTGAAAGCAGGCGATCGAAAGCGTGTTACTTATCGTGAAGAAGTCCGGTGTCCGGCGAAAGCAATGAGCACATCTGTTGTCACCAGTTGATATGTTCGAAGTGCTTTCTTAGTTCACGAGGTCTTGCTTTACTCTCTAGTCTAACTGTAGCCTCTAGATAAAATAGGGGGTGGTCTAAACTTTGAAGTTCATATGTGCGATAAGAACTTCGGGTGGCCTAAACTTTGATCGTTTCCATGTGCGATCCTTTGAGAAAGTGGCCTAAACTTTGAATTTCCCCGGAGGCGGTTCTGCCATCGGTGACTAGAGCACTGCCCGCTAAGGCCACTACGCTTTATGCAGACCAATTAGGATAACAGTTTTCATTCAAGGTGATGACACACATGTACTAGTCAGAGTGCCTAGGGGGGAATTCAAAGTTTAGACCACTTTCACACATAGGAGGAATCAAAGTTTAGGCCACTTTCTCAAGGAATCACACATGAGAACGATCAAAGTTTAGGCCACAGGAAATTCTTATCGCACACAACAACTTCAAAGTTTAGACCACCACCTATTTTAACACGGAAAAGGGTAGTTTAGGTGTTGTATTCCAGTAAGGTGAACACTGACTTTACACTTGATTGTGTATGAGTTGACTGACTGAACGCAGTGGAAAAGTGGCGGGCGCCTCCAGATCTCTATCAGATCTAACGGCTTTTTGCTGACCTCAAATTATTATAAATTTTCGACCAATAAAAGCTCCCCGAACGACCGTCTAGATAAGTGTTACTATTACGCGCCTGATTATAACCTTAACAGATTCGAGGACGCCCAAGGTGAGAATCAGCCCTTAAATTTTCCTTGTTCCTTGACATTTAAGGCTACATCGCGAGCAACCACGTCAATGCTCGAACATCTTCAATCAGCTTCGGCGGCACATTTATTTTGATGAGCTTGAGACTCGGCACAAACTGGATCACCATTTCGAAAACAGTCGCCCTGAATTCAATTCGAGCAACAGAGGAGTTGGAGAAGGGCTGGAGAAAAGACGAAATCACGGTTCCAGCTATGTTTCGCGACTTTGATCCAGTGCACGTGATTCCTCTGGAACGGATTCAAAAGATATTTTCTACTTGCCCTTTCTGCTCTTTCTGTGAATCCTAAAAGATCGACCTCGGTCAGTTGATGCTGATTCTCGTCACTCGAAGCATTACCCTCTCAAACACGCAATACTCACTTTTACTCGAAAAAGAGGGAAAGTTCCTGACGATCGGCAATGAATGGATCGGCTCCTTGGTCAAGTACGAGCGAGAATCGCGGTGTTTCTCTGGTTTGTACGCTCCGAAAGATTACGCTTATTCAAATGCCTTCGGAACCAACAACGACGAGTGTGAGTATTTTATCAATGGGTTTATAAACAACGATCGTATCTTCCTCCAGAATATTGTATTTGACACAACTTTTGAAATTTTTTTCGACTTCGGAGAGGATCTTAATTATAAGTATTGTCGTAATTTAACTTAGATTATCTTATGCTCTACTACCATTAGTTGTTGCCCGTTAGTCTCTAGATATTAGTTCATCCTCTAAAAAGATCGCATCGAGCTCGATTTCCGACAACAAAGTGCTGAAAACAAAATGCTAGTGACTAGCAACCCGTATTTCGAATTCCACTTAGATGTCTTTCCGTACTTTGCGAAAAACGCTGTCAAAACACAAACTGCTTTTCCGCAATCAGGCGAGGCTCTTGAGCAAACGAGCATAATCTTTTAGTAGCAAGTCGTTACTAACAGCTAGGGTTCGGTAATTCGAGCTCAAGCGCAAACTCAAGGAAACAGAGCTTGAAAACTCAAGCTTTTAATTTGAGTTTTGAGAACTCAGAGTTGAGAGCTCGCGTGAGCAATCAATTGAGCCAGTCAACGCTGGGCACTCTTCTCGCTCATTTTCACGCTCACTCTTCAGCTGGTTTAATTTTTTCGATTGTCGTGATTTTTTGCGCATTAACTAAACTTTTTATGCTATTACATCTAGATTTCATAAAATTCTCATATCATGTCGCTACGCTGAGTTGTGAAAACTTGACGCTCGATTTCGAGTGTACATAATTACTCGAAATATTCGGATTGATACTTCGACACTGCCCTCATTGAAAGGCCTGTGCCTTTTTGCTTAGGGTCTACTTATTGATATTTCCCGGAAGCATTTATATATGTGATTATGGAGGGATAAATGCGATTTTTTCCCGAAATTTTCAGCCTTGTTTCCGCCACAACTCAGCGTAGCGACATGATACGAAAATTTAACGAAATCGAGATGAATGAGCATAAAGGCTAGTTTTTGCACAAAAATCAGGACAATCGAAAAAATATAACCAGCTAAAGAGTGAGAGTGAAAATGAGCGAGAAGAGGGTCAGCGCGCTCGCTCAATTTCAGTTTTGAAAACTCACGGACTTTCCCTGCTCTCATGCAAACTATCAAATCTTCTCAAAATGATTTCTCAAGTCACTTTGAGTTCTCAATTTGAGAAAATTTGAGCGTCTAGCCAAAATGAGTTTGAGCTTGAGCTCAAATTACAGAACCCTGCTAACAGCGCTAAACGGAGCCCAAAAAGCAAGCAGTTTGTCTCCACCCTATCCACTGGCAATTCTGCCCGATTTCCCTTTTTCGTCTTTCAATGAGTCACTATTCCATATTTCTTCTTTCGAGTTGGACTTTAACGAAACGCGTAAACTCACTCTGGATATAAAGGAAAGAGTCTAAATTTTAACGCTGATAACAAAATTTGGTCAATACTGAAAATGGCACAAATGGCACGAATGGCACGAATTCACTGAAAATGGCACGAAAACAGAGACACATTTTTTTGCGAATTAACCTTGAGGAATATTATGAATTAAACTGGGAAATTAACGGATTTAGCTGAAACGATAATTATTTAACAACTTGAAAAGTTCATTAAACATGATCAAAAACAAAAAAAATAATTTGAAACTTTTTTAAATTGACCGCAAATTCAGGTCCAAAAAGATTCTTATTTGAGTGAAATTCCTCAATTATGCCATTGTCATTGATAAAAAATCGAAATAATAGTGATTTAAGCATAAATGATCAATTTTTCTTTGAATATTCAAGTAATAAACGCCCGCTCCGCGGGTTTAATGGTAGGAAACTCAAGGGTGGAAAAACAATAACAAAAAAGTCTCTAGAATTTTACTGAAAATGGCACGATGAAAAGACATGTTTTCGTGCCATTCGTGCCATTTTCAGTACTGTCGCAAAATTTCTAATCGAATAATATTCTTGACTCTCAGACGACCAAATCTTTCCTCACAAAAGCAGCAAAAATTCTTGAATTTCGATCTTATAATGAAAAATCAATCTTCGCAATTAAAACTTACGAAAACAGCTCGATTGCGGTCTTATCAGACTTTTTCGAGGAATCGATCATATTGGACGATCCGTTAAGCACGAATTGGACATCTCTTGAATTCGTTTTCAAAGTCGAAGACGACTCACTATTTTCCCTTGTTGTGACGAAAAGGGGAGAGGAAATAGCAACAAGGCAAATTAACGAGCTTCAAACCTTGGGAAAAAAGAGAATCAGAGTTTTCAAATTCGACGACGAAACCGAAATCAAGAATGTTTTTTTCTATCAAAATCTACCGAGTCAGATTCTTGTTATCTTATCTGAATCAGCTGAATTACCACGCCATTATGCTCTGTTTGGAGATGGCTTTAAAAACGAAAATACAAAAATTATTGTCCCACAGATTCTTCAGAATAAAATCTACACATCTAAAGCTGCTCTTGTGAAAGGCCAGTTGCATTTTTTCGGCGGCCGTCAGGGACAAAAACTAGTAGGCTGTTCTTTGAAACTCCTTATTGACTGTTTTTTAGATTATTATTCTTTTTGAATGCGAATTAAGGCTTCTCCCGATTCGGCTTCAAAATAAATATTACACTGGAAGCAGGACGCTCACAATTTCAAACGGAACTAAAGGTTCGTCGCAAGAATAAATTATTATTTTTACAATTTTCAGCTCTTGTTTGTTTTGATGCTAAAACAGACAAGAAGTGCGAGATTTTTAACGGTACCGCTGTTGTAGAACTCGCTTTCGAACCAAGAGAAGGGCACTGGGAAGGTGGACTTGCTCATTTTAAAGGACGGCCAACAGCAGTCGGCGGAATGAGTCCTTATCCAAATTCGAACAGAGGATACACGGAAACCCTGACTGAAAATGGCTGGGAAAAACTGCCGCGTCATCCAAGGTTTTTTATTTTGCAAATTTTTTATTCAGCATGATTTAAGATGGATAGAGAGTTTTTCTGTTGTTGAATTGCCGTCGGGATCAATTGCTACGTTGGGAGGTTTGGATTTAGAGATTTCAGAAATTCTCAAGGAGATTTTCGTTTTGAATAAATTTGAAAAATGGACAATAATGGGAAATTTGCTTCAAGTAAGTTCATTTCGGGGTATTTTGAAAATTTGATTATATTAATTATTTTAAAAAATCTATATTTTTCAGCGTTGTTACGTTGGATCAGCAATTCAAGTCGGCGACGCTATATATTCATTCCCTGGAGAAAGCAACGAATCAACTAATATGATACAACGAGTAAATCTAGGAAAGGTTGACCAGTTTTTCAAGAAATTTCTTTCGGAAAGCTTTCGATTATTTGAAGTAAAAAGTGATCAACTGATGTTAAAGACGGCGACAATATTGTTGCAGTCGAGTTTGTTGGAGAACATGATAAATATTATTACTTCCCGATTCTGTTGATATCGCCGTCGAATTTCTGCACCGCCAAGCATGATCAACGTCCTAATCAATAAAATTTTGTACAAAATGATTTTCCAACTATTTCTTCAAAAAAAATTTTCCAAAAAATCCCTGAGTAATATTAAATTTGTAAATAAAATCAACGAATCATTTGGTCAAAACTCAAAAATTACAAATAATTTTACATGTTATTAAGAGAGACTCTTCATACTGTATTAAAGATCTTACACATTACAGTTTTCCGCAGGTGAGCAAATTTTCGACGACTCTGGCTTTGAACCGACTCAGAAAAGACGTAGAACTAGAAAAATGCTTGAAAAGGGAGCAGAACTCTGCGCAGAACCATCAATTATCGACTGCCCTATAAGCCGTCTCCTTGTTCGATTTTTTTTGATATGATATTAAGCAGACCATGAATTGCTATTGAAATCGCTTCCTGTTAGTAGAGCCGAAACCCAATTGAAAATTTTAACATTTTGCTTATAATTTGTGGCAACGAAAAAAAATCAAAATGAACTTTTCTGAAACTTTGCAAAATCAGCTGCATTTTCAAAGAGGCAATGAATAAAGATGAAGTCAAAGTCAGCTCTTCTTTTTGAATAATTCAGCGACGATTTTACGGCTCGTCTGGGTTTCAAAGAAATTCATCAGTTTTAATAAAAGTAATTCGATAATAACAAATTGCAGCAGCTCTATTTAAACTAGCTCATCCCGCTTCTTTTCCATTGTTTTCTGAGAAAGTTAAGTCAAAGGTGAGTTTGATTTCTAGGTCGGTTTATCGCGAAAACTTCCTGAATTGAACAAAAACAAAAAGCCGGAATAAGCGGTTATTTCGTTCGACCGCGATTTCAGCTAACTCGAACCGCAGCTGATCAAAAATTAAATGCGGCCAGCAAAGAAAATAAATTAAAATATAAAAGTGGATGCGATGCGGCTTGATACTTATCTGAATAATTTTCGACTATTCAACTTTTCGAGTCTTGAAAAGTTCTGAAGACATAGAAGAGAATCAATTTTTTTAGGGAAAAAACGACGAAAGATGAAGTTTTTCTTTGTTCAGTTTTTGCTTGTTTCTGGACTTACAGGCACAGTTGATACTTACAGACAAATCAAAGGGTCCTTGTTTAAGATTTTGAAGCAAACTTTGCCTCAAGAGTTAACGTTGTGACACCCTTATTTTCATTTTTCAAAGAAAAGCGGTTTCCAGCTGAAAATCGAGGAAAAACTTCCCCTAATCTCCACAAAAAATCAAGTCTGTCAACTTAAAAAAGACTACGACTGGGAGACCTTCCCAAAAAGAGCAGCATCACGTGCCTATGGTCGGCGAAAACTGATTCTTCCTTATGTCATGCGAAAGTGAACCCCTTTTTTTCAATAAAAAAAAACACGCTTTTTTAAGTCGAAAGAAATATTTTATTCCAGCAAAATAAGATTAACTCTGCAATTTTCATTTAGCATTACAGTAAATTCTTGTTTTATGCATTGTACAGTAAGTTGAGTAAAGAAAGTTTTATATTTGGGCTTGATGATGAATTTTAGTTATTTTTAGCACAAAAGTTGAATTATGAAATTTTACAGTTGTGATTATCTTTGAAGGTATTTTTTGATGCTCAAGTTCAAGTCACTGGTTATAAATTACAGACGACATCAGGCTCGATATCGTCGTCCAAATGATTCAAACTCATCGAGAGCATTGGCGGCGGGGCGGGTTTGCTTCGCGGTTTTGGGACAGGCGCCGAGAGACGATTTGGAAGATTGTGATTTCCGTCGATTTGGTAGGCCGAGTTGTTCAGTCGCGAAGATTGATTGGGACCTTCGGAAAGGACGGTCCGCCGCGCCGGCGCTTGGGGAATGAAACAACTCGTCGGCGAGATGAAAGAAGATGAGCCCGAGTCGCCAACAGAGGAGCGGGAAAGCGGCGTGTTTTCTGATATTCTGCTGCTCACAGGATACGACTGAAAATATTCGTCATTTTTGAGCTCAGGTAGAGGGTTAAATTTGACGGTAAATAAAGTTGAAATGGAAATTGAGGGTTTTTTGATTGAAAAAATTGCATTCAAAGGGTTGGAAATCATAGAAGAATCAATTATTTTCGACTTACCCTCAACGACTCATTCAACGAATCACAGGAGCCCCTGCTCGAAGCGGAAGCGGAAAAGGCGGAGGAAGCAGCAGCTGACCGGTGCGGCTGTCGCACTGGCTTCGTTTTGAATTTCGCCAAGAGGTCCTCAATTGAGGGCGCTTTTGTTGCTCTGTCGGATGAAGTGAGTTTCTCCTGAATAGACCATTTAGTGAATAGGCCCATTAATTCTGAATTGAGTGCCGAATCAGAACCAAGGGAATCATAAGATGATTTTCCTTCCTTGGTAAAAATGTAACTTACGGGAGTAGTCCTAGTCGGGCTTCTTGAAGACAAGGAAGAGCGATAACTCGACGCTGGGCTTGCCACTCGTTCTTCCGGCAGCGACAGTCGATTTTCCTCTCTCTGGTCGTTCGGAGAAGCTTCTTCTTTTGGAACTTTTCTCACGTGAGAAGCCGTTTCTTCGTTGTTTCTTTCAATCCCCGAATTGGTCGATTTGACGAGAGGCGATTCCAAGCCCCGGGAGCCGCGGCGGGGAGAGCTCCAGAAGGAAAGATCGTCCATCGACTGGGAGTACTTTTTGGACTCGGAGAATTTGTCCAGGAGGTTTTGACGGACGGGGACTGGCTGGTCCAGGAAATTGATCGATGGGGATCGAGCGAAGGGGCCAGGGTGGAATTCTGAAGAATGTTCTATTACTTCCTTGTTTTTGAAATTTGAAAAACCAGCAGTTCTGCTCAAAAACGCACAAATTTGAAATTAGCATAATCTCACTTGACCTTTCCCCTTGACTTGCTCCCTGCCCTTTTGCGTTTTTGTGCCACGTGATCGCCGATTCGATAAAAAAAGAGAGTTGGAAGTAACTTGAAATATTGGAAAAGGCATCTGAGCGGAACAAAAAGGTTCTATTTTGTTTGCGCTTGGCCAGGTTGCGAAGATTCTTCGCTTTTGAGAGATCACAAATTTGAAATCAAGCGGCCTATTTTTTTGACGAGTGCACTTATCTTCAAAAAAAATCGGGGATGAAAAATCGCTGACGTTTTTGGGTCAAGATTTGTTTCATTGGAAACCGACCCAAAATCGGCTTCTTTTTATAGAAAAAGTATTTTAATAAAACAATAAAATTTAATAATAATAAAATTTCAATATTATTTTTGGTTTCTGATTTCAGAAAAGGCCAAAAACAGACGGATTTTGCTGGAAAACCTGTTTAAAAACCTGAGTCAGGGTCCTTAGGTTTTGTTTCGGGACCCTGACTCAGGTTTTTAAACAGGTTTTTAGCAAAATCGGTCTGTTTTTGCCCTTTTCTGAAATTTAAAACCCGCTGATCACGTGATTTTACGACGAAGTGAAATGAAAACCAAATCCAATTAAAATCTCTCTCCCTCCCTTTCTTACCAGAATTCTCGAACTCTTCTGCAAGCTCCTTTGAAACAGGCGGAATGTTGATGTAAAAAGAACCAGGCCGTTCTGCTCGTGGAAGTCGCTGCTCGTAAATGCTCTTGTTGTTGCCAAAGTTGCCCTTCACGTCTCTGAATTCAAAATTGAGTAAATATTGAGTATTTTCAAAATCATTCTTTTCAAACTAAAAAGTGGCGTAAATTGACGCTTTTCGGGAAAGTAATGAGAAATGAGTAGCTTATGAGAATTTATCCAAGGAAACTCATCTGTCACTCACAATTTTATGAGGTAAAAATTTTAATTATAAAAGCTCTTTCTTCGAAAAATAAAAGAGTGACACCCTTATTTTATATGCAGAAAATCAAGCTTTTAGGTTTTAAAAATGGCTTTTTGACAAAAAAAATAAGGGTGTCACAACGTTAATAAGATAAGAAAGGTCTGGTAGAAATTTTAATTATTGAAGGGCATACCCTTAAACTTTTTTCGAAGTCGGAAAAGCCAAGTTCTTTAAAATTCTATTTTTACGTCGTTCACGTGTTTCTTTGTTGTTTTTCCAGCTCCAAAGTTCCCCAAAAATAAAAAAGAACACGCGAAGCTGACTATTGTCAATTCAAACACGAATTTCAATCAGTCTTGTCTGCTTTGTTCAAATAAAACAACTTACGTTCTTTGTAACGTAGGATTTCAAAACGCGCGTCTTATGAAAAATTCCAAGACAATAAAGTAATGTTTGCTAAGTTACTGGCTGTGGAATTAATAGACACTGTAGTTGGGGGGAGAAATTTGAAGATTTTCGAGTTTTTCGAACGATTTCTTTAAATTGTCACTTTCAAAAAATGTCACAAATGTCAACAATAACTGCAAATTTTCGTTGACGAAAGATTTTTGAAGATTATTGAGTTTTGAAGAATAAAATGGCGAGAATTGATGATCTTTGAAAATGTCACAAATGTCAGCATTTATTGTCAGCAGATCTAATTTTTGATTTTCAGTAGTGATAATAAAAAGCAGATAACGACTCTTTAGACACTACTGAAAATGTCAAAAAAATCGAAAATTAGATCTACTGACAATAAATACTGACATTTGTGACATTTAAAAAAAGTCTCATCAAATCAATTCTTGCCATTTTATTCTTGAAAAAAGTCAAAAACCTTCAAAATTCTTTCCTCAACTAGAATTGTCAGTTATTGTCGTCATTCGTGACATTTTCGGACTCGCTTTTTATTGAAAATTATCCATTTTTGCTTTGAATTTTGAGCAAAAAAAAACCTTTTATTCTTAAAAAATCTCACCTTGGGTCGACATGAGTGACATGGTTGAAGTCCTTGGGGCTTGAAATGACGAATCTTTCTGTATTTTTCGGCGTTCTCTGGAACTTCGGTGTCCTAAGTCGCGAAGAAAGATATCCCTTCGAAAGTCGGCTGAAAATTCCATGTTCATTTCTGCTCGGCGTTTTTCCTCCGCTGACGTTGTAAACTTTTTCTCTTTCCAATAAATTCAGCGTCATCTCTTTTTTCTCGTTTTTGTAGGGATGATGGTGATTGCTTCGGTGAATTCTTTTTGGACGAATTTTCTTCTCTTTTTTTTGAAAAAGTTCCTTTTTTGGGGTGTTTTTTTGGAAAAAGTGGACTGTGCCCTCCCCGAAAGCGCGGTGAAATATTTATTCAAAATCGAGGTGATTCAGCGCCGCCAAGTGTGAGAGCAGATCTGATAGGGCGACCGGCCGCGCCCTGAAACCTTGATTGGCGAAAATGGGTGGGAGATAACGAATTACCAAACGGTCGTTCTTCTTTTTTTCTGATAGCGATTTTTTGAGAAGACCGCAATTCGATTTTTTCAATAAATCAAGCGTTTTTCTTAGAAAAAAACCTTGAAAAAATTAGAAAAATTGGTTTAACCAAAAGATTGGCTTTATGGATTCAATAGGTTAATTAACAATTTAGGGGGAAAATCAAGAAATTTGAAGTTTCAAGCTAATTTTTCTTCAGAAATTTCTTGAATTCGAAGCTTTTTCATCGATTAAAACGTGAATTAGGGTCTCAACTTTCTTTTGGTTAAATAAAATAAGGGTGTCAGTAGCTTAACTATTCGAGAAAATCAGACTAAAACGGCTTGTTTTCAGCTGGTAAATTGCGATTTTGGACTCTGTGAAAACAGATTTCTTTGCGGTTTTTTCTTCGTTGATTGTAAATGAAAATTCCATTCCCGAAATTCCAGGCGACTGTTATTTTGGCAACAGGACATGGCAGGTTGTCTCATAACGAGGTGGACAAGTGGCTATTAGCTTAAAGCTCACCGAACAAAAGAGGCATTTGAAAGCATGAAATGGATGCGAACGCTCAGAATATTTTATGGCGCGGGGGCTTTTTTTTTATTTCTCGGCGCACTTGTACTTGAACTGATTCAAAGCCTGGCGCCGATTGATGGTGCTGCCAGGTGCTTCCGCAGATTGAACGAAAACGACCGCTCTGATTTGATTTTGCTGATGAAAAATTATTTTGGCTTTCGACGAAAAGGTTGCTAGAAATTTGCTACTTTCAATTTCTGAGGAATAAAAAAAATCTGCAGAATAAAGAGGGAGACATTTGTCTGGCGGTTTCAATCTTTATTTCATACAGTCAGATATCAAAATACTGGACTGTTTTGCGGACGGAAAGTTAGAGGAGGGAGATGTTAAATCGCACATAGTTCCGATATTCTGATGCCATGGCGTACTTGATGTTCTGCGGATGGCCTTCGACGCCTGTGCTGGTAAGAACTTGCTGATTGGAGGCACTTCCGTCGCGAGCAATTTCTTCTACCACGGCATTGAATCGGACGTCCCGACCTCATGTTAAAATGAAGCATTGATTCAATAAATTATATTTGTTACCTGAACTCCCAATCGAAAGAATAATTACGGGGTGCCCTTGATCATTTTTATGAGCACAGTTGACAGGGGTGACCATTTGGGCATTGGGCATTTGGGCAAATCGGGCAATTTTCGGGCAAAAACCCTTTCGGGCGGGCATTTGGTCGGCTCAACGCCTGAAAATAGGCTGGGCAACATTGGAAAAGTCGGGCATTTGGGAATTTTCTGGGCAGTTGGGCACCATCGGGCAGTTGGGCAAATGCCCACCGGGGAAAATCATGAACGTAGGCGTTTTCCTGTCCGCTTATTGGTCGTTAAGCTCACAAACAAGAAAAAAGATATAAGGAGAAGGTTCTGCAAGGGTGTGTGAAGTGGACCTCTATGGTTAGCTGTCTACCTTTGACTTCTTGATCCTTTTGTGAAATTATCCCTACCCTTAAGGGTACCTAGGTCGAGTTTTGGTACCCCCTAAAACCATTTTTTGACCCCAGGATCGGATTCTTCAGGTTCTGAGGAGCAAAAAACTCTATTATGACCCTCTATCTATCTTAACGTTATCACCGTCAAAAACCACTCTAAAGGTGAAAATCTATGTGAAAAACTAGCGCCCAAGGTTTGACCGAGAAAATTTTTTGTCCCCGATTTTGCCGATTAAGGGCTTAAATGAAAGCTTAGGGCCTGCTGAACACCATTGTAAAGCTAAGAATCTCCTCAAAAAATAAAAGTGACTCCGAAATCAGGGAAAATGGAAGCTTACCAAGCGAAAATGCGAAATTTGCGAAGACGGCTCCAAACTTTTGAAAATTTTCTTAAGAAAGTATTATGATACTGCTAAAAGCTTCTGACAGAATTAAGATAAGGGTCTAAAGTTTAATTATTTGCCATTAAAAGTAGGAGTTGTTCAGTTAGATTTCTCGGAATTTCCCCGTTTTCTTGGCTGATTTTGGGTAATTTGCCACTTTTTAGAGGCTCGATTGGCTTTTATGCCTTGAGTAAACATAAAAATCCTCTGACAAAAGTGAGATCTAGGTCTTATCTTTCATATAAGGTTCCGTCAGTTACTCTGATATTCATCAGTCCATCAGAATAAACCCTCAAAGTTGGCCATCTCGACCTAGGTAGCCTTAACTCAGCCCCTTCTTTGCGGAGATGGTTCTGCAAGGGTGTGTGAAGTGGACCTTCATGGTTAGCTGTCTACCCTTGACCTCCAGATCCTTTTTATCCCTCATTTTTCCAACCACATTTTTGAACCCCTTTTTTCGAGACGGTTATGCAAGAGAGTGTGAAGTGGACCTTAATGGTTAGCTGTCTATTCTTGATAACCTGATCGATCTTTTACAAAATTATTTCTTACCGCTTTTTAAATATATTTCAAACCTTCCAAATCTTCAACTGTAATAAATTATTTAGAGAAATTTAAAAAATTAAAGTTTTAACAAGCCCGAAATGTCGGGAAAATTTTTGCCCGAAAAATTGCCCAATTGCCCGATTGGGCATTCTGGGCACATTGGACTGGTCGGGCATTCGGTCGGTCCGGGTCTTGATTTTTGGTATTGGGCGGGCAATTGGTCGGCCCGACGAAGATTTTTTGCCCAAATGGTCACCCCTGCAGTTGAAATGCAGAGCCCATCCAGCGACGTTGACGGACAAGGAATGCCACGTTTCAAACTTTATAAACTTAATAGCAAAACATAAGTCCATTAAAACTTTTTACCTTGAGATTTATCTGCCGTTCTCCTTTTGACAGCAATTTCAGCACATTGCCCACTTCATCCTCGCTCATTTCGCCTCTCACTCCAGCGCTCGAAAATTTGTCATTACTTCCATCTCGTCCGTAAAAGTGTCCCGCTCCACCGATAACACCAATTTCCTTCCTCAACTTTTCCAGCTCCATCGTACCTTCAGTCCCTAAAATCCCTCATTACTATCTCAAAATGATTGTCTCCTACCATTTTT
Organism: Oikopleura dioica; assembly: GCF_907165135.1. Classification (NCBI taxonomy): domain Eukaryota; kingdom Metazoa; phylum Chordata; class Appendicularia; order Copelata; family Oikopleuridae; genus Oikopleura; species Oikopleura dioica. The sequence continues at coordinate 14,025,949 of NC_137291.1, forward strand.
CAAAGCATTGAAAGCTTCCTGCTTGAGTTTGAAGTCCGCTGTTGCCTTTGCGAAGGCCTTATCAATCTCTCCTTCCGCAGCGTTCACGGAGACTCCGAGGATCTGGAGATATTGTCCGTACTTCAAGTACCCTTGCTTAGCGATAGTAGTCATCTGAAAAAATCCACTAAAGTAAAAGATCTCTTCAAAATAAAGCAGCAAAAATAGCTCTTGAGAAAAGGCAAAACTCGAAAAGGAAAGAGTGACGCTCTCAGTTCGATAAAAACCGTCGCAACCCGCATTTTCCCTTTTAGGTTCGAATCTCGAAAGATGCTCAAATCTGGAAAGAACACAACCTCAGAAGAAAACAACACCTCCTTCATCACTTCATTGCCAGTTAGTGGAAATTTCAACTCAGAAGCCTGCTGATGACATCATCAGAAACAATTTATAAAAAATTACTATTTATTTGATGAAAAATCAGCATTGACCAGCAGGAAGTTCAAACATGTGCGCGTACCAAAGATCCATGTAGCAATCATTATCGTCTGGAATGATGATTTCCGTCGAAAAAACACCATCGTTGTAAGTCGCCTTCTGAATCGAGCACTCTCCAGTGTACCAAGAATATCCCCATTGAAAGGCGGAGTTGTTCCAAGTCGTGTTTTCGACCAGTTTCCCGATCGCACTCCATTGCTGTGTTGCCATGTCGAGCTTCAAGACCTCTGAAGATTATTCTAGAGCGCTTTTTCAAAACAATAAAGTGGTTTTTCTTCATTAAAATCAGACAAAAAACTGCCATTTCAGGACTATTATACCTTGAGATGGCGTATAAAAGCCATGAAAAAATTTTTGCGGCTCAAAATTGGGCTTGTATACCTGGAATGCCATGATAGTCGTATCCTCTTCCAGTGACGATGTAGACGGCCTCTTCATCTGCCGTCATTTTGTGCCCCTTGACCTCTGGGATTGGAACATCTGGGCCTTCGATCCACCGAGTTCCGTCGAAAATCTCAGTTTTGCTGTGGCATCCATAGATGAAATCTTGAGTACAGCCGCCGGTCACGACCATCTTGTCTTGGTAGCGGTAGTCAGTCATTTCCGCCCAGTCGTGGCTGAAATTGGTGCTGGGCAAGTTCTTGACTCGTCGCTGTCCTGGCTCCCATTGGTAGCAAGCTTTATAGTCTTTTTCGATTTCCTTGAAGCAGAGGGCGACGGTTTCTTTGTAAAAAGCGCAAGAACCGTTAGTTCCGCCAACGAAGGTCGGGACGATTTTGTCGTCAGTGACTTCAACTCGGCAGCCATCTTTTGAAATTTTAGCGACTTTTTTTCAGGTTTTTTAAATTTCAATTTTGAGAAAAAGGGCTTTAAAACTTGTGACCTTGGCTTGATTAGTTCGTTGATTTCCGCCAAGCATGTACATTTCTCCTCGAAGCACGACAGTGCACGAATTCTGAACGTCCGAAAATCCGTAGTCGAAATCAACAGGTCTTCCGACGTCAGTAGTTGTGTCGATGATTACGCCCTCGTCGCGAAAGTGTTGTCGGTAGTTGAGAATCAGCAAATCCGTGTAGTTGCAGAACTCGTTCTGGCTGCACTCAGCATTTGTCGAACAGCCTTTCGGGCAACCTGTCGAGCAAGGACAGTAATACGTACAGTCCAAAGCTGCTGCGTCGCAACGAGAAGCGCAACTACAAGCAGAATTTTTTCTTTTTCTGAATTCTCTGTTTTCTCTTACGAAAAATCGCCCTCCGCACAACTGGCTTTGCAATCAAGCTGAGTTCCGTAGCACTGCGACTGGCATCGATTGCCTAGATTGTAATCCTGGCATCTCGGCTCGGCAACCTGTGTAGAAAGCCTGGGTCAGGGTCTGAAAGAGCTAGAATGAAAAGCCGCGCAGCGGCTTTTTCAAAAACAAAGCCGCGAAGCGGCTTCGCTAGAATTTTTGAAAGATTGTAATGGTAATATTAGCGAAGCCGCTTTGCGGCTTCGTTTTCAAAAGCCGCTGCGCGGCTTTTCATTTCAGTATTTTCAGACCCTGACTCAGGTTTTCTACACAGGTCGCCAATCCCAGCCTGGCATCGTTCACCGGAGCTCCCGACGGCTAGGGCGAAATGAAAAAGTTTCATTTTTCAAATATCTCGAAGAAAATTTTTTTTCCAGAGATTCAAGTTTCAGCTGCATAAAAATGATCATCTGCGCGATTCACAGTGCATAAAATTAAATAAAAAATGGGGGTTTATTTTGTTTTATTGAAAATTGCATAACTTGTCAAGAACGAGAGCAGTCAAGTTGGAAGTTTAAAAATTGTCATTTCGGCCGTAGAAACCAGATCGTTTTCGAAGAAGTCCAGAAGATGAAGTCAAATCGTCGTTGACCACTTTGTCGAACCAGTACTTCAGAAGCGCCCTACTGTAAATACGAAAACATCGAAATATGATGGAAGACTTACGGATCCATTTCATTCGCGAAAACAGCGGATATCGCAGCGAGGAAAAAAACCAGAGCAGATTGCACCGCAAAATTCATATTTTTATTTTTCTATTTTGACTATTCTGCGAAAGACGAATTATTAAATACACGAGAGTTGAATATTTGATGAGCATTAATGAAACTCTGATTTGAACCGTTATCATCATTTTATTACGCTCTTTCTACTCGCATTAGCGTTTTACGTCGGTTTTAGTTCAGTCGGTTTTGAACAGTTGATTCGCAATTTGGTGAGAGTCTCGGATCGTCTGCAGCTCTAGAACCGCCATCTTCTTTCGTTGCAGATATCGCTCGTATCCTTAGGCTTATTCAAGGCGGATTACAGTAACTGAGAGTACCTTGAATTCCAGAAATAAGCAGCAACAGCTCAAAAATCATCGGAAAAGCGATCAAAATTCCCAACCCTTGTTCCAGTTTTGCGCAAACGGCGAAATGGACGAACAAAAGCACTAGAATTTTCATGAAAAAAAAAATTAAAAAAAAACTTCCAAGAATTACAAATCAAGCCGCCATAAATGAAGTACAGTCTCTTTCCTTCAAATAGTGTCATTTTTTACAGGAAAAAATCCGTGTCAAATGTCGATTGGCGGATTTAAAGATTTTAAGTGGAGATGATGAGGGGGCAGTGCGCATTAAAATTAATCTAATTCGCTCTTTGTTTTAAAGACATCAATCTTCAACCTTTTCTCGCCCATATAAATCTTGCATACAAATCGCGGCTATAAGGCTATAAAGAGCATGTCAGCGGTGGCACTATCTTCATTCGTTTTTATAAGCTCGTTAGAAAGGCGATGGATCCAATGAAAGGGAAAATTTAAGCATCAATCAACTTACAATTCAAAGCTAAAAATCTCTAGACGCTGAATATTTTTCCATCAGATTCAGATATATTTCAGCCAGTCTGATCAATTCGCCTTCTCAGGTAAGCAGTACTTTTGATAGATTAGTGGACATTTCAAGAAAAACGGACATTTCAAGAAAGCGGACATTTCAAGAAAAAGAGACATTTCAAGAAAAAGAAACATTTAAAGTGGTTCTTGAAATGTCCACTTTCTTTAAATGTCTGTTTCGATTGAAATGTCTCCTTTTCTTGAAATGTCCATTCAGATTGAAATGTCCTTTCAAGAAAAGGGGACATCTCAATCGCAACGGACATTTCAAGTAAAGCGGACATTTCAAGAGCCACGGAAATTTCAAGGAAAAGGGACATTTCAATGGTTTCTTGAAAAGTCGGTTTTCTTGAAATGTCAGATAATCCTTTTGATATACGGTATATGATATACGGTATATCATATACCTTTGATAAGTTAGAAAGATGACCGATTCGATCCGATACTTGAACTTCTACGAGCTTGCGCTTCTTTCCAAAGCCGTTGGAACAGAGAAAGCGAGCAAAATGGTGATGAGTGAAACCCGAGGGCCGGTGGAAATGGAGATTGACGAAGAAACTGCGGAGAAAATGAAGGTACTGCCTCGATATGAATGGCTAACTGTCCCTCTTCCCGCCCCGAAGAAAACCTCAGACGAGAAGAAACAGAAACCAAAGACTGTCAAGAAAGGTTTCCTCAAGCCATCCAAGCCACTTTTAGACGAGCAGAAGGAAAAACTCTTCGGAAAAGCACAAGAAATCGAAGTCAACGAAGAAAAGACGGAGAAAAATGAACAGTCGAAGAAGAACAAGTCAAAAAAGAAGCCAAACAAGGGGAAAGCCCCGAATGCGATCAGAAAGACGAAGAAACCCTCTCGCATCTAAATTATTAATTTTGACATCAACATTCGATATCTCTCACTGTTAAACTTGAACACCGCCCTTTTCAATAAATTTTCACTCCATGCAGAGGAATCAGCTCAAATCGACTATATTTGACAGAAGGCAGGTTTCGTCATCAAATAGAATTTTTAATAGAATATCAAAAAACGCCGCTCCGTTTTTACGCCTCAGATCACTTTCTGCTCTAGAATTTCGCCAGCACCTGCTACTGCAATTAACTCCTTAGCGCCAATACTTCACATAAATTGCCTTCCACCGCAGAAAACGAAGAACAAATCAAATTCTTTTTGATAAAAAGAGCTAAGAGACAACAAGCTTCGGGATGCAACAAACACCAAAAATAATTACCGGGAAAGAGCTATTCAAAAGTCTGCACAAGTTTGAAAAACTGCACGCCAAGAACATTGGAGTCAAGGAAAATTCAAAAATCGCCCTGGTTCGTGGCGCTGACAAAAAAGCCATTGCCGTCGACATTACCGACAAACAGAAAAGAAAGCGGCTGAGCTGGCTGATGCCCGTGACAAAGAAGATTCTCGCTGACAAATATCTCAGATTCCCTCGAATCGTTTATGACTAATTTTGACTCGAATTTCTTTTCTCCTCTCTCTGCGTTTTTAGTATTTGGAAATGATCTTGATCTTCTGAATTTCTGTTGAAAATCTCGATGAATAAAGCTTGAATGAATAAATACTCCACCTGACTCAGATTTATCGATCCCTCTTTTTTCCGCACTAGAATTGCAGATCTCAATCAAGAGACAAAATCAGAGCAAAGGAGAAAGATGGGAAGGACAGTTATTGAATGTAGCTTTTTCATTTTCATGCTGGCTAGTTTGTCGCTCCAGCTCAGTGCTACCTTTCTACCAGGTACTGTAATTAACGCTTGAACCATCGCTACGAAAATGTAGACTGGAAAACACAAAAATATATTTCCATGCGGCTCGATACCAGCTTCGAAACATCCGGCTTGTGGGAGCGCTGCGAGATCATTCTCCAAAAGTCCGTCACGTGTCACCCCCTCATGCGCATGATCGGCGGCTACTACAACCAGGAATACAGGAGCATCCTCCTCCACCGATTTTTGGTCATCGCAGCGAACGTCATCCAGCTTTTCGCGGTGATTTTCGGCGTTTTCGGACTCAAATGCACCAATTTGGCGCACAGATGGAAGCGCTGTTCTTTGACTACTGCTGCTTCAGGTTTATTTTCGAAGAGAAACTGTGTCTTACTGTACTTTCAGGAGCTCTTACGTCCGCGGTCTTATTACTGGTGTCGACGTCCCTCTATGAAAAGGGTTCACAATAATGCTTTTTGCGTCAGAAACTTTGACTTCTGGACATGTTTCATAAAAACAGACATATTTCATTTTTTATTAAAATCAAAACCGTCTTCCAAAAATTATAATCTCGAGCATATTGGAACCTGTCCGCCCAGCCGCAAGACTCTCTCAAATAATTATGCGCAGCACTGCGGTCGGATATTACAACCATCATTCGCAGGTACTACATCTATCCTTTTCCATATTCACGAAATGACCTCTTTTCTCAGCAATTTGGAATCGGGCCGAGCATTTTTCTCAACTGGGGAGCGGCTGCTTTGGGCATTTTCTCATCGATTGCCTTTTTTGTAAGTCTAGTTTTTTTCATCAAAAATGATCTTTTTTTTATAAGAATTAATTATTCTCGGGTTTCTGATGGACACATATTTAGATATTCGCGCGGAGACGTAGAGAAGACAGCCGGGATGGATGGTCTGCTGGCGAAAACATCTCCCAGTTCATATGACCAGAATAAATTTGAATCGAAAATTGATGCCCTTACATCTATTTACGGAAATGTTGTTATATAACATTTTATTCAACACATGTTTGAACAAGAATTTGTTTGATTGAACAGTGACATTACTGTAAGGAATTTTAACCTTGAGCATTTTCCTTCTTTCACTAAACCAGTGGCGATTGCATTCTATTGTCTCCAGGAACATAGTCCGAGTTTATGGTCGTGTTTCCACCTCTTGGCGCAGTTGTTGGCTGGTAAGTTCCGTATTCTTCCTCATTTTTGCGCGCTCTGAAGGCGCAGAAGACCGAGAGCATGGCGAAAACGACTAGGCAATGGTAGTTTTAACTAAGGGATCGTTTAGGAGCACTTACAGGCGAAAATGGCGAACACGAGTGAGACCCAAGCTTCTGCATGAGCAACTTCTTTATTTCGGGTGTCAAAAGATTGTCACTCATTTGTCCCTCCCTGAACACTGAGATAAAGAGACACCCCATTCCTGATTTCTCGATGCATTTAAGAAAGAACTCCTGGCACTGCTGCTTATGTCCATTGCAGTAAGAATGGGTCGGACTAAGACTCTTAAATCAGCATCAAAATCTGCTAGCAAGAGTTTCTCTTTCAATAGTTACTTACATCGCATGTTCCAATTCCCAAGTCAGTGAGCAGTTTGTCGAGCTCGATGTGTTCGGTTTTGTATGTGTCGCCGAGGGACAGTCCTCCTTTGATTTTCGTCACTAGAATTCATCAACAATAGATTTGAATGATTTTCACAGACAGTGCTCGACAATCTGTGAAGGAACCTGAGTCAGGGCGTCAAATAGCGAAGCGACTTTTAATCAGAGGTTTCTCAGAACCCTGACTCAGGTTTTTACACAGGTTTCTACGCAGCAAAGATCATCAAAAACTTACCGATGAATAGAATTAACCCGATCAAGTAGAATACAGCTGTTCCGATGGTCTTTTAACGGGATCATTTCTTTGCTAATTACAGTACGTTCTTTACTGTATCCGACTGTCAGGCAGACTTGATTTAGAGAAGATAAACGCTGTGGAAGCGATCAAACTTAGATCTGTTCTTATTTCACGGGCGATTCGGTTCATCGCTGCCGTGACGTAAATTAAGTGATCCTTTCCAGAATAAGGTATCCATAGGTTTCGAAAAAGTTCGAATCATCTGCCAAATCGGCTTGGCGTCGCTGTTGCCTGAAGTAGACGAAAAGCGCGGCGGCGGCGACGATGCAGCCCAAAACGAGGCAGACCACCAAAGGTATGAAAAGCGTATTTTTCGTCCCCGCTGCAGTGGCGCAGATGATAAGAGAAATGAGTCCAAAAACGAGCGCACCTTAAATCAAAGTTTAATACTTGCCCAGGAGTTCCCCTGCTTTAAAATTCCCAGAGTAGGTTTTTAAATACTGGTACTCTTCCTTGATTTCAGCATCTTAGTAATGATAAATTAATGATAAATTAATTATTAATTCAATAACTGATGGTAAATGGATGAACTTTTGCATCATAAAAGCTAATGCATCAAATTATCATTTATTCTTTGAAGACTATTCAATAGCAATCTCTATCACAATCGAAGGAATACAGTATTGTAAAAATCGAATAATACTGTCAATAGTTTATTGAAAAAACGGTTTGTCAATACTCAATGGTTAGATATGATCCCATGATGGCAAAAATATTGCCGTAAATTCACTCCTTTCAATAAGTTATTTTCATCATTAGTTACTGTGTAGTCATCATGTTTACTGGCTGAAAAACTCGTTGTTCAGCATTTGAACTCCGGTAATAGAAATTCCGTCTACCAAGCATAATATTCTGTCTGGCCTGTCCCCAGCTGGCGAACATATAAGCTCAGACTTTTTAATAATTAAATTGAAGCGCTGAAACTTAAATTTCCACCGCGAGTTCACTACATTTCCCCCGTTCTATATGACTACGTCTGTAGAAAAACGGACACTCTACTGACAGTAGTTTGGCTTACCTATCGGTGGAATTTTCTCTGCGAGCTTCGACATTTTCTCGATTCTTGAAAATTCGGCTTCTTTTACTTATGCGTAACAAATTGTTTGTTTACAAAAAAAGCTGTGTTTCTTCAACCCTTCCAGTAGTTTCTCCCCGCGGCGAAAGCGAAATTTTCGCACTTGAAGGTGAAAATTTGATCCTCTGAGAAAAAAAGTCAGACTACTCTTTTTCTTTGCTAAAAGAAAGAAAAAAAGCTGAGAAGGAGAAGTAATTATATCTGTGCTTGGTTTGAAAGCGCACTGAATCGTAAAAAAACGCCCGCGATGGAGGGGAACAATTCGTAAAAGGGCGCTAGATCAGTATTCTCTAAACTTTTTTATGAAAAGGCCTTTGTTCCATTCTTGATGAATTAGACCAGCATAGTACGAAATTCCTTGTTTATGATCGGTTTTTCTAGGATGAATTTTCGCCTAGCACCAGTGAGCAACTAATCGGAATCGTAAAATATTAGTATTAATCAAAAAAACCGCGAAAAAAAGCCTTTCCTATGGTCAAATCGTTTCTCATAAAAATGACCTGGCATCCCGGGAATTGGGACTTTTTCGAATCTTCCTTGATTTTCATCATCAAAAGGGGAAAATGTAAAATAAGCGGCTGAAACTGAGTGAGTAGGGAATTCTCTACTAGGGATTCTCGCGATTTAAGATTTCTGCATCATCAGAATCGTCTGACTCCACATGAATTGGTTTTTGCTTGTATCTACCAGGGGCAAGTCCAGACGCAGGGCGATTCGGATCTATATATATTTTTGGTGCACATCCGGTCTTATCACCATCCCAATAGCTCATAGGATATTCACGAAATTTAGCCATTTTCTTCTGCTTGAATGGTACAAAATTGAATTGAGGTACAGGTCCTGAAACTCGAGAGTAGTCCCAATCAGAAGGGAGGCCCAACTCTTCCTGCTTTCCCGAGACTTTCTCGGTAACCTCTTTTTGTTTTTCCATATTCAATAATTTATTTTGATTGATGAATGAAGAACCGGTAGGGCTCTTGAGGGAAACCTAGTCATTTTTGATAACAATTGTTAACACTTTTTTGAACACTGATTCAAGTGAAGTCAGAAACTTCTGATTCCGCATCTACTTCTTTCGTCAGCAAGGTTACTTTATTTAGTCATCTCCAAAACCGCGATCGACCATTTTGCTTCCGTTCACTCTCAAGCGCACCCGATTCTTCCTCAAATTTTTTTTGCGCCATCCATTGGCGCTAGAGTGTCAATTCTTTCTATAAATATAAAAGAACTCCAGGTTCAACTATCAATCGCCCCACTTTGAAATAACAACCATTTCAAATCAAACTAAAAAAGGATCTTTAGTTTCAACTTTAGCTTCTCAAAACTCAAAAAAATGAAAGTATCAACAATTGTCTGTTCCTGGATCTTCGCCTGCGGAGCTGCAGTCAGAATGCCAATGCCACCTCGGACAGCGGCGCCAAGCTTGGAAGATGGAATCGAAGCGATCAGATCTATTCTAGAGCTGAAGCACCTCGCCAAAGAGGACAAGTTCCTCAAGCTGCTGGCCCAGCTGCAGACGAAATCGGCAGGAGTCGATGAGGACTCGGGCCGTCCTTATTCCCCCTCCCCGCGTCTACTCGCCAACGCCTGTAGATGCAGCCAACTCGCCCTGGGCAACCAGCCCAAGTACTGTCACTTCCGCTGCATACCCAATTAAATTCACTGTTCACTGTTCAAATTAGTTTTACCGTTCAATGTTTATTTCTTTCTTTTTCAACAACAAAAAAAGCCATTTGACTTCAATTTTCAAGTCCTCGCGAAAAAAATCCTCACCAATAAAATATTCACAAAACATCAAACTCTTTTGAAATCTTTGAAATTCAAGTTTTATGAGAAAAATCCAAAATAAAAACAAGCTGGACGATTTTGACACGCCTTTTTTCATCGTAAAAATCGACCAAAATCGCCTTTTGTTAAACAAAAATCAGCTTCAAAAACATAGAAATTCGACAAAATGGCTTCGATTTTGTTGAAAAATTGCAGCGAAGTTGTTTATTCAAAGGACGGAAAAGAGAAAGTCGGTGAAGCACTTGGAGTCGTTGAAGTCCTCCATGATGTTGATGTCTTGATCGTTGATGGGAAATTCAAGCAAGTGGGAAAAGATCTTGACGTCCCATTTGAAGGGGTAGAGATATTGGACTGCGCTGGAAAAGCTGGTAAATCATCAGCTACACGCATCTGTTGTCTGTTGTCTAGACAGTTGGAAGATACTTTGAAAAATTTTTCATAATGATGATCTTATATTATTAATTCATTCATTGAATCAACATAAATTACCATCTCTAGTGATTCCCGGTTTCGTTGACGGTCACACTCATCCTGTTTTCGACGGAGATCGAGCTAATGAGTTTTCGATGAAACTAGCTGGCGCGAGCTACATGGAAATTCACGAAAAAGGCGGCGGAATTCACTATACCGTCGATCGTAAGGGAATAAACAGTAATTAACTATATTTTTTGACCTCAGAAACACGAAATTGCCCGGAAGAAAAGCTGACAGAACTGTGCCTTCGTCGATTAGGAAGGGGGAAAACGACGGTTATGCTCTTACTGAAGCTTCAGTAACCATTCCACAGCATTCTAAGATGACATACAGTAGCGTAATCCCTGCATAAAGACCAAATGCTCTCTCACGGGACGATCGTTGCGGAAGCAAAATCCGGATATGGCCTTGGTACAGTATTAAATTAACATTAATTGGAGCTAACATGTTCTTTTCAGACTGCGAGACGGAAATGAAGATGCTAAGGAATGCTCGAAAATCTCGAACAGCCCAATTTGATTAACAATTTTTTGCAGCTTTCAGCTTGGTTTTGATTTTGAGCGCGTGACAGAGTGATCAAGAAGGCGAAAGAAACTCATCCTGTCAAAATCCAAAGGTCAGTTAGTTGCTCTGCTGACACTTCCGGTACCCACGGAATAGAGCAGCACTGGGTTAAGCTCTATTATCTCGGAAAATCAAGAATAATTGACGTCAAAGCCAGCCTTTTTCAACGTTTTTCTTTCAGTACATATCTATGCGCGCATGCGGTGCCACCAGGGCGGGACCCAGCCGAAATGACGAAAGAAATCGTGGAAGAGCACATCCCCACGGTCGCCAAAGCTGGCCTCGGCGTCGACAACATTGATGTCTTTTGCGAAAAAGGGGTTTATGACGCGGAGCAGTCGAGGAAAATGCTTGAAGCCGGAATGGTAAGAATGACGTTGATGTTGAAATTGACTGGTTCGATAGGAACGAGGCTGGCACGTGAATTTCCACGCGGAAGAGCTCAACTACATTCAGGTAAGAAAAACAAAGTCAAGTGACACCATGGGCCATGGTCGATTACCAGGGCTTTCTTGACCTTGGTCTGAGAGTCGTATAATACGTAAATTTTCAGGGCGGAGAGATGGGATGTGAGCTGAATGCTCGCGCAATGAGCCACCTTGAGCTTCTATCTAGCTCTGCTATCAAGGCAGGGATTTTCCACCACGTGTTTTTACCTTTCGCGAGAGCCGATTTTTTCCGTCAATTCCTCAGCTGCCCGCTAAAGCCCCTGATTCCACGGCTAGAAATCCCTGGCCAAAGTCAATGTCTCAAAAACGCATTGCTGGGGTGATTTTGCCCACGACTGCGTATATCCTGAAACTTATTCCACCCCCGGTGCGAGAAATGATTCGAGAAAACGTCATTGTAGCACTTGGCTCCGGTGAGTCTTCCATGATTTCAGCGTTCACTTTTCAACTCAGATTTCAACCCGAATGCTCCTTGTTTCTCGATGCCCTTGGTGATGCATTTGGCCTGTATAATTTGCAAGATGAATATGGAGGAAGCTTTCAACGCTGCTACGATCAATGCTGCTTACTCTCTCGGACTTACTGTAAGAAAAATTGATTGGAAGCCTTTTTCAAGCCTTTTAGGACTCTTATGGAAGCATCACTGAAGGAAAAGTCGGTAGCTGCTTGGTTCTCGATGCTCCTTCCTGGAAACATATCGTATATCAACTAGGTATGCGCTTAACCTCAGTAGAATTTCGTATATAGAGCGGAAAAATTCTACCTCTCGCGTCATTAATCATTTTGAAGCGACGGAAAAGTTATCTCAGAATAATTTCTTCTCCCGTGACTTCCGTCCTCCGAGAATATCAGCCATAATTATTAATAAATTCATATTATTATTAAGGAAATCATCAAAATCTGATGAAAAATATAATCATCAACGGGAGAATTCACAGCTAAAAATCGTCATTTTCAAGCTGCAAAATTGAATAAAATTGAACAGATGAAGAGGTCTTTCTTGATCAAACTGTTCCTTTGTTGATTTTTTGTTGAATTTTTATTTAAGAAATATTAAAAGGAAAGGAATTGAATAGATTGAAAGGTTGGAATTCATAAATTAAATAAGAATAAGGGAAGATAAGTGGAATAAATGCGAAAAAAAGGGGTAGAACCAATTTTTGGAACAGATTTTTATGGAAAGGGTTTTGATTGGCCGGTAGGCCAAATACAGCAATCTTATTGGTAATCCCAAAATTCACTTCCATGAATTGGTTTAGTCCGAAAAAAGCAAGGTTTAGGGACTAAACCAATTTAAGGAAGTGAATTTCTTGATTACCAATAAGATTGCTGTATTTGGCCTACCGACCAATAAAAATCCTGATCCATAAAATCACTTCCATGAATTGTTTTAACCCAAGATTAGGGAGAAAATGGTACCTGAGCATTTCAAAATTTTAAGAAAAACAAAGCATAAACAGAGTCACAAAGAAACGGTGGTAAGAAATCATAGCCAGAGTCAATTAGTTTTATGAACTTGAATAAATGAGAGTCACAAATGTCGGAAAAGAGCTTGGGAATCCGAAAGTGGGAATCCGAAAGTGGAAAAGTATGGAAATTGTAGAATCGATTTTATGCCACAAAAATTGATCGAGTCAGGAAGTGATTCCCAGTACGTTCTCTTTTTTTTATTTTGAAAGGCGAATTCTGTCACCGAGAGGCAAAAAAGAGTAGGGGTTCTTTTTGTTAAAATCGGAAAAAAGAGACACCAGAAGAAAAAAGGGCGGAAGAGAAATAGGAAGGAGAAAAGGTTGAAGAGAAAGGTGGAGTGGAACTTTTTTTTTGTCGCAAGAATTTTCATCAAACATGAATCTGTTTTTTCAATCGCTCGTTTTTTTTCTTTCAAGCTTACTTTTCTTCAAGGCCCTTTTCCCTGAAAGAAAATGGTTACTTACTGTATATTTTCATATTCTGTGTTCATGCACCAAGCAAAATCGAAGCACCAAAGCAAAAATCAAAAATAAAACACCGAAAAAAGAGAAGATAAAATATAATAAATTTATTGAACAAAATAAAAGTCGGATGAACATGGATGTGATTTTTTTGTTTGTTGGAAAGAAGTTGAAGTTTGAAAGTGGATTAGTAGTAGGAGCGGGTGGGTGGACTTACTCCTCGACTGGCCACTCGGAGACGCGACAGTTCGCTGGCCAGGCCATTTTCAGCGTCCCTAGTTTACAAGAGCTAGTTGCAGGGTTAAGCTTTGGCTTGATTTTCGTTGTAATGGAAGATATGAAAAAAACGGGTTTAAAAAGGATCTGATGATTCGAAAATGAAGCGGAAAAAAGCCTTAAAAACTTAAGCGAAAGGAGGGTTAGTTAAACGTAAGTAAGCATCTGTAAAAGATAAAACTTAGGGAATAAATCTACCTTGCGATTTGAGCCGCGCGGCTTCGAGTCACCACACCACCGGATGATCCCACCAACAAGCCACTAAATTTATCAATTTAGTAACACAAATAAAAGCTCAAAAATCATACCTATCCTCTTTTTCCAACTCTCCAACTCTGTGCCTGTACTTCTGCGCCCTGAGACGGTCTCCTTGTCCCGGATCCTCGTATCCCTCAAAATCAAGTCCAGAAGTTCCGTTGTTCTGCTCGTCAATTTCCAGCACTGGCGATTTCCTCGTCGTCGAGGGGCTCTGTCGCAGTTTCTGCAAGTCGCCGTCTTGCCACATCAAATGCTGCTGCTCCTCTAGCCAGTGTTGCTGTGGCCCGAGGACTGAGCCTGGGCGACAAAGACGAAGCCAAGCGATCGCTTCTGCCGCCGTGAATTTGTAGTGCTTCATCAGGTAGCACGCGATCAAAGAGCCAGTACGCCCTAGAATTAAAATTAGCAGTCATTTTCCGATGCTAGGGTCAATTCTTTTGACGGGAAAAGAGAATTTAATTTCAGACAAGTGGAAAAAATTTAAAGAGATAAGAAAAGGAGCCATACCTAGACCAGCCTTGCAGTGAATAGCCGCCGCGCCGTTCATATTTTCGACGACCTCAAGGAATCGCTTGAGAATGTGGTCTGGAGGACAGCTTCCGTCGGTAAAGAACATGTCGTGGTGCTCGAATCCGCCGTCTGAAGGTCAAAGTTTAAAATTTGAAATCAAGGAAGAATATCGAACGGACCTGTGAACCGCTGAGCTGGGTAGATCTTCTTGTTGAGTCGAATGACAGTATTGATGTTGTGCTTTCTGAAGTAGGGAAAGTACGCTTCAGGCGCGTGTAGAGGGTAGCCGTTTTCGATCTTTGACTTGGGATGGGGGCCGGAAAAGGCCAGGAACTTATTGGGGACGATCCAGTTGAAGTCGCCGTTTTCGACGCGCTCGTAGTACTCGTATTCTTCAACATCGAGAGTTGCGAAGTCAACAAAGTTGTGCTGCAGCGCCTTTTTTAACCCGTGGAAGCAGTCGAGCAGGGAGAGGTTGTAGGTACACACGCCGAAGGAAGCATCGCTGAAAAGAAAAGGTTTTCTAGATTCTTGGGCTGTAGTTTCTAGTCTTAGGCGCTTTCTCTTTTTTGAAGTTAGTTTCCCTTTTTAGCAGACATATAAAAGAGGATTTTCTGTTAAAAAATGGGAGCGGATCAGTCATCAACCTCGAAGTTTGAGAATTGTGACGATGTTAAAGTCGTCAATATCGCTCCACGGTAAAAAAACAAAATTAAGGTTTAATTTTTGGCTAAAAGAATCTTAGAATTTCTGGCAAAGATGCGAATTTCCTGAAACTCGAACTAGGTCAACTTAGGGAAGAAATCACCGAGCTCAAGGCTCTCGTAGAGAATAAGTCAAAGAAGAAAGCGAAGAAAGAAGTATTGGGATCCAGCCTTGATCATACTACGGCGTAGCCGATGCCTAACGCGTGTTAAAGCTTACCAGTTAATGCGCGTTGAACGATAGCTCTAACTGGCTGTTGAACGATAGCTCTAACTGGCCGTTGAACAAAACCTCTAACTGCCGGTTAAGCGAGTTCGGATACATATATAAACCTGACACTTTTCACTGAAAATCATCAGAGCTGAGAGATAAACGCTCGAAATGAAAATAAATAAGACACAGAGATAATATTGTTATTGTTATTATTATACAGGTATGATATAGTTGGACCTCAACATTTTGGTGTCAGAAGTTATAAAAAGATCCCCTCCAATTATAATTATATTAAATTGTATAATTTTCGTTTATAAAATTATGCATTATAACTTTTAGGTACTAACAATGAATTAAAAGAAATTAATATAAAGTTTTTTTTCTCTAAAACCAATCCTTAAAATAAAATTTCTCAATAATCAAATAACTTTTAGGAGATGTACGATTAGGGGAATGCCATCATAATTACAAAAACACATGCCGTCAAAAAAGTATGAATACAGTATTGGTATTTGAGGAGATATGAATTAAAATACTGGCGTTAAATCATCATTAAAGAATAGAAAAGTTAAAGAATATGAAAACAAAGGGTCATTTCCTTTCGACTCACGGCCCTAGCGCATGTTTATTTTTCGATGCCTCTAATTCCAAAATACTGTTATACACTAAGGCGGTCAAAAAGGGAAAGTAACCAGCCAAAGACAACAAACAAAAATAACAAATTCGGGTATATAAAGAAGCACAATCTTCATTTCATTCAGGTTTTCGGAAAATCAGAGAAAATCGAAGAGAATAAAAGAAGACGAATTAAAGAGAAAAGCAAGTAATCGAAGAAGTGAGATGGAGAAGAAGCTTAAATGGCCGACCGTGCGCGGCCGATTGACCGAATTTATCAACAAAGGATGCTGTAAGAAAAATTCACTATTCGGTAGAATGGAAGAAGCTACAACGAATGCCTCCCATGTAACAAAGGTAACTCGGTCAACCGGTGGGTAGCCTAATACTCGAGAGGAATGTAGCTATGTATGATATAAATGTATGGCTTCTCTAAATCACTCCTCAAAAAGGTTCCTGACCCTTGTGATGGACAAATGAATGGTTATCCTTGGATAAGGGGGGATGGAAGGTTCTGATAATTAAGAAATTCTTGAAAAGGCAAATGTTCTTCCTTATTCCAGCGATGCTCCTTAGATGATTACTCACACGATGGGTCATGACCTGGGTTATTTAAACTTCGTAAACTCTTCAAAGATAAAGCCTTAAAGTACCAATAATTCAAATAAGAAACATAAAAGAACTCTTCAGCAATTGATTGAAAAAGACGTCCGATGCTTCCTGAGACAATGCCTGTTTGAAGCATTCGAATCCGGTCGGATCAAACAAGAATACACAAAGGAAGATTTCGAAACGACGAAATATAATACCACTGCAAGATTCTTGGAAACGCGGAATGTTGAGTTCAAGTTATCGACCTTCGATACGCCCATTCTTGCGTTTTGCCTCAGAAAAAATCGAACGTTTGACCTAAAAGGAATGGAATGGCCTGCAAGTTTACTCTGTCTGATGGAGTGTATTCTTACTCAGAAGTGCGTCGACAACAACTGGCAAAAAGAAACGATGCACCGATTTCGGCTAGAAGCGAAAGATCGGAGTTTGATAAGGTGCCTTCTCATCGGTGGGGAAATGATTGCACTGAGAGAGTTTGCAATTCAACTCGATGGGCTATATGGCGTAAAACCAAAGTTGAAGAATCCAGGCTCACTGATCGTGTTGCGATATACAGGTAAGCATAAATCAGAGAGCATGCCTGCCGGATTTTCTTCAGGAATGATCGATAATTCTGAAGAAAACCTCTCTCGAGCCGTCATAGAGCCGGACGCGATTCATCCCGACGAAGGGCTGATCGTTCGGATCAGCGAATTAAGCGGACAACGATTCTGGAGACTCCAAGGCTTTCTCGTCGACGCTATAAACCAGTCAAAATTTGCACGAAACAAAGAAGCGCCTACTTCGGATGCGTTCGTTCCGCTACTAAGAACCATGATTGACTCGCTGGAAGCAAACTTGTCAGTTTGACTCCACCTCCATCCTCGCTTACTTCCGTCAACAATCACTTTTATCCTCGTTTACTCCCATCAAAAATCACTTTAATCCTCGTTTACACCTGTATTATGCCGCGCCTTAGCTAGAGCTGTTTGCATGAAGTACACCCAAAATCTTCAGTTTCGCTTAAATAACAGTTGTTTCTTTTAGAAAAAAAGAACCATGCCAACTTTAGTCGATGACATCCTATGGTGTTATCAGCGATACGATGCCAAGCGGCGGGTAATCCAGTTTGCGCTCACGTATATCCTAGGATGGGAAGTACCTCTACCTGAAGAAATTTGCAACGAGAAACAAACTGTTACGCTTCGGAATTTTTTAAAAGAAACATCCGGAATTATAAAGTCGCTTCCACCATTCGAGTATCCTAAGGAGCGGCTGATATGCATTCCTTCGAGATCTACACTGATAACATGGCTGGTTCGATGCCAGCTCTTCATGATTGGAAACGAATCGATCGACAAAGAAACGAAGAAGAACGTAATTCTGGAGTTTTTTAACTCCCATTTTCACAAGTGCAATCTCTGCTGGCGAAGCTTCAACAAAGCTTCACCGGAAGATATTGACAAGGAATGCCAAGCTAGCCGAGCCATGCTGGAGAAATATTTGGAATCGGAGGGACTCGCCCCAATAAAGAAGCCAATCGAGCTAGTCGACTACGTAATAACCTATTGTGGCAACGAAATACAAGGCGAGGAATTCGAACTTGGCACTTTAGAAGACCTCTTTTCGAAACCCGTTGGGTTTTACTTGCAATCATAATCCTGAACAGAACATCACCTTCATATCAGTTACCAGAATATTACCTCATTATTCACGAAACTTTTCTTTCGCTCAAAATATTAACTTCAGAATGTCGGCGGCGCAAGAACTCGAAGAATTAACCCGAGGCGTCCGGACGGACTTCCGAAAAACCAGCGCTTTGCTTGTCGAACTGAGTGAACGAAACGTCAAAAAGCTCGTCGAAATGAGTGCCACCCTGGAGAAACTGAAGCGACTTCTTGACCAAATCGTCAGCCAGCATCCATTCTGCAACCAAACCAGTTCCACAGTCAGTTAATTATCACGTTCTTATGACCTACAATTTAGATAAAATGGAAAAAGAACTCGCAGCGGCACTCGAAAGGTATGGGGTGCAAACTTTGATGCTTGATGAGAAGTTTCTTGGACCGATTTACATTCTGTTAATCGAGTCAACCGAAGGAGTCCCAAGGGAGAATATTTTGAGAGAATGTAGGGATGCTTTAAAGAATTCACCTCTCGGTAATAACCGAGCGGGCCTGCATCTTCTAAGCAAACTGCTGAAATTCTCAAAGGGGAAATGTTCAGCACAGGTGCTCCGGATATGGGGGGAGATCTTTGATTTACCGTTAACCGAAAATACTTTAGCCGAACGATTGATCTGTCAGAAATGCAGTCGGGATTAAAAAAGCTCACGGGGCTACTCTTGATACCATCTATCGCGATCCTTATCACTCTTATAACCTGCTTGAAAAAAGCCCTGTGATATCTGCACAATCAAAACTGATCTAACCGCCCCTGCATCTAAATGTTATCTCAGAATGCTGCCAATCGAGGCTATCATAAGCTTTCTGGAACCAGAGGTCGTTTTCATTAAAGAGTGCGGTATCTGTAGATCAGAAAAATCGCTCTTAGAATTTGTAAAGATAAATTGCACGCATCGGCTCTGCAGGAGTTGCTTCGAAGAATGGTCAAAACGATCCAAAGAATGTCCCTATTGTCGGAAAGTTATGCAAAACGACTCAAGTCTTTGTTAAGTGCCAGAACGTTGGAGTGGCTAAGCACTACGTTGACAATTATCATCGGGTTGCTTACACTCATGCTAGGAGCGACGGGGGTCATGGCCCTCGTCATTATCGCGCGCCTGCATGGTCAACGAGCCGCTGTTGGAGGAGAACAAGCGTTGCTGACTTCCCCGAGTAACCGATCTTGTGTGGACAGAAGAAACACGATAGAAGGACCAGATGATGCAGCGTCTTCCCTTTAATTCAAATTTCTTGCAAGTTACGAGAAAAAAAAAAGGGCCAATTTGGCTGGGATGGAAGTCAGGCGATCAAATTTTATTTCTCTCTAGAAAATAAGGAATGTCTGTTTAGAATGGTTGGTGAGCAATTACCCCGTTTCCAACGATCATATGAGTTGATTCGCCAAATAGTCGAATGGCTAGCGATGGGCATGGATGAATCAAAAATGTACGATTCCTTCAGGGCCCGAGTGACGCTTGGACCTGCTCGAGACGTCGCTTTCGGAGCGTACGAAACAAGCAGAATGGACCTAGAAAGCTACCAACCGTCAAACGATTGGCAGAGTGACGACTTCTCTCTTCTGGATTTTGTTCTTGATACAACTCTTCTAGAAGGATCAACCAGACCTGCAATTATCCATTTCAGCCAATTCTTTAGGACGGGATAATCAAAGACGGCGTGAGATATAGAGACGCCTCGATGAAAATCCACGTTAAAGGCTAACATATGCCATTGGGGTAATCTCAGGAATCCAAGACACCCCAGGTGTACTTGCGAGCCTTCGATGCGAAGCTAGGGAATTCGCGTCGTCACTAAACATTGATGAATTCCTCTCGGAAACAGTGTCGGGTTCGGATATAATCCAAATAGTGCGAAGAGAACGAGTCCATTGCGCGGGAAGATTCTTCAATACCAATGGAGATATACTCCCTGAAGAGTACTGATTTTGTATACAACTTCCACATTATTGTTCTAAACCTATATTTTACTCAGTTGACCCATGAGGAAAAGGATTACAATGAGGTTTATTCAGACTGTGGGATAATGAGCGCTTGGAGGCGGCCGAGAGCTCAAACTTATGTCTTGAACATTTTTCTAAATGCCTGCAAGGGACTTCTGACAGAACCGTACGAGATTCCTGAAACACCGGAGTTGCGACGGATTGCAGAATACTGTAATGCTTACAAGCGAATTCTGGACATATGGCTTCATGAGAACGAGCATTATTTGCAGCTCTTGGGCGAAAACGTCAACAAAATCGTCAATGCACGTAAACTCCGAGAGAAGGCGCAGACGGTCAACAGACGACTGGAAGAAGATGTCGACGAGTGCTGGAGGAGCAATCTGACGAGGCTCGTGGCTCATCGAGTGCTTCTAGAGGTGGCTCGGAGAGTTCCCAAATCTTTCAAGATTGCTGACGTTTTCGTCGGGGCGCAGTATCGGAGCCCGAGTGACAAATTGAAAAGCTCTATACAGAGTCTGAACCATCCTCAACTTTCTTTTGACGAAGAACAAAGAAGAATTCAAACGGCATTCGGTATTATAAATCAGGAGTTTCTTTCAGAAATACCTATCGTCATGAGAAATGCTAACGAAATCTTGGGAAGAGCAACCCTGCCGACGCCGCCACCAAGAGAGTTAGAAAATCTACTTGCCCCGGAATCGTTTGCAAGACCAATCGCTGTGGAGCCAGACCAGCCTTTAGCTGAAAATCCGCAGTCCCCACAGAAAGCACCATCCCCGCCTGAAAACGCAGGGCCTAGTAACTTTGGCTCGAGCACGGATGATCAACTTACAACTGCGCCGGAAAGCTGCAGAAATAAACCTTTGGAGAGAGATTTAGCGGCTCAGAATCCAGTCCCACAGGACGCAGAGGACAGCCTGCTGCCCGCCTGGGCGAGATTTACTCCCACATTCGATCCCGCGCAGCTAAGCCACGACGAAAACAACCTGCTGCCTGATTGGGCGAGCTTTACGCCGACAATCGAGCCCGTGCAGCTGGATCCAGGGGCCCTTGCTCTCCTGAACGAAGATCCTGTTGATTTTCTAGCGCTATGAACGCCCTAAAAAAAAAATATTCGCCTTCACATCTGCATCCTTTTCTTTCCCAACCTGTTCGCCTTTATCGCCTTCATCATTCTCTTGCCAACATCAATCATCGACCTTCTATCTAGTTCCTACGTCGGAACTCATCTCCATAGTTAACTCTCATCTGCCACCTTGTAACGCTGACCATCTTCATTACCAACAGTGATCTTTGAAAACACTATTTTAGGATGTCGTTGGTTAACTTGTGCTGTGACGGAGGCTTCCTTCGAATCGTAGGTGGCACTCTGCGGCCAGGATGCGTGTTCAGCGAGGCTCTGGCAGACAAGCTCGATGAAGTTTCGAAATCACCTGAATGGGCGCCGATCCGAGAACTTATAATCTCCGCGTCGATCGATCATTTGCAAGAGTACGATGACGACTTGCCCACAATAGTCATAAACCTCCAAAAACTGAAAATGGGGCTGCCAAAAACAAATCTGCACGGAATATGCCGTATCCTGATAACGAAAATCCAGTTGGGCCACATCGGACGAGATAGCGTGGCCCGACTTGACAGCTCGGGATATCTTGTGAACGACCCCAATATGACTTGCGCGCTCGAATGCCTTAGACAAGGAATTATCTACCCGAAAGGCATTACTCAGGGAAGGCATAAAGCTAAACAATATATAATAAATATCGTTTAATTTATACCTTTACGAGATTTCCGTCTCGAAGATCCTAAAAACGCTGGAAGCTTACTTCCGCAAGTCGTACCAGGCACGAAGCTTCTTTGCTGCCGAAAAAATCAAACAAAGCTTGGATCACAATCTTCGGCGACAACCGGGCTCTGGTCGATACCCAAAGCTAACCAAACTTCTTCGCAGCTCTGCTCCTGACGCGATCCCTGTGATGAAGAAAAACATCAGCAGGCGTTTGCGACAAATCGAATGCCCCGTAAACCGATCCTTTTACATGAAACGAGGCATCTTGAATGAACGACCGAACCCAAATGTCGATATGGTGACGCAGGTGAATCACCTTGCCACGCGAGCTTACGCTCTGCTTGAAGCAGCACAAGATCATGGCTACGACACACACATGCTTGAGACATTAAAAAGCGGAATCGCGCAAGTTATCGCCAATCGATACCTCATTTTTCTTCGATCTGGGTTCCTAAAACAGCGACTAAGCCTGAGGGTAGCTGCAATTCTTTCCTGCTAAGGTACTAGGTTTCATAAGACGACAACACTCAACAGAATTTCTAGGAAAAAGAAGAGAAAAGAAAGTCAAAACAACGAAAATATAGCCTCTCCTTTTCATCATCATACTCAGAAAAAAAAAGAAACTGTCATTTCCCTGTTGTGCTTCCCTGATAACCGTCATGCCTTCATTAAAACTTTACTTTATTGAGTATCACCAAGGGATTTTAAGAATGGATGGAATCAATCGGATACTCTCAAACCCATCAAAAGCGCCTGATGACGACAGCAATACGTCTCCATTCGTTGCGCAAGCTAGGCTCTTTGTAAAGGCGATTGACGACTGGTTTATCAATTTACATAAGGGACGGAAATTTGACCTCTACTTCCTGCCTGAAGAGAGATTTCAGGGAACTCTAACAAAAGAGAAGAACTCCTTCAAGACTCTTGCAATCAAACGGCTAATAGGGAGGCTCGGAGTTATCTTTCGGTCATGCGGAGGAAAAACTCTAGAAGATTATGATGACGAGGCCGCAGAGATGTTTTCAAAAACGCACCTTTCAGCTGGTCAACTGCGACTAGAGCTTGAGACCCCTACGGAAAGGGAGATCGAAGAAATCTTTCCGTCGACGAAAAGACTTCTGCGTAACCTTGGAGAAAAAGCAAACCAAGATGATTAAAGATATGGCGAATTCTTTCTTTCACCCTTCGAGAACAAAGAGATAAGTACTAGTTATTGAATTAATGCTGTTGTGAGTTCAGATCAATCGATGTCACGATTAGCTAAAATCGACGAGGCGAGACTGCTCGCGAAAAAGAAGACACCCGGTTTCGTTGTTGTTGCTCTGTCAGCATCCCAAATTTCGGGGATTCTTAAGAGCGAATTAAAGAAATGCTTGAAACTAGACGCGACGGCGTTCGATGAAAGGATTCAAGGACATCTTGTCACCGTGCTTACTCCGGAAACATCAGACCTGATTGGTCGCTTGAGGGCTAATGAGCTTACTTATCAAGAAGCGAAGAATAAGGCCACCACGGAGCTTGATCCGGAGCATATTTTTATGGAGGAAATAAGTGAACCTGTTACACCTCCAGTAGTTAAACCAGAGCCTGGATCAAGTAAACCAAAGGAGGAGGTACAATCAACCAAGACTGCAAACCCAACGCTGATGAGTGCTGAGGAGGAATTACGAAAAGCACTTGCCAGAATTAAACTCGAAGGAGGCGCCCAACAGGAAACTGCAGAGGCCGAAAGACTCCTTGGGGGCACTATTAAGACGGAGGGAAAAATGGATTCAACACCGACTACACAGAAAAGGAATACAGGAAGCATGAAACCACAGTCATTTGGTCTTTCAATCTGGGATCCAAGCAAGACATCGCTCATCGATCATCTATCTAGCAGTTTTTTGGCTCTCAAGAACGCTAGAAGAGTGGGAACAGATGAACCGACGCTGTGCAATATCCTGCTGCTTTCGCTTCCTGCTAGTTATTCATATTTGGACTCATTAATACAAGATCGATCGAGCCTGAAGGCTTTCGTGCGACAGATCCTACGATTTATGGGAACTTCAAATAGCGATCTCTTAAGTCTTGTGTACGACGCGGTTCGACGACCCTCAGAGAGCCTGATATCGTTCTTAGGAAGGCTTAAAATGCTTACAGAGTTGTCCGACGAAGGAGACACGAACGCAACAGCCAAGATCCTCTATCATAGAGTGCTTAGCTCGGCAAATGATTCAACCAGGATCGAAATCCGCCGTATCTTGGAGGACGACTTGGACAAACAGAAGCTTACCTTTGCCATGCTGCAAGCTGGAATAATGAAGGCACAAAAGCTGGCACCGACTACAGACGAACTCGATCCAGAAACCCAAAAGATTCTTTCCATCCAAGAAAGTGCCAAATCGGTCGAGGGTGACAGCAAGAAGAATGAGAACGTCGAAGCCGTGCGTAAACCCAGGCCACTCTCCGAAATAAAGTGCTATAACTGTCGATCATTCGGGCACTATGCCCGAAATTGCCCAACTCGACGAAGAGGAACTCGTAGAACTCGAGAATCCTATGCCAGAGAGCCGCGTAATCCGTCCGGGACGGTTACGTTCGCAGATTCCTAAAAAGCGGAGTTTCTCGCCAGAAACGAGCCCGTCTGGCGAGAGGATTTACAATATCAGGGGCTCACTCGGGGAGCATAATGGGAGTAGATCCTGGACGCCCCAGGGACTACTCACGGTTAAGGGAAGTTTGAGCTGCGAGAAAAAGGAATTTTCATGTGTTCCGCTCATCGATAGCGGAGCAAGTTACTCAGTTATTGGTCGGAATACATATGAGAAGTTAAGAAATAGCTTAGCACCCGAATTGCTCCCCACAGCCCGAGCGACTCCTAAATCAGCCTCGGGGACCAGAATGGAAATCATAGGAGACGTGATCTTGACGGTGTCCTTAAAGGCCGACCGTGAATCCATATGTTTCCAAAATGTTAGATTTTCCGTGTTAAAAACCGACGCCATACATGTTATACTTGGCGTTGATGTACTGCGTGGAAGAACCCTTGCTATCAGCAACGACTATGTAAAGCTAGACAGGGTTAAGCTTCCAATTGTTAAAAAGACGCAGCTGATTCAGCTGCTCATAGAAGAACCAATGGAAGTCGGTGGCCTGACGATAATGACCCTTAAAGCCGCCGAGACAATTCCTTTGAATGAAGAGAAACCAATCCAAGTCCTCTTCTCAGTCCGGGACCATACCGAAGAGGCAATGGACGTGAAAGTGATAACGAGACCTCGCGAGTTGAAAACGGGGCTTCAAATCACCATCGATAATCCAAACGGTTGTATTCCGTTGAAGCCACTGGCCATGGTGACAACGATCTCTGATGATGCTCACGTTCATCAACCAGGTAAGGCTCAAATGACCATGTAATTGTACTGTAGAAAGAAATACAAAGTATTGTAAGATATATAAGAACATTTATTAAATCACATCTGTTAAGTATCCAACATCATTCCTGACGAAGAAATAGAGGCGCTGTTAGAAAAAGCGGAGGCGGCCTCGGATGAATCAAAAGAGTTCCTTCGCTCTTTTCTACGCGAATTCTCAGATACTTTCAGCTGCCACGAGAACGACATTGGCGAATACAAAGGGGAACCAGTGCGCTTAAAGCTTATCCCAGGAGCGGAAGCAAAGAAAGCGTGGTGCAGACCACGCAGAGTTCCATATGAACAAGTACCGTGGCTCCGTGGAGAATTGAAGTCGCTAGAAGATAGGAGAATAATACAGAAGAGCTCTGGATCGCCATACAACTCGCCAATAACCCTGGTGAGGAAGAAAAATGGTAAATGGAGAATGGTTATTGATCTGCGCCTCGTCAACACTCTTATCCAGGACTCGAAATGGCCGATTCCCAGCTTGCTTGGTACCTTAGAGGGTTTCTCAGGGGCCAAGGTATTCTCTGTTTTAGATTTTAGAGCTGCCTTCCACCATTTGCTCTTACACAGCGACAGTCGTCCCTTGACGGCTTTCAGTTGTCTCGGAGCACAGTGGGAGTACTCGAGATTACCTATGGGGCTCAAAACGAGCCCCTCTGTGTTCTCGAAGGCCATTTGGGAAACCATACCCGACAGAATCAGGCAATACACCTCGGTCTACATGGACGATTGTGCGATCTCAACCCCTGACGAAAAGTCACATCGATGGGTGCTTCGCGAGCTTTTTGAGGCATTTAGAGAAAAAGGCTGGAAACTAACACCTGGAAAGTGCTTGTTCTTTGTGCGAAAAATAGAATTCTTAGGATTCGAGGTAGGGGACGAAGGATGGTCAGCAAAAGCCAACAGCAAGGAGGCGATTGAGCGATTTCCAACACCTAAAGATAAGCGCTCACTAAAAGCATTCATCGGAACCTGCTCCTTCTTAAGCCAGCTCATCCCGGATCTGCAGAGAACCATGGGTCCACTGCATGCTGTTAGCGGGAAAAAGTCAGTCTTTCGATGGGAATCCGAGCAAGAGGAAGCCTTTCAGGCAGTCAAGTCCGCTATTGCTAGCAGTGTGCCCTTGGCGTTTCCCGATCACAGTCCTAAAACGAGGCTCATTCTAAGCACGGACGCAAGCCTTGTGGGATGGGGCGGAATGCTCAGCCAAAAATCAGCTGCAGGAATTGAAACGCCAATTGGGTTTTGCTCTGGAACCTTCAGGAACAGCCAAACCCGCTGGTCGACATACGACAAGGATCAGGGTTTTAAACTTGGACGAATCGATAAGGACCGTTTAGGATGACTCCTTAAGTTTAAAACCTTGGTAAGGAATTCTTCTCGTTTATAAAATCCTCTGAGCATTTTCACCCTCACTTGTACGGCCGGAGATTCACCTGGAGAACGGATTCGATGGCAGTTAGCCAAACCCTGGCAGGACAATCCTTCGCGCAAGCAAAAAGACCAAGTGCGAAAATTGCGAGGTATCTAGAGATTCTCTCACAATACGAGTTTGAAATAGAACACACGCCAGGAAAATCGGCGGAAATGTCTATGCCAGACTTGCTCAGCCGATACCCACCGGCCGAAGATGGAATTCATTACATAGGCGAGGTCGAGGCCCAATTCAAAAACGCGAACCGGAAATTTCCGCTATGGATCCGAACAAAAGGCAAAACTCATTCAGAAATGGTCCAGGCGCAGGAACAGGATGGAGACCTCCTGCGTCAAGGTGGGGTTTACAAGCCACTTCTAGCGAAATCAAGAATAGTTATCGAAAAAGATGGCCTTCGTTACCTTGAGAACAAAGCTACCTTAAAGCGCCTTCTAATTATTCCAGACTCGCTAGTTAAAGACTGTCTTCGATCTTTTCACCTACCACTGCACTTGAGATATAGAAGATTGAGACAAGAGCTGTCAGAATCCAAGATCTATATTCCGAGGCTTCGCGAACACGTTCGAGAACTCGTGGCCAATTGCGAGGATTGCCTCAAGATGAACCCCGTTACGAATCCAAATGTCCAACCAATCCCAGCAACTCAAAGCCAACACCCGTACGCGCTCGCACAATGCGACTTGACTGGGCCGTATGTGCGGTCCGCTAGAGGCAATACATATATTTTGGTGTTTATCGATCAGTATTCAAGATGGCTGGAATTAAGGGGAATCAAGGACAAGACCGCGAAGTCTGTGGCGAGAGCTCTTATGGATATATTCTACGTCAGGGGGCCTCCGCTCAGTCTCCAGAATGACAACGGCAAGGAGTTCTCTAATGAACTATTGCAACAACTGCTGAAGAGCTTCGGAGTAACCCTAGCCCATGGATCTCCTTATCGACCGAATTGTCAAGGCATTGTTGAGCGAATGAATCGTGAAATAAAGAAATTGATGCGCATATACGGCTCTCCTTCGTCTTGGGATTTATTGTTACCTGCTATACAACTATCTTACAATCTGACGATACATTCTACATTAGGTTGTTCACCGTTCTACCTACTACATGGCTGGCTTTTAATGCGGCCACAGTATGGGAACGTGGACAGCAGTCATTTTGCCACATTGCCTAATAATGTGCGCGACTGGGCGTCAACCGCTGGAAATTTGATGCATCGAACGATGAGTCTGCTCGCTGGCAGAACAGTTCGACCGTCCGAAAGCTATTCGGGTAAAGAAGAAAATTTGGAAGTTGGAAGGAAGGTGTTGATGAAAGTCGAGCAACCACCCGGGGAATGCGGCAAGCTCTTTCAACCCTGGAAAGGTGAGTTTCAGGTTGCAAAGAAGCTGGACCGATATTCATACCTTCTGCGAAATTCATTGTATCCTCGGAGAACTTTTGTAGTACATCGGGAGCGTATCCGCCCGATAGGAACGACAATTGTTCATGGTTCGGAAAAGAATGTGGTGCGCACCGCAAATGAGGTATGTGGTTAGAAATAACAGAACCTAGAATATTCCGAGGAGGCTCGCATACGAGAAGTCGACGACGATGAAGTAATGCTGAGCGATAGAGTACAAGCGCCGACATCGGAGTTGGAAGTCGAAGAAAAACCACATACGTATAACCTGCGAAAGCGTAAAACGCGAAAAAATTGATAAGAGTTAGTAACCGACTTCTTCCGATCGGCACTGTTTTTAATAATTTTTATTTTTGCTGAAGTTTGTGATAAACCTCCGAGAAAAAGGTAGTCACTTAAAGATAAGCAATTCTTTAGACTCGATGGAGGGTGGGAAAATCATAAACGCGAATCTGAACTGCTACAGCACAGCAACTGCTCAAAACGACGACCATTCAGATGCCCGCCTGATGTTGACGGCGTTACTAAGCAGCGAATTTTTAACGCTGTCAGTCTTTGGGCTAGTGTTCGCGCTAGGTGCAGCTGTTGGTGAAGTAGCAACTTTGTGTGTCTTGCGATGTTGCAAGGCAACTAAATAACGAATTTTATCTGAAAAATATTATACAATGTCATGTAACTACAATAGAATATTTTCCAGAGAAAGAAATGAAACAGTTCTAGAATGGAAACGGAGATAACCCAGAGTATGCGTGCACTCGCAGCACAAAAATGGACCGCGACCACGATGCGATACCCCCATCATACGGAAAAAGAATTGGTCCTTGCCTTCTTTCTGACGCTCGAACTCGGCAGCGAAGTACGAGGAAGCATGAATATCATTGCTTTTGGCAAGGCTTTGCGAGACGAAGTGCTTCAACGAGTGAACACTGCAAGACTGGTCGTGATCCACCAATCGAATCGATGGGTTCGACGCGCTTTGTTGAGCCGAGACGACCTCGATGCCACAATCGAAGACATGGACGCGGAAGGACCCAGAGAAAATGAAAACGAGGGCGAACCTGAGACTGGCGCTTAGGGCTCAAACAACATTGAGGAATAACCCGAAAACCTTGTTCTCTCGTGACAAACCTGCTTATCTTAGATTCACTGGAAACTCTCTATTTACTCTTTCTTATACTTTTTCCCTTTTCACAAAGAAGTAATGGAACTCTTCTTTTTAGAACAAGATTCAAGTGTGTTACGATGATATAACGAAGTCGACGGCGATAAAATGAAAGCATTTTGTATATGCGGCAATGGTTACCTGTCCTTCGCAAGATAAGAACTTACTCCCTATATTATAATAGCTGATCCTTTAAAATGAAAAAGCGCTAACATTTTCCGCATCTGTCAGATGTTGCCCTTGAAGATCATAAACTAGTGATATATTATTATCCAGTCCCAATAAAACGGATTTCAGAATGGATCAGGGCGAGAAATCCTCGAGCGCTTCGGAGACAGAACACTCTCAGATAAACTCCGTTCCCTCAACATCCACCAAAGACGTAGATCCCTTATCTGCTAACGACGTCAAGGAAATTGCAACGGAAGAGGATAAAAAGATGCAGCAGGCAGCCAAAGGATTACTCATGCTCAAAAACGAAGTTGCCAAAAACGCTGAACCACAGGTCTGCAGGTGACGATAGGGTAGTAAAACTCTCCGATTAAAGAATATTATAAGGCTCCCTGTAATATCAATCAACCCCTGTTTAACCCCTTCAACGACCAGAACTAGTGCAACGACGACCGCACCTTCCCTACCGCAGGGGCACCCGCTACTTCCAATGATGATGAGTCAACCAGTATTTACCTCGAAAGTCAGAGTAAGAGCTCGGTCGCCAATGCAAGGGAGTCGCCATCAACCTTTAGAAGGCAACTACACTCTTCACGAAATATGCGCTCAAACTATTCTCCAAGAGGTTGTTGTTGACTTTACCGCTTGTGTAAGCGAGGCTAGACTCAGGTACGCCTTTGTCAAGGAGTACAAGAAATAAAAACTCCCTTAAGCCACGAAATAATGGCTAAATGCCGAATTCCCTTATCTCAAGCTCGATGGAACATCAAAAACGCCATGGCGAGACTTTTCCCTCACTCGAAACGAATGCACCTCCATGGAACGGCATTGTATACTAATCTGAGAATGACTTACGAAAGAGCATTGGACCCAAGGATGTAAGAGACCAGCCCTGAAATAAGTCCGCGCTTCGCCAACATTGGAGAGAAAAATAATCCCGAAAACTTCAAATTACTCATCCTGTCTCCATTTTCCAACCTTATGTTCATCAAACGAGAGATCATCCTTTCCCTATCATAAGTTGACCGTGGATAAGAAAAAATTGATTTAAGAATGACGATCGTGTACCTTAGCTACTCAAGGTCAAAAAAAGAATGAAGACAATCCGAGGCTTGAAGGATAATCGGGAAATACAATAGGGTGGAAAGAATTGGCATAAAGGTCGGACTCAATCAGAACAGGCAAACACCCGAAGCTGGATTGAGCCTACCTTAAGCCTTATCTTTCCTGCCAGCAAACTACTCAAGACTACTCACGTTAGAATTCAATACTCTGGTGATGAACCCTGTTCTAGTGCGCCGAATTCTGAAAACCCGGCCTGTCCAGCAGAATAGGCTTTATAAGAATTATAGATGATCATGATGAAAAAAAAACTGTAGTACTTGCGTATTAGTCCCAAATGCTGTCAATGGATAACAGTTATAACATAAGGGAAATTCAGAAAACAGTTAATCAAATAGATGAACTGTACGTGCAAAGTCGAACGAAAAAGCCCCTCCTTAACTGGTCAAATACAACTTATATTTGGACCGATGTTCGCTGGGAAATCGACTGAGCTCCTGCGAAGAATTATGCGATACCAGTTAGCCAAGAAAAAATGTATCGTGATCAAATACGCGAGGGATAATAGATATGGTCTCAAAGACATAACGAGACACGATCAACACACTATCGAAGTCATATCAGCTCTGGAATTGGGCGCGATTCCTGGAAAATGTCTCGAACAAGTCGATGGTAGTAAGTCTTTGTCATTTTTGATCTAAACGTTCGTAGTAATTGGAATCGATGAAGGGCAATTCTACCCAGACTGCATCCGTTTCGCGGAGCTCATGGTGAATAAAGGAAAGATTGTCATCATTGCTGCCCTCGATGCAGATTTTAAAGGACGAAGTTTCAACGGAATCACTGACTTGGTACCCTCCGCCGAAAAAGGTAACTCAATCTCAAAGTTTGAAGATAATCCAGGTATTAGTGACAAAGCTTAAAGCTGTCTGCATGATCTGTGGGGAAGACGCGTCGTTCTCTAAGCGTCTGCAAGAATCCGAGCAGCAACTGGAAATTATTGGTGGAACAGACAGATACATAGCTGTCTGTCGCCAATGTTTTGGAGAAAAATAAATTCCTGTGCTAGATTGAGGAAAAACCTTCATTATTGCTGGAAGAAGCTCATCTCGCTTCTCCATATTCCAGAGATATCTATTGAATGTAATATTCAGAATGGACTTGGAAGTGACTGAAAAACTGAGAGCTCTGGCCGCTCGGCGATGGAACGATCATAAAAAGCGGTTTACCTTGCACTCCGAGAAAGAGCTGGTCCTTGCCTTCTTTTTAACTCTCGAATTCGATAGTGATGTAAGAGGAAGTATCAATCTGATAGCCTATGGCAAAGCCTTGCGAGACGAAGTCATGCGCAACGTGAACACATCGCGACTGGTTGTTCTTTACCAGTCCAATCGATGGGTTCGACGCGCTTTGTTATTACATGACAACCTTGACGATGGCATCGAAGAATTCGCCATAAGTGGATCTCACAATTATCAACTGGACACTCAGAGTGCAGGAGAAGAGTAAAAGCAAAATTCTTCCCCTTATGATCGCTGGAGACGTTCCCCCAATAGATTTCCCTTGAAACGTGTTCAATCTTACTTTTGCTTCATCCTAAATAGCATTGTAGAGCACTATCAATTGACACTCTCTTATTATCTAGATATCGAATCGGACCGAAAGACCAACGGAGAAAACTAACCTGGAAAAAGGCGGACTGCGAGACTTGGTATTCGATTTGCTCAATCACCTCTGTTATAAAATATGCTGTGATTGGGCATAATTTATGCCATCTTTCGCATACTGATAGTCGACTGGAAGGACGCAGAAAAGCATAAGGCCTAGCGAAGTAATCCCTTCCTTTTCCAACAAGAACCTACAGCGTTGTTAATTGTAGAAAACAGACCCGCGTCTTACAAACAAAATCACTTTAGACTGAACAAAATGGTAATAACACGATAATAACGACCTGCGATAAAATGCCGCTGAAAGTCCATAAAGCATTCTATTGGACGCGTAATGCTACTTTAATCCGAAAATTGAAAAATGAAATTCACAACAAATATGAAGAAATCATTTGTGGAGACGACCTCCGATGTCATGCCGATAAAATGTTACTGAAGTTGTAAGAAGAATTCGATTTGGTTGACGACTTGACCTCAATAATGCTACTTTAACCCAACGATTATAAAATGAAATTCACGACAGTTAATGAAAAAGTACTCAAAAGATTGGATTAACAGTAAAAATGACCGACGAGAAAATGTTACTGAAATTGTAAGAAAAGGAAGAGTGCAAATACTGATTCGACTATCGAGCCTGTTTCAACACGCCTCCTCTGAAGCAAGTATCATTTTATGAAACCTGCTCTTATTATAATGATTTTAGTTAAATGAAAATTAATTGTTCTATCATGAAGTTTTAGACTGGAAAAGACTAGAAATAGAACGGTATTCGCGAAATCCATTGCCCAAAAGATATAGATGGATATGTTTTTGAGGTGCGATAAACAGCGAAAGAAAAGCTAGCCGTCCTGATTGTTCGGATGTATAACTGCTTTCGGTTAAGTCACCCACTTTACAAGCGACGAATTAAAATTAAACAAACATGTTATTTAAATGTTAGATGTGATGCCAAAGTAGCCGTCCTGCGACAACCTTGGAATTGCCCACAATGTGGATCGGACTTTATCGACAAAACAAGTTCTACGCATCACCAGCAACAGTCGGTGCCTCAGCAGCCACACTCTCGTAAGACTTAATGGAATTCACACTAACTTGCACTAGCTCAAGGCGTGCCAGGGACAAGTAGAGCGTACGTAACCCAAGCAGAGTCAGAAGGAGTGCGAAGAGTCGCTCGGAGAAGTGGTGCTTCTACATACACAGCGATTCAGTCCAGCCATAGGCAAGGAACAATGACGAATCGAGCAGTTACAACGTATCATCAACCGCAAAGATCAAACCCATTCGGAGTTATTGGGCCCCCTATGCAACCTCAATCACTCAGAAGCCTAATTAACAGCCTGCCTCGCGTGCAGCCACAATCGCCAGGACAACCAGCGCAACAACGTTATCCTCAACCCCTGATGTTCGTAACCCCTGATGGTCGCATAGTCAACCAAATTCGACCCGTAGTCACAACACGCGCAGAAGTCCAAGGGCGAATACGAGCATTACAAGTTCGAGAACTTACGCCCGAACAAAAGGAGGATCCGTGCTCAATCTGCCTAGACAATCTCGAAAAAGAAGCCGCATTCCTCCCGAGATGCGGTCATTTTTTTCACCCGAATTGTATGAAAACTTGGCTGGAACAAAAGAATTCTTGCCCTCTCTGTCAAGAAAAGGTTGTCTGAGCTGTCACGAACAATCGACGTGATTTTTGAACGAAGGGATTTAGAATTAGAAATGTTTAGACTGAAAATGACTGCCGCCATTGTGTTAAAACACCCAATTTGCGGGTGTTGATTTACGGAGAAATAATTACGATATCGAGGCCCTAATTTTACAGACAATCACGATGCCAAAAACTCCCGCATTGCACGTCATGCAGAACTCGGACCAAATTGTCGAAAAATCAATTTTGTTTGAAGGAGTGAAGAATTCAGCAGAAAATATGGCTGCTTCCAACTAACCAATTGCTAGGAATGACTCCGCAATTGATGTTATTTTTTTGGGATGAAAACTTTGTATTTTTGTCAAATACCTCTATCAACATTGTCTTTGGCTACCGTCTCGACAAAGTTACTGACCCAAAATGCTCTGCTGGATCGCTCCCTTCAATGGCAGATTCCGTTTCACTAGCTCATCTAGTACCTCGAGCACTGTCTGAGGGAAATAAACTGGAAAGCGTCAAAAATTGTAGCAGAGTCTCGGAGATGGTCCAGCGATGATCTCCCTCGGTTTGGCTCCGGCAAGTCGGAACTCAAAGTAACGATCGAAGAAGCTGTGGAAGCTCTTGTCAACTCTAATGCGATCGTCCGTGGTAATGCAGTGGACGCTATCGCCACCTTAATCGGTATGTTCCCCGGCTACGTTCTAAGTTGGCGACCGAAAAGAACCCATCAAGGCCCCAAATAGACTCAGTAACTGCTTTTTGTCACTTGGCAAAAGTTCGACGGTGTACCATTGACACCCACTCGTGGATCCGTGCTCAAAGCGTTAAGAGCTAAATCGAACAATAACGACGACGACATTAACGCTGAGCACAGTGAAGAAGAGGCTGGAAAGGACGATCTTATTCCACGTGAGTCAATCGCGAGCTCATTCACTCAAGATTTACTCGGAGCCAAGAATTGGAATCTACGCATAAAAATCGTAGATAATTTTTTTTGTTTCCCTAAAGAACTCCTTGCCAACAATAATATTCTTAAGTCCCTACTTGGAAAGCTGATCAACGATTTCCCAGTAATATCCAAATATCACCGGAAAGAAATACTATTCAAAATCCGCACGTATATTTTGAACAGTCATTCTGGCGAACATCTCCTGGTTGAAAAATCTTTCCGAAGAAATCACATTACAATTTGGTTGCTTAGTTCATTTATCCAGACGTTCACCAATAACAGACCCGGGTGGACAGTAACAATGTTCAGAAATTTTAGAACAATCGTCTTTCCTTTCTCAGGACAAGTTTCAAAACTCATCCCATTTTTGAGTCCGATTTCGATTGTCTAACAGGGATGAAATGTGAGAAATCGCTGTTGTTTTTATTGAGTGTTGCGTTTTCGTTGGAATGTAAAAATCTCAACAGTAATTTTGACCTCTCAAGCCTCGTCGGAGCATGGGAAGCCGTAGATAACTTGGACATGTACCTCTTCAATTTATGTGGAACGTCGTCACATTGTAAAGATGGCCTCGTCTGTATCAAACCGGCTGGCGAGGAGCATACGAAAGTGTCGATTCCGAAAGACGACTCTGAATTTGAATTAGAGACGGATTCAATTTCTACTTCATTCGTCCTGAAGAACTCAAATGATTTCGACGACGTTGACGAGTTCAAAACTCACCGTCCAGTTTGTATGCGGACATCGACCTCTTGGTGCTACTTTTCCACCGGAGCTTATTTTGAAATCTGAGAAAGATAAGAAGCGAGAACTTACATTTGGATGGCGGACCTCAGCAGCTTGCAAGGATGAAAAAGAAAGCAGATAAAACGCTTTCAAAATGCTACACAGTGAATACCAAGAAAAACGCAATAATCGACCTCTCCCGACTCGCGAATACTGTCTATTCCAGCATCTCCAGCAGGCAATAAGATCTACTACAGTCTCTGTTCTGTTCTTCCAGAAGACGGAGAATTTCCAACGAAATGTGCTGGAAAAGCAGCTTGTTTGTTGAAAAAAGGGAGAAATCCGAACGTTATTCAAAGATTCTCCTGAACCGAAATTCCAATCACAAGACAGCTCTGTTCAAATGAAATTTTATGGAAAAGAAGAGCTCGAGAAGGTCGCCTGCTCGAATCAATTCACTGTCACTCTTGAGTTTCCTCATGTCGGAAGAGAACATGCGCCGCAGTATTTTACCTCGAGTTCTTTGGGCGAAAATGAGTGTCAAATCGGAGTCATTCACAGAACTAGCGCGGCGAGAGCGATCTCGGATATGTCCAGCAAAACTTGTCGTTTTTCCGAAGGCGATGTTGGAAAATCGGTTGATATTCGCAAAGACTTCGAAAAATCCTCATTTTCTCTTGATGATGAGTACGATCTTTCTCTGTGCGAGGAGAATAAGAAAACCGGCTCGGATCCCCAATCACTTGGAAAGTTCTATAACGCTATTTACTCAAGCGATATGAGTGTTCTTATCTATCGAGATGGGGACGTTTGTGAAAACGATTTAAAATACGATTCAATCATAAACACCAACTGTGTCGATAGCTCTGAAAACTAAGCGGAGCCTCAGCTGGTTGAAAAATCCGAAGATGGCTATGCGTTTACTTTCGAATGGAACAGGAACGAAGTCTGCCAAGAAAAGCTCGAAACTGTCTGTGGAATGATTCTAGTCGGACACGACGTCAGCTCGATCATGCGCCAGCCGATTAGTCTCATCGAGAAGCTATCACGAGAAAATGTCGACGACCAGAAAGACTTATTTAACGCATTGCTAGAATCAGTTGAAAGCTGCTTTCAATCTACCATTTCTGAATTTGCAGAAAATCCATCCGAGAAGAACGCAGCGCGGGTAAAAAAGATGACCAAGATGAGTTGCGTTCGATAGAAATCCAGAAACAAAAAAAATCAAACTCCAGAAGACTCGAAAACCTCAAGACTTCAACGCGAAATGATCGATTTGGTTGGAATACTGGTTTCAAAGTCTGATCGACTTGAGCCTGAATTCGCCTTGCTTCAGCTCGAAATTATCATTATACTGGCGAAAAACGCCACAAAAGATTTCAAAAACGCAATCTACAACTTCTTGTACAACGAAATCGCCGAAGAGTGCGAGGAAAGTTGCCAAGGATTGAAAACAGAAGACATTCTAGTTCGCAATCATGAGTTGGTTTCTTTGTGGCTTCTTCTAAAATAAAACTTATCGCGAAAAGTAGCCGAGAAAACAGCGAAAGAAACAATCATAGAAGTAGCGACAGAAAACGGCGAAGAAGCAGATGTGGAAGAGTCTGAGACTCATAAATTTCGATTCTCAAAGCCAAAGACCAGCATTTTCGATGGAGTGTCAAACATACTTCTTGATCTTGCTCGCGGATCCGCTGCTTCCTGCGCTTCTATTCTCGAAGAAATGGCGGCTGAACCAGAATCATAAAAGCCACTACTCAAGGTTCTATTCGATGAAATTTCAAAAGCTACTGATGATCAAAACAGCCAGTCGATTGCCGAAAGTTTTACAATGAAATTATAACAAAGACCGAGGAGCAGTGTCTGGCAAAAGTGCTGTGGTACGATTTTGAAATACAGTCACGAAAAATTGAAAGACAAGCTCGACTCAGAACTAGAACTTGCGCTATCTGAAGTTTCGAAACTCGATGAAATAGTGATGTTGACAGAAATCCGGCTTTACGACCCTCGGGCGGAAAACGTCGCTGTCTTACCGCAAATCGGCCCCAATCTCGCCCGAGTTATCTCGATCACTTAGGACTTTGAGGAAGCGGGATTATCTAATTTGATCAACACTGCGCATTCAAACTTGCCAGAAACCTTT
Organism: Oikopleura dioica; assembly: GCF_907165135.1. Classification (NCBI taxonomy): domain Eukaryota; kingdom Metazoa; phylum Chordata; class Appendicularia; order Copelata; family Oikopleuridae; genus Oikopleura; species Oikopleura dioica. The sequence goes on from NC_137291.1 coordinate 14,063,569, forward strand.
GAAGTCGTCATCAGATGCTTCGTTTACGAACTTCTCAAGTTCTTTCACACTGATGTTTCAACAATGTCTTATGCATGCTGCATGAGGGTTTTTGAACAACTAAAAGTTCTCCCTCACAAACGTTTTCTCAAGCTAAGATCATGATCTAGTGTTCTTTACGTGCTCCGAAGATAGTTAAAATAGACGACTGAAATTGATAATACTTATGTATTAAATGAAGAAAGAAGATGAAGATGGAAGTGTTAAATGTTAGGAGAGTACAATAATGGGAAAAAAAAAAAAGAACTCTTTATGATGAAAATGATCTATTGTTCGTCTACTGCTCGGTCTTGAAGTCGAATTCATCGTGGCCTGTTTCTTCATCGGTTTCTTCATCTGAGGAACTAGAGATACGGATTTTTGAAGGACCGAAAATAGAAATTACTTACGAGCTCGAAATCTGAGGGTGTACGAATCTTGGACGGTTGTAATCGTCCTCGGAAGAGCTGGATTCAGCACTAGATAGTATTTTAAAGAATATGAAACCAAAATGAGCATCAATTACCGATCTGGAGAATAGCGGATTGGCGAAGGCAGCGAAGAAGAATCCGTGTCAGAACTATCGAGGTTAATGGGGGAAGCTGGGCGCGGAGGAGTAGCAGTTTTTTTTGCTTCCAACAGTGATCGTAGCGTGCGATTTCGAGCCTCCATCGAGATAAGGTTCTCCGTTTCTTCCCCTAGTCTAGCAGCCAGTCGACGCCTGATCCTGTTGACTCTTCGTAGACGATAATTCAAATGATCGATTCGTTTTGATAAAGACACAACCGTAAGCTGCAACTCCTTTTTCTCAGATCGTAGTTTTCTGATGGCGTAAGGGATTCCATATGCTATAGTTTTTTTTTTCAGTTAAACAGAAAAGGAAACTGTACTTTCTTACCCTTAGCAACAGAATTGCTCATTTGCCGTAGTATTCTCTTAAAACTGGAAAAAAAAAAAGAAAAAAGAAGAATTGCGAATGATGAAAATTTGATTTTTCAAAATCTCCGTCGGAAAAATTGGCGTGAGCGCCTCGCGTGCGAGTCTTTTTCGCACAGGAAACGAAAAGGGGGGAGGAGAAGGGAAGGATAAACAGTCTTAGAACGAACAGTAATCAATTACTAATAGCCAGATTACTTGCCCGATTGAAAATGCTCGCATATTGCAAAAGATTCTTGCTTGCAGTCAAGAAGTTTTTCATCGGAGAGCGTAAAAGTCAAGAATCCACAGTAGTCAACTGAATGAACTCGAGGGATTAGATCAAGAGGGCGAGTACAAAAGGATTAGCATCGACGTTGTTAATCATCTTGGCGAGTTAGAAAAGTGCAATTGCTACGCTTACAACGGACCAGAATCAGAAATCTCGCGTCTTCTAAAACTCGACTTTTTCACTTCCTATTCGACCAAAAACCACCCATATTCTGGCAGCGAAGAAGATAAGAAATTCGGAGAAGAAATCTGCGCTCGAATTCTGAAGAATAATTAATGGAGCAATTGTATCCGGAAAAAACCGTTCAGAAAGCGGCGGAGAAGGCGATTTTATCTGACAACTTCGGGGAAGTAATTCCGTTCTTCAGACGGTACTTAGACAGCAGAAGAAAAGAGATGATTTGGTGCCCACGCTGGCTTCTTTGATTACTTCTAGTAATATTCGAGTCAAGTTTTTAAGCTACCTCCTTATTCTTTGCAATATCCGGGGCGACGCCTCGATGATTATTTTCAATCAAGTTCTCAAGGATCTTTCTTATCAAAACTGGGCGATTCAGAACGTCGCGCTCTTCACTCTCGTCACAATTTTTTTAAAAAAACTTCGGAAGAAATCGTCGAATACGAAACAGTTGAAAGATAGATTTCAGCGACAATCAAAGATGGAAATTTACTCGCGGGAACTTCTGCTTTGGTGCATTTGCAATCTGGGAAATGGGTATCTACCAGCGCTCTCATAAATTAAAATAGAGATTAACTAAAAATTCGTTCTATTCCAAGAAGACGTAACATTCAAAGCTCTCCGATTCACACCTCACCGTTTGTTGAGCGTGAAGAAAAGTTATTCCTCGGAAAAAGATCCTCGAGCAGATCGCGCTCCTACTGTTATGCCTGACAATATTTACATTAGGAAGGTCGCTTACATGGGGCTCGCGACTTGCGGAAATTTATCGTTGAAATAGTGGAACTCGCTGTGCCAAAGTGAAATATTGGTACGCTCCATTTCATCGCTCACCCTGTTCTCTCAAGAGTTTGAAAACGTGTCGGAAAATGATCAAGAGCTAACTCTTGAACCTGACGATAACTTGAAGGCTACGTTTATTTACCACGATAAATGCTGCGAGCTGGAAATAGGCAGTTCAAGCTCTAGCGTTTTTGTTATCGCTATGATTTGATATCTCGAAATTAGAAATGCTCAAACAAGCAAAGAAATCAAAATGAAAACTTAAATGTTCGGACAAGATTTGCTCAATTGCCAAGCATCTAGTGTAAATGTCAAACAAGCGCTGTGCAGAACTTCAAATTCAATTGCTTCTAGAAAGACTTTTAGGAGGATTAACGCATCTGAGAATGTGATGATGAGTTGACTCTGAAAAGATCCGAGCCACCAGAGTTTTAAACGAGAAAAAAAACTGCCATTTCCGATTGCAGGTGACACCCGGTGCGCCGAAAACCCCATGTTAACATCTCTTCACACGGCCTTCCTCCGCATGCACAATAAACTTGCTGTTGGCCTCAAAGGCGTCATGGAAGACGCAACGGAAGATAAAATCTTCATGGAAGCTCGTCAAATAAACCTTGCCGTGTTCCAACATATTTCTTTTACTGAATTCATGCCATTGGTAATTGGAACCAACCTCTTCGACACTCCTGATCTTTTCCCCCTTCCTCCAGGGCAACAAATGGGGAGAGTCAACGACGATGATGCAGATAACAACCCCGAAAATGCAAAATTTGGATTCGACGGCTTTCCAAGCAAAACGGACCCTTCAATTCGAAACGAGTTTGGGGCTGCTCTTTTCCGTTGGGGACATTCGATGCAAAGATCTGAAATTTTCGCCATAAATAAAATGGGAACACGAATCAAAACGGCATTCTTGCGAGATAACTTCTTTGATCCACAAGTTCTATCTGAGGCATCGGGAGTAACACCAGGACAACTTATCCGAGCAGCGGCGCGTGAACAACCGATGAAAATGAGCTCTAAATGGATTGAGGATACCGTTCACATGTTCTTCAAGCCTAATTTTGCATCTCATGGAATAGATCTTCAAGCAATTAATATCATGAGAGGTCGGGACCACGGCCTTGCCTCTTACACGGAAGTAAGAGACCGATGTATGCAGCATGGGTGGTATAAAGAAATTCTATAATGCCAGAACTGCGAGAGAAGTGAGGATGACACCATTGTGGCCGGTTATTATTTCACAAATGTCCAGTAACTAAGGAAAAGATGTTGATTTGTACGTCGGTATGCTCAATGAAGTACCACAGAAAGGTGCTATTGCTGGACCCACTGCTATCTGTGTTAATCTTGACCAGTTCATCGCTCTTAAGCACGGTGATCGCAAATACTACGAAAGAGAAGGACAGTTACTGTCGGCTACATCGACAATTTTGGTGCGAGACTTTGTATCGAATTCTCCTTCTAACTTAGAAGTCCTAAGTTTTGGGGGAGTGGGGGAGAGTATTGGGATCCAGCCTTGATCATACTACGGCGTAGCCGATGCCTAACGCGTGTTAAAGCTTACCAGTTAATGCGCGTTGAACGATAGCTCTAACTGGCTGTTGAACGATAGCTCTAACTGGCCGTTGAACAAAACCTCTAACTGCCGGTTAAGCGAGTTCGGATACATATATAAACCTGACACTTTTCACTGAAAATCATCAGAGCTGAGAGATAAACGCTCGAAATGAAAATAAATAAGACACAGAGATAATATTGTTATTGTTATTATTATACAGGTATGATATAGTTGGACCTCAACAGAAGGTTGTCCAATTTGCCGTATGAAAAAAATGCTGAAAATCTGCGCCTAGAGGATTTTTGGCATCTATTCTCCTGACAACACTCGTTCTTGTCGGTCGAGATTAAACTCAAAAACAAAATTTCTCTTTTTCTTGCATTCGAAATTCCTCCAAAAAGCAGGACTAACCGGAATGGAAGATAAGCAGGCCCGCCTCCAGAAACCAGTGGCCGGTGCGCTTCATCAGGCGTTCTTCTGAGGTGAATGATAAGGTACGCGCCGGCGAGGAAAGCCGCGTTTACGCGCTTTCTCGGATCCAGCGAGGTGTAATGCACGATCTTCTTCTTTGCCAACGAGGCCGACTAGTTAATATTGAAATCAAGGAAGAAGAAAGAGCTGTTTACCTTGAGCTTCTTGTTTACTCGGCAGCAGTAGCGGTAGATGTGCGCCAAGTTAAGAGGCCCGAAGTCGGCGTAGAAGTTCTCGTAGACGAACTCGTCGTCGATGCAGAAGTAGTGAGTGTGCGCAGTGCTCTTGGGCTTGGTTTTCAGCGTTGCGAAGTATAATCGATCCTAGAATCATATTAACTGGTTGACGAGTTTTAGATGGTGACCCCCTTAATCCCTGGAATTTAAATTAAGAAAGGCTTGGCTGTAAGCCGTGTCTTTCAAAAAAGAGATAATGAAAGAAAAGGTCGATATTTCCAATTATTTGGTTTTAATTATTTAGCCCGGGAAATTCCCTCAGTATGAGTGACAGAAGCAGTTTTACCTTTATTAACTCGCAGGCTGAAATCACTTCGTTTTCCATGGTACTCGCCGAAGCGGCTCGAGTCATTTCAAAAACGCTTTTTGAAACTCGTTTTTCCGACTTTTATTTTTTCAATTTTTAAAACAATAACTCAGCCGCGATTTTCAAGTCTAAAATTATTTTGGTTATTTTCAGTTTTTTATTAAATCAATATTTATTTTATAAATAGAAATAGCATTCGAGCATTTTTCGAACGATTTTTGTAGCAATATTTTTTGGTTTTTAATTAAATTTTTGGGAAGCAATGGCAAAAAAATAATAAAAATGAAATTGAATATTTTTGATAATTACAGAGTGTGCTTGTACAGGGAATCCTCGACGAGAAGAAAAATGGAAACACCGATTGGCGGAAATATAAATATGAAGATGCCGAAAGAGGATTAATTGTTTTGTAAACACTTGTTTTGAGAGGTCACGTGACCGCAACTGACCTCGATTTCTGATTAAAATTGACCTTTATTAGTATTTTTGACCAAAAAGAGCCCCAAATCAAAGGCATCAGGGGCTCTTATTGGCCAGAAAATAGTAATAAAGGTCAATTTTAATTTGTAATTGAGGTCATTTGAGGTCACGTGACCAGTCAGGACAACACTTATTTTTTCTTTTAACTTGGGCTTTGGATGGTATGGATGGGGTTAAGGCTATCTGCACTTGAAAAGTCGTTCTTTTTATTAAGAAGTTTTAGAATTGAAAATTGTTCTCTGGCATTTTTCGCACTCGCTTTTTCCAAAAGATAAATGTACTGTGGCGGGGGCGATTGAAAGTGGCGCACTTTCAAAAATGATTTTACTTTTGGGCACACAAAGCTCTGCCCGCCGCCATAGGAACGCGCTCTTCGTAACTCTGAGTCTGAATTCTTCGAATTTTTCAAAAAAAAAAATAATAAAATTGGCGGGCACAGTGATTTCCCGCATCAAACTAATTATGAGTCACCTGCTTTGACCTGGGGCGCGTGTAAATATGCTCAACGAGAATTTTCTCTTTCGGAGAATCCGGATCACTTGAAGGCTTTAAATTCCTCTCAAAGAGAGTGTTTTTAAAGCGCCACGAAAAATTTAAATATGAATCAAAGTTGCTTTAAAATTCACGAGCTGAACTCGTGGAAGTGTTTTGAAAAGGGTTTAAGACAACAATTCAATATTGAGAGGTGCTCCTTAATATTTTAACATTCATCTCTGGAAAAAAGGGAGAGGGCGAAGTTTAGTGTAATAATAATAAGAATTTTTTCATAATCGAGAAAAAAAATACATAAGAAAAAATGAAAAGGTTTTATATTTATATATTTACAGTATGCATAAGTAACATGTTAGAAAAAAGAGGAAAAAGCGTCATTTCATGCATATGATTATTATTTTTTTTTCTTTAAAATATTATCAGTAACGGCTTGGAAAAAAAGAGGATTAGCAAATGTTTCATTATGATGATATTTTTTAGTAAGGAATTTTTTTTTAGCTTGTCAAGGACTGCACTTGAAAATGAAAATTGGAGATGAAAAGATTGGATTTTTTAGCTCTTTTTAGTTCTCTTTTTTGGTCAAGGATGGCTTTTTGAGTTTTTGAATTACAGAAGCTGCTGTGACAGTAATTGAGCAACTGTAAAGCTGTCAAGTGAGTGAAAAGAGGAGGAAATTGAATTTTTGAACCTTCGATAAAATAATAAAATATTTATACTGACTGTAAGTCGATCAGATGGTAACTAGACTGGAACATGATTTGCTGACGTATCCGTTGTTTTTTTAGCTACCTAAATAAAGAAAAAATTAAGAAATGAAGCTTGATTTTCTCTAAATTGCTCGTTTTCCCTGTAATAGAAATCAACAAACTAGCGACTACAGTAATATCAATCTATTCCTACTGCACCCCTGGGAGGAATAATAGACTCAAAAATAATCCCACAAACAAATATCGGCTCAATAAAAGGAGCTTTTCCGAGCTTCTTTTTAGCAATTTTAGCTTCTTGAACGATTCTTAAAGAAATCTGCTTCAGAACTCAAAAGTCCTACTTTCTCGAAAATGAATTACCTTCGGCATTTATCTGCTCAGGATTGGTCGGTGTAGGGACGGAGGAAGCTGGCTGCGAATTGATGCTTGGACTGATTGATGATACTGGAGAACTCGGGTTGCCCCCCATCCTCAAGTTTTGAAAGGAACCGAGAAGGGAACGGGCACGAGCACCTACGTCATCATGCGTTTGCTCCCCGTTGGAAGCAGCACTTCCATTTTGACGCTGGCTGATCCGCTCGTTAATTTGAGAGCTGAAAATTGAATGAATTAAACTATTTGTAGATTGCCAGCTTTTTTCAGCTAGACAAAAGTCGATCAATATTTACTGCAATAGTCTAGCCAACTTTTCAATTGAGTGCAGATGAGCTGAGGTCAAAATTGAGCTAGCTGAGCTGAGCTGTCTCTTTTTGAAGAATCACTGAGCTGAGCTGAGCTGAGCTGAGCTGAGCTGAGCTGTCTCTTTTCGAAGAATCACTGAGCTGGGCTGAGCTGAGCTGGCTCTTTTTGAAGAATCACTGAGCTGGGCTGAGCTGAGCTGGCTCTTTTGGAAGAATCACCGAGCTGAGCTGAGCTGGATTTTTTCAGAAAATTGAGCTGAGCTGACCCTAAACTCAAAATTGCTCAGCTCAGCTCAGGAAATTTGCAACTCTGCTGCAGGTTCAAAATAATCTCCGATCAAGAAAGACTCACCTGCTTGGAAAAGAGTTCTCGCTGCCCCTGGTCCTCTTCATGATCTCCTCTATCCTCTTCTTCCTGGCCAGTCTCTCCTTTTCCTCGGCCTGGCGCTTTTCCTCGCGTTCCTGATCGGCGCGGCGCACATTTTCGGAAATTCGATTCGCTAATTGCTCCTTTTCCTCCTAGACAGATTTTCAATTCAAATATTCTGCGATTTGTGAATAATGAATTTACCTCGAGTTTCTTAGCTTCTTCCTGCTCTTTGGCCAGACGCGCGGCTGCAGCTTCATCTGCCAGGCGCTTTCGGTTCTCTTTTTATGGGATTCAAAATAAAAATAAAGAAAAAATACGTCTAGAAAACTGAAAAAAAACGGGAGGTAATTTGTTCTGCCCGTAATCATCCTCTTCTTCATGAATAATTGCAAAAGGCGCGTTGAATATTTATTTGAAAATCATTCTGACGTTCATTCTTTACTGTAGTTTCGAGATGGTCGCAGCACAGAAGCTAAAGCCTTGAGGGAAAATGCCAGAACTTTTATTATGATGAAAAATATATCTTGAAAAGTAAATCGATCTTGCTTTTGCTTGTGCTAACTAACCTGTGTTGAAACCTGAGTGAGGTTCATTCGCGGCTATTTTATCAAAGCTTCTCCAAGACCCTGACACAGGTTTACTGAGCCCTGATCCATTCTCGTTCCGAAATTCACCTTTTATGAATAATTTTTCCGTGAACTTTTGTCTTCTATCCAAAGTTTTCGACATAAATGCCGAATAAACCTAAAAATCCATCATCCCTGATCAGAGGATTTGTGCTTATTATCGGCATTTTTATCGATAACTCTGGTTACAACTCAAAAGTTCACGTTGAATAAAGAATGAGAGTTCTCATTTGAGAGGATATTTTCTCAAGTATTATCCTGGCGAAAATATATTTCAGCAAGATGAAAAACAACTCATCAAAATTAAAAAATTGACGCAATAAAAACAAGTTGCTCTTTTGATCTTGCTGATCAGCGCTGACCTGGCCCCAGGGGAGTTAGCCAGTCTCATTCGCGTTCATAACAAGAAGTGCTACTAAGTAATTAATTTAACAATAGTCAGCGCAAAAAAATCAAGGCCAAGTTTATTATTTCGAATCCGCTCCTTCATCAGCTTTTTGTTTGGCCTCTTTGGCCGCCTGTTCCTGTCTGAATTTTTCCTTTTTCTCTCTAAGCCGTCTTTTGTACTCGTCCTCTTGCTCTGAAGCTGCTTCAATCACGGAATTCTGAGCAGCGTTGTTTTGTTCTTCGCTTTTCTCGGGCGCTTTCAAATCGGGAGGCGAGACTTCCCTGAATAGACAAAAAGTGATGACAGGGCATATTTGGGACGGCTTGGGTTAGCGCCATAAATTCTAGCGGCCGAAATAGATGAGTTAACGATTATGGACTTGTCAGAGCTTTGTCTGACGAGCAAGATCTGAACTCGCGAATCTGTCGAGAGACCAGAGTCAGCCCAAATTACGCTCGTGAATTCGATAAATCCTTGATCTAAGATCATCGATTGATCCCTAAAATGGCTCTGGTTCAGTCCAGTTAGCTCTGGTTCCGTCATCTTTCAGCCCCATGTAAATCTGAGCCTCGTTAAACCTGTCGACTGACGAGGGGAATCAGAATCTTGAGGATTCTCCCGTATACAGTCAATTTTGGCATGTTTTCACACCAACGCAAGAATCATTCTGCCTTGACACTCAGGGTGACAGACAAGTTTTCATCCATCTGTCAGCTAGACCGAATCCCCAAAGAATCTTTCCTCACCTTTCTTGGGGCTCAGGAGAAGCTTGAGGAGCAAGGTCAGCAGAGTGTGAGTCATTCAGCCACGATTCTAACATCGAGTTCTTGGCCTTTTCCTCGCGCTTCTTTTTCTCTTTTTTCTCCTTCTTTTCCTTTTTCTTCTTTTTCTTCAATTTTTTATCCTCCTTGGCCTGCGCGTCGGCAATTTCCTCCTCGGTTGGGCCGACCTTGGCGGGGATCTCGGAAACTTCAACAGTATCGTCGAAAGATACGGTTTTTTGGAGTCTGTCGTCGTCATTCAAGGATGCTTCAAGATGTTGGGTGAGAGGTTTTTCGGAATCTTTTGGTAAGTTTTCCATCAAGCTACTTCCTTCCCGACGAGAGGAAGCAGCCGTAATTACGGTATTTACAGACAGCACACCAAGTATATTTCGATTAGTAGGAAGATATGAAACACCCCGGATTGGAGGCTCAAGCGTTTTGAGTTCAAGACGCTAGAACGATAGAAGTACAGTAGCTAGCTCCAAACTTGGACCCAGATTTCCGGATCCTTTTGAATTTAGTTCCCTCTTTAGGGATCAGAAAAAAGGTCCTCAATTGGCGCTAGCCACTGCAAATCTTGGAATTTAAGATGTTCCCCGTATTTTTACCCTTTGGACGTTTGAGAATCGCGCGGTAAAAACTTTTTCCTTTCTCGACGAAACTATTCGAGTGCGAACCTTGAATGTGCAGTTGCTCGCTTTCCGTCGCTTCCGTGGAGATGTCGGAATGAAGAGAAGTTGCAGAAGAGGAGACGAGAGAAACGGCGGAGGATTCTTTGAGAGACTGGATTGAGGGGTTCTCGTTGTTGATTTCAGCTGCTGAATTTGGGTTTAAAAAAGAAGAAGGAAGAAAGTAAAAGGAAAGAAAAATTCCCACAAAATACTTATTCGCGGATCAAATCAACCATAATTTCAAGCATTTTCCGAAATCGCCTCACATAAAAATTGCTGGCTAAATTTCGGAAATTGAATGTTGGAAACGGATTATTAATGAGGAAAGCATCAGCAAAGCATGGAAAGTCTTCCTCGTTATGTAAAAATTATTTCATAAAAATCAGTGAATCACGGAATCTTCAAATCCTCAATTCATTTTTTACGGTAAAAAATTGAATCATAATCTCGATTTACCTGAAGCTGGGACGGATTTTTCCTCTTCATTGTCCTTCTCTAAATCCTGCACGGGCGATGCTGATTTTTCCCCTGAAGATTATATTAGTGACAATCGTCAAATTTTGGTATTGCCACAAGCATCAATATTTAAATTGAATATGCAAAAGAGAATGATAGATTTAGATAAGCCGATGAACGCGGCAGGATTAGCTGTTTTCGTTCTGACAGACGAGCTTCAGCATTTGAATATGCGATGCTCTGTCAAATTCGCTGATGTTGATTGTTTCTCACCTCGGCTAGCATCGGAGGCAGCAGCTGCTTCTCCTTCCTCCTCATCATCATCTGGCAAAGGAACATCCAGGGGATTAACTGACATCGGGCTGGCCGGTTTCTCTTGATTTTCAAGAGCAGCCGCATCTGACTCCTTTGTCGGTTCAACAGCCACGGGAGCGCTTTCCACTACTTCAGCTTGAGCCACAGGCTTTGCTTCTTCCGGAGCTGGCGGGGGAGACGGGGATTTCTTGACAACGGGAGGAGGCGAAGGAGACTCTGTCTTTTTTCCGTCGCTTGAGTTCTTGGCACTTGGTTTTGCGGATTTTGAAGGCTTAGGAGATGGCTTGACTGCCGCTGTAGCTGATTTTGGCTTCGGTCTAGGGAGAACATTCTAAGATGGATAAAAATGATTGCATCTATCTTACGTGGTGGTCGTTTTTTGCTGACGAGGACTTGGTCTAGCCGTAGATTCATCTTTCTTCGCAGAACTAGACGCGCCAACTCCGGATGTTCTTGGATGTCTGGGCGTAACTGAAGCTGACCTTGGCTTCACTTCTCTGGCGGGTTTCTTGGCATCTGGCGTTTTGGAAGATGTTTTCGACAATGAAGGGGTCTCGGATCCGTCTGGTTTTGGGCGAAGAGAGGAAGAGGAGATCACATTGGAGGAGTCTCTGGATGTGTTGCGACTGCGAGGTTGAGGGGTTGTGCGACCAGAGGGCTGAAGACACAGAAGATAATTTCTTGGACAAAACAAAAATAAGAAGTAATCAAAATGTTTGTAAATACACACCTTGGGCTTGGGATCGAGCGAATGCCGCTCGGATGAAACAGTACGAACACGAGGCTGGGCAAGTCTGTTCAAATGTTCATGGGAGATCGTCCTGCGACGGAGTTTCGCTTCCTTTAGTGAGGAGTCGCCATTCAGGCTCGGAGGCGAGGAAGTCTACAGAAAGAGTAGTTATATAAAAAACAACATGAGGATAGGAAAAAGTCTGTAAAATGAACCAACGGGCTAATTCATGTCTAGACTTCAGGACATTCTCTAGCGAAGGAAAACTTCAAGAGCAAGAAAAATGAGTTGTCGATAGTTATTTCGCTTTTGTACCTGTCCATCTGGCTTTCCGAAGCGTTTGGCTCTGGAGGACGCGGTAGGAGTGAGCAGTCTGTCGGGAACGGAGAAGGATGAGTTCTGCGACTTGCAATCTCGCGGTGTTCCAAGCGTTGATCCATTCAGGGAGTCATTGTCGTCCTGATCGAAACCGCCTCGGAGACTTCCAATCCAAGACTGAAAAAAAAGACTTGAGGCATGATCTTCCTTGATTTTGTGCGATGGAGATTTCCAAAGATGTTGAATTTATTCAACTGGTCTTTTTTCCATCAAGCCTCGGAATAAATGGGGGAGATTTGATCGTGTAGAAAGGGTGAAAGTGAAAGTGGAACGGTAGTATTGATTTGAGGCGATAAAAGTAAGTGAAAATGATAAGTGCAAAATGCGCGCATGCAAGTTTTTTTCTGGCATTTTGAAAGTACCTTTTCTGCGGGGATTATTTCCGCCTAAAGACGTCAAATTTGAAATCAAAATCAGAAAGAACAAAGGAAACTCGAGTAATACAGTACCTGCATGGATCGAGGCATAGCAGTGGGCCTCGCTCTTGAGCCATCATCCCCACCGCCTGAAAACGACGTTACTTTACGATTCTCTCTACAAATTTAAGGCACACCAGTAAATATTCAAATTTTCATGCAACACGATTTCGGAAACATGATTTTGAAAATGGGAGAATTGGGAACTCGGCCAAAATCAGCAAAAACGTAGGTTCTGCGAATTCACCCGAGGTCACAATTCCCGACTTTGAAAAAGGGAAATTCTGGTTAGCAAATTCTTGATGACAAGGCGCTGAATAATTATACGATTTTGCATATCAGACAGCAGCGGAATATTAGCGCGATTTTAGCCCCCGTTTATGTAAGCACCCGTTTTTTTAATAAGCACCGAATGAGGGGTAATATCTTACTGTCGAGCATGTCGGTGCCGAAGACATCTAGTAAAAACAAATGAGTTAATACAAGCACAACATCCAATGAGTTCTTTAGTCAAAGAGGGGAAACAACGAAAAAATGGTACAAACGAGAATTTACAATTTTCATCTGGTTCAGTACCCTCTGCGATGGTCTCCGAGGGGAAGTTATACCACCATGTTCCTGAGAGACAGAAGTTGATTGAGTTAGATTTCGTTCTAGTTTAGACAATTTTCTATACTAGATATTTTCATTTATAATGATATCTACTATCTAAAATAAAGACGCTTTTATTCAGTCAAAAAAGACCGAAGAAGCGTCCTTCTAGAAATTCTTTCGAAAGAAAGTTTTTGTTTTCAAGGTTCTCTTCCTTGATTTCATATGAAAAATTACCGTGAACGGCGCCGTTCCAGCTCCATCGTTTCTTTTTCTGCGCTTCTCTGCTTCTCGCTTCGCCTTTTTCCAAGTCCGAAAGTGCCTTTTCTTTCTTTTGACGAAGAATGACTTCTCTTCTTTCTTTTGCTTCATCGTGTCTGGATGATAACGAATCTAAAAACAAAGCTTGCGAAGGAGAGGCCTATTTTGTTACCTCTTCGTTGTTTTCGTTCAGTCTCAGTTTGCGCTTGAATTTGTGACTTTCTTCTAGCTGCAGTTTCTGCTCTGTTGACTGTTTCTGAATATCAACGATTTATAATGACTTTCTACAGAGGTTAGCTCGCGTGTCGGATTTTACCCGAAAATGAAATCCGTCTTGACAGGCAAGGTCGTGTTTTTCATGCAATTTTAAAAATGAAATGAGAAAAAAGCGACTTTGTTTTTGCTCTTTGAAATTCAGTTGTGGCTTTTTTGGTTTGCTGAAGTAACTTTTGTTCGTGAAGGAAAGTGATGGTGGGTGATGAATGTTTAATTGTGTTCTACTTTGGAACACGTGATTCTACTTGTTTTTTGGATGCGAATTTATGTTACTATTACTTGTTGGAAAGAAAGGTTTAATTAGATGGTTAGTTGGGGAAGCGGCTTTTAAGTTAAAAGCGCTGTTACCATCAGAATCGTTCCACATGAAACATCCGCGGACGCCGAGATCTTGGTCAAAGGTTCAATCAAAATTAGAAAATCTTTACAGAATCACCGAGCATGAATCTGGCTCTAGAATATTCATTACCTTGGCGGGCGGCTTCACGCTCCTTTTGAAGCCGTTCCCGTCTCTCCCGAGCCGCTGCGATTTTGTCTTCAAGAGTCACTGGCTTCTCGATTTCCATTCTACTTTTTTCTTTAAAAAGGGTTGAAATGAAACAATATCGTCTTAACTTTGAAGCTTTTAATTCATCACAGTATATTTAATTTTAATACAGATTGACAATACAGTAATAAACAAACAGTAGCAAGTTGGACGGTCGAACTTTCTTTTACAATTTTTTACAGAAAGAGCGAAAGTTTTTGTATTGAAGAAATATTGTATTTTGCGTGAGTTGATAGGAATCCGCCATTTTTGGCGATTGTCGATTTACAATTCGGATGCTCTCAGCTCTGAAGTTCATTTAAGATTCTTTCTCGATCTTGTGATTTGTTGGAAAATGGCTTTAGCTGGATAAAGATTAAGATTAAGCCCTTTCCAGATTTCCTGCAGCTTCTTCCTCTTACCTTCTATGTCCTCTTCGATATCCGAGATATGAATTTCGACCTGGAAATCGTCTTCCTGAAGCGTTTCCACTTCCTCCTCCATTTCTATCTCCATATTTTCGACTTCCCCATCTTCATCACCGCCACGTGTTGTCCTTGTCTCCGCCTCAACTTCAATTCTTTCGCGCTCATCCTCCGAGTGTTCCTCGGAATCTGAAACGGATATTAAAAAGAAAGCCAACACTCAAAGGCCAGATTGTCACATTTGAGAGCTAGACAGATCCGAATCCCTGAGTGTCTGGGCTCAGAAAAAAGAGGGTCTGGGAAATTTGAGGAAAGTTATTTTTTGCTTATCGATCAAATACTGACCTTGAGCATTATTTGGCGCGGCGTTGGCAGGATTGATGAGTGGCTCGGCGATGAGGGGGGTGAATCTCCGTCTGATTTGAAAGGTGTTCTTTTACGATTCATAAATGCATATAAAGCGAAATTTCTAACTCTCAATCTTTTCAGCCAATAAGAAGCCTCTATAACTCGGCTAGGCCAATCAGAAGCGAGCAAAACTCACCAAACAGGTTCGAGCATTTCTGATTGGCTAAGCGTATGGAAACAGGCCTCTGGTTGGCTGAAAAAGCCCAAAAGTCTTCGAAATAATTTTGAACCGTTCCAAAACAAAGGGCAATTCAAAGTGATGAAAGAAGAAGATCATCATATGCATGGTCAACATGCAAGAAGTAAACAAAGCGATAAACGCGTTTCTTCGACTGAATAGAATTAATTCTAGCGCGTCTTCTAAGCGAGGGATCCTACCTGGTGTAGATGTGGTTATACATGTAGAAGCCTAAATGGTACAAGTAGAAGAAGCGGATCCAGTACTTTTTGGTTATGGGCGTGTGGCAGCAGTAGGAGTGGAATTGGTCAGCGATCCAAACGGACAAAATCACGTAGAAAGCGATTCTAGCGCTCGTTTCGACAGTGTTCTCCTCAGAACTGATGGAGAAGCTCTCGAAACGCGTTCCTGGAATCTCCAAAGTACTCGGACATGATGTCTTCGAGCCCAATAAGCGCTAGAACGGAGCTGGCCACGGCGCCGTAGGGAAAGTGATTGTGAATTGTCAAATTTATGGATGCAAATAAAACCCTCCTGAATCAAAAAAGGGATGATTTTCAATTGAGTATCCACGCCTGAAGATCGAGGGGACCTTCCGTTAGCACCCGGAACACAAACATGAACACCTGTTTATAAGCGAACCTACAGAGTAGATGATGAGAAAACCAACCATGAATCAAAATCACCAAATTAATTCGAATTACCTAAGAAGCATGGCAATCAGCGCCGTAAAGACCATACAGGCGATTACAGGCACATAAAGCATTCGTTTCTTGTGACCGCCGTTGAAGACAGTAAACTGGTCCTTAGTTACAGTGTTTCTGATAAAACCGGTGTTTCCGGAAATCTGCACGATGGAGTCCAAAACGATCCAGTCGTAGCCAAACCACTCGGCCAGCAAAACGCGGCCGAACTTGTCCCAAACAAGTGATTTGAAGCAGTCGTCTTTGGATGGATCGAGCATCACTTTGATCACTTCTACGTTTCGGGTTTTTCGCGCCTGCTCGGATAAACGGAGGTAGCCATACTCGTGCGAGAACTCAAAGCGGACTAGGTTGAGGTAGTCGAAGCCAAAGTCGAAGATGTTTCTCATGCTAGAAAGATTATTACAAACGAGTTTGAATCTGCAGCCATTTGGAGTCATTTTAGGACGAAATAGGCCTTTCCAAAAATTTCGGAAAAGAAATCGCACCTGAAATAATTGGCCTGATAGTGAAAGGGCCGAGAAGGGTTGGGAGTGTCGGTGATTACATCCGTCGAAATAGTGATAAGTCGTCTGGATATGTTCTGATAGGGCTGATGCTCCAGTTCGCGGTAGAGAGGACATTGGTTCTCGATTCTGAAAGGCGGAAATGATGCCCTGCTTAGCGACAGAAAACAAACAAGATGGTTACTGTAACATTCGATTATGCTGCTCTAGAGACAGGCGCGTACCTGTATAAATAATCAGAAATAAGCGCTGATCTTCGTCTTCCAATCTCTACCCGCAAAATCGACTCGACGGGGATCTTGCCCTTCAAAGGCAGCAGACAAGTACTGGTGTTGGGGTATCCGACGTGTGAATAAATAAGAGCCAATGCTGCGCCCAGCGCCTAAAACAGCGAAAATGAACAATAGCTTTTGAAAAATCAACCCTGCTGCGCGATGAGGTGTCATAAAATTTTACAAGCGCGAAAAAAGAAATGGAAAATTTTTCAATCAAAAAATGAAGAGAGAAATTCTTAAAGAGGCCGCCTCTTCAAATGACTTTCTCATCGAGTGTTGCCATTTGAATCTTGAGTGCGCATTTTATTTCCAGTAATTAATTCGAAATACGAGCGTCTTTCATTAATAAAAATTCCCCCCTCCAGCAGCAGAAACTTTCTCTATATTAATTTTTCACCTTTATCAAAACAACAAATTCCAAAAAGCGGCGAAGTCCTTTTTTGCACCAGCGGGCGTAGCGTTGACAAAATGACTAAAGTGAAGGGTGCGTAACGTATAATTCTCTGTATAATTAATTCCATTCTTTCGAATTGACAATCGCCTACAGGTAGAGCAAGCTAAAGATATGATAATTGCTCGTTATCGTTTTACAATCTACATCTACCACTAGCTATTTTACAACTTTTCTGAAGCTTTTCTTAGAAATATTTTTAATTTTTCAAAGAAAAAACCACAATTGGCATCAATTTTTTAAGAAAAGGTTATTTTTCTACCCGAGTTTTGTTGATATATATAAAATAGATTCTGCAATAATTTAACGGAAAATAGTTCTCCAAAAGTTCTACTTAAGTATATACTTAAATTATTTATATTCTTCAAAAATTGAACCCTTTCCAGAAAAATATTCGCAATGTGAACTTGAAGAATCACATCACCAGTGGCCCCCCTGGTCGGCGTCCCCCTCCGTCGTGGAGGTGGCCGGGGGTTGGGCCCTCGGTTCTCTGCCTCTGTTTGGTTTGGGGTTGGACCGAGACGCTCATGATCATCTGGTCCTCCGAGATCGTCGTCCGTCATCGTGACTTCAAGCCACTTTTGAGAGCCATTCTGAAATGTGAACGAGTTCCAGAGCGATTCTAGAGTTTTGTTTTCTTTTAAAATATGTTACGAGTTTATTTTCTTCTTTTCCATGTTTCTGATACAGTAAGATGCTACAGGGACACCCCAGGGACTTTTTGGCGCTCGAGAGTTGCTTTTTCAAAATACGTAGGCGGTAAAAAGCATTCTTTTGAAGACAAACAATCAAAAAGAAAGCTGTACCGCCTACGCATTTTTTAAGCTTTTCTCGAGGCGCGTGAGAGTGATTCTAGAGCAGAAACAAAGCGTAAATAAATGAAACAAGCACAGGTACAAAAAATTAACTGATCATCATTGTATTTTTTGTCAACAATTTAAGTTGTTGGTGATTTTTGACCAAATGCTAATTGGGTGCTGATTGGTCGAAAAAAGCCACTAGATGTTAGGGTCAGACATCGCGCCGACCTTGGATTCTAGTGTTAAATTGGTTTCAATGATTTGGTTTCAGGTTTTTGGGAGATTATAACTTTTTATTAGGGTCGGCATTTCGATGATTTTCATTGGCTTTTGGGCCGAAATAAGCTTTCTGATTGGCTTATGGGTTTAATCAAGCCCTTTCATTGGAAATATGGTTAAAATTGGGGCTGTGATTCGCTCATGGCCAAAATAATGCTTCCGGTTGGCTTATAAGCCTAATAAAGTCCTGTGATTGGGCCGATAGAAAAAATGCCCGACCCGCGCCTTCAGAAAGCTTCTTCCTTCGATTTGCTTTCGGGTATTTGTGATTAGTGAATTCAGGTAGCTTCTACAAGATGTCTTGAGTATTCAGCCATCATCGGTGTCTTCCGGACTTGTATCCTGGTTCAATAACCGTCTTTCCGTCACAAAATACGCTGGAAATTTGGTTTTACTTTAGATTAACCAGTGCCTTGTTCCCAAGCTCGTGATGCGTTGCTCAACCAGGTTTTTTCGTGATTGTGGGGCTGGTTGCTACGCGGAAAAGACTTTGTTCGAAATACGGAATGAAGCAAATTCAGATTCTTGATTGTAGATCAAGTGGCGGAAGTAGCAGTCAAAGCTTCAAGTCAAACTTGGAAATGATGATTGAGACCAGTCATGTCAAGCGCGTAAATGATCATCAAGACATGTTCAAGGATCAAGAGCAGACGACTTGGAGTCATGAAATTCCGTATTTTGCACCTGGCAAGACCAGATTGCGAAGCGTCCGGATAGTCAGCTCGAAGGAGGGATACGCCGGATTCCGGCATCGATCGTTTGCTAAGAGGCTAGCTAATCTCTCGGCGAGGATGAATTGTACCTGAGGGAACCATGAAGATGTTGAAGGGATGCTCATCCTTTGGAAGTTCAAGCATCAGGTTCTTTCGCCAGGAGCCGAAGTGGCCACGAACTTTGAGCTAATTTATATAAAGAAAATGAATAATAACAGAATATACTCTTATATAAAATCGACGCGTCCTTAATTAACAATCGAAAACACTACCTTGCTGTACTTCATCAAGGCGGCAATAATCTGTTCACAAGCAATGAAGTTGGCGGGCTGGTACAAGTCTCTGTTACTCCTGTTAATGACAAACACGACCTCGGGCATGAAATCGACATTATCAGTTCCATCGGGCGGCGTCGTAGTCGGCTGAACAAAAAATTCAACAGGACATTCTAGTCACATGTAAAATTGTGCCTTGAGCATTTCCGCGGTGGTCAGCAGCCGCACCAGGTTGAAATCCGGCGCTTGATCGTGCAAAACTGTTTCGGAGTGCTCAAAGCTCTTGGGAAGAATATCTAAAGTTTGGATCATTATTCTAGCGCTCCTTTTCCTAAAATCACGTGACAAACGCTCATGAGCCAAGCAACGAGCTGAAGCGACTGGATTTGGTGGAGCGAGAGGCCGGAAGCGAGATCAGGAGCACCACCACCTGTAACAGATTCTCAAGTTGCCAAAATAGCAATTTTCTAGCGTTTTTACATTTGACGAATTTCAAATCAATCCTGTTCCGTGCCGCCGATCGCGATCATTAACGCATAATTCGTCGAGTAAAGAAGTCGAAAGAACTGGCTGAGTGTCTTTTCGAAGTTTAGAAAAGCTTTCAGTTGAGGATTCAAGAAAACGGCCCAGTTTTGGGCTCAAAAATTCAATAAAGTTAACAATGACGTGCTTTTTTTAAGGTTAACGAAGTTTTCCAGCCCACTTCCGTCATAAAAACCCCGGAACACCATACTTTTTCAGAATCAGCAGAAAATTTCAAGAACTTTGACCATTTAAAATTCTAGAAATCTTCACTTCCGGTCGATTCTAGAGCCGGAAGTTATCGAAATTTGGGAGTATGGGCAACTTGTGGCCTATCAAATTGATTCTCAGACGATTCCCTATCATCTCAGAGAAGAATCAATCCCGGCCACGGTCAAATCAACCGCAAAAACTGAAAAAATTTCATAAATTTATGCATTTTTTCGTAGTTTTGGCGGATGGTTTGACCGCGTATGGATTTGTTTCTTCGAATGAATCGATAATGAGATGACTCAGAATCTTCTGAGCATCAATTTGATGGGTCACACTTTATACATACTCGAAAATTTCGTCAACTTCCGGCTCTAGAATTGACCGGAAGTGAAGATTTCTTGAATTTTAAATGGTCAAAGTTCTTGAAATTTTCTGCTGATTCTGAAAAGGTATGGTGTTCTGGGGTTTATATGGCGGAAGTGGGCTGGAAAACTTCGTTAACCTTAAAAAAAGCACGTCAATGTATTCTATAGGTTTTTGGCACAGCCAAACTATGCCATTTACCAGCACGATCACTATCGTCTCTAGTTGAACTGAAATCGAATAAATCATATAATTCGAAAAATAAGTGATTTTCTGGTTTTCAAAATAGACGAACGTTTCTTGATTTACGAAAGTGGACAAAGTCTTGTGGGCTCGGCTAACTCTGTAGGAAGCCTTAATCAGCGCCGTTTATTCTATAAATTATGTGCGGCTTTTTGGCAGACTTCTGAAAGTGTGCTTTTCAAACTCGTTGCCTAGCAAGATCATCCGCTCGCTGGTAATGAACATCTCCACTCCAGCAGTCATGTGGCAGCCCTTTTCCTTTGTCTCGAATCCTTGAGGCCGAAAGTGGAAACGCTTGTCGCGACAGTTGCTCCCGCCAAGCAAAGACATCAGCGAGCTTTTGCCCACTCCTTGGTGGCCGATCACGCCGACGACCAGGAAATCCGTGTTTTCTTGCTTTCACAGTTTTCTACGTGAATTACGATAGCGAAGCGAGAAGCTGATTTTCGAAGCTGCAAGCTTTCTTTCCTCATGGAAAATTTTAAGCGAAGATGATCCCCAGGTGCTGATTAAATTATGCCCCGGAATGAAGAAATTCCACGACGAAAGCTGCGCGTTTCCCTCCTCCTTATCTTACGATGCTCTCTATTTCAACAAAAAAGCAAGGTCTTGGAGACTTTAGGAGCTATGTGACACGCCTATGTCCGACGGTTCAGGGGGGTTTCGTCGGTTGAGTAACCATAGAATCACAATTGCGCAAATTGCTGGTCTTGAAAACTGTTTCCTGAAGGAAACCAAGCGCTGGAGATGGCTCTCGCCAGTGAAGATTTGGATCGATTATTCGAGCAGATCGCTTCATTTCCGCATTTTTCAAGTCTCCTTTTCTTCGGGTTGCTTCATTACTACAATCAACACTATCAATTGCAATAATAAGTGATTGTTCTTCAACCCTTTCCTTCCGCCTCATCAACCTCCTTCCCTCTTCCAGAAGAAGGCCGTTCCGAGTACTCGCTGTTGGAATTGTTGTATTCTCGCTGATAAAGGATCTTCTCCGACTCCGAGTTGTTACTTCTGTTGTATCTTTGGTTCCGCCCATTTCGATTTCCCCGCGTTTTCGTATTTGAATGCGAGCTTTCAGAGTCGCCATTAGCGTCGACCCCGCGGTTCCGCTGGATTCGGACGCGGCCGTCCATTTTTGAAATTTGAAATCGACTGACTGAAAAGTTTTTCGTTGAAAATCGCTGTTTTTTGTTGATTTTTATTGTTTTTTTCTTGAGTAAAAGATGAATTACACTAATGGAAAAGATATGTTGAAAACATAGAAGAAAATGAATATTATAATAGTTTTTATCAATATTGCAAAATATTAAAAAGAGGGTTGAAGAGTCAGACATCCAACACTAGGTTATAGAAAAGAGCAAGAATGGTCTTCAAATTTTCAAAACATGTTAAAATGATATATTTTTTCGATTTTCGATTTCATGCAAAAGTTGAAGCAAATGTTGTTTGTACGAGTCTGTTTCTAATTTCGGGCATTTTCTATTGCTGAATTTACGTTTTTATCTGTCAAGGGAATTCGATCAGTCGCTAAGAAGCTTTATTTGAAGACGATAGAGAGTACAAAAATTGCAACGACCGGGCGAGATTTTGGGAGTTTTACAAGTTTGGGTGATTTGTTGGACGATCCACGATTTTTGAGAAGAATTCTAAGTTATATTATGAAATGATGGTACTTGATATTTTTCGGATGTGTCGTTTTTAAATAGATAGAAAATGAGTTTATAGGTAAGTTTCTTTTTTTCATGTTGTGTGAGTTTTCGTAGCGGGATTTGAAGATTTATTCTGTCTTCAGGGATTTCTGCCGAACGCGCTCTGAAAACAGGGATTAGCGATTATCATAAGATCATGTAGATTTACCTGCGCGCTGTGCTGTGCAGCCTGAGTAGCAGCGCTGGTGGCCGCGTTCCTGACAGTTTCATTCGACCAAAGCGTCGTGCCGATCGAGCTCTGTCCTTCTGTCATCGCCTTGCCGAAGGTAGCGCCTGTTGCACGGTAGATTTCGTGCACTTTTCGAAGCATTATCAGAGCGAAACACAGGCAGATCCTTAAATTAAGGTAGAAAAGGCGGAAAAGGAGGGATTCTTACGTGAAAGCGATGGAAGAAATCATGGAAATGATGCCAGAAGCGACGTCTTCTTTGATTGCGGCGATCGAAACTACCCAGCCGCAGTAGCCCATTCCTTTGATACCAATAACCATCAATAAAAGCCAGCAAATCTGAAACGACATTAGGTGCTTGTTTCTTTGTGATGCTGCCGATCTTTCGTGAGGTTGTTTACCTGGAAGAAAAAGATGAAGAAGAAAATGAAGAAATTGAATGAAGAATCGCTCTTGAACGCTCTGTAAGCGGGAATGTACCAGCACATGGAGCAGGGAGAATAAAGCCCGAGCCAGAGGACTGACAAGCCAAAGTTCTTGGGTCCACTTTCGCTGTCGGCCGTTTCGCTTTTGCTTTCTGCGATCTGAAAGAAAAATATGGAAAAAGAAGCAGGAAAAAATGCATTACCCAGAAGGTCATATTTCCAAGAACATTGAGGAAAAGACAGAGGACGTAGGTCATCCAGAGGTAGTACAAGTAACGCACCGTCTTTTGGAAATCGAGCGGGATTTCGAGACTGATGTCGTGGTAAAAACACGGTTTTACTGGAAACCAGGACGGCAGGGGAGGCCAGTTGTTAGGCTGGACGGTTCCGCCGGTCTGAAAATGGAGTTAAAATGAGTAAAACGAATGATAAAAGAGTTCATGCAGTGATAAATGAAGAAAAAGATAAGGTGTCTTTACCAAAATTTATTACCAAAAGATGATACTACTAAAATATTCAAAACAACCATTCAAAAGAATCTCGCTAACCTGTAAATTGCGCTCCCTTCTTTCCAGCTCTTTCTCCTTCTGCTCGAGTTCTTGTTGTCTCTTCATCAAATCCTCGTGTCCTGGAAGATCGGAAATCCCCTTTGGTTTCGGAACTTTCGGCGCCGATTCGGCGATCGGAATCGAGGTCATCTGTCCGGTCGGAGCGGCGCTCTGGGTTGGCGCGCTCGGAGCTAGAAAAATGGGTGAAATTGGGGAAAGGGAAAGATTTGAATTGATAAATGAAGGTAAGTGTAGGTGGTAAAGGTTTTACCATGTGCTGGGTGGAGAAAATACTCATATTCATCTGTTAAATCTTCAAAAAAGGCAATTCCAGCGAAGAAAAAGAAAGAAAACTTACCGACATCGTCCGCAAAAGGATTGTCTTCAACAGCAGGGGCCTGAGCCGCTGCTCGTTGAGCTTCTACGACCGAAGGATCAGCGAACGGATTATCCATTCTTCAATTATTTCAAAATCAAAATGGCTTCAATGTTTTTTGAATTAGTAGTGAACAAGTTTTATTTGCTGCTTGATGTCTTTTTTGGTCGTTTTTGTTGTTAAGTATTTGTTTGAAATTGCATGATTGTTATTTACAGTCGTTGTTATGATGAAAATATAAAGTGTGCTGTATTAAAATTTCAAAAAAATAGAACACAGAAAAGATGTCACATGTCTTTGGTTAAAATTCCGAGTACGAGGAGTTGTCGGTTTTGTTATTTGGAGATAGGAATGGACAGAAAGCGAAATTTGCTCAAATTTGAGAATATTTGATGAAAACAGGAATTTTGAAATTGAACTCAAGGCATATTTTTGAAAAAAAAGAGAAAGGGATATCTGTATATTCAGACGTTTCTGTAAGTGAAGTGCACTAATGAGTGAGTGAGAATAAAAATGAAAGAACAATTTTGTGAAGATTGACGAGGCAATTTTTCAAAAGATTGAAAACGAAGATAGGAGAAGCCGGATTCAGACTTGATCTTCGACAGTCATGAGGAGGGGGTTGACGTATTCGAAGCCTTCAAACTCGTTGCCGCGGAAGGTGTTCACGTCGGGCGTCAGTTGAGCTGGTTCTTCGGTGAACTGGGTGTCGAAGTTGTCAAGGCCCATTTCGTCGCGGATGTACGGCTTGTACGGCTGAAATGAAGGGTCAATTCTAGTGGTTCAATTTTTTGTCCTTCTGCAGCACAGACGTTTATTGTGTCTTGCAAATAGAACTCAATCGAATAAGAAGAGAATCTAAAAGGCCAAGGATGGACGTTCGTCATCATCACCGGCAATTCCATGATCAATTTCAGCATCATAACTATTTTGACTGCAAAGAAGCGTTCTAGTCTCACTTGATCACCAACACGACAAGACTAAAACGCATCTTTCAGTCAAAACAGGTATGATGCTGGAATTGAAATTGAATCGCCGGTGATTACGGATTTTTCAAGACAAAATGAACGTCTCTACCAGAATGTCAAATCTGGAGATCTCAAAGAATACAAGAACCATTCAACCATGTTTCTTTTGAGAACTCAAGTGTTCGCCTATTCAATTTTCTTTAATGCACTTACGGGGCTGATCTGTTTAGACTCGAGCAGTTGCCAATCGATACTTCTGAAGAACTCGTGATTGATGATGTCCTGGAAGCCATTCTCGCCAATGCAACCGAGTCGATCATTCGGGTCTTTGTTCAAAAAGCCTTTCAGAACCTTCCCAGCTCGGACTGATAAAGATCTGGGAATTCTGATGACTCGTTCCAAAATCACTTGGAAGAGGATTTCTTCTGTGTTTTGCTCGCCCTCTTGATTCGTCACCGGGCCAGTGTCGAAGGGGGATCGACCAGCCATCATTTCGTACATCAACACACCTTTCAAAAATCAACAAAATATCAAAAGAAAGCGCGCTTACCAAGTGCCCACCAATCGACAGAAAATCGATAGTCTTCGCAGCGCAAAATTTCTGGCGCGATGTAATTCGGCGTCCCGCAAAAAGTGGTCGCCACGTCGTTCGGTCGGAGGATTCCTTCTTTGCACATTCCATAGTCGGTTAATCGGATGTGGCCTTCGGAGTCGAGGAGTACGTTGTCCAGCTTCAAATCGCGGTAGATGATTCCTTAAATAACGAATCTTGACGGGATAGAAATGAGGATTTTTCTAACAAAATTAACAAAGGGATACCCTTATTTCATTCGGCAATTTTCATTTTCAAACCTCTTTCGTGAAGAAAATGGAGCGCGAGAGAAATTTCTGCCGAATAAAATCTTGCGTGCTCTTCTGGCAGCTTTCTTTGCTTCTGCATGTGGAACATCAAGTCCCCGCCATTGATGTACTCGATGACGAAGAAAAGTCTCGAGGGGCTCTGGAAGCAGGAATGGAGGCCGACGAGGAAGGGATGGTTCGAGGCGGTTTCGAAGACGTGCTTTTCTGTTTGCACCCAGTCGATGTCTTCTTCGTCGCAGACGAGTTCTTTCTTGATCACTTTCATCGCATAGAGGCGCTTCGTCGTGTGCAGACGGACCAGGAGAACCTGAAGTTGAAGTCAAGAAAACGAGGCTGAAATCAAAGAAGACTAAGACGCCAGTTTTCGACAGTCAAAACAGGAACAAATTATCTTGCCTGCCTCAAGAGCTGAGAAATCATCGGTTAGTCCGACAGGGGATAAACGTGGAAAGTTCCGAGTCAAGATGAAGGGAAAATCATCAGTTCAAGTGCACATCTTGAACCCAAAAAAGCTACTTTATGTCGCTACTTTATGTCGGTCAAAATAAACGTCTACCCTTGAAAACAGTATCTTTTAGGTCTAGCAGATTTTTGGGTTCAAGATCTTTCGAGCACTGATTGACGTAAATCGAGGGGATTTCAAGCTGTTTTCCACAACCATCAACACATTATCAGAATCTATTACTTATATATGTCTCTATCATAACCGGCTTTTTCTGACAGCAGTGAATTCCGGAATATTTGAGCCACCTTGGACGGATTTGACGCAGAAAATCAGGCAAAACAAGGCGGATCTTGCGCTACAGCTCGATTTACAGGAGCCCACGTCAGCTCCAGCAGAAATTTACCTTTGCGTAGCTGCCGCGTCCGATGACTTTGATGAGCTCGAAATCGGTGAAGTTGAATCCCCGCTGGATTTTCGGATCCTGGGTGATTTCCATTCCCAGTTTTCTGCCACCAGGAGGAGTCGGTTGAGGATTTGCCGCATTCTACAATAAAATAAAGGGAAAAATGAGACGGAATTACTGTGAATGTCGCTGGTAAATTATTGTGATCCGGACCAATAACTGGAAAATCGTGCGATTTCGGCTGTCGGTTATTTTTTCTGCCCAGGTGTCTCAATCGATGCTTGATCTTGGCCATTGCATTTCGTCTGTAAATATCCTGAAATCGCCATTTCGGTCATAAAACGATCTCCTACTAATTGCTACCTTTGTTTCTCCTTCGCAGCGTTTTCCTGGCTCGGGCGGGCGACAGTTAAACGCGTGCATGTGTATACTTTCGTTCGGGTGGTTGATTCGCAGCATTTCTTCCATTTCCTGAAAAGGTGCTTGCATGAAGGAAAAGGGATGAAAAGCCTAGTACCTCGTCGGAAAAGACGACGATAGGGTCGTTGTCTTCGTCGATGTATTTCAAAACGAGGGGAGAGCCGTGCGCCAAGTTGCACATTTCTTCGACTCTGGTGACCAAATTTTCGAAGTTCATTCGCGAGTCGATGTGGAATGTGTACTGCTCGCTCTTGAAGTTGAGCTTCACTTTCGCGTAAACGACTGAAAAGAGAAGAAAACGGTAAAAAATGAAACGAAAACCGCAAAATTCTTAATAAAAAAATTTCAAATACTAATAATTCGAGGCAAATGTATATTGCCCTGAGGCAAGAGCCTAAATGGCTTTATCCGATAAATAAATTACCTGTCATGTTTTCTGCGCAATTCTTTCTTTTTTCGTTTTTTCAAAATATTTTTCTCAAAAAGCCTTCATGTGATTTTTCTTTTCTCTCTTTATTTTGTTGTTTTCTTGTTTGTAAAGCCGCTTGGAAAGCTGAAACTGTTTCTCTTTTTATATTTTTATTTTCGCTTTTTCAGATGATTTTTTTCCTTTTCGGACGCGGCCTCGATTGGGCGCGATGAGTCATCGCTGCGCCGCCGCGGCCATTTTCCGCAAATTTGCGCTTTTCAAAACGAAACAGAGAAATTTACAATTTTCGGGGTTTTCGCGTTTTACGAGTTTTACGAATTTGTTCAAGGTGAAAAAAATTAAGAGAGAATTACGAAGATCTTTAAAAAAAAATAGAAAATTTGCTGAGTTTCTCTCAAAGATTATTTTTTATTATTTATCTATAATGAATATTTTAAATAGCAGCGTTATCAACATTTAAATTATTTTGATAAGAGTCATTCGTTTTCTGATTGGCCAGACATTCTGTATCAACTTCTGTCTGTCTTTTATTTTCCTGATTCTTCTCAATTTTTAGCATTTTTCACGATTTTCAGAAAGAAAGAGATGCGTTTATATTCAATTTTGGCCGGTTCCGCGCTCGCCGGAGTCGCCGAATTTCTCCAAGACACTTATGACCAGTAAGTTTCTTCGTAAAAATAAAAGAGATAGAAAATTTTTCAGTTCAAAGTTGAGCGAATTGTTCAAAGTGACGCCCGAAGATTTCGCCGTTTCCGAGAATGATGCGAGAAAACAGTTTGAAGAATTTCTTCTGGAGTATCCTAAGATGTATTCTGCTCAAGAAAGTCACTCCAAATTTCAGACTTTTTGGGAGAATCTCAAGGTTAGGTTTTTTTACTATCACGCTCTCTTTTGGCACCTACGCCCTTAATTTCCAAGCTGAACTTAAGGAGACCCCCTTCATTTTAACCCTCTTTCTCTGGACTTCAATTTGATGCCAAAAGAAAGGGGTTACCCTTAAGTTAAGGGCCTTACCTTTAGTAGATTCTACAGCGCATTATTTCCTCCCCATTCATCTCATTTTCAGCGAATCAAATTCCACAACCACATCGAGCAAGGCAGCGCCCGCTACGGCGTGACCGAGTTTGCCGACCTCTCCGACTACGAATTCCGCCGCCACTATCTCGGACTCAAGCCGGAGCTCAAAAATCCCAACCGAAGAAAATACCAAAGAAAGCCGCAAAACTCCTCGCGGAAGCTGAAGTTTGCGAAGAAAGAAGAAGAAACTTTTGACTGGGTTGAAAAAGGAGCTGTGACGGAGGTCAAAAATCAGGTTGGAAAAAACAAAGGAAGAGTTGATTCTAGCGCTGTTTTTAGGGCATGTGCGGTTCTTGCTGGGCCTTTTCGACGACTGGAAATATCGAAGGAACTTGGTTCAAGGCGACAGGAGAACTGATCAGCTTGTCGGAACAGGAACTTGTCGATTGCGATCAAAAAGACAGCGTTAGTCCTCTTTCTCGTCCTTGATTTCAATTTTTTGGTTGTTTAGGGCTGCAACGGTGGCCTGATGGACCAAGCTTTCGAAGAAGTCATCCGAATTGGCGGCCTGGAAACTGAGCAGCAGTACCCTTACGATGGGCACCAGGAAACTGTATGTTTTCGGCAATAATCCTTTCTTCATTCTTCCTTTCTTTTCAGTGCAATTTTGAGAAGTCCCTTTCCAAGGTTCAAATCGACGACTTCATGGACATCGGTGAAGACGAAGACGTGATCGCCGAAGCACTCGAAGAACACGGCCCTCTTTCTATCGCCATCAATGCTTTTGGCATGCAGGTTAGCTTTAAAAAGCGTTATTTTGATAATCCTAATTGTTTCCAGTTCTACCGTGGCGGCGTTTCCCATCCTCTTTCCTTCCTCTGCTCACCAGAAGGCCTCGACCATGGCGTCCTAATGGTCGGCTACGGAGTCGAGCACCACACGAGCTGGCGCCACCGACATCCCCGACCGTACTGGAAGATCAAGAACTCCTGGGGACCACGATGGGGCGAAGACGGCTACTACCGAGTCAAGCGAGGCCAGGGCGTCTGCGGAGTCAACAAGATGGTTTCTACCTCCATCGTCAAGCCCAGAAACGCGACGATCAATAACTGAGCCCATGACTTCCACAGGACCTTTTCTTTCATTTTCCGTTAACCAACTTTTACACTTTCAATTATCTCTTTCGTTTCGTTTTTTGCTGCTTCCTTTACCATGTTCCTTATCAATTTCTCTACTTTTCTGAGCTTCAACATGCCGCATGTTACATGCGCCAATTCGAAATCGAATTGTCTATCTTCAAAATAAAATTCCGAAAAAACAAAGTCCTTTATACAGTAATAGTTTCTACAGTTGGCAAACCATGAAATGGCATTCTCCAGATTCGAGTTTTCCGTTGTAATGAGCCGCTCCGAAAGCTTCTTCGTAATTTACCGATGTTGCAGTTTCAAAACCGAGCTAGAAAGTAGTCAAATTAGGAGCAAACCAGCGAGTTACCTTTTGATAGGTCTTTCTCAAAGGCTCGACTGTAGCAAAAGCAGTAGCATGGTTTCTTCCTCGTTCTCGCGCTCGGTCCAGGGCGGTTTTTACGAATTCAGTTCCGATTCCTTGTTGTCTTCAAAAATGAAAGGGGGAGAATTGAATGAAAATTTACCTCAGATCGGTTCGAACAACAACAGTAGCAATTTCGTAGCATTCTTCCGCTTCTTTGACGTTGAATTGCTGATCGAGGTTTTTGGTGTCGCCGATGAGGGATTTGACGAATTCTAGAGCAGAAATCGGCCGCTGGAAGTTTGGAAGACAGGGGCAACAGTTGAGCCAGCAGAGCGCGGAGGAAATCAGCGACAGCTCCGTTTTCTTCGAAATGTCGTAGCCGACTACAATGTTTTTTTCGGAAGAAAAGGTGCGAAAAACATACTGATAACCGCTGCCAATTTGCCATCCTGATCCCTGTAGCAGATATTTAACTCATTGTCGCAAGCGTACGCCACGAATTGCCGCAGTCTCTTTGGATTAGGTTTTTCAGTCGTTTGCGCTGCCGCCTGAGCGAATGCATTTTTCTGGAGAAATTCTAGCACCTCGTCCGTCTGATCGCCGACGATTTTCTCTAAATGAAGCTCGGCTCCCATTTTGTAATTGATTTTTGTTTTGAGGAGATTTTGAGCATTTCCGGTTGAGATTCAATTAATTAAAAATTGAGCTTCTGTCTATTTTAAAATCCTTTGATTACGGCTGAGAAGATGAGTTTTATGATGATTTCTTTTGAAAGAAAAGAATCATCGAAAGCTTAAATGATTAAAAAATCATCAAACTCACAAACTCGTAAACACATAGTGGATCGTTAACGCGTAATAATTATACGTCAGCTACTAAACAAGTTGCGTTTTTTGAGTTTTGAGAGGCGAAAAATTGAAGAAAATGAAAAATCTTGAAACGTATTTATTGTTGATTTTGACAACCATTTTGTACGGCCATCATTTTTGGTTTGTCAGTGATTCGGGTCTAAGAGACACAGAAATAGAGTTGTTGAATAGATTTCAACGATTTCTTCCTGGAGAAGAAGCAGTTCTTCCGAAATATCAAACAAGGCAAGACTTGATCTCCAATAACCGTCAAAAGAGCCTTTTTAGGAGCGACAAATTTCTCATCCCTTTCCTGAATTGGGGCCCGAACAATCAACTCCGGGGCCTACAAGAGTCCCTTATTCTTGCGATAAAGCTCAATCGAACACTTTGTGTCCCTTTTTTCTTCAAACATTTCACGGTGAGAGCCCAATTCTAGCTCCAAAAGCGAATGAAGAATTTTTCAGGACTTGAGTTTGTCGGATGGAGAGGAGCACCTGGTGATTCCGAGATTCAGAATTGATGTTCGAAAGATTCATGAATTGATCACGACTTGTGACGTCCACGAAATCGCCGGCAACTGTGGTGGGAAAGTTGATTCCCTGTTGATTGGGAGGGACATTTGCTCTGGCGACATTTGGAGGACGACTGAGGAGACAAGGAAGAGACTTGGGCTGGAAGCATTCATGGAGGAGGAGAGCTGCAGAGGAGTTAAGGGCCTCCCGACGTATCCAGAGGAGAAGAAGATTGTCCGAACCTTGTCGAGTGACAAAAAATGGCTCGAGGAGTACTACCCTGGGGACGAAAGATGCGCAGTGATTGCCTATCCTTACACTCTCTTCCCAAACTTCCACGGCCAAATCGAACGATTTTTAAGAAACAGAAAAGGTGCACAAGGCGAGATCTCGGACTTCGACGCTGAAATTTTCTCCGACGTCATCAATTACGTCGCTCGGCCGCAATTTATGAGAGCGCTGGTAGACGACTTCGTAAAAGAAAAGCTCTTCGAAGGAAGATTTATCGCCCTTCATTACCGATTTGATGATGTGGACTATTTGTCAAGATGCAGCACCGAAGACCCGTATAAGATTTGCGACGATTTGATGAAGATGAAGGGGAATATGACCGAATCGGCGGAGATCTTCGTCAATTATCTTGAAAAGCTCAGATCTGAGGACGTTCCCATAAAAGCTGTTTACTTGGCTTCCCCACCACAAGAAGTCCAGATCAATTTCTCGATCAAAGACGCGCTTCGTCGACGATTTCCAAATCAACAAGTCGTTTTTCTCGATTCAAAAGACATCGAGCCTTTCTACAATCGACTAGCGAATGTGCCAACTGGTCTGAAAGGAGATGTCATGTCTTCGATTGAGCAAGAAGTCTGTCTAAGAGCTAGAGTATTCTTGAGAGCGAGGCCGTCTTCTTGGTCGAGCAATGTTCATATCCAACGTGTTGCTGATCCTGAAACAAGGAAGTTTGTCAAAGATGATCGATTATTACTCGATGTTCTCACTGGAAAATCAACTTGAATGAGCGATACTGATACTTTCAACCCTTTTAAATACGCTCTATTATTTCGCTTTCTGGGATTATATACCCCACTTTCACTGTCCTGTAAATAAAATCTCCATGTTCTCGATTACCGGTCGGTTCTTTTTGGTAAAGAGTTAGCAAAAGCTTGACAAGAGTGGGATTCGAACCCACGCCCTCAAAGAGGACTGCGACCTGAACGCAGCGCCTTAGACCACTCGGCCATCTTGCCACGGAGGTGCCGGCGACAAAAGGCACATACAAAAACCAGCTTCATTTTCAGTGATTTTTCGATTCCGGCTTCAGAGTAAGAACTCCAAGAGTAAGCCAAATAACGGGTGGTAGACTCAGCAGAATCAATCAAGATTGCAATCTGCCAAATCATCCTGCAGCTTTCGCTGGCAGCAGCCGTCTGTAATCAGCCCCAGTCAATCCCAATGTCGCCCGTCGCCACCCTCTCGCACCTGTCTTTCCAAATAAATACCATTCCCTTTTCCCAGAAAAATCAAATCACTTCTCAAAACAAACAAATCAACAAGCAAAAAAAACTCCTCAAGAAAAAAAAATGACTTCCTCAACCGACAGCTTCCAAAACGTCGCCTTTGAGCTTCCCCAAGTCGACCTCAGCGATTTGGACTTTCTCGCCGGGCTCATTTCTCCGTCAACTGTTTCTGAGCAGAGCTATTCTAGTCCCAACTTCGCTCCTAGCTCTGGATACAACTCGGCCGCCTCAGACTTTCCCGTCCACTATTCTTCCTCTTCATCTCCCTCTTCTTCTAACAGCTCTCCTGGAAACCCCATCCCATCAGCAGCTCCAGTCAACGCTTCCTACTATCACTACCCATCCCCAGCTCCTTCTCCCCACTACAGCCCCGAGCAATTCTACCCCCAGCAACAGTACTTCTTTCCTTCTACCTTCTCTCCGACCGACTTCAATCCCCAAGCCCTCCAATCCTCGATGAACTCCTACCTCAGCACTCCTCCAAGCTTCCACCCTTCTCCCCAACCCCAGCCGCTCAAAATCGCCAAATCAGCTTTGAAAAACCGCCGTGCTTCCCGCTCCAAGTGTCCCTGCTTGAAATGCTGCCACGCCCGCGCCAACCAAATTCCTTCTCCGACTTACCACGCTTGCGTCGTCAAAAACTGCCAGAAAAGCTACACTCGGCCTGCTCATCTTCGAAGCCACCTGAAATCGCACGATTCTGACGGGCAATTGAAATGCGATCTTTGCTGCGCCAACTTTCCGACTTCCGATTTGCTGATTTCGCACATGTTTGAGCATGGAAAGCAAATGAAACTGTAAAAAATTGAAACTTATCTGTACATAATTACAAACCCAAATATATTAAAAATGTTCGAAAATCGCCAAGCAAATATAGTTGCCTCCTTTGAATGATATAGCAAATGGACTACCGGTAAATGCCGTATTTAATATGCTTTTGAAAGGATCTTGCGCTAATATTTACCTCTGTACTCTTTAAAAGACAGTTCGTATTTTCTTGAACTCTTTGCCCCTGGAAGTAGAACGTAATAAATCGAAAGTTTTTGATGGCGAAGACAGATGAAGCGTTCGAAGGTGAGTCATTCATTTCCTCTTCAGTTCGACTGATGTTATTTTTAACAGTAAGATAGTGTTAAGTATACACTGTTTAAGATTCGTATAATACTATTCGTATAATAGATTCGTTTTTTATTGGGGACGCGTTTCGGCTACAAAAGTGCCTTCATCAGCCCTAGAACAGAAATTAACTTTAGTGCTCAGAAAAAGGAAGAATACTCTTACCTAAGAGTGGGCAGTTTCGAATGAGAACGAAAGTTCTGAAAACAGAAAATGAAAATTCGCTTTCGCGGCAGCCTGCAGGTGAATGGAGCGGCAGATAATGAAGGCACTTTTGTAGCCGAAACGCGTCCCCAATAAACAACGAATTTATTATTTTGAGAGGTCAACTATAAGACTATGTATAAATCTCTCTATTCAAAAGGCGATTTGCGCGCCCATGAAACAGAAGAAAACAAGGAAGAGAAAAAAGAAAATCAGCCAGTTCCAGAAAGTTCCAGGCAAAAAGTCACGAAGAGAAAAAAAATTTTGGCCATGATATATAAATTTCAAGACTAGAAAAAGCAGCAAATCGTTATTGACATACATTTTTATTGGTGTCGTTGCTGAGGCTAGAATCGCACATGGTTTTTTCACCTCCATCACTGGCCCCACTCTTCCCAGTCTAGCGTTCAACTGCGACGTTTCTGTTGGTGATGTCTCGTCTGTTTTTGCGTGGAGAGGGCTTGGAAATGTAGTCGGAGCGATTGCCGCTGGAATAATTTTACCAAGGCTTTCATCAGGAAAGGTCAAATTGCTGACTATTGGTGGCACGCTACTCGTCAACGGGCTCTTTATCGCCGTCATTCCGCTCTTGACAGAACTTTGGTTGCTCGGAACTGTCGCCTTTGCTACTACTTTAACGAGCTCCTATTTCACAACTGGCTTGGAATCGCTTGTGTTGAATATTTTCGGCGCTGAAGGATCCGCTTGGGTCGTCGCGATCTACCACGCGTTCTTTACTATTGGAGGCTTTTTGGCACCCCTGCTTGTTCAAGTTTTTAAGTCAAGTGATCCTCTCAAGGAATGTGTCACCAACGCCGACAATTTCACCGGCTACGACAAAAACTACACGTCAGGAAATCACTTCGACCTCAGTAAGAAAAACCAGTTCCGTATTATCATCCATCCTTTTAAAGTCGACGAGGATATTCTCCCACCATATTTGATC
Source organism: Oikopleura dioica (assembly GCF_907165135.1). Classification (NCBI taxonomy): domain Eukaryota; kingdom Metazoa; phylum Chordata; class Appendicularia; order Copelata; family Oikopleuridae; genus Oikopleura; species Oikopleura dioica. Next base: position 14,098,219 of record NC_137291.1, read on the forward strand.
GTTGGCGTGATTGTTCTCGCAAGTGGAATATTCACCTGTGTTTGTGCTGTTTGGAAGCTCATTGAAAAACTGACAACTGCGAAACATGATGAGGTTTGTTTCATCATCTGTGTAGTTATGAAAGAGTAGGTTGATATGCGCGGCGAAGATCCTTGGAGAAAACTCCTGGTGTTTTTCATGTTCACGATGTTTATTCATGCTTGTAGCGCGAACACCGATACGATCTTCCAGGTAAAGAAAAAGAAAACAAAAACTAGAGCCAACAGTGTGCTTTAGTCGTACATCTACTACTACGCACTATGCTCGAAAGCCTTCGACTGGGATCCCGTAAAAGCCAATTACCTTAACATGATCTTCTGGGCTGCCTTGACTGCCGGGAGATTCATCGGAACCTACACCACTCGAAAGATTAGACCGACCTTTTTGCTCTTGATCTACTTCATTGGTTCAACAATCGGAATCAGGAAAGGCAAGAAAATCATATACATCTAATTTAAGAGGATTTTCTCTATGCATCGATAAGTTTGATCCTCGGAGTCGATGGCAATATCGGTGGATCTTCAAACGACGCAATTTTATACACAGCTACTGTCCTGTTCGGAGTCTTCTGTGCTCTTTTCTACGGTAGCTCGACGAGTCTCTGCAACAGCTTCACGAATCTTGGCCTCACCTACGTCTTTATCAACAATCTCGGCGCCTCGGTCGGCACTATGATTGCTCCAACAATCACTGGTTAGTGATTGACCAAGCTCAACTCTTGGTAGTTTTAATTTAGGAAAGCACATCGAAGACTCGCCAATTTCATTCGCTTGGGCATGTTTGGTGTTCTGCTTGGGCGTTCTTTTCTTCGAACTGTTTGTTCATCTTGAAGGATTCAGAATAATGGATCGTATTTCCTACTCCACTTCTCTCAAGGAACGGTCGATGAGAATTCCCGGACACAGGCTCATACCTTTCGAACCTCAAATCGACCTCCAAAAAGGCATTCTTACACTGTTCGTTTCCAGTAGAAGGCTTTGGAGAAACAGCGCAGATAAGACCAGAATCTACTGAATCTGTGATAAAAAAAGACAGCAGTTTGTTTTAAAATTAGAGAAAAATAATGCTGCGGATGACGAACTAACTGAATTTTACAATATTAGTACCAAATAAATAAAAACCCTGACAAATGATTGTGAACATGAATCAAAAAGGGCTGGGGAGAAAGAAGATATTTTCAGGACCTCCTAGATCGTGGGGGCTTAACAGCAATTTGCAATTTCGAAACCTTGGTCAGATTTGACTTCAGAAATTGCTCTCTTCCTTGATTTCAAAATCGATTTTCAAGCAGATCGTTGTATAACACGCGTTTTTACGGAAGCCTTTCATAATCATATTATCTTCCAGAATGCCCCAAAGACAACAAACCCACATTTTTTCAACTCACGGGGTCAACGCCCTGGTCCCAAGATCGTTTACGACATCGTTCGAAAACAGCTTGTCTGTCCAAAATCGCCAATTTTCTTGCTCCAGACAAGATGCTTTTTTGCAATCGCACCCATCTATCTTGCCATTTCAAAACTGTCTCCGCACAATCTATCGAAATCTTCGCCTTCCAAATCGCGATTAGGATCAAAGGTCGTGGTTCGGACGTGCTAAAAAACGCTGCCGCGCAAACTGGTCCGAACCAGAGCCATATTTGGAGCCGCGCCAGCACTTTATATACCTCGTGCTCAGCCGATTTTCTCAATTTCCACAACTCACGCCGGGCCAGAACGAAAAATACGCCCGAAAAGTAGCTATTTTTTACCTTTCCGAGAAAAAAAACGAAGAATCAAAAATGGACAAGATCGAAATTGCCGCGGAAAACATCATTTCCGACATCAAAGATACCGTCGACCAGATTTTCTCGACCGAACAAATCGTCTACTTCTTGAACTATGCCAGCTGAGAAGGTTTCCAAACGGCCATGAAACCAGAAAAACCTCTACAAAACACCGCTTACTCCTCCCTTTTTGTGAAAAACTGTATTAGCCTGACTGTAGCTCAGGTTATTTCCCTTCTACCTGCATCACCTCTTTCTCAATTGTGTCTCAATCACCTCTTTTGTCTCTTTGGAATGTCTGTTTGTCTGCTTGCTTGAATCAAAAACACCTCTTTTCTTACTGTTATTAGTAGCTCTTGACTAGTGAAATCATAGAAGAGATTCACCTTTTGATGTATTATGCCTGGAATCAATTTTCTTCGAATATTTTGACCAGTTCAAGAGTCAACCTTTAGGATCAATAAACGAATGAATATGCTTATTTATACTTAATTTATTAGCATTTTAAAGGCAGCAGGATGATATTTCATCCCCCCTCCACCAAGGTCAACCAGAGTCCTTTTGACAATATTCAGCCTTCATCCATAGTTTTAAGGGAAATGAGTTCGCATAGAATAATTTCCCACCTTCTCTTAGGCAAGATGTGTATTCATTTCCATCTTAGGCGATGTCTATTGACGCAACCGTAGCAACTGACGCAAACCCCCCAAACCGTAGCTACTGAGGCGCACCCTCCGTGAGAATATCTTCCTCGATCTTTGAGGCGAAATTCCTTGGTTTTGGAGTTGGTTAGGTCAGAGTTGCAAATTTGCTGAGCTGAGTGAGCTGAGCTGGCTGAGCGAGCTCAGCTGAGTGGTTCTGGAAAATGATCTGATGTGCTCAGTTCAGCTCAGACAATTTTCACTCAGCTCAGCTCAGCTCAGCTCAATTGTTTTGGAACATGATCTGATGCTCAGCTGAGCTCAGACAATTATCACTTAGCTCAGCTCAATGAGCTCAGCTCAGCTCTAATTAGGGTCTGCTCAGCTCAGCTCAGCTCAGCTCAATGACCTTTGAAAAAGGCCAGCTCAGCTCAGCGCAGTAACCTCCAAAATAGGCCAGCTCAGCTCAGCTCAGAGAAATTTTTACTCAGGTCAGCTCAGCTCAGCTCAGAAAAATTAATCAAAATTTGGTTTAGGCCGAGGTTTTGGGTTAAGTTTTGGGTTAGCAGTAAGTCGTAAGTACTCAGGAGTTCGTACAAAACCTATGACGATCATGATGATTGCTGAGGCATGTTATTTTTCCATGATTCAAGCGGCTACGCTGAAATTTCCATGACAAAATAAAATGCCGGTAGAAAGAATTTCGGTAATAAATTTGACCAGCGCTCCACGAGAACGGGAATAAAACGGAGGCAAGTTCATCTTTCAGCCACAAAATCTCAAGTTTTCAAAATTTGAAATTCAAATGATAAAAGATATTTTCTTCCTTATTAACTTCGCTTCGACGGAAGGTCTTTTTATCAAGTTACAACTGCCTCGGTTTGAAAAACTGGTCGGTTCGGAGGTCGATTTGACCCGCCCGATTGCTGTCCAGTCTGAAAATGACTGTAAAAGCCTCTGTCGATCGGCATCACTATTCATAAGCCCGACTAGACAGTACGATTCCTCCTGTGACTCGCTGAAAATCTACAATAACGGAAAATGCTCTCTCAATAAAATACCCTCCCTGGAAAAATTCATCGTCGATAAAACAGGATCTCGGGCCCTTTCCTGCACCTTCCTCTGCGGATTGATGTCTGATTGCAAGATCGTGCAGACAGAGACGAAGATAACGACCAGAATGACTTTCAAGACTTGCTCGTTTTTCGATGGAATTGGTCAAATTCAGCGAACAATCGTTCCCGTGGAAATTGAAGTCAAAAAAGGCAAATTTTATGAAAAATGAAATTTTTATTCTTTTACTGGATTTTCCTGGCAATAAATATTGACACGCAAAAAGCTAGAAAAAAAGGAAAGGAAGCTGAGTCATAAAGTTACGATTTGCCCGTGAGGTCGTTGAGCTCCTTTGTTTGCCCAGAATTCAAAAAAGAGAATGTTTGAAGAGGGAGGCTTGGATTTGGACCTGGTTTTGCCGGAGTTCCAGAAACAGGCTCAAGAATATGTCTGTGCCATCTGCAGGTTCAAATTATTTCCGCTATATAAAGGTATCAAAAAATTAAGAAAAAATCTAGCTTCATTCTCCTCATCTCAATCAAATTCTAGCGGACTTTGCTACAAACCCCGAATAATCTGCCCAAAGTCGCACATGTTTTGCGAGTCCTGCATTTACCGCCTGCTGAAATGCTCTTCCCAAAAAGACAAATGTCCATCCTGCCGATCAAAATTCTCAACAAAAGACATCAAGCAGCCGATTCGACCTTTGGTTAACATTTTGGACTTGATCAGAGTCAAGTGCCCGAACAAAGACTGGTGCTGGAAGGAATTGCAATATGATGAGTTGGATCGACATTTGAAGGTATCATCCCTTGTCTCGATTCTTCTATAAAAATGACTAGGAGTGCAAGAAACCAGAGGAAAAGTGCAAGGGCTGCCTGCGGGTTATGCACCCAGATATGCTAGAAGATCACGTGCAAAACTGCGTTCAATTTCTCCGACTAGAAGTAAAACGGTTGGAAAATCGAATTGCCGGACATGCTGCTCTCTGTTGGACTCCGACAACTCCTTGTCCAGAATGCAATGTACTAAGCGCTTTTTTCGCTTCATCAGCTTACTATCTTCTTAGGTGAATGAAGTGTACAAAATGAAAGTCGGAACTCAAACAATCTGCCTTCCCTGCGAGGAAAAAGTCCCCGAAGCCGAGCGAGACAACATCCAGAACAAAGTGAAGGACTTCTTCAACCGAATCAAAGAATCAGAAACATCGACCAAACTCAAGAATTTCTTTCGTTTTTAATCACACAGCTTTATGTTTGTAGAAAATATATTTACAGAACTTACAGAACCCGTCAGCTTTTTTTTCGAGAATAACAAATTTTGAATTCCGAAATCTTCATCCAGGTATCGGATTCTACAGGTCAAAAACGACGTTGAAGTGTGGAAATATTAAACCTTATATAATTTCCACCAACATGCTTTATTTCAAACAATTGTCGTAATCCATCCTGCACGCTTGGCATCACCTTCGTGTCTTTGATGACTCCATCTTTCCCATCGATTTGCTGCACTACCGCGTGGAAACGGGAATTATCTAAAGCCAAATAAATTTAATTTTCTAATTTGAAATTTCAAACTTCTGCATTTTAACCAAAGACGATGTGTTCCATTTCCATTTTCTTTGCAGGCTGCGCTGAATTCAAGTTCCCAGTCAGACTCTTCGTAGCGAGCTTTTTTATCTTCATCAGACGCTAACTAAAAGGAGTCTTTGTTGATTTCGAGATGAGGAAGTCTCGTACCTTTATGTTGACTATCCCCCAAGAGCCAGGAGTTTCAGCACATTTTGCAACTTTTCTTTGTCAAATCCACGTCTTGGTCCGCCTTCAGAAACGTGCCGGTCATCTCCGTAATAACAACCAGCACCTCGTTCGACTCCAATTTCTTTCTCCAATTCCATTAAGCGCTCCTCTCTCGTTTCGCTTCTTTCCTCGACTGCTTGCTTCTCTCTCCTCAGCTTCTCAATTTCTTGTTCCAATTTTTGGTTCCGCAGCTTTTCCCTCTTTTGATTCTGGCTTTCTATTCGAGAAGTCTTCTTGAGCTCCTCAATTTCTAGTAGCATGTGCTTAGTTTCTCTTTCGTGTATTTCTCGCTCGTTTTCCAGTTGATTGAATTCCTTTATTGAAATAAATGACGTTTTCTTTGCTAAATTTGATAACCTGATCGGGCGTTTCCGGGAAAGCAGCATCTTGCAGGAAAGTGTTTTCTTGCTTCAATGTTGCAATTTCAACCTGCCAATTTGCTCGTTCTGACTCGAATTCCTTCAATGGATCAGTGATTTTATTATCCGAAAAATCTTACCTCTTTGAGACGGTCAAGGCGATTTTCGTATTCAAAAGTCAGAACTTTTATTTTATGTTTATTTCGATCGTTCTCGGCTAGGGCGGCTTTTAGATTTGTTTGAAGCTCTTCAACTGCTCGCCATGCTTTTTGAGCTTCTTTTTGATATTTTTCTCGCTCATAATTCTGTTTATTTAACTCCTTGAATCAGAATATGAATTTTCAATTTTCTGCGAATGGTTTTGACATGTACCTCCTTTAATTTCGTGTTCTCGTGATTTGGTCTTTTAATCTCGAATTCTTTTGCATTTTCTGTCATTCTTCCTTCTTTCGGACTGTTCTGAGCAATTCCCGTATAAACCAAGTTCTTTAATTCTTCCATTCCTTTCCTTGTTTGCATCAGCTCATACATTATTCCTTGATTGAGATCAGGGTAAAAAAGATTAACTATTCCAACCTGTTACCTGATGAATTTGAGTTGGGAGAAGAGGGTGAAATCGAGCTTTCTGGAACATCAGACATTGATATATCGCAGAATTCTGGTTTTGGCGGAAGACTTGAATAATCAGACATCTTTCAGATCAGATATTTATACTTGAAATTTGCTTTTAGCGAGCTTTGATAATCTCTAAAAAGTCAAAAATAAGTCATCAGTTTTCAAATCAACTAACATTTAATGACACGCAGTTATGTTGTTCCTTATTTATGGCGCCACAATAATGATAGATCATAAATTTTAGCGCAGTCCACTACTCGCAATAATCAAACCTTCCTTTCTATACCGTTACTCTTTTTGAAGCAGCTGCGTTTTATTTAATAGTCGATTTTATAGTAGCAAAAGTTTTGCCGAGGCTAGAATTGTGTCCGCGCCGATTTTTTAACATCAATCACGATTCGTGATTCACGAAGCCCTTGTTGAATGATCTTTAGCTTCAGTTTCATCAAAAATAACGCGAATAATTTCCATTTTTGTGGAATACTTGTCAAATTTATAATAGTTTGAATTGTCGCAAAGTATGACAAGTGATTACAAGTTGTTCGACGATAGAGGGTCAGCCAGTGTCGCACCACTTGAAGCACAAGCACCACACCAAATAGCTGGCCACAGGCATGCTCGAACACCAAATGTTTTGGTAAATTGGAAATTCTTCTTCTACCACACGAAGTCTGAGGGTGAGCGGAGGTCGTTCCAAGAGTGCTTCTTCACTACGAAGTTTGACGATCAAGGTGAACCATCTCTTTGTTCATTATTTATACGGTCACGTGATGGATAAGAGTGAGCTCTAGTCCTAAGTTAGGACTCCTAACCACAACCCTTTGAAGTCGGACGAAAAATGTTTTTTTGTCAAAATTTCGCCGCTTTTGATTAGACTACTGAAAATTTATTGACTAAATTGCCAGGCAAAGAATCGCCGCAGAAAAAATTTTCAACCTTTTCAAAGTTCGTGGAGATTACTTTGGGAGAAGTCTTACTTGACTTTTGCACGTGTCCCGCATGTTATGATAATTTTTGAGGGCGCCATAGTACCGTACCGATCTTGGTAAAATGCGATGGTGGATCGCTAGAATCAGGTTATTCTGAAATTTTCACGAGAGTAAGAGCAGAGTGTTGAAATATCGGATTTTTATTAAAATATTTTTTTAGGAAATGGACTTCTTTCGAGGACTGGCTTTGCACGCTGCGATCGCCCAACAGGTTGCTCTTTGCTTCTAAGTCAAAAACTGACACTTCTTATTTTAGGTCGCTGGTCTAGAGCCATGCGGTACATTGACCGCGAACGGCTGCTGCCCAAGACTCAGAACCGACGTGTTTGGAGTTGTCACCGCTTGCCAAGCTACCGGAGCTCTCCACAATGGAAGAGATGTATACGACTGCAGTGGTAGCCAATGGCTTGGCGATGTGAAATGGGAATCGGACAAGGGATGGATCATGTGCGACAACCCAAACTATAAGGGCTGTAATAACGTTCTCGCATGGACTTCAAACGTCCCAGACTCAGCTTGCCTCGGTGACCATCAGTATTACTTCGACGAAGGAGATGCCTGGTCAGAAGTCTCATGCGATTGTGAAATGTCCCAACCTGAGCCACCAACTGAGTCGCCAACGGAGTCGCCAACTGAATCGCCAACAGCCCCTGATTGCGCAGTCTCATCTATTCCAGAAGCGCTCAATCCTTCTGGCGGCCAATTCAAGTGGAAATGCACAAAAGTTAAGAACGGTGCGCGGAAATGCAAGGCCAAATGCGACGGAAAAGGAAAAAATGCGAGCTATACGATTGCCTGCAACTCGGACGGCTGGTCCGTGCTCAATGGCGTGGCGCCCTCTTGCACAGCAGCTAAATGCTCGAACGACTCGATTCCTGCCAAATTCGCTCCTGCTGGCGCTCACTCTTGGACATGCAAGAGGAACAACGTCGGAAACAACTGCAAAGTCAAGTGCGACAATGGGGCAGACACTGGCGACTACATCGTCCGGTGCAAAAACAAGAATGATTTCTGGAATAATCGAGGAGCAACGGTTAGTTTATCAAACTTTTTTCGTTTTTATGAAATTTTTAGCCGCCATCTTGCTAAGAGAGACCCACGATCGTCTTCGATTATTAAAACTTACCAAAAGATTTCTCCTTGTTTTATTCTGCTTATTTATCTAACTATGCTTTTCTGCCATCAGTTCTAATTTCATAATTGATTGTTTCTCCACTGTTCTTTAATAAATTCATCTCTCCAAAAATATCTATTTTTTTCACAGAACATCGTTTAGTTTCAAATCATCAGTAACTTGTGTTCCAAATTCGCGAAAAAGAGTCCAGTCGAGTTCAAATTGATCAATCGTCTGGACGAAAACGTCCGGGTTGAGGTGAAAGTTCGCGCTGAAATCTTCTTTATCGACAAGGAGCGCTTCCAGTTCTGCCGAAGCTAGAATTTTGTCCGCCCCGATTTTTGCCGCGAAAGCAGAGAGTTTTTCCGTCAAGCCTTTTTTTGTTTTCAACCGATTTTTGAAGCAATTAATGCAAATTATTTATAGAAAACTTTCCTGAAAATAAGGACGTTAATTTTCCGCGAATGTCCAGTTTTTCAGCAAGTTGTTTTGCCGAATCCATCGCTTTTTCAGCTGGAATTTTGTCGATTAGACTGGTTGCCACCATTTCTTTTGCCTTCGACTTTGGAATGGGCGTTTGAGTACTTTTATTAGCGATGGTAGAGAAGGTCATTTCGGGATAGTCCGTGGCGAGATTTTCGATTGCTTCGATTCTGCTTTCGTAGAGCTTTAATTCTTCGTTGATTTCAGTCCTTGCCGGTTCTTTTTCAGCAACTTTTCTTGGTTTTTAAATGCTTCTTTATATAGAAAAATATCTTGTAAACCAAGTCAGAATCGTAGCTTTCAGCTCCATTATCAATTTCATCCCTTATTGCATCAAACTTGTCATAAACCATCGTTTTTCCATCGATCGAGTCAAGCGGATGGGATATTTTCGTCGACAAGATGTCTTCAGATTTTCTTATGATGGTCTCAATTTGCGAGAGATCGAAATAACCATCACTTTCGTCGAATTCTTCCTCGTCTGAAAAACTGTCGAGAACTTCAAGTTGGTCGATGATTCGCTCGATTTCTCGCTCGATGTTTTTGTAAGCACCACTGCTCGTCTTTTTATTAGCTTCAGAAAGCACTATCAGCTATAGATGCGCTCTTTCTGAAGCCTTACCTTAGCTGAAATTTGATTCAAATTGTCCTCAACTTCGACGTGTTTCAACCCCTCGCTTCCCGTCAAAATCTCATCGACACTTGGATAATTTTCAACCACCGCTAGGATTTTCTCCAGCGCTTCTTGTTTCTCCTCCAAGAACTTGATTCTTTTCTGTCTTTCCTCTTCAACGATTTTTCTCTCCTCCGCGATCGACTCTTCCGTCACGTGATGAAGACTGCTCGGGTCGGGTTCGAAAGACTTCATCATCACTCGATGCTTCCTGGAGAATTCGATGCTATCATCGAGGTATTGAGTTTGTCGATTTTTCGTTGCCAGTTTTGGTTTAAAAGCAACACCAACATTTTTGTCTCTCAAAACAACACCATCAAAGATATTTTCAACGACCTGACGAAAGGGTTGACAGCTAAAATTAACTCGCTTGAGTAGAAATGGTCCTTTACTGAAACATTTTACTGAAAAACTTATGAACCCCTTGGCCAATCTTTAGCTTTCTTGAATTGCTTCTTCGCGGGATCATATAGCTTCGGCAAAAACTGCAAGGCAAGTGTCCCAACAGCTGCTCCCGCGATCCCTCCTCCAGCAGAGGCAGTTGAGGCTTTCTTAGAAACAACATCGGCCACTCGATCTGCGATTTCTTCCGTCTTCGGCGCTAGAGTTGAGGAAGTGAACTTTGGCGTCGTGAATGGTTTCGCTGAAAAATGGTTTGAAATCAACGAGGAAAGTACTGCTTACGCTTGAGGCATTGGTACCCATGATCGACCGATACTGAGTGCTCTGAAAGAGAAAAAAGACTGTGGCAATGAAGAGAACCATGACTTGGAAAAGGAGACTCGCTAACAAAGAGATCCACGCTTTGAATTGGATTCATGTCGCTTCTGTAACCAGGATGGCGGAACAATCTTGAGAATCGGGTATAATTTCGACTACCGGTAGCAGCGCCGGCTCTTTTGAGCTCATTTCTAATTTTATTCCGATCCCAGCATTCTTCGTACCCGATTTCGTCGTCTGGGTTGATGATGTACCTCGGCTCGTGCATCGGAAAAGTGAACACGTGAGCAAAACCGAGCGGCCTTGTCGTCATCGGGTCTAGAATAATCGCTTCTTTATCCATTCCTATTTGGTAGAAACTCTTTTCGCCCTCCGTCCCGTCGAGAAACACGCCTTCTTTTGAACTTCTTCGGAGGCCAGAGAAAAAGATCCCGTCGCAAGTTCTGAAGCCTTTCCCGAACTCCTGGACTCCGTTTTTCGGGTAAAACGTCAAATCCGACGGCGTGATTTCTGCATCGTCCTCGATTTCCAGCGGATTTTGAAGCTGCGACCACGTGATGAAATCGCCACTGCCATACGCGAGTTTGAAGTAATACGGTCGCGAGATGATCTCGTTCAGAGGCTCGAAGTTGAGCCAGCTTTCGGCGTCTTTGAATTCGCCTGTTCTAGCGTTGTTCGTGTCGTTTCCTTTGGCGAAGAATTTGCAGGTTTTTTCGTTGCAATATTTCATGTTGTTCAGGACTTCGACATCGAATGCGTCTGGGAATTTCTAGAGAAGGTTTCGTTCCTCGATTTTTAAAAGGACAAACCTGGTGATAGATGTGATGAAAGTCCCCCGGTCGTTTCTGGCAAAAATACAGTAACTCCTTCGTATCGCACCAGAAATCGTTGTATTTTCCATCAGCATCAAGGTACACACAGTCCTGATTTCCGTTATTATTCGGCTGGTCTTCTGCCCAGTTGCCTTCAAGATCGTCCCAAGTTTCAAATCGCTCGTCATAATTCAAGCTTCCAAAAGGAACTGCTTCCGAGGCACCACGTTTTTTTCTCCCGGCGCTGAGTTTTTGAAAGAATTCTGAAAATTTTAATAAGAAATCGCCATTTTCTTGCCAATTTTTAAATTCTCAAGACCTAATAAGGGGGCCTAGACTAATAAGAAGCCTGTATTTTCTACATCGACCAATCAGAAACCAGCATATTTCAACAAAAAGTACCTGGAGTTAAGGGTTTAACCCACTGATCCATTGCCTTTATGTCTCCATTTTCGTCAATATTCACTTCTTCTGTCATATCATGGTAAAAAACCCACATTTCTGAAAGCTCCTCTATCTTTTTCTCATCCCCAGCGCCGACTTTCTCCCGAATATCGAGAATAAAATCCAAATATCGCTCGTCATAAATTCTCAAAAGCTCGAAATCGATTTTAGAAAATTTGGAAATCAACGAAGAGTACCTGTGATTCTTGCCGTGCACAGTCCAGTCCTGCGAAAAAATTTTTCTTCTTTGTGTGCATGAGGCGGATGCAAGTGTTGTAACCTAAGTCGTCGCAGTACCATTCTTGTGGAGGAACTACAGTCGGAGCAGTAGTGGTTTCGGGGATCAAAGTGGAATTGGCGGGAAAAGTTGTTGTTTCATTTATCGTTGTGTTTGTTTGAATAAGGGTGTCATTAGAAATTCCGCTTCGTGCAAATTTCTCCTCGTAAGGGTCTGGCAAACACATTTCATTGAAAAAATCTAGTCTGTTTTAATCTTCGAAATTCACTCTCTTGATAGTCTTTTTGGTCATTTCCGTTTCAACATTCAAACTCTTGATGTCTATTTTTTATTCTTTAAAATGTTTTTTTTTAAATTTAAATTTAATAAAAACTTGAATAAGTTAATGTAAACAACTTTAAGTCACTCAGCAAATATGCTCAAGACTCCAATATTTTTGCAAATAACAAGTTTTTCTCCATTATTTGAAAATTCCTCACTCCGAAAATGAGAAATCCAAAATCAAGAAGAGTAAGAATCAGAAGCGACTCGCCAAAGAAGAAAAAGCAGAAGATTGAAATTTCTTCATCAGATTCAAGCGAGAATTTATTTCAATTGAAGAATTTCACCGCTGTTTTTGAGGCTTCTTTTCAGTCGCTTTCGTGAGTTTTGGCGGTTTTGGTTGAAAAGGGAAAAAATTCAGGTTGGATTGCACGATTTGCGGCTACTCCATGGACAGTACTTGCGGACTGCATCTGAAAAACCCGGAAGCAGAAAATGTTTGAAACCAAAAATTAAAATTTTTTTTCAAGAAATTTTTTTCGTTTTAGAAAAAATGCGAAATCTGCATCGGAAAATGCAACCATGGCTACCACTTCTGCTGTTTGGCTAAATATCTTGCCTATGCTGGTGAAAAAACGTACGAAAAAACGGTCTTAGAATGACTGTAACTCATTTTTAAGACTTGATGAGTGTCTCCAATGCGAGTCAAAATGGGAATTCAAAGAAAAACTGCCAATTTGACCAAATAAATAGCGAAAAAATTCTTTGGAGCGGTTGATTTTTCGAGTGTTGTCAAAATCGGCAGATTTCGTTTGTTTCTAATTTTGACGATCAGCAGTGATAAAAAACGGAACACAAACGGGCAAGATTGAACAAGAAAGATAAAAAAAAGAAACAAATCGGTGGGTTTTTTAGAAGCTTATTATTGTTTGATGATCTTTTTTGCTTTAACATTTCTGGCAAGTTGCAATGACGCTATTTTCGGCAGTTAACTTGGTGGTTTATAGTGTCAGATGTGCCCTTTAGAATTATGGAGACAATTTGGAAGAGCGTTCACTCAGTAGTTGAAGTTGTTAAACGCTAAAAACACCAAACAAATAAATGATTTTTTCCAGTTTTTTCGATATTTTTGAGCAGAAGAGCTTCTTTTTCCTCGATTCTGAATTAATCAAATTTTCCTCAACAGTGGTAATCTTGATTTGTTCCTTCATTTTGTACCTCCATCACAAGAAAACGGTTAAGTATATTTTTATCAAGAGATGATAATTGAAATTTCAAGAAAATCGAAAGAGAACTGGTCGCTGGAAACATCCTGACCGTCGATGACGGGTCAATTCAGAGAAATTTCCCGATTTTTGGACACGCTCTTTCATTTGATTTCGATCCGGTTGCGTTTTTCCGCCAGCTGAACGACTTCGTCGACCATTTGAAGCAAAAAGACCCCGGCGCTCTTTATGGCTATCACTTGCTCGGGCCGAAGCCATCCTTGTTCGTTCTCAGTCCAGAAGGAGCCGAGGCCATTCTCAAATCGACCGTCCATATCCGCAAAGGGCTCTTTTACAAGCTCTTTCAGGACTGGCTTGGAACAGGACTGCTGACTTCTCACGGGAAAAAGTGGAAAACTCGGCGGCGGCTTTTGACTCCTGCTTTTCATAAAACTGTTCTTGCGGATTTCGTCGAGGTCATGAACGAAAAAGCAGCGAAGATGGTCGATATTTTGAAGGAAAAAATCAAAACAGAAAAGGTTGGAATTTAGAAAAAAAATGAAAGAAAAGTCTTTTTAAGAAAATCAACATGCATTGGCCAATAACACTTTGTGCGCTGGATATTATCATTCAGACCGCGATGGGGGCGGAATCGGACATTCAATTTGAGGAAAATGTAAGTTTCAAACTTTTCTTCAATTATGAAAATGTCCGTTTAAGAATTCCTACGCTCAAGCGATTTTTGACTGGATGGAACTGACCCAAATTCGCCACAAATCAATCTGGTACTGGCCCGACTTGATCTGGAACCTCAGCCCGATCGGGCGGCGGCAGAAGAAAAATGTTACCAAAATGCATTCTTTCACGAAGAAGATTATTTGGGAAAGATGGAACCACTTTAGAGAGCTAAAAGAAGAGCTTGGAGATGACTTTGAGGCAACTTATTTTGCAGAAAAATGTGACAGTCGAGGAAGAATGGCGTTTTTGGGTGAGAAAGAGTTGATTTTTTAGGGTTGAGTTTTTGTATTAAGATACGCTCTTGAAAAGCCTGGATCGGGGTGAAATTGATCTGGAAGGGATTCGAGAGGAAGTGGATACATTTATGTTCGAGGTGAACGAGAATGGGGGCTTTCTTTTTCTTCATTTTCGGCATTCAGGGTCACGATACAACTGCTGCTGCTCTTTTATGGGCTGTTCAAGAAATTGGAGAAAATTGGGAAGTGATGAAAAAGCTTCATGAAGAAGTAGAACTTGTCTTTGGCGATTCCGATCGACCAGCGACTACTGGAGATCTTGATAAACTAACGGTTTGTCTTCCATGAAGCATTTTGTGAAATAATTTTTGAATAAGTTCCTTGAAGCGGTGATGAAAGAAACTTTGAGAAAATTTCCCTCTGTGACGATGTTTTCTCGGGAGTTTGATTCGGATTTGCTCGTCGAAAAAGGAGAAAGACGCTTTAAAATTCCAGCTGGCGCGATTGTTACTATAAATTGCTACAAACTCCACCGAGATGAAACGCATTGGAAGGAGCCTGAAAAGTTCGACCCATCGGTAAGAAAAATATGAATAAAGAGCCTCAGACATTTTTCTAGCGCTGGTTGGACGGGGGCTCTGGGGAGACGAGATATGCTTACTCGTACTTTCCGTTTTCTGCCGGCCCGAGAAACTGCATTGGGCAGCGGATAAGAGCAATAATCTCAATTTATTTCGAATTTTTCCAGTTTGCGAATTTGACCAACAAAATCATTCTTTCGCATCTTCTCCGAAACTTCACCTGGAAATCCACGCGAAAAACAAACGAAATTCCGGTTTTGGCTGAAATTATCACGAGACCAAAGGGAGGAATCGACATTATTCTCGAAGAAAAACATGCTTGATACTAAATGACAATAAAACTTTAGTTGAAGAAAAGACCATTTCTTTCTTTCATGGAAAATTTCCGCTTTGCCAAAGCAATAAATCTTGCCTTGGTCTGGCATTTGGCGTGAATTTCAAATTTGATATTCGCTACACCCGTCGTCGATTGTTATTGTTTTCCAATTTTATCGTCAAATGTCAACACGCATTTATTTTGCATATGTTGCGCCGCCACCACCGGCGATCAGCGACGCCACCATCGGATGCTTTAAAACTGCACCAGTTGGTGCGAATTCTATCATTTTTCCAGCTCGAGCAAAAGAGCAAAAGAGATATTTTGAAAGCGCTAGCATTGAAATCAAGGAAGAGGAACGCGTAAAAACCATGATTTTCGTGGCAAATCGGAACCTTTCGGGCACATAGCTAGAACCTGAAAGACGGGGCTATTGGTGCGAAAGGCTGCCGTTTTGAAACGGAAAATAATCGACGAAGAATAACTTTTTATTTCATTTATTGGTTGCTCGATCAACAATAAGAGAGCAAAACGAGTTCACATATTCAGATGAGAATTCCTTCCTCGTCTTGTTGCTTCGTCTCCAATTCTCGAAGAGTCTCGTTCAAGATTTCTTGAGCTAAAAAGAAGTAAGAAAAGACTCAATCAAAAAGTTTACTCACGATTCGCGTCTTCCTTGTTTTTTCCTATTGCGTTGATTTTTTCGAGCAGGGTGTCCATTTTCACGAAGTTAGCCTTGTAACTTTCCATCGCTTTTTGACATGAGAATTTAACTCTAGCTTTAATTTAATTCTAGTCTTCATTTTCAAAGAAAACGCGCCTGAAATTGCTTGGTTGATGTTTTCGAGGACCAGTTCTTTCTTTTCCTTCTGCCCATTTTTTCCTAAATTTTTGATAAAAATAATGAGCGATAAAGGTTTTAATAATTACCTTGATCCTGTTTTGGGGCAGTCTTCCGAGCCTGCTGAGAATCAGAAGCCACAAATTTCTGAAATTTTCCCATCATCTGCATCATCTGCCGCTTCATATCATCTCCAGTATCAGTAGTCTCTTCGATTTTTTCCGGCTCTTTGGTGCTTTTTGCCGAAGTACCAACGCTTTTTCGAAAAGGCGTCTGTTGTCTCTTGCGAACCATGGCGACTTTGAAAGTGAACTCAAAAAAGCAAAATTGAAGACTTTTCAACGGAGCGGCGGCGCTTCGGCTCGAACCCGCTTTCCAGAAAAAATGGGCGTCAGCGAAGAGCACTTTCGAGCGGAGCTGCCTTTTCTCGATGAAAAAATGGAGGAATTACAAACTAACCAAGGCCATAGAATCTGGCTCGAAAACCAACCTTATGACTACACCAGTTGAAAACATGTCCTGCCGGCTTTATTCTCATGCCTTCTTTCTGCAATCAACAAAGAGTAATCTCTGGCACCTGCGATTTGAATAAATGTTCATGAAAGTTTTTAATATAATGATAAATAAAAAATCTGTTCTTTATGCGAAAAAAGAACAAATTATTATCTTTTCAAGGGATTTTCATATTTTTATTTTGATGAATGAAACAGGGCAGTAGAAGAAAGAAAAACGTAAAGGCGCTATTTTCTTGGACGGGCGAGTTTTGGAATGACGGTTTTGATCTCTCCAAGTTCCTGAAATTTTTGAGCAAAAGATCAGGAAAAAACGCTCTACCTTCTTTTCTCCGATAGAAAATGGAGGTGAAATGGCTTTGCCGACCCTTAGTTTTTGGCCGCACAATTCGAACAGGTTCATCGACTTGACAGCATCAGCCGCTTCCTTTTCTTGTCTTTCAAAGAGCTGGAAACTTTTACTTTTAAAAAAGTCTTTCACTGAAATGAAAATTCGTTTTCAGCCGTAATTATACTCGATAAAGGCGTTGCCCTTGTTTTCGCTTGTGACGTCGTCTTTTGTTAAATGCAACTGCTTGATATCTCCGAAGGGGGAGAACAAGTCGCGGATGTCCGTGTCATCCATATCCTGAACAGAATCATTAACGCTCTGAGAAACAAGATCAAAGAAGAGAAAGAAAGAGATCTTCATGCTGGAGGAAAAGCTGCGTGGTTTCGCGAAAGTCTGAAACAAAGAACCATCCATGTCAAAAATGAGTCAATTACCGTTGTTTTAATGTTACAGTTGATTTAATTTCATCAGTCTTTTTTCTTCGGATATATCATGTGATCTGATGAAATACGATATCCGAAACGGATTTAGATTGATCGAGACTTACTGGCTGAATTCCGGAGACGTAGATGCAGGTCGATCGTTTTGAATCGTAGACGGCTTCGTCGATGGTCTTCAAATACGGCTGAGCCTGGGTCGGCCGGCCGACTTTGATCGGACGACCCCACATGTTTGCCCCGTTCATTTGCTCGATCGCTAGCTGGGCGGCTTCTGCAAGCTCGAACCAGATAAACGCGAAACCTATCAAGAAAGAAATGATTTTTGTAAGATTCCCTACCTTTGTGTTTGCCAGTGACGGGGTCGAGATTCAAGTTAACAACGTTGATGATCCCAAAAGGCGCAAAAGCATCTCTTAGTTGCGCTTCACTCACTTCGTAAAAAATCGAACCGATGAAGACCTGGCTCATCAGCGACAACACTTGCTGAGACTGGACTGAACCTCCATTGATGCCGCCAGACATGAAGCTCTTGGTCTCTTCCTCCTGTTGTTGCATCACGAATCTAACATGAAATCAAGGAAGAGGACATCGAAAAAATGGTCACCTAACAGATTGTTCCTGGCAGTATCTTTTCGCAGACTCAAGTCGCAATTGCTGCTCTTCATTTAGTCCTGGAAGGTTGATTTGTTTCTCGCTCTTTTTATAAATTTCTACCGACATGGTTGTACCGAAAAGACTGAAAAACAAAAGGATGATTTTTCTTCGTAAGTGAACTTTTATTTTCCAGGAATGGGTGAAAGTGTTGGGCAGTTAAAAAACTCGGTGAACTTTAAGATAAGTGAAATAACTTCTGGTTATTCTAGTTCTAAGCGCGGCCGGCGGGCAACATCGTCTTCATAAACTCGACTAGATAGTCCGGGAATGGATGGCGGAGCTGGTCAAGTAGATTGAGCAGCTGCTGCTGACGGACGGAGGCAGTAGGGATGAGTTTCATGATGCTGACTTTCGCTTGAAGAGGAATGTTTTTACTTACGTCCGTGAAAGGCAGGAGAAAGTTCTCGAAGTCGAAGCCCCATTTGAATGTCAAAGGCTGAAGAGGTGTTAAGAAATGCTCTTTTTTTGTGAAAATTTACCTTGACAGTATCGTTGAAAATTCGTCTTATGCTGATTTCATCGTGTCGATTCTGCACTTCCCTTGCGATCCATTCAAGAAGCCAGTCTGATCGCTGAGTTGGGTCGATATAGTCGCTAGAATTTGGGTAAATAAACATTTTACAGAACCCTGTACTTCAAAGGTATATTGATTCTATACTGCACTTTGAGCTCATTCAGCGCCTCCAAGTTGTTGATCAAAAGCTCAATGGACACATCGTAGCTGTTTTCTTTGCCAGTAAAATCGAAATCCATCTTCATCAAATCCTTCTTCTTCAGAGCGTTCAGAACTTTCAGCGCGTTTTCAGGCCATTTACTCGGCTCTTCTTGCTCCAAGTTCAGCGCCCTCTCAGATGACCATTTCGGCAACATATTTTGACAGAAACCAGAGTCGGAGATTTCGAAGATCTTTTGGAATGAGCCGATGATTGAAATAAGGTCTTCTGAGGGAATCTTCGAAGGGATGAAATCCAACAGTTTGGCCTGGTATTCTGAGTTGATGAGATTTTGGTACGGGAAAAGTAGCGTTGGAAGTCGTGCAAAATTTTGCGTCTAAAGATGCTCAATGATAATGCGCTTCTGAAAAACTACCTTTATAATTTCCACCATTTGCTGGCTCATCTCGTCGAATTTCATCAGCGGAATCGTAATTTGCTCATCTACTCCTTCTTTATCGATCAATATTCCGATGTACTGAAGAATCGCGTTTCTCAGCTCTTTATTTTCCACAATCTTCAGCAGCTCTTGAAAGAACTCGATGTCAGTTATCTTCTTGCTCAAAAATCGCACGGCTTGAAAGTGTCCAGGATCGCTAGCTTTGGACTTGTCTTGAATTCGATTCTTGAGCTCCGCTTTGTAAATTATTTCTTCGTCGAGTTCGTAGTGGCGCGCAAATGCAAGGGCTTTCTGAAGCTCGTTTCGAGAGACGAGCTTTTGGATCTTTTCTTCTGGACCAAGAGGGGTCAGCCAAACAGTTTTGCCGTTATTTTCGTAGACGACGGACACAGAACCAGTACTGTGGTTACTCACGTCGGTGCACAGAAGGGACCACTCAACTTTAAGCGCTTTTCCAAGCGAGTCGACTTCGACGAACTCAATTTTGTTGTGGAAGACGAGGACGAGCATTTGAACGCTTTCGGAGAAAACATGGCGCTTCATGAAAGAAAGTCGCATTTCGAGAATCCCAGGCGTTTTTCTGACTGCAAGGATGTCCCCAGTGGAGTTGGAAATACTGTAGATAGCTGAGCATGTTTGGAGAAGAATGAATCGTCGTCCAGCCTGAATTAATTAGACAATCGAAAGCTAATCCGCTCCGAACCTGTAAAGATTTGATCTCCTCAGACTTCCCCAGTTTCTCATCTCTCGGTAGGTGAACACGCAAATGCCTAAAAACCTCTGGCCCATCTTCAAAAACCCTGATCCGGTATATATCCGAGTTTCCCCATGCATAGATGTACTCTGAATCCACAAACGTGAGATCTCTCAATCCAGATGCAAGCTTCAGCTCGAATCGATTTTCCTCCGCGTAAATGATCAATTTATCAGTCCATAAGATGGCGACGATAAAGTTGGAGACGTTGTGCGAGTAGGTTTTGATTTGAATCGCCATGTCCAGATCGGTTTTCTGGATATAGAACTCGTTTATTGGATGCTTGTGGCCAGCTGGAAAGACGAAGCCTAAAAAATATTAAAAACAAGCCGTTGAAGATGGCGGTACCTTGCTTATCGGTGAAAACAAAGACGGAATCATCAGTCCTCGTGGAAGTGATTTCTTGAACCGGTCGATCGAATGTTAACGGGTTCGACACAGTCCCTGTCGAAGAAGTCCATCTCAGCGATTTGCTTTCATCTTCAGTCAAAATCGCTTTCGTCGTTATTCCACGAACTCTATCACTATCGATGGGGATTTCTTCGAAGAGATGAAACTCCGAACACGCCATTTCTTCAAGTTTTCGAATGAATCGACGTAGAAAACAAAATAATATTTTGAAGGGATGAGAAAACATAGAAATACAAATTGAGCGATTTGGTTTTACAAAAATAAACTATTAGTTTTGACGAAGAATTTTCTATTTGGAGTCGCGATCTTTCACGTGTCCGGCTAGCCATGCGATGCCTTCGATAATGCCCGTCTAGAAATGTTTTTCCTACTGAAATCAAGGAAGAGAAACTCACCTTATTGATATCTTCTTCTATCGCATTCGACGAAACGATGTTATATGTTTTTCCTCGTAGCAGTTTCGGAAGATCCAGCAGCTGGGTTATTTCAACTTCTGAACACGAGTCTGCCAGGTCCATTTTATTCGCGAAGAAGAGAAAGACTGCGTTGTTCTTTTGTATCGAGCTGTCCTCTAAGAAATTGTTGGAAGGGATGAAAAAGGGCCTAAATATCTTGCTCTGAGAAAAAAATGCTTCATTCAATAAACTCAAAAAACTAAAGTGAGCGGTTTCGTAGCGAAAAAAATACGGTCGCGATGCGCCCGGAGCCCAGATTGAAGATAAACGACAACAACTTACTGAGAATTCCCTCAAGCTCATCTTTTGCAACTGCCATCCTCAACCTATCAGCAGAATCGATTACAAAGATCACCGCCTGGGCGTCCTTGTAGTACATTTCCCACATGTTCCGATACCGCCCTTGTCCAGAAAAGTCCCAAACTGTAAACTCCAGTCCGCCAGCTTGGAACTTTTCGGAGACAAAGCCGACTGTAGGGACGATTTCTTCAGACCTCTGCTTCGTTTTTGGCGGCTTGAGGCGGTTTATAATTGTTGTTTTGCCGGAGTTGTCGAGGCCGACGCAGACGACCTTGGCTTCAGGCTTTTTGACGCCGAAGAGGAGGAGAATTTTATCGAGCAGACCCATTTTAGGCGATTTGATTCATTCTATTAAGTTTTCGAATTGAAGCATTTTCGATCATAGAAAAATTAATTTATAAAACAGCAGGGAAGTTCATAGAACTTTTTTGAGGGTGTCACTAGAATTGACAAGCTCAAAAAAGTTCCAAATGAAAAATTACTTTTTGACAAAGCTCACAACATTATCACATAACATCATGAGGGTTGTATGGAGGCACTACCAGGTAGAGTGAATTAAAAATTAAAGTTTGATGAAGCTTAGAAATATCAAAATGTGATCAGTGGAAGGGTTTACTTCTGAGAAGTGATACGAATATCCTGCAGTTGGATATTCGTCTTGTAGGCTCTAGCAGATGGTCTTTTATTGTGGAGAGCTGGGTTTGACGCTGACTGACTTATCCGAGGATCAGTACTTGCCCATCTTAGAAAAGGATAGCAAAGATAAAGCTACAAACGACTCACTTCGTGGATATGTTTTTGCTTGTTGTTACATGCGTTCTTGTCAAATTCTCCGCAGTTTCTTCGTTCAGCGGATTCATCGGATCATACCCTCTCCGATCTCCAGGGGCGGTCCGATCAGTAAGGTCCCTGTAGTTGTCCTTGAGTCTATCATTGTGCTTTGCAAACTCAAGATAATAGCACAACGGGCATTGGTTGGGAAATCGGCTTTCCCGCTTCTTCAACATTTCAATATGGCCAAGCGCGCAGATTCTGCAAATTCTAGCCGTGTGAATGCACTTCGAAAACACGTCATTCATCGGCACAATAATCGACACTGGTCGCTTGAGCGTACACACGGTGCATTCGGCGTTTTCGACTTCTAACTTTGGCGTTTGAAAACGATCCCGGCTGATGATCCCTGAAGCGATGGAACCGACATCGTCCAGATCTTCTCCGACAGGAGTTTGGAGTTCCGATCGATCTTGAATGACTGGAGGTTGATTTGGCGACCTACGAAAGTAGTCCATCACTTTGGCTCGTTTATCAGTGTCAGGGAGCCGGTGATAAGTGCCAATAACCGGTCCATTCATCGGATGATACTGCTGCTGCTGCTGAAGGTAAATCTGCCGTGGAGGAGTTTGAATGTCGCGATCTGGGTGGGGAACTTTATTTTCAACCTTCAGCTGACCCATTCTCATAACTACAATAGCATGAAACGCGCTCTAGAAGTTTTTCTTTACTACCCATCGAATGGTCGTTCTCCGGAGTGGAACTACTCATGCGTGTCGAAGAATTGTGCTGGGGAAAATTAACCGCCAATTGTCTCTTTCTCTCTTCTGGGACGTCTTTTGTTCTGATTGCAATCCTTGATTTTCGTCCAATTCCTTCACGCGTTTTCTTTTCGTCAAGACTTTTCCAGAGCGGCTAGGAAAAATGATACAACGATGAATTGTGAGAGGAACTAACCTGTAAGAGCTTGTAAACGAGATTTTTCTTTGCCGTTCGTTTATCCCCGCCGACATCGCCCTTGACCTTCGGTTCGCCGTCGTAGTAAGCTACATGTCCGTTCGATGTCTTTTCTCCTCGGATAAGCTCCGTCTTGATCTCAGCGCCGAGTCCATTAGCAAGTTCTACGAGAAATTTAGTCAGTAGCATTTAATTATAGCAAACCTAATATATCCAACGCTTTCTCTCGAACATACGTCTCTGGAAACTGAATCGACGCAATCAAATTGAAAGCTGCGGAATAGAGCGCTTCTCGTTTACTCGATCCATTTCCCTATCAAACATGACATGAGTTCAATTCTGAAACAAGTACCGTGTACAATTCGTCCAAATACTCGAGCGAAGCGTTAAATCCTTGAGCATTCATTCCTTCCTTGAATTTGAAAAACTCGCGCCACGAGCCACCACCGATCGCCACGATTATCTGCATTGAATATTTATCGTTCCATTCTGGATACCGAGCGTCAGGCGACATGCTTTCTTATTTCGATTCTTCTAAAAAGAGGAGCTCAGTTAGTTTTTCAATCGAATCTGTTTATTTTATTTATCAGTCGTAAAAATCATGGAAGAAATGGTTGTGAATCCATTATGACAGGTGGGAATCTGAACTTTTGGGATCTCTGTAGCGACAACTGGCGGTCAAGAAAAGGCAGTTTTCTTTCTACTTGTAAATCTTCGAAATCGAATCATCAATCTTGAAATCGACCGAGCACCATCTAAAAATCAATCAGTTTACGAAAAGTTTTCAGGGAAAGGGACAATTAAAACAAGAAGCAACAAATGATGCAACATTCCAATTAATATGTTGTCTCGACGGACTAGTCACGAAATGTACGAAAAAATTAATACTGAGTATGAAATTAAAATAATGAAAGCTGTGACAGAGTAATCATACTTGGACGAAATTGCAGATACAGCATCGTCTCCTTGATTTCCAGCGTCAGAACGACCAGTTACGTAGCCAGAAGTTTGAGGTTCGTTATGTTGAATTACTGTTGCATCTCCGTCGGGCGACGTTCCCTTCTGAGTCTGTTGAAGAAGTTCTAGATGGCTCAGATGCTTTTTTAGCGCTTCGATTTCTTTCGTTAGCTTGTCCTCGCTTTTGTCCGGCGAAACTGCTTCTGTTTTATAATCGCTCAAAAGACTTTCACTTTCGTACGAAACCCCAGAGTCTCGCTTCGATTCCAGCTTGTCAATTTCATCGTAAAGTGTTTCCTTTCTCTTGTCCAAAGCTCCATTTATTTCGCGCTTGAGGCTGGTCCATAGAGGTTTTAAAAGATTGAAGACAAGATTTTTCTTTGCTGAGGCCTTGCTTTGAGAGATTCTACCATGTTCCATCACGCCAGGAGCCAAGTACTTGCATTGAAATTTTTTCGTGCCATCAACCATCACTTCTTCGACTCGGATGTTATCTCGGTTGATTGGACAACCATTTCGAACAGCAAATTCTAAAAATATGTGAATATAAGATCATAAAGTGGGAGAGATTTCTTACCGAGGATTGCCATGCAGTTTTCTTCAAGGAATCTATCTAGTCCGTCGAGACAACATATTAACTGGAATGCCGCATCATTTGTGGCTTCCGATTTTCCTTGTCCAATTCCCTAAAAAGATCTTAATTCGAATTCATCTTCAAAGAAAACTTACCCTGAATGTTGATCCTTCGTAAATGAGTGTAGCATCGTATTTGCCGTCTGTGAGTGCATTCAGCTTGAGTCCAAGAATGTCTTTCCAAGAAGCACTTTTTGCGAGTGCGGTCAGAATTGGAATGTAATAGTCGCTATTCCAGTGAGGGAATCTGCCTCTAACGGTGCTCGCTCTTGAGCCAGTTGAGACTTCTACAGGAGGGCCACTCTTGATTGAGCTTGAAGGAAGGCTTGAGAATGATAGCTCCGTCGAGTTTGTCGATGTCTTCTGCGGTTCCGGAACAATTTTTATGATCGGCTCCTTCAAAACAGCAACAGGTTCAGGTCTGATAGGACTCATGGGTGGAGATTTCTTCGGTTGAACTCGTACCGCGGGTCGTTGTGGAGAAGAATTAGGCGTGACCGGCAAATTTTCATTGGCGAAGGTTTTGTCCATCTCTTTCCAGAGAGGCGAAAGAAGCTCGTACGCCAAGAGTCTCTTTGCATCCTTCTTGACGGCATTTCGAATCTCCAAATCGCTACGGCCAATGTAAGTAGCAACGAATCCACCAGCCGGTGCAGGATTGATTCTCATTTTATCAGCCAGAATTCCAGCCCCTTCTCGATTCGCAAGCTCTTAAGAAATTTTAAGTTTGTTAAAAATTATCATTATTACCAAGAAACTGCAAACTATTTGCCTTCACTATTTCCCGCAAATTTTTGAATGTCTTGAGTAGTTTGAAGGACGCACGATGCTCTGCCTTTTTCTTGCTACTTCCTACTCCTTCAAATGTCTTTCCATCGTTCTTCAGGCGAACCAAAAACTCATGCTCACCAACTCGCTGTTCTGTAAGCTGGAATTTCGATTTCCAATCACATCCCTTAGCGAGCTGAATAAGAACGAGCGTGGAATATTGATCCGACCACTTTGGGTACTTGCTCTTTGTTTCTTCGGTCATCAATCCTTCTACAAGTGAAACATGCAAAATCAATTCCGACAAAATGCAATAATCCACGAATGCGAATTATAAACAACAAGTTGTTTTTTGGGTAATCTTTTATTTTTTCAACCATCACCAGACAGAAAAAAGTGAGGGGAGGAGTAAAATTGGTACAGGTAGGTTCTGAGAAAGAATCTGGCTTCTGGGCAGGGAGGAACTGGTTCGGAAAAAGTAAGAACTTTTTGGAAAAAATTCAATTGTGCACCGATACTGGGGTTTTTAGGAGAGAAGGGGGAGCGAAAGAGGGCAATTTTTAGGAGAGCGACATTTTGCGATTTCACAATTTTGCTTTGAGCATGGCATCGAGCTTTTCAGCGTCGTTGGCGAATCGGACGATGCCATTGGAGAGGAGATCGACGGCGCAAGGGTCGGTGTTGTGTTCCCATCGGAAGGCCGCTTCGTCCAAGGATACCTTATCCTGAAAAAGCTGTCAAAAGAGAATCGCTAGAAGCTCGACTGACCTTGGAAGAGTTCTTGGCCTCTTCAGAGCATAAGTTTCTTGGCAGGTTGTTCGTCTCGCCATCAGCCTTCAAGTTCTCCAGCAAAGAAGGAGCAATGGTCAGCAAATCGCAGCCAGCAAGAGCCTTGATTTGTCCAACATTTCTGAAGGAGGCGCCCATGACCTGGGTGTTGTAGCCGTGCTTCTTGTAGTAGTTGAAGATGTCTCGGACGGAAACTACTCCTGGGTCTTCTTCGGAAGGACCGTCTTTCGCGAAGTTGCCCTTTTTCACATGCCAGTCGAAGATTCGACCGACAAAGGGGGAGATAAGCGTCACTCCAGCTTCGGCACAGGCGACTGCTTGGGCGAAACTAATGAATATTGTTGAAAAGGGGACGTAATCAAGCTGACTTACGAGAAAAGAAGAGTCAGGTTGCAGTGGATTCCCTCTTGCTCTAGTTCTTTGGCGGCTTGAATACCTTCCCAGGTTGAAGCGATTTTGATGAGGATTCGTTCTTTGCCTGAAAAAGATGGTAAACAGGATCTTTATCTGGTCAGATAACGTACCGACTCCTCGCTCTTTGAACAAATTGATGATTCGGTGAGCTCGTTTGAGAGTCTCTGCTTTGTTGTAGCTCAATCGAGCGTCACATTCGACGGAGATTCTTCCTGGAATCTTCTCCAAAACTTGATTTCCAACAGCGACAAAAAGGTGGTCAGCAGCAATGGCGAGTTTGTCATCTCCTTCGGCTTTCTTAGCGTATTCGGCAGCGGCTTCGATGTGCTTATCATATCCTTAAAAGGTTGAAAAGGAGAAGGGAAGATAGACATTACCTTCAACCTTCATGGCAGCGAGAACAAGTGAAGGATTGGTAGTAGCGTCGGTGGGCTTGTAAAGATCCATGGCAGAGAAATCGGCAGTGTCGGCAACAACAGTGGTCAAAGCCTTCAGGCTTTCCAAAGCGTTTTCGTGTCGGGTCTTCTTAGTTGGGGTCATGCTGTTTTATGCTGAAAATGTAAACTTCCGTTAGTCTTCGTTGATTTCAAGGAAAGTAAAGGTTTTCATTCAATAGATTTATTTGCCCGTCGTGAACTAAAATAAGTAACCATTTGAGGGAAAGAAGAAGTCACTTGCTCAGGTAATTACAGTTACTGTTACATGTGTATCGGCTTTTTACGTAATAATCTGACAGTGAAGAAAATATATTTATATAAAAAATGGTAGATTGTGACACAAACTTTCTTTTTCGTTTTTTTTCTTTATTTTTTCTCTAGTAGCGAATCTGGAATTTAGTGCGAGAGGATGGGGCGAGCCTTTTCTTCCATCATTTTCTCTGTTTCGGCGACTTCCTTGACCCAGTCGCTGATTCTGTGGCGCATTCTGTCGATCTACGGAAAGGAACTCGTATGGAAGGTGCGTGGGTGGCGTAGTCTTTTTACCTGATCAACGGAGAGTACTCTAGGTTGCACCCAGGTCATATGCACTTTTTCGTCCACCTCATCGATGGTTCCTTTGACAAGATTGAGCGATAACGCGCGGATGATGAGACTTTCTACATCTAGAATCAAGTTTTAGCTTCCTATATTTCCTCTAGAAAATTCTGAAGCTTAAGTCCAATCTCAAAATGAAAATGGGAAGATCAAATGCTTTCTGGGCGTGTCTGATGCCACCCATGAAGAATCTGAAAAATATTTGCTCTTACCAGACTTGGCAAGATTTGTTTTCTCAGCGATTTCAGCGAAGGAAAGGGCACGGTCGTTTGCAGGTCGGACAAAAGTCATTTCCATCAAGCACATGAGACACATTTTTTCGTAGAGTTTTTGACTAGCCGCCTTGGAAAAGTGAGTTTGATGGAGGTTTTATGAAGTTGAAGGGTACCTTGAGATCAGCTTGTGTTTGCCACTGGGAGGCAGTGGACTGGAACAAATTAATATCGCCAGAATTGAACGCTTGAAGGAGATCAACGAGCCATGAGTTTGGAGTGTTTTGAAGAGAGGCAAGGATATCGTGCTGAAGAAGTTCGCCCGTGTTGTACACATCCTAAAACGATCTTGATTTCTCGTCAGATTCGGGGACTTACTGAAGCTAAAAGGGCGGAAATGCCAATAGAAAAGGCTTTTTCCTGTTTTTCTTCAGCCGAAAGTGATCTAAATAGACAGTAAAAAAGCTGTAGAATTGAGAAAATATTACTTCACATCTGCGACTCCAAGGTATTTGAGCGAGTTTTTGTAGTAAAGTCCGTGGTTGGCTTCAATTTGATAAAGTTTGGAAGCGAGCTCGTAGAATCGACTAAAACACGACCTCATTTTCCGATGGCCAAAACCATGCCTTACCTGTGAACCTGAGGGACAATTCCAAGACCATCGATTTCTTTCTCGACTTCTTCGATAATTTCCTTGACCTTTTTTCTGTCATCATTGATTCGCAAAATAGTTGCGCCCAAAATAACTTTGATCAAAATCGTGCTCATCTGGCAGGCAGAAACTTTGGATCCAGCCTTTTCGAGGAATTTTTCAGCATCTTCAAGTTCGGAAATATTCGCGACGGCGCGCTGGATGACTTCGACGAGGGAGAGCTTTTTCATCTTTGATTCATATTCGGAAACAAACTGCCTGGAAAAAGCGTAAAAAATCGATTCTAGGAAAGTGAAACTCACTCATAGAAATTCAAAGCGGAGCAAGTAAAGAACGGCTTCTCCATAAACTCCAAGATCGTCTGGCTCATCTGATGCCACAATTTCTTCTTGGAATACAACTCAAGCTTTGACCAGTATTCTGCGGCTTCGTTTGGGCAGTCTTGCTGCATCTGGGCGGCCCATGCGGAACCTTTCAAATCGAAGCTCACTGACATTCTAAAAAAATAAATTCCTTGATTTACTTTCTCATGATTTGAGCGGCAGAAAAAAGCAGCGCGGAAGCAGCAGTTTATTATTCTGGGCGCTTGAATTGCATCGTATCATCTTCTGGCTCTGGATCTTCCGCTTCTAGCTGCCTCTTTTTCTTCTTCGAAAGTGGCTCGTATACAATTTCATCGGTGTCATTATCATCTAAAAATAAAAGATAAAAGTATCATGAAGTCAAAATTAACTTACAGTTGACTCTATCTGCGTTTTCCCTCGCTCTCTTGATCATTTCCATCGCACTAACATCCTCTCCCAAATCATCTTCTTCTTCGCCCTCTGGTCTGTTCATCCTTTCCGCAAGTCTCTCCAGCGGCTTATTGAATCCGCCGTAGCTTGCCCTTCCCCATCTAGAAAAATTCAATCATCAATCAATACCTTCAAAAACCGCTTTACCTGAGCCCCATACATTCTGCAATCGAAATATCTTCATCTTCCTTGAATTTCACTTCCAACGGCTGCACTTCTCTGAACCACTGTTCTGGCCGCGTTTTCAACTCTGCTGCCTAGGTAAAGAAATCAACAACCCTTTTCGCTGAGAGAGCGCTTTTTTACCTCTGCGTCCAAATCAATCGCACTCTCTGCGCGACGCATGAATTTCATACTTCGCAGATTTCTGCTCAAATTCGTCTTCGACCTACGCTCGCCCATTCTTGAATCGAGAAAAAGTAAAAAAAGAAGCTTGAAATTCAAAATATACAGATTTATCATTCAATCATTAGCTGGATGTTCCAAATCCAACCAAGGAATTCCAGAAAATGGAACTTTTTTGCGATACTCTTCGTATTCTCTTCCGAATAAGTACAGTAGCGTTTGCTCTTCGTGAGGAATTCTTTCGGCGAAAAATGTGTACGTAGCAGCAGTGTAGATAATTATACAGACTGGGTTGCAAAGGCAAACTAAAATGAGGTATAACAACGATCGAATCAATCATGTTTACCTTGAGAAGCAATGGACCACAATCCCCATCCAAAATAAGAAGGATGTCTGCACAAACTATACGGGCCACTGGTAACCAGTTTGTGCTCCGACCTTCGATGATACTGGATCAAATGCGTGAAGCCAGCCCCACACCAGATCATCGACAACTTTCTGATAAAATCTCCGAACAAGGTCAAATAGAAACCAAAGCGGGAAACGACAGAAATAACGTATCCAGTTCCAAACAAAGCGTGCAACCCAGCGAATTCGATGACAGCGGCGGCCATGGCAGCGTGGTAGGCGGGAGAGTGGTTGAGTAAGAAGGAAGTGTACTTGAGTTGGGCTGGGTTGGAAAGAGCTACGGCCAGGTATTCACCTTAAATTTTCGGTGATTTTGATACAGGAAATTGGTCATACCTAGATGAAAAATTGAGACAATGATAATAAAGCTATCAAGCGGTTCAGGCACTTCCCAACTGCAGCTGTACAACACACCAATGAACGCTGCTCTTACAACCGAAGCCAAAGTGAAATTTCGAAGAACAAAGAACGACCCAAAGAGGCAGATTCCCAAGGCAAACTGGACGAATCTTCTGTCTTTTTCAATTTGAGCTAGGAGCCAGATCATGGAGAAGAAAGTAGATAAAGTGACAAGACAACATAACAATGGACGATTTCGCATTATCTCTTAAAATATCAAGTTTATTCGCGAATCAAGGCAGTAGATACAATGAAAGATTTGTACAGAGAGATCAGATTAAAGCTTGCCACTTGGGCTCATCTTCTTCATAGACTAAGTTGATTGTTTCTTGAATCTTTTTAATCGTTGAATACTCCACATCTGGGCAGATGGCTTTTCTCCAAGATTTCTCGCAATATTCATCTTGAAAAATAAAAATATTTAACTTCTCGCTGGACCGCTAGAATAATTACCTAGAGGTATTTGCGCCCCATGAACTTTGAGGGCAAGATCAATACACGCAATCGCAACCGCTTTTTGTTCGAAGTGGATGATTTCCGGCCGGTGAAGTCCGTCCATCAAAAAGCTAACTGAAAACTCGGTAAATAAGAATCTTCCTACATTTCTCTTGCCTGATGATTTTGCTACTGCCTTGAATACAGTAACGGCAGGATGGTTGTTCTGAGTTGGCCTTCCGTGGAACCACTTTTCAATGACGAAAAGATAGTGGCATGTCAAGTCGAAAAATTCAGGCTTTGGGACATGAAAGTTCAGAACTCGCAGGATCTAGTGTATTTGTTAGCGTCTGAAGTATCCTAAGTCCTTACCAGAAGTTCTAGATTTCCGATCGAATCCCTCAGATCGTAGAATGGATCGCTTAGCGTTAAGGGCGTGTCAGTCTTATTGGTGGTGCAGTAGACAACATTGACCAAGTCTCGGAGACGAATGAGCACTTCGGACTCTGAAAACGGACTAACATTGGATCACTGCCAACACTAGTCCAGACCAGGGTCTCGAAAAATTGGATGCGCGGCGGTTGTTTTGGCGCCCCCTCTCGCTTTCAACCCCCGCGCCCTAGATGTTTGCGCGAGAAAACAACGGTGGGCTGGATGTTGCGCCACCCTCCGCGGACAGTTGTGCGCAACGGGAGCCGGTTGTTAACAACGGGCGCTCGGTTGTTCACCAACAAGTTCGCGGTCCTCGCCTCATAGAAATAAACAAATTAGTACCCTACGTCGCCATTCTAAGTAAATGATTTAAATATCATATTTGATTTATCAAAAAAGATGTTATTATCCAAATAATTTTTAGATATCTTTATAATCTTAGTTTTCAAGAAACAACTCAGCAGAAAATATTTCAGATTATCCTAGCTGCCTAGTTAGGGACTTTATCAGGTAGACGCGGTGTTTAGATGACTGAGTGTAAGTGGCAGTGCGCTTGTGCTTTGCGCGCTCCCCGGGGTACCTGAAAGGCCCCATAATCTCAGTGGGTGCACACTCTGACCTACTGTAACAAAAATCACCGGGTGATCCAAACAAAACAGTTCTCGGAAGTGGTAAGCTACCTGTTTGCAAAAAATATCGAATTTATAGGCAACTATTACGCCCAAAATGTGCTAGTTACTTGAACGATGATCTGTCAATCATAAATAGCTAATTGCCCCGAATCTCAAAATAATTTTTACATATTCGTAATCAGCGGAAAAAGTTATATATGGGGTCTAAGTTTCACTGAATTTGAACATTTTTGCATATTCCTACAGCGTTACTTTCCCTTTGGCGCGAGCCTATATTTCAAACATCCAGCCCAAATTGTTTTTGAAAGTGAACAACGAGCGCGCCGATTTTTTTTTTAATATTTGAGTTTATTTAAGCAACTAATCACGTGGTTAGAAGCCTGTGCACAGAAAATGGAAATAAAAGAATAAACAGAACAGAAACAAAAGAGTGATGATAACGTAAAAAGAGTAGGGCTGTGTTGGGGATGAAATATGAGTGGGTACGGGGAGGATGGGTCCATGTCAGGAATGTGTAAGTAGCTACAGTATGTCATATACATAGATATATGCACACCAGGTGAGAAAGTGATGGAGGAAGGCCTCTGCCCGCAAACAAATGCAGGCAGCTGCCTGCCTAAAGGAATTCAATCGAATCCCGTGCGCTCATCCAGAGCCGCTGTAGGCCTGTAAACCCAGATGGTTTAAGCAGACTGCCAGCCAAAAAGTGTGAAAGTATAGCCCTGAGGGAAAATACGAGATATATAGTATAAATAAATAAATGATAAGAGTAAATACCTACGTAATAAAATACTAATGGTCATAAGGAGAGTATAATGTAGTAGCAAGCATTAAACATACATGGAAAAGTAACTAATAAGAATTGTACATCAATATGTGTAAGGTATAAATAAATAATTAGGAGAAGAGAGAAATAGCAGTGAGACGTAGCAGATACACAAACTGGTGTACAAGCTGATAATAACATATCTAACGTGGCTAAAATAAATATGATTTGTAGATTCCTGGAGTTCATGTCTTCGCCTGTTTTCGTTGCTGTGTTGTTGAGATGACGGTTCGTGTTGTTGATTTTCACTGGGCGGGGAATGCAATAATCATGACATTCTCTAGAATGCGTGGTGTTATTGTGATTTTTGCGCCCCGCGTCTTCAGTTCATTCTTGGACCTCCGAGGGTTAACACATGGAGCCATTTACTGGAAATTATTACGAGGTGAGTGTTGAATAGGAGCGTGATAAAGTTTCAGTTTAAGGTTTATCATATTTCATAAATATTTTGAATGATTACTTTATATCAGTAATCTAAACTCCTATAAGGTTAAATGACAATGGGCTATCCAGAGATACCACATGCCTTCCTGTTGATTCATGCTAGTAGATCTATTTTATTTTTCTGCCAAAAGCTGACAATGCATAAATCAAATGATTCATATTGCGTTGATCGCAGCCGATGGTCAAGAGGCATAACAATTTTTCGAGCTCTTAGATTCTTTCGAGTTACTAGAAAACAGAGAAAAGCTGGCTTTCATATAATTATTTGAGGCAGAAAGTAATTATTATTGGATAATCATTCTAATTATTTTAAATTTTTTCATATAGAATGTGTTGGATTTGAATTAAGTTCACTTTAGACTTAGAGGCTTTATTTTATTTTATAGATTCTTTCCGACTACACTTGCGAGGAATTGGAATACTTCGATGAGTTCGGAACGTTTCCAACTTCTTTGGAGCTAGAGTTTTACCTTATGAGCTTAAATGACTCATTCCCCCAGCTACCGTCAGATGCGTCGATGGTGATGGAGCCAATTGAGCAATCTCGTGGTAAAAAGTCTACTCAGACGAGCAAGGGACGCCCAACTCTATCCGATGTTCTCAAGGTTGCCGACACCATGAAAGTACGACCCCGCGCTGGATTCGGAAAGGTCAAAAAGACACCCCAGAGGGGATCTTCGCAACTCCGCAAGTCAGCTCGTCTTTCCAAAATGCGCAAAGCCGATAAGAAGCTTGAGGGTGTCTCCACCGCCAAACCGGCTGACCCCGAAGAAATGGAGACAGATACGCAGCTGCCTA
This sequence comes from Oikopleura dioica, assembly GCF_907165135.1. NCBI lineage: Eukaryota > Metazoa > Chordata > Appendicularia > Copelata > Oikopleuridae > Oikopleura > Oikopleura dioica. Next base: position 14,131,811 of record NC_137291.1, read on the forward strand.
CCGAGGCAGGCAGTAGCCAACCTCAGCTTACTTCCGAGGATTTGGAGCAACGAGATGCAACTGGTAAGAAACTTAGATTTGCTTGCTCTCATCAAAACATGTGTTCTAGAAAGAAGTCCACCCACTGAACAAGAGATCACCGCTGCCGAGGCAAGCTTGGTTCAATCAACCGAAGAGCAAGAAGATGTGGTCGACTGTGGGCCCGATCCAGTTCGTAGATTAAAGCATCCCGGTCTGCCACTCCCCGCCAACGAAACTCGACCTCCTATCGTTCCCGCTGAGGATTCTTTGCTCGCCGAGCCTAACTCTGACGATGAGGAGAGCAACTGGGAAACTGTGCAGCCCTGGGCAGAGTCGCTTTATCACGTAACGGAGTTACTATACTATGTATGTAATTAATTTGCTCTTAAATGGTTATATAAAGCCCTAGAATAACTATTAATTTCTGACCAAAACTATTTTAGTTCTTGCTTGGTTCAACTAACCGCGCTCTTAATGACGATAACACCAAGCTCAGAAGTTTGTATCACTTCATTTCCTCTTTTGTTCCAAGCTTGGTTTCAATGTACGACCCACAAGATACACAAATATCCCGCACTGTATTGAAGGGAGTACATCTCGATCTTCTTGATCCTAGCCTCCAGGATTCACAATTGCTGCATCAGAAGACTTCCTCCATGCTGAGATTCGTTGGGGCATTTATGGGACGCTACCTTGAGCGAATCTTGTATCAAAAGCCCGAAGATCAGACATCTGACAGCAAGAACACACTCCAGAACAGGTAGGTTCCTGCCTGCATACCTCTTCATTAATATTTACTTATTTATTTTTCACAGTCTACTACCACTTGTTGATGAGGATGAGGTGTCTCCTTTGATGGCTTCTCTGGAGGCTGTTTTCAACAAGAATCTGTTGGAGAAGTCATTAAGCGAATCATTAAGAAATTTGATCTGCTTCCACCTTCAGGTAAGTTATTCTTTGTTATTAATAAGAGTTCTTATTCTTGTTTTAGCGCTTATTCCGAGTGCTTTCGCCCGAACTGCTGAAGCAATTATTGACTAATATGCCACCCAATCTGCAGTTGTTCACGCGCGTTAACCACATATTGACTAATCGAAAAGAGCCTGCTCCAACTACTATCACCTGGTCGACATTGCCACATCACTTAGAGTATCGCCGTCAGTTTTATTCGTGGACTGCCGACAATCAGGCTGCAAATGAACCAGGTGACGGCTTGATCATTAATTCTTGTAAGGAGTGAGCTCTTGAACTCGATAGATATGGTTGAGAGCGAGGAATTTCTCCTAACTGAACACTTTAGTTGATGAACCTCCTTGTAAAATCCCTGTTGCATCTCGGTGTGAGATTTATACTCTTCGTTCCTTGGAATTTTATGACTTGATGTCAGGAAACATCCAGCGAATTCGTCAGGAGGAGCGCGAGCGAGAAGAACGAGAGAGGGAAGAACAAAGACTTCAAGCAGAGCGATTAGCCACCGAACAAGCCGAAAAGGAAAAAGAGTTGGAAAAAGAGAGAATTTCACGCGAGCTGGAGGAGCAGAAGAAGATGGAGACTACGCAGCAGAAGACACTTCAGGACGCGGCGCAAGGGCAATCAACCGTTCTTCCTGAATCTCAGCCTCATTATTCGCCCACGTCTTCTAACTATCCCCATACTCCCAGTACAGCTTTCTCCGATCATGGGACCGTGCACCCTGCACCTGGTGATTCTGAGATGGATATTTTGTCCAATCATGGCTCCCTTGGACCAGGTCATCACGACATCAGTCTAGATGAAAATGATGAGATTGATGTGGAAGGCTTGCAGAATAACCCCGCCAGCTCCACCTCAGCTCAACCTATTCATTGTTACCTCGTCATAATTCAGGGGACTCACGCTGAAACCATCCGTCTGCCTAATTCTGGTAAGGAAATCATAGCTAATCTCAATATTCTTAATAATATATTTCATTCCATTTCATTAAACAATATTATTTCTAGTTGGATTCGCAGAGGCTGCTGGAGTTCTCCAGCATTTCCGTCCGAATACTGCCTACCCAATGCAGGCAGCTACCTCTGTTCAAGCCTCGGCAAGTACTCTTTATCGTGAGCAGCAGAGTGGTGCTCCACCGATGACTTATATTCCTCCTGTGCCATCCGACAATACCGTCCAAGGCGATTCCCAGGCGGAGTTTGAAGATCCTCCTGCAGTGAACTTGGAGCGAATTGGTGTCGAGCCTGTCAATTTTCTGCAATTACTTCACGATGAAACAACTGCCATGGTAACGACTTTATTACAGCCAACTGGTGAGCCTTCTGGAAATAACGTCGGGCATGTATTTCCTGTTGATCTGCCACCTCGTGTTTGGGGAAGGTACAGCGACACAACCGACTACCAACTGATCTATTTCAACGAGTTGGACAAGTCTAAAGTTCGAGTCGAGTATAGAACGACCCCAAGTGATGAGACTGCGTCTATTCGTCTCGCTTTGATAACGGCAACTCAACTGTTGCCTTCCCCTGCGACTAGCGTCGAGAAACACAAGTGTAGAGTTGTTGCATTCCAAGAGTATTTCAAGACTGTTGGAGACTCACCCCAAGCACAACTCCCCGCTGATCTCGCCAAGAAAATCAAGGGTGCTAGAGTGGTTGGTGGATACTGTAAGTGTTACCAAGCGTTCTTGCTTTTAAAGCTTAATATTTTATTTCAGCTTCATGGCTTCATCATTTCAAGACTGACTTGCCCAATTATGAGAATCGTAACCCTGATGAACCCACGCCTCTACCTTACTTGTCTCAACCTGATCTTTTCGATAAAGCTTATCATGATCATGTGACAATGGTCGCTCCCTTTTCTCGAACAGACCTCACTAAAGCCCCTGTTATACTAGGAAAGCTTTTAAAGGACGAGGCTATTGCTACACTCCAAGCGGTAGGCAACTGCCTGCCTTCTCAACTTGTTTAAACTTTCCGTTTAGAAAATGGATTTCTACTACTTCCAGAATCGCCAAACAAGGTTCAAGGCAGCATTGTGCAATGATATCGCGCTTCAAGCCATACCTTCCACTTGGTGTCGTTCTGAGCCCTCAGCCGACCGTGCTTCCTGGCGTCAGCCCATATGCAGTTCAATTCGATGCGTTACTGCAGGACCGTGCTTGTTGAGGCATAGCACCGTTGTTGCTGGTTTGACCGAATCAATGTAAGATTTGTTATTATAGTTCATAAGAATATAATGGGGTAGAGGGGAGAGTAGGGTTCTTATTTTATTTATCAGTTTATAGCTATTTGTTAAATCCTAATTCAGACTGCCGGTTCTGCACTCCATCGCCGATCGCTTGTACCATGTAGCGAAACACGGCAGACATCGGCTGTTGGTCGAGAGTCTCGATGATTTTGATCTTGCTTACAAAATGGAGCAAAGTTTATCGCTCCTCGGCGAGTCTTTATTTGACTCCCATACCTTCGTCGCGCCCACTCATCCTCAATTAGTGAATCACGGCCAGGCCCCAAGCAATCTCGTTGTTGGACAGTCGCTGCATTTCGGGACCCTTGGAGAATATCTACGAGTTCATTTTCCTGCTCCACTCAAGTCGGAGAACAGCGAGGTAGGCCTTTAGAAATCAGAATACATTTTTAGTATGTTTTGTCTAATAGAGAATGGATTTTCGGACAGCAACGAATTGAATCGATTAAGGATTGATTTCTTATATTATTATTTTAGTTTCACTCCCGCTATCTTCAACAGTATGGCCAAATTATGTCTTTGTTGAGCTGTTTGGGTTTCCGCGTTGTGTCACAACCGTCTTCTGGTGATCTATTCGTCCTAATGACTGATGTAACTGCCAGTCACTGCGCCAGACTCATGTCCTACTTCACCGAGATTTCAAGGCTCGAAAAGAAGTATTGCGATAATAGCTTCACCCGGGAGGAGTCCAACCTGCCTAAGCTGAGTGTTGATTCAGCATTACCAGCCTGTCTTTGCTCCACCGAGTATCCTTCGATAGTATTAAGACCCGATACACATCCCAGGTAAAATAACCACCTAATTACAACTTATCCTAACGAGATTTCATTGTTTAGTTTACAGGAGGTTTGCCACACCGCGTTTCATTCCTTTCTTCGATCTGTGCGTCGCGACCCACAATATGGCTTCAATTCTGAGTTGTATTCCAACCTCAGGAGAGCGAGAACTTTTTACACACTACACGACAATCCTACCGATCTTGGATTGTTTCATGAGGATCGCCAGAAGTATCTGGACAAGCTGGTCCATTACTTCCATACTCCCGGCTGCTCGGAGGTTGCATTGGAGACCATATTGTTTCCACTGGAGCCAAACAAGACGTTCCACAACACCTGCCAGCATCGATTCTGTTTCATGCGATGCCACGCAAATCAGGCTGGATATCGTAGGATGCTGACTGTTCTATCATCTCAGAGAACATTGGAAAAGGTAGCGTCTCGATATTAACACAGGATTCTCCTTTTATGATGGTATTAACCATCTTAAATTTAGACCGACGACCGATTCCGTGGTTTATCTGCCAAGTACCTTACGATACTGAATAACCCAGTGGAACCAGAAAGGACTGGGCAGACGAGTGCTAATTGTGTTATCGGCCTTGAGCTCCCCACCACTTACTTGGATCGCCTTTTTAAGGGTAATTATCAGTGTTCTTCCAGTTTTAAAATATCACATTTTACTGATATGACGGGTTAGAGAAGATTATAAAACTTTTATTGTTTAGATATGGGCTCTCCTTTCTACCACGAGAGTAAGCATGTGGCTGCACAAATGGAGCCTACTCCTCTGCTGAAGGCCTTTCTCAAGTACGGATGGAGCTTAACAGAGCTCAGTAGACTTGGGACAATTTACGGCCGCCGGGTATTGGGAGTGTTTCTTCGTCAGAGTAAGTCGAACAAGCGTCGGAACACACACCCCCGAGTCCCTCTACTCAACAGTCACTTCTTCCCGATGACACCAGACAGCTCACCGATGCTTCTTTCACCTCGACAAAGCCACCCGGTTGGTTTGGATGTCAAGTATCTATCCCTGCTTGAATCTGTAAAGATTCCCGCTGCTCGAAAGTAATCCTGTACTTGTTCCATGTACCTTCCTGCATGAATAATAAAACAAGCTTTCATCATACACATTAGAGGCAGGTCACTGCCTGCTTTAGTTCAAGACAACAGATTTATATGGAAAATCTGTTTTGAATCTTTTTTATTTTGAGTTTATTAATGATGATGACTTTTGGTAAAGTTTTTAGTAACACAGGAAGTAACATATTGGTAAATACACCTAAAGAACAAACAACAGAGTAAATAAAAGGGAATTCGCAGATTCAGCGATTTCGTGAGAAAGTAAGTAATTCCGCTAAAGAAAGTATTTTTGTTTTGATATGCAGAGATATTGGTGCCCACGTGATAAGGAGAGCGAGAAATTACAGAGGGGGTATTTACAGATAATTAGCTGTTGTGGCTCTCTGCAAATGATTTTTACTAGTTTTTTTGGTCTTAGAGATTCACGTTATTGGACAGAGGTAAAAAAAAGAACTACAATAAACAAAACAAGTGTTGTACTTGGAGAGCTTTAAAGAGAACATGATTTGAGGAGGGAAGTATTATAACGATTCCAGTGATGGCGGTTCGTTATGATCTGACTCGTTTTCATCCAACTTTATCCTCTTGGCATTCAGTTGGTCAGTGAGTGGGCACAGTTGAAGAATTTCATTTCTTATTGCAAGCAGGTCATATTCTTCCCTTTTCCTCTTCTTGGAGCCGTTATGGCGGGTTGAGTCAGGGTCGAATAGCTTGCTGATCAGTGCATTGCTGACCCACTTAGGGTTTATTTCTTCAGAAGGGCCGTTTTTGTCTCCCAGACTTTTGAGGAGCACATTCATCCAAAGTTGATCATTCAGAGGTCCTGAATTAAAATTTAGACTCAGGTTAGAGGTAATTGTGCCTTCATTAGAGCACTGAATGATTCTTAACGATGAAAAAGTGTGCTTATTCCCCGAAAGTTCACTCCATCTTTGTGAATTACCGCTGAGTTGATCATTTAGCATTGACGTTAGCTCGGTTATTTTACCAGTAATTTCGTTAACGTCTTCATCGAACATGTCTTTTGCGAACACTCCAATGAACGTGAACGGTAGTAATTTAGCACATTTGATCAATTTTCTCAGCTTGTCATTAATAGGAGATGAGAGATTTTTCCTATAGGGTTCAAGAGTTTGCTTGAGTTTCTTAATCGCTCTTTTAGTTCCTGATGCGGCCCTTTTCCGGGACGTATCAGTGAGGCAAAGCTCAATCTCCCGCCATCCTTTCAGACGCGCTTTAATGATATCTTTGTTTTTATCCCTATCTTGTTGTTCTAAATCATTTTCCCTTTGTTTAATTCTAGCTTTAAACGATAAAGTGCACACCAAGCACAAGACGTGTGCGCAGTTGGAGTACAAAAGAGCAAGGCTTTCGCCTCCAATTCTAGGGTTATTGAGAAAGCTTATCGAACGAACTAGACAGGGATGATGGGGGATTTTGAAAATGGAGGTATTAAAGAGACGCCATAGTGCGAGATAGTTGAGATTCTCAAGATTGGTGGTTAACGCGGAGTGAAGTGAAAAGTAGCGGTGAGAGTACAGAGAGTTATTCGAGTCGCTTGACCACTGACCTTTAACTGCACGCCATATTTTTTCTGTACTGATCGACAGGAATGACCGGAACAGTTCGAAGCGTTTGAAGATTTCATCATCGTTTCTAGCTTCATGGCTGGCAAGTTTGGTCGCGTCGCAGACAGAACAAACGTCAGACAGCCCGCTGTAAACAAATGCGTTAACAAAACTATACAGCGAGGAGCCGAGTCTTTTCTTCAGCACCATATCAAGAGTTAGGGTCTTCTCAAGGCTCTTCCCAAGGAAGCGGCTCATTTCGGATTCCCAGGTAAAGATTCCATTAGTTCCGCGAACATCTTGGCGTGTTCCCCCACAACGTGCGAGTATGGTATCAGTGGTTGATGCAGGCAGCTGCCTTATCTCATATAGGCTTGGATGGTCCATGATGCTGGAGATTGAGTCCACAATTTTCCACTGGAGATCCAATCCATTCGATACGAAACCACCAGCTTTTTCCACTTCCGCGTAGAGGGTTGAGATCAAACCGACTGTAGCTATTGCACCGGGTCGCATAGTCAGAGCTTGACAGAAGCGCTTCACTGACCCAGATGATATTGTAATTTCATCAAGAAGTGGCTTGATTTCCTTATCCTTCGCGAGAGGAAGAGCCCATCCAGCCATCATTGTCGGAGGGATGTTGTATTCACCGAAGATAACACGACTTGCCAAACGATAGAACTTATCCTGTATCGAGGGGAGCTTCCATTCTCTTTGTCCTTCTGAACGTTCCAAACGATTAAGCGAAGCCGTAGTTTTTGAGAGACGAATTCCTCCGCCTTCTATCCATTTAAATAGTTTGAAGGCTGTCGATACGTCCAGATTCGTATCTTTCGGCTTTTTGATTCCATCCAGAATAAAGTCCTCGACCTCCTCTTGATCTTTGAATCGATTCGAATAGGTTGCTGCATATTGTTTCATCCTATGCGCTAAGGAGTCAGGTACAGAGACGTCGAGACCAAATTCTTCCCTGTCGTCACAGTCTTCCACGAATAAGCCTAAGGCTGTTCCTATCCCGCTGGGTATTAATTGGAAGTCGTTGAGCCATGTTATGAAACTCGGGTTTTCCAGAAGGGCACGGCTGATAAGGATCATTTTCCGAACCGTGGGAAAGTAGGCGACCAGTTCGTCCATATACTTGGCATCAACACCTTCTTGTACACACTTCACTCGTTGTTCGATACATACGAACTCTGAATAAAAATGTAAGTCATGGTAACTGGAGTGTTGAATGAGTGTATTATATTCTTTTAATGCAGGCAGCTGCCTGCTTAATTTTTTGCTCAACCTGCAGGGGGTAATAGATTAGTTTGAACCTGTTTTAGGCAAATTAGTGTCAAATATGCTGTTTGAAAGGAGAGAACTTTATCTGTGGTTTGACTTGAAAACTTTGACTTGTAGGGTACTCCATATCCGGTTTTTGACTTCCCGAAGCCATTTCCGGACGTCAAAGGCCCCAGGGGCGTTTCCCAAGAGTAGTCCTTTTATAAGTTCTTTAGAGGATATTTGATGAGCATGAATCGCAACTTGCCTAATGTAATCTTGCATTATCAACGGAGGGATCCAAAGGACTCCCTCCCATCTTAACGGATTTAGCCAGGTCATAATGATGATTATGTTAATTTCATGATCCATCATTTCACTATCGTAATCAGATGGTTTTTCCTGACGACACTCTTTGCAAGTAAAACTGTAACCGTAATGGATATGTGCTCCTTCAGTTTCTGCTTTGAGGTTGCTTGGGAAAAAATCGGTTATAAAACTATTTCTTGTAGTTTTTGTTAGTGAATTAAATGGATCAATCGTATTGTAGGGCCAGTTGTTTTTATTGACCAAATAGCCAAAATGTGACTTGCTTTTTGGGTGTTGCATTCTTATTTCAATGACTCCCGTGTCCAGCAGAGTTTTTGTTTTCATTGACATGAATTTAAATAACCTATAATGTTCCCATTCTTCTTTATTCATCATACCGTTAAGTCTATCATTGTCAAATCTGAGTTCTTGTATTTTATCAGAGTAAAATTGTTTATGCTCGAAAAAGAAGTCTGGTAAATTGCAGATAAATTTACCCGAGTTATCTGTAATTACCAGGCAATCCAAAACAATATCTCTGGCAAACATAGGGGTTTTATATCTGTAGATCTTAAAAATGCTATTAATGGCTTGCTTTACTATCATTAGCGCTAGCGTGGGTTGTCTGATCAAGGCTAGTTCTTCAAGTCCCTTTTCAGGAAGGGCTATGAAACCCTTCCTCTTAATGAGGATTTCTCTGGCTTTTGCAGCCCAGTCGAAATGAGATACGTATGTGCCGTCATTTTTTTCCTTGAGAATCTGCCAAATGGGCTTAGTTCTCCTGTTCATGGCTGTACTTATATACTGTTTCTGTAGGACATTGAGATCTTCAGCTGAGGGAAAAGGCAGATAGTCGCTACCATGCAGTAGCGAGCCTCCTAAGAGCCCTCTGGTCATAATTGCTAAAGATTCTCTTGGTATCCCTGAGCTAATATTTTTCAGCCTTTCAGAAACCGCCCTGAATTTATGTTTTAGATACTTTGAATTCTGGGAGTATCCTAGCTTTCCCTCGTGGGTATCTAGCATCACTCCTAAATATTTTGTCGAGCTGACAAATTCGATTTTATTTCCTTCAATTATTAAGTGATCTTTAAGTAGGTCGCTGCCTGCTTTCTTGTTGGCAGGGTGACTGACGTCGCCTGCTCCTGCTTTGGCTAGTTGTTCTGCATTGAAGGCGTTTACGTATTCTTTAACAGAAATGTTTTTAAGCGACTTACTGAAAAGAAGGGCAGTTGTTTTGCTGGATTCCGTCTTAATCCCTAGTCTCCTGAAGAGCTTGAGCATTCTCGTGGCTGATCTCTGCATGCTGCCTACGGTGTCCATCATGGATCCACCGCAGGTTTTCAGCAGGCAATCGTCTGCGAATACGGTTATTGATCCTTTCGACTTTGGCACACCGTGTGAGCACTTCCTCTTACCGGAGATAACGATGATGTCGTCGTTGTTGCCCCATAAGTCGGCATCGCCCTGGTGAATGTCGCTGCACTCCTCCTCGTCTTCGAGTTCCTCTCCATCGTCCGCCGGATCGACTACAAATTCGTCAATTATCGGTGCGGTATAGAAAGAAAAGAGAATAGGGGAGAGGGCACTCCCCTGAGGCAGCCCCCACTTGGGGAGCTGCCTCGGGGAGCTTTTGAATCCATTTACCGTGGCCCTGAAGGATCTTGGTAGGAAGGCTTTAATAAGCCTAACTACGTCCGGCGCCGCCACGCACTCTAGGGCCTCCAACAGCTCTTTGTGCGGGACGACGCCGAACGCATTTTTGGCGTCAACTGTTACGCACCCCCACCATTCGTGCCCTTTCGCCCAGTTGGCTTCAGACTCCAACCATGTTTTAGAGTTAACTACTCTCTCAACATGATTGATGGCTGCACCGCAAGAATGCAGTGGCCTGAAGCCAAACTGGCTCGCGGGGATTAAGTTCTTGTGGAACAGAAAATCAGTTATGCTACAGCATATGATTTTCTCCACCAACCCCCCTAAATAAGCCGCTATAGTTATCGGGCGCAATCGCCCGTTGGGCTTAACAAGCGGCGTTACCCGATTTTCCCTCCAGTCCTCCAGAAACCTACCTTCTTCGATGGCGAGTCTGATCGGATCCAGCATAAGGCTCGAGATTCCAGCGGTCGGCAGACTCTGAATCAAGCTTTTATTTATCTTTTTCTCATCCTTTGTATCTTTAGAGGAGCTTTTAAATGCTTTGAGAAAGCTGGAAATTTTAGTATTGTCATGAAACTTGAAGCGTTCAAGACATAATCGCTCGCTTACCGGCAGTTTTTTTCTAGCAGGTGGAGGTTCTGCCTCTTTCGGGGGAACGGAGAGTAGCTGCAAAGAGACGAGCGAGTCGGCTACAGTTTCAATCTCTTGCTCGATGGACTGTTGGTTGGCGTTTTTCACCACAGCGCCGAACACCTTCCATGACGTGTTGATATCCACGTCACCGATCTTGTCCACATTTGTCGCTTGTTTCCGTTGGTCCGCAGCCCTTAACCGTACGATAATGGATCTAAGTTTTGTCGCTGAGGCTTTGAGCTTTGCTCTTATCTTAGATTTTCGCTTGTAACGAAACTGTTCGTTTTCGAATTCGTCTATGAGTTCGCCCAGGGCTATATTGTGGCTTATGTATTCTTTAGTACGGTCACTCTTGGCTATTCTATACTTATTGGTGCGTACCACAATTTCTTTTTCGGGTCGCATTATTTCGGCATAACGATTTAGCAGCTTATTACCTGTTTCTAGTTTATCCAGGCAGGCATCTGCCTGCTTCATGCGGTGGCATTCGAGGGTCAGTTCCATGGCGTGTTTATATCCTTCCTCAAGGGGCAGTGGTTCAGTTATCATTTTCCGGGTCCATTTCTCATCGTCACCGGTGGACATGTCGATTTCAACATACACTCCGACATGGCCGTCTGTGCCTAGAGTTTGATGCTGTTTGAGTGGATATAATTTTTCTACCTGGATGTTCCTAGTACAGATATGATCAATTGACGAGCTGATTTTTTTGCCATTCTTCAGGGTTCTCTTGAAGGTGTCGAAGTTGGTCAGTAGCTCGAAATCGTTGTCTACCAAACATTTATTGATCTCAGATACTTTGGTCTTTTCCCCGGGGCGCGCTCTACACAATTGAGCATTAAAGTCACCCCCGATTAGTGATTTATCCGTGTAGGTAGACCCGAAAGTCTTAAGATCATCAATAAATCTACTTCTGTCTGTTTTGAAGAATTTATTATAGGCGTCAGTAGAGTTATTGCAAAAGTTATAAACTGCGAGGAGATTAAGTTCATTATCATCATAGGTAACTGTTGCTGCAAGGTTTTGCGTGAGTGTTTGAATGTTTGTGATTTTAAAGTCTGATTTGATAACTATCATAGTAAAAATTAAGTCTTTATGTGCCTCATTCTCAGACTGAACCCCATTTGGAGTGATTATTTTCCATCCATCGGGCCACGACTTTTTGTCATCAAAATAGGCTTTACTTGCATAGATTTCCGAAATTATGAAGCATTCCACATTAGGACTATCTTCAATGAGATTGATGATGTCTTTCATTCGGATTCTTCCTCCAAGGTTAGAGAGAATAGCTCTAAACTTCCTTGGCCCCTTAATTTTGGAGTTATGCTCACTTACTACTTCTTTGTTACTTCTATTGGTTTTGTTAAGGCTAGTAGCCCTAATTACTGGAGGTTTAAGTTTATTTATTAGGTCATCGGGGATTCCGCAGTATTTTAAAAATTCCTTTGGGCCCATAATGTTATCATCAATTGCAAAATTTGGAGCAATTCCTTTTTTCATTAAAGATGTTACCTTCTCAGTTCTCTTAGTCTCTCTCCAGTTTTTCTTTTCCTCTCTGTATTTTCTTCGCTGATTTAATTTTTCGTTGCTGTGATCAGAATGAGGCATTGGTGAAGTTATCGAGGGGTTGTCATCATCATCAGAAGAGGCAGGCGGGGTGCCTGCCTTAGTTGGATCGTTCAGAGTAAGTGGTTCCTCGCGATTTGTAATGCCTCTAGAATCACATGTTATAATATATCTCGGGTTCTCAAGCCATGCGTCGAAGCCCGCTCCCCTTACTTCTTTAAATAGTTTATTATTTACTTCATTTAGGAATGTTTTTAGAGTCGAATTATTATTTGATTCTCTATAAATTATATTTAGCGGAGTATCCCATTCGAAACCAAAATCAACCATGGCAGTATTTTTAATAAACTCTCTAATCATGCTCTTTCTCGCATTTACTTCCATGTCACTTACTCGGCAGACTACAGCGTAATGCGGTTTTCCATTCGCGAGAGGGGATCGGATTGCTGACTTGTCCCAAGCTTGGATGTGATATAATCTCAAATAGTTGGAAGTTGCGAGAACAGCCATCTGGAGTTTGATGAGACGAATGTATGATAGCCAGTTGAAGTTGCCGAAGTCATCGCTGCTCAGGCCTTTGATGCTGGTGATGAGATTGATGTGCATCTCATTCCTTGGACAAGGGATGTAAGCGATGATTGCTTTCCCCGAGCCGGTTAGAAACAGAGCACTTACATACTCCAGGTCATTCAACTTGACATTGCACATTCTTATTTCGGCCAGGAAGTCGATCCATCCTTGGTCGGTAACGTCGATTCCAAACTTTTCTTGTTCTTCACGGTTTCCCGCCACTTCCTCCAGGTATTTGGCAATATGAGAGATGTGTGAGACAATCCTCGCCACCCAGTGTCTCGTAGCCAAATTGGATTGGCCTTGAGACACCTGCGAGTGTCTGACTAAGTATCTCTGGATCTTATGGAATTGCTTGTCTCCTTCGTTATTCATTTCGGCAAGCATCTCCACCGATTGTATGCTAGCAGGTTTCGCTACCCGAATAAACTCTTTTGTACTCTCGTACAACGTGACTGTTTTGTCAAGTTCAGGTAATAGTTCTATGGCCTCCAAGGGTTTAAGACGACCATTCTGACCCGGCAGGATTATCGCTCCTTTATTCAGCTTGTCGGCTCCTTTATATTGGAAGATCTTGGTCCTGCCTCTTTCTGGGTCTGCCTCATCGTACTCCGTCATCGAATCCTGTACGGTGTCTTGGTCGATACCCAGAATGCTGTCCTTGTAGATATCTTCGGGGTTTGATGCTTGCGAACTATTGTCTTCCATCCTTTGGCCTTCAATGGTTGAAACTCGGGAATCAATGGATTCTTCCGTAGCTTCTGATTCGGACATTTCCGATTCGGAGGTTTCCTCCTCTTCATTTAAGAGTTCCTTTTCTTTTGTTCCGATGAGCTTTTCATTTCGCCAGTCAGCAGAGTATTTTCACCGGCCATTTCGATGTCATGTCCGAAAGTTTCGTGGATTGAAAGTTCCATCATCTGCTTTTCGTTCTGGGAGTTAGATGGGTTTCGTTTGCGGCGCTTGTCATCTGGTAGAAGCCCCAAAATCGAGTCTTGAATTTGTGAGCGGCTTTCACCCATATCTCGAGCAAAAATGGAACCAATCTTGTGCGCTTTTCCATTTACCTCAATTCTGTCAATTGTATTTGGGTCTGTTTCGCAGCCTCCGAGCCTGGCTACTTTTGTCATCGTTGATTCTTGAGATCCGTAGGTAGCTGCCTGCTCCAAAGCTTTGTACACTCCATTCGAGTCGTGGACTCCAGAATGTTTGGAATACTTTTCTCGTTGAGCTTGGCTCAGATTCTCCCAAACCCAAGTTTTAATATCGCCGAGTTGGGATAAGATCCCGATGTTGAAAGCAGTTTGATTCACGTGTTGGCTTTTTTGCTGCTCCGCCAGGTTCGCAATTTCGACCTCGTGAACCTCCTGATTATTTTTCATATCTTGAACAGTTGTGTCCAGGTTGACGAAGCGCCTGCATTTCCCTATTGTCGTGTCAATTGCAGATTGAAATTTTGGCATTTCACATGCCACCGAAACTGCGTTTGTGACCATTTTAGCCTTCGCGAGCTTCTCCTTGTCACCACCGAAGCCTTCAAGCGCCGAAGCTGTCATCGACGGTCCACATCTGTCTGCGTGCTTATTCTGCTCCTTTATTAACTTTTGTATAAGCTTGTCTGTGGCAATAGAGTATAGTGGGTTCAAGGAGCACTGAAAACCAACAGCTTCAGCCGCCTCAGTCAGTGTTTGTAGCATTGGGTGAATGATGCCCTTTCCTATCACTCGTCTTTGCTCAGAGCTTATTGGGACGAATTGATAGGTGAAATTGGAGCCCATTCGTTGCCTTTCCAAGCCGGCGTCTACTCTTCCGAATTTCATCTTCTTGATTGCGAAGTCAAAGATACGTTTAAACGGAATCACTCCAAGAACAGAAGAGTTCTGGTGAAATGTAAGCAGCTTTAGGTATTTGCCTCTCTGAAACTCCCAGCCGCGGCTGACAAGCTTCCTGACAACATCGTAGAAGTCTCCGGAGTGCGTGAGATTGCATTCATGAACGAACTCTCCATCCTCTTCTTTTTGTGTCCAGCATGTAGCCATGAATGGGAGTTTATATGCGTATTTCAGAGGCTCGGATGCGGCCATGGCGTTGCCGCCAAAGTGGACGAAGATGGCGAAGGCTCTGAAGGTTTTAAATACGATGCCTTTGACCGTGAAATTTCTAGTTTCATCTGTGTAGCGGAATCCATGCATCGTGGTAGTTCTCCCTTGCTTGTCATTAACGATGGCGTCGCGGATATCGGCCGGTCGAATGTTGCACTTTGTGAATATATCGATCAGGACTTTCCCAGTAGCGTTTAACAGAATGTGTCCAGCGTATTCGACAGACCTCCATCTTTCCGGATAATGATCCAAGTCCATGACCAGAGGTCTTGTGGATGCCGCTAGCCCTTCCCGAAAGTCCACCATCGCTCTCCACCAGCAATCATCAAGATCAGACGAGGGTTCTCTTAATTTGAGCTTCTCATATATGATCGATTTACTGGTTGGGTTTTTATCCAAATCTTTTCTGGATTGTGTGAGGTATTCTGTATTCGGATTTTTCTTTTCCAGCGTTGGTTTGACCTCGTGCATGATAAGTGGAGTTTCGTCTGGAGTGAGATCATCAGGTTCAAACTTATCCTGCGAGTCTTCATGAAGGACTGCCTCCAGAGAAGTTAGTGGGCCATCATCTTGATATTTGTCCCATTTTTCAGGTGATTTTTCTGCTTCAATTTTCTTGAACTCGTCCGATAAATCAACGAATTTGGCGTTCTTCGGTCGCGGAACAGAGTCTTTCTTGGCTTTTTTATTTGATTGAGATGTCGGATCGGCAGGCAGCTGCCTGCCTTCTTGAGGCAGATTCTCTTCATCTCTTGCTCTTTTCTTACTAGGGGTGTCATTATCATTTCTAGTGGCGTTTCTGGCATTGCCTTGGTTATTTCTATGATTCGAGGACCGTTCATTGTTTTCATCACGCTGATTCCTATTCGATCTGCCGCGGCCTCTTCCACGACCACCACCACGATAGCCCCTTCTCGGGCCACGATTGAATTGGCGCGTGTTAGCTCTGCCCCTATAGACACGATAGTCATCCCCATAGCCGGATCCACTATTAAAGCTATTTCCGTTGGAGTAGCTATCGTCGTAGCCTTCGTCGTAGTAATCATCGTTTTGGGAATATCCTCGTCGATCGTCATACCAGTCGTTATAGCGATCGTTATAACTCCCTGACCAGTTTCCGCGATTATTGTTGCTCCAGTTACGTCCGCCCCAACCTCTTCTACCTCTGCCATTTCGTGAGCGGTTACCTCGGCCACCGTTTCTACGATTGCCAGTTTGTCCCCGCTGTTCGCTACGTTCCCGACTGGAATCACGAGGGCGTTCGTTGGCGCGTTCGTAGTTCCTTTTCGGGGACGGCATGTTTGATCCGATTTCTTTGCTGAACAGAGTATTTATTATTACATGTTTTCCGGATCTCGCTGCTGTTCTTACAGCAGATTGAGTCCTATATGATGATGTTCTTAACGCAAAGTCTAATAGGCTGAGGAGAGGAGAGAGATAAGTTTGGCTGGGCAGGCGATAAGTGCAGAAGTTACAGCGAGTTTCCCAGATAATGGATATTCTTGGTAGATTTTCATTTTGCAACGAGCATTCTCTTCTTTCTTTAGACGGCTTCTTTTTATTTTGTATTTTCTCTCTTTGTTGATTTTGCCGGTAATTTTTCCCATCCTCGAGTATGATTCTGAAAACCGAGGTTTTATTAACAGACACGTATTCTATAAACTTACCCAGAGCCGGGAAAATTTGCAAAATTGTGTCTGAAGAATCAACACTGCTTGGAATAATGTGTGAGTTGACTGCTGCGACACTGAAAACATACGTTTTATTAACAGATTGGCTTAGAAAGTCTACAATAGTTCCGAAGTCCTTATTGTCAACTTCCTGCGGGACGTACTTGCAGAGAAAGATCTCATTCTGTCCCAGCTTCTCTGAAGCATCGCACAGTTTTTGTTTGCCCTCGGGCATACATTCTTTAGTCATTACTCAGCGATTGCTGAGCTGATGCTGCAGCTTTTGACGCAGGCATCTGCCTGCGTCATGCTTGATATGCCTTAGTCAGCACTCGCTGATTGGTTACTCCAGTGGTGCCTTGGGCAAAATTTGATTAATTTCTTAGAAATTGGTAATTAAGTGGTATTAAATTAAATGAGAAAACAACCCCGAACCCCGCAAGCAGGATTGGACTTCTGTGTACCACTTCCAGGGCGTTAACTGTACTCCAGCTATCAAAATAGCAACTGGATTTTTTTTTGAAAACGTGTTTTCTCTGGGATTTCGAAGTGAGAAGTGAAAAGTGAATGTTGAGAGCGAGAGGGGGCGCCCTAACAACCGCCCCACATCCAATTTTTCGAGACCCTGGTCCAGACCTTTTGTAGCGAGCCAAACACAAGAGGTCGCTACGTTGTATGGATTGATCTCTTCGAAAGTTGCAAAGTCGGAGAAATCGTAGACGTGGTGATAAATTTGCAGTGCGGAGCAGGTCACTTTTGGCAGAAGCTCGAGCTTGAGCGAGATGTCGCGGATGAAACGGCAGATTTCGAAGTGCGTTATTTTACTTGTGTCTGTCATTCTAAACGCTAGAAATGAGTGACTACTGCATTAGTCTGCGGTTCACGAAAGTAGACTCAAACAACCTCTGAAGATCACGAGCCTGCTTGTAAGATAGTTCAAGGGGTAACTGTTAAACATTTGGTCAACTAAAGAAACATTCTTTGCCAATATCTCAAGACTCAGCGCCCATAGGAAATAATTCATAACCCATTATCTAAATGAATATATTATAATTCAAAATATCATCGAGTATTTAAACCCTTCTCCAGACGTCACTTTATAGACAATGAAATTCCTCATCATATCAAAAATATTTTCGTTAAACGCTTTTCTGATCGAAGACATGCAAAGATTGAGAAATGAGTGCATGAAAAGTAAGGAAAATAATGTACCCTTGTGAACGTCATTTTTAGTCCGACTTGCTTATATGAGCAGATCGAATATGGCGGGAATGAACTTTTACGACATTCAAAAGGAGTGCGATGGAGTGTTACAGTTGTTCTTATATAAGGAAAGTTAAAGAAAAACATATCTCTGACAAACATTATCGAAGGATATTTCTTGACCTTAAAAAAAAGTACGAAGAACAGAATGAAAGCATAAGCCACGCTGCGCACGGCCACAGTAATTAAATCTGTCAAAAATAAAAAAAAAGTAATGTTTTTCTGAAAACTTCGTTCCGAAAAAACCTGTGAATAAATTGGAAATGAAATTGAATTGTGCGTGAAGTTATGCCATCAATTATTCAGAAGATCTTTACTATAAAAATGAAGCGTATCCTTGGTCGACTCCTAAGATGAACATCTTCCAAGATGATGCGAACAAAAGTCATTTTCATATTTTTCTTAGCAGCAAGTGCTTTTACAATCGACGACCTTCAAAAAACTTCAGTTTGATTGCATGAAAAGTACCGAAAACTTTCACCCTCAGCAATATAGTAAAACATTGTTTAGTAAGAATGCAAGTTCTGACGAAAGATATTTACACATTCGATTACTTTCAAGCCCAAGACGAATGCGAAATGGTTATTCATTACTTCCTTGAAAAGTTCAGTTACGAATTCGAACAAGTTGAGCATAATCTCGAAGAAGAGCTGAAATTTGTTCAGAAGTATTTGAGCCCTTTTGGGTAGAACTACTGTACAAAAGTTATTAATGTGGTTCCTTTAAGAAATCCTTTGAAAACAACTTTATAAATTTATGAATAAAAAACATTTTCTGCTTATTTGGCCCCCTTTGATCGTTGCTGCCGATATGGAGGCATTAGATTTTGGACAAATTCAAGAAGAATGCGATACTGTGAACGAAATTTTTTTGAAAACTAATAAGTAAAGCTTCAAAAACAACCCACATGGGCCATGTGACATGGCACCCACACAGCAGCATTAATTTTGAAATAAAGGAGATAAAGATAGAATCTTCAGTCGATATGGCGAAAACGGGTTCAAGAGTGCATGATAGAATGCTTTTCGACTGAAAAGACATCATTTCATTCATCGTCAGCCAAGAACATTATCGACTGTCACCAAAATAGTGGGTATCCTTGCCCAGCTACCAGGGAAAAGGGACTATGCTTTTTAGTTTTGGTCATCTTCGAGGCCCAATTATGATCAAGGCGTCAAGGCGATGCAGGAAGTGAGAGGATGCTGCATCCTGCAAGGACAAGGGGACACATGCACCGAGTCAAGAATGACTACCAGGATACCCCTATTTTAATTATTAAAAAGGTTTGTATTTAAAACGGGCACTCACTTCAAAATTTACAGTATTTAACACACCAACCAAAAATGAGACTTTTTGCAGGGCTGGTGTTTCTTTTCAATTTTCAACCGTCGACAACCTTCACGATCAACGACTTGCAGTGTCTTTTTCAAGACTGCATGAGGGTCCGAATCAAGATGCTCTCCAGAAAAGGGATGGAAAACTTGTTGATAGAAAATGTCGAAAGAGAGTGTGATCGAATCATGAAGGTCTTTATAACGAAGGAAAAATTGAAAACAAGGAAGAGTAAAAAAATTTTGAACACCCATTTTCAATCATGAAAAAGTACAAAGACGAGTTTGAAAATCTGAAACACGACGGAGAGGGCCACAAGTTAACACCAACCTTCACATCATCGATATTGGCGATTCTTACAGGAAAATAAAGTATTTCATCATGAAAAAGGAGATTTTATTTGAAAATAAAGTTGGCAGTAAAAAAATATAAAAATGAATGAGTATTGCAAAATCTAATGGACTTTCACTTTTCGATGACTTTCTTCGTCTCTTGTGGCATAGATCCAAAGAAGGAAAATGATGAAAACAACGGCGAAACAGATCGTGGCGATGGGAGCATCCCGTAAACAGACTTCTGAATCTTCGCAAGTGCCCATTACAGATGTGAAAATATCCGAGGGTTGGCGGGTGTATTGAATGAAGATAACACGGTGTTCGACTTAAATTCTAGTGATTCATCGAGAAAAGATCGAGGTCTTACTGTCGTAGGTTGTGTCCGCTGCGAAAGTTGTCGAATTCGGGTAGTAAAAATACTCATTTTGCGCGCCTAAAATGCTGTACTCAAAGTTCGGCGTTCCTTCTTCGAATAAAATGGTTGTCTGTCACAGGTTTTACAACAGATACTTTCTACAAAGAAAATTCTCGTACTGAAAACTTTCCTGAAAGGCAAAGGGGTAACGACAGTTTTGGATTTCATCTGATTTATCCAGAACAGCGACATTCTGAGGGCCGACCGTAGCGCTCTTTCCGAATTCAAGAGCGACTTGATTTTTGATAGCTAAAGCATCATTTTCACAAGTTCCATCAATGGCGACACTCAAGGAGCAAGACATGATATGATCCTCGCCAAATTTGATCGAGTAACTCGAATCAGCACAGGAAGTAAAGTCGAGAGATGGAGTTATTTTCAGCTCGTTACCCGGTAAGATGCTAATAAGTAAAATAAGAAGGGATAAACTTTAATAAACAAACCTTGTTTGTAACGCGGCATTCGCGGTAAGACTTCCTTCCAATAACGAGATGACAGACGCTTTCGGTGTTTCATTTGTGTAATCGATTATCAGCGTCGCTGCGTTGATCTGAAAACAAAGCATTCATACAACATTAAAAGAGCTATAACTACTGTATATCCGGATGCTCCAGCTGTCGTCTCAATCTTCAGTTCCATCGTTTGAACATAACTTCCACTCGGAGACGCCAGATCAACTGTTTCTCCAGCAGCATTTTGAACATTCAAGGAAACGGTATTCGTGCACTTTTTCGTTGCACAGACGTTAGTTCCAGCGAGACCGGTTATTTCAGCGGCGTTGGAGGAAATTTGTTGACATGCTTTTTTGATGATTAGTTTCTTGAGTGGAAGCGGGGAGAACTGGCAGTTTCCAAGGAAGGACTGGATGAAGTTTACTTTTGCGATTGAGTCGTCTCCCAGCTTTTTTAAAATTTGATCGCCGGGGCAGTATGCATCAGCCGAGCTGCAAGAAGTCGAAGAAATTGAGGTTGGAAGGACGCTTGCATCGATGGGTTGCTCTGCATAAGATATTCCTCTGAAGTTAGAGTTGTCTTTGACCATGTACCAAGGGAGCGATTTTTCTTGCTGTTCGCAGAGAAGCCGGACTAATTCGTAGTCGTCCAAGCGGGAGGGATTCGTGCATAAATCACCAAAAGAATCACCAGTCTTCTTGGCGAACGAGAAGAAGAACTCGAAGTTTTCCGTTGTTGTCCAACACCAGACTTTTCCGTTGTTGATATTCGCTGACAGGTCCGCAGTTGGCTCGATCGAAATCGTCTTTTGAGCACTCGTCGAATCAGGCGTGTATGTTACTTTTAAGTTTTCAGCTGTTACTTGCACTTCTTGGCCAAAATTTTCAATCACTGCGGTTGAGGCAAAGTTCGTCTTTGAAAAGTAAGTTTTGTTAGTAAAATTGAAGATCTACCTGAGCATCACTGAGAATCATATTCAAATCATATGTTGGGTAGCAACTGCCAGGAGCAGGAGTCGACTCAAAATACAGCTTTTCAAAACCAATCTGGCTTTTTGGAGATACTGATAACCCCAATATACTCGGAAAGAACGTCCATCCTAGATATTTCATTCTAGATAGACAAAATTCAAATCTAAAGTATATCATAAAACGGACTTTGGCAGTGTTTTTTCAAGTGTTTGGCTGAACTTATGAAACAGGTTTTTCTTGAGAACTTGGCTGGAGCATCGTCGCTCGGTTACAAGCAACAGTGATTTTTTCCAAGGATTTCGCGACCTTTTCACACTTTTCGTGAGTGTCATATCTACAGCTTTTCGTTCTACAGAGGCAAACATGCTTTGCTCCTCGCCGTGCCCAATACTGATCGCCATAGTTTAGCGTGAGCTCTTCTCCTTTCTCAATTCT
The DNA here is from genome assembly GCF_907165135.1 of Oikopleura dioica. Lineage (NCBI taxonomy): Eukaryota > Metazoa > Chordata > Appendicularia > Copelata > Oikopleuridae > Oikopleura > Oikopleura dioica. Next base: position 14,153,456 of record NC_137291.1, read on the forward strand.
TCGCGTCGCGAAAAGAGCGATGGAAGGAATCCTGTAGTCATCATGGGTGCGGATGATTCGCACAGGGACCAGGTTGTGCTCGCAGGAGTGGTTGATGAATCTGAAAACGCTAGATAAGGCGAAAATTTACTTTTTTACCTCGATGAGTTCGCAAACTGCGACTGATCCAAAAAGTAGCTTCTTCCTCCAAAAGTCGATATTTTCATCATGAATTCCTTCAACACAGTCGTTCCGCTTTCTAGCGCAATAACTTCGCCAATCATCGGCATCACATATTCCCCTGCCTTTATTTCCGTCGTCGTTCTGAGCGACCATTCTTTGAGCAGCTCTTGGTTTCGGAATATTTCAACTTGCTTGGGGTCGATATTTTTCAGATGCAAGTTTTTGCACAGTCGAAAGTCGCAAGAACAAAGCTCGTTGCAGTCATAAACAGCCGTAGTTGATCCTACAAGAATTTGAAAATAAGATAAATTCGACTCGAGTTACCTTGATATCGAGCATAAACATCCAAATCCAAAGTTCTATCGCTCTTGAACAAGCCTCGGTCAGAATTCGACCGACAAACACAGTTCTAGTAGAAAATTGAATAATCAAAGCTTGAAACTGTACTCTTACCATTCCACTACAGTCTCCCGAACACTGGCAAGACACGGCATCAATAATATCTCTCTTGAATCTCAAACCTCTCAGTTTCGTCCTTGTTATCATCATGTACTGAAATCAAAATAAACAAGCATCAAAATAATTTCGACTACCGTAAATGATGGAAACTTCAAATCATCGATTCCGTTGATCACGTGGACGGGGAAGCTTTCTTTTCCATTTGCAACATCGTGTATCACCATCAGTCCATTAAGCCTTTGATATTTTCGTGACTCGACATTGCAGTTTTCTTCAATTTGCTGAAGAAGCACCTTCGCGCGGCCAGTTGCGATATCTACCGGGTTCTTCTTCTGCATCGCGTGTAAATTTCGATCGTAAAATTGCAAGAGAACTCCAAGAGTTTGAACGGCTTTGTTTTCTTCCAACTGAGCAGCATAATAAATCGGAGACGCAGAATTTTGATCCCACGTGCACAAAAGCTGTCGGTCTTTTTCCAGGAGAATTTTGCAGCGCTCTGCGTATCCATATTGAGCTGCCCAATGAAGAACGTTCTTTCCCGCTCGATCTGGGATGTAGAGATCTTTTGGATTGCAACTTTCAAGGAAGTATTTGAATACTTCCATATCTGGATTTTCCAGCGCCCAGTGAATGCAAGTAAATCCTGTTAAATCTTGAACAGGGATGTTTTCCGCGTTCACGAGCAATTTAACTATCGGCCGAGAGCAATTTTGAGCTGATAGATGGGCCGCGGTTCGTCCATTGTCATCCATTCGTTTCACATCGACGCCAGATTTCAAGCAATACTGGACGGAACGAAGCTCATTGCTTTGCACAACATCGATGAGGATTGAAAACTTGCCTTCTTCGCCAAATCGCTTATTCGGCGAAACTCCAAATTTATGAAAGACTTCCGCCAGATCAAGTCGCTTCTTCTTGATGCAATAATCAAAAATAGAAATCCCAGCAATGGAATGAAGGATGGATTCGACCGGACTCTTCAAGATTTCAGCAATTTTTTCAACATAAGAAGAGTCGATCGCTCGCCTGACTTGTTCAGCCGTAGAAGTTTTAGTAACAGGACTTATTTTTATATAGTGCGTCAAGATTTCCGCCATGTATTGGTTTTCCACCGTCGTAAATTTGAACGGCTGGTATTTGATCTTGTAGCTTTTAATCGCAGCTGAAGGTCTTGTTTTTGGCGTCCTTCGTTCCCGCATGAATTTTTTCTCACAATGAGGGCATTTATCATGCTCCTTTTGAAGCTGAACGCAGTCTGCATGTGTTCGATGGCCATCGGTACATTCTTGATAGTCGAGCAACTGACAGCGCATTCCACATTGCGGGCAGAACTGATGCTTTTTCAGCTGAGCCTCGCAGCTTTCGCAGAGCTTGATGAAGAAAGACGCGTGTTCTGTTGGGCGAAAGGAGATTGTTGAGTTGGAAATTGGATTGGAACACATGTTGATGGAATCGTCGGTGATTTCGATGGAGCAACATGTTTTTGAAGAAAAGTCTGTGGTGTGAGGAATCAAGCAGCTGCAGTTGGTTCTTTCGGAAAGAATATCGTTCATTTTAGCTTTCTTTGTTGGAGGTATTTTAACTTCGACTTCTGCCACAACAACGCCATTGCTCAGAGACTGATTTGAGCTTGAGTCCGACTTTGTGACTGCCATTCTGAAACGCATTGATAAGCAGGGGTCGATAACTGATCAGTAAATCTAAATGTTGGCAGTAAGGAATTTCATCTATCATCTTCGTCGACGATCGCGAGATCTTGAGCGGGAGCGTGACCTCGAGTACGATCGGTCTCGATTTTTCCGCTCTTTTCTTCGTTTCTCACGCTCCTCTTTCTTTGCTTTTTTCTTCGCTTTCTTGAGTTTTTTCTTCTCCTTCGCAGCTTTCAAACTCGCTAAATAAATCGTCTAATTTATTGGTTTCAAAACAAGCACCTTTCAATTCATTGAGAAGGCGCACGTCCTCGTCCTCTGAGCTTGTCGAAGAAATGTCGAGAACAAAGTTTTGGCTTTTGCCAGCGCCGATTTTTATTCCATTTCGGCACTCGTAGCTCAAATGTCCGGGATACCCGCATTTTCGGCAACCAGAAATAGCGTTTCTATTCGTATTTCCAGCTGAGGCATATTCATCAAGAGTCTTTCCGTCGACTCTTCAAAATCACAGTTATACCTTCAATGACGGGTAACTTCTTACCCGTATTCAGTTCCAGCTTCGATGCTCTGTTGCGCTGTCCCGTGCTGATTTCTGCCGAAAGCGATGTTGTCATCTTCCGAATCCGACATTCTAACGAAGGAAAAGATTCATTATTTTTTATCAGAATATTGAAAGTTAGCGATAAGCAAATATGGATAAAGGAAACATTTATAAAGGACTTTGTTTGTGCTGACAGCTCACTGTAGCTTTCTGCGTTTTCCCTGAAATTGAGGCAAGAAAACTCAAGTGAATAGATCGTTGAGTTTGGGCAGAGGTTTCGAAAGTTGACTGAAAATTGGTTGAAACAGTGGCCACCAAGGTAAAAGGAATCAAACCTGAGAGTAGTCAAATCTGGCAGGGATTGAATTTTAAGATCAAGATCAGCAATAGTTTTCTTCACTTTGTCAACTTTTCTGTGCGTTTCTTGAAGAAGATCTCTTGAATCTGAAAAAGGAATGTACAGGGGATCGAGAAAAATGAGATCTTACCATCTTGAAGACTCTGAACGCGCTCCCTGAGCGTTTTATTATAAAGATTTAGTTGCTTTCGATCTTCGATTTCTTCATCAAGCGATTTTGTATATTCGGCCAGTTCCATGTAGCCAAAGTCGATCATATTCACCAAGGGCTCTAGTTTGTTGTTTTGGCGGAGGGCTTCGAGACAACCTGGCTCTTGTACCTCTGGTGGAAGCTACGAAACATTAAATGGATAAGATATTTTTCTGTAAATTACATTTGCAATTCGATTCCGCCGCGAAGCATCAGCTGAGGGAGGATCTTTCGCGACCTTTTCGATTTGCGCGATGAAATCCTCATCTGTCAGTTCTTTGAGTTTATTTTGGTCGAAAAAGAAGGGCAGAAATGAGACACTGTTTGAAACGACGGAAGTAACATCGGATGCGTCTTCCTCTTCGTCGGAGGAGACGACGTTTGAAGAATTTAGGAATGAGAGCATTTCGTTGGACTCGTCGACGCTCGATGTCTTGCTAGAAGCGACTGGAGATGCGGGCTTGCTGTTCACTGGAGAAGGCGTGGGAGCTTCAGGGGTTTCTAGAGCCCGTTTGGTTAAGAGAAACGGGTGTTACTTACTACTGGTTGCAGGAGAAATGGGCATATCAACGATTTCCTGTGTTTTCTTTATTTTCTTAACGGGCGTTTCTGAAGATTTAGGCGGTGATCCGATTGCGAGTCGTTTGATTGTCTGAAAATGAGTTAAAGCCCTCCATGACTTCAATATTTTTGTTAGTCGAAGATTTGAGATTTTTAAGCTTATTACCGATGAAGAATCAGATGAAGCTGACGATGAACTGAGATTCTTTTTAAAACTTAGACAATTTTCTTTACTGAAGATTGAGCGCTGCTCCCAGATGTTGATCACGCGCAGGGCTTTAGGTTTGATAGCGGGGTCCTTGCCGATTATGGAAAGGGCTTTGGGCAGCGAGGCGCGGAAGTAGGAAATGTACTCGGGCACGTTGCCCTTTCGACGGCCATTTTGAAGAACATCGTTGGCCAGATAAAGCAAGGTGAGTTGTTTCCGCGGCTTGCTCTTTTTGAGCTCTTCATACCAGGTTTGCGCCGCGTGTTTGGCGAACTAAAGATATTTTTCAACTGAAATCAAGGAAGAGAACCTTACCTTTCTGTGATGAAGAAGCCATAGCGAACAGGTCTCGATGCAATTCGCCGATTCTGTCAGTGCCCGGAGTCGTTTCTTAAAACTTTCGATTCTCGCCTCTGTCATTAGTCGATAAGGCTCCCGATTTTTCACAAATCCATACTTTCTAAATTGAAAAAATCAATACTAGAATTGAATCTGAAACACGGCAGTGTGTGCGTTTTATGATCAATCGCGGCAGAGGTTTCAAGAACGAATCAAGCGAGGTTTTTCAGGGTCAGTTTCAGTGGGTCCGAAGTCTTGTCGATTTTGCCCTTCTTTCCTTTTTTCTTGGAGACTTTGCCACTTTTGTCGCGAGGAACAGCATCGTCAGCGTCTTCTTTCTTGTCTTTTTTCTTCTTTTTATCCTTGTCCTTCTTCTCCTTTTCCTTGGATTTCTTGAGCTTTTCTTCGTACTGAGATTTGAATTCGGGCGTGATGACTTCTCCAAGGGTTTCTAAAACAGAAACATGGTTCGATTTTTCTTGCATCAAACTCCAAAGATATAAATCTTTAACAGCTGCTATGAAGGTGAATAGGGCGCTATCTAGAGAGCTTTCATAATTCGCTCATTCCACAAAAAAATATACAGATAAAATGACAGCAAAATGATTTTGAGAACCTCTACAGAAAGCCTTGAGCTTGTGTTTACCTATAATTTTTTCCGCGAATTTCGCTGCAATCTCTCGTGGCTGTTTTCCGGAAACGAAGAACTTCAAAAATATTTTTTGAAATAAATCCTCATTCATATTCTTTTTTGTTTTTATCAGGTGCTGGGCAATTTCAAACAGGAATACTAAAAATTATCAAAAAATACTCTCTTCAACTTAACCTTACTTTGGTCGGATAGCATGTCGCGGCAATGTCTCCCTAACAGCGGAAGAATAACTTGAAAGTTTTCGCAAGCTCTGAGCAAAACTCTAAAGAGCTGTCCCGCAAATCGTCCGTGGATACCCATTTGCTCCACCCAGACGTCAGTACTGATGCTGTAATTCTGATTTTCGTCGAGATCGTTTTGCTCTTTCTTTGGTTCTTCTGACACTTTTCTGATGAGGGCATCTAGAGTCCGTTCTTCTTCTAGTGCCATTTGATTTACGATCGATGTCTTTTGAAGGTTCAAAAATGAATGAGAGAAAGAAAGTTCTAAGATGAAAGTTGAACCCTTTTCAAAAGTCTTGAAATTATGCTCCGGTCCAAATTGGGTTCACTTTTCGACAGTTCTTCCGCCATTTCCGGAGCACTTGTTCCCAGTTTCAACATTCTGATGAGAAAGTCGATCTTTTCCGAGCCTTTTGGAAATCCTTGAACTTTGAGAATCTGCCTGAGCTCTTTTTCCAACTCGACCAGGATGAGATTTATGCAGGAAGGATCAAAGACAATGAGCGCGGCGTCAATAATTGCTCCTGATTTTTTTATTCCATTCAAGACGGTACTAGAAATCGTCAACTAACTGATCGAAAAAGAGATCCTACGTTAATTCTCTGCGTTGTTTTTCATCGATGGAATTGGCTCGAATGCAAGCGTCCATGCACCACGTGAATTTGTAAATTTCATCCCTTTGTAAAATGTCTTTGAATTTCGAGTCGTGAAGAGCCATCAGCAGCCCACTTCTCAAGCTCGCCACAAATGGCTACGAAAAATAAACTGACTCTCAAATGAAAGTTTTTTTACCTGGGCATGAAGCGGTGTTTTCGTAAACTCACTCTTTATCGCAATAACCGCATTTTCATAAAGATCTTTATTTCCACTTGTCATTCCAACAATCTGTTGCAAAACAGCACATTTGGCTCTCTTTTCCCTTGGATTCTTCAGTACAGGGCAATCGGTAGTAAAATTCATGACTTGAAGCTCTGTTTCTTCGACAAATTGTCTCACTAACCCTTGCACCTCTTCTCGGAATAAATCAGGCTTGGAGAGCCAGATGTGGCGGCGAACGTCTGTTGGAGCATTTTGGTAAAGAACAGGATCGGACATGATTTTTTCGAGCTTGTCTTGAGGAATACTTTCCAGCTTTGAGAGCATTCGCATGACGAATGGCTGTAAAAGTGGATCGCCAGCAAGAGGGAAAGCTTTGTCGAGGATTTTGAGAAGGGCCTGTGGAGAAGAGGGTAGGAAAGAAAGATTGGTAAGGACTTACTTCATTGCGATCTTCTTGCGTCTTTTTGGAAAAATCTTCAATCCTCCTTTCAAACACTAGCTTCAACTGGTCGAAAACCGACTGATAAAATTCATTGCGCGTCACTTCATGCAAGTCCAACAAGTTCAACGCTGGTACAAGGGATCCCAAGCTTATCCTGAACCCTTTCTTTAACACAAAATTTCCTTTGGGAAGTCTACCTGTTTTGCTCTTCAAAATTAATGATCAATTTCATGGGGTCATTTGTAGAATTAAAGAGGGTTTTCAAGCGCTCTGCGTCGGGTATGCCGACTTCGGATAAAGCCGATGCCATGAATCTGATGAAAACGAATGGATAAGTGGTTTATTTTGTAAGAAAATATTGTTTATTGAATAGAAAAGTAGAGAAAAAGGTGTAATCTTTGGAACGATGCAAGTGCAGAAGATTCAGGATTCGGATTTGCTCGGAGGATCGGACGGGGGCATCGGGGAATAGGCTGTTAGTCGACGATTGAGCGACTTTTCCCGGTTTATGAGACTTGAAGTGTGTTCTTTGAAGGCTTCGTACTCGAGGCGCAACATGTTGTACGTTTCTAAAGGGCGTATAAAGCCATGAATTTGTATTGAAAACAACTATTGTGACAGTTAACTGATTTCGAAGTGCCTCTGTAGCTAATTTTCAGTCACCTGGTCACAGTATATTATAAAATTATACTGGAAAACCTATATTTTCATCCTAAAAAGCGATAAAAAAGACCTCTCTGAGCAAAAGTACCTCGGAACTCTTCGTTTTCCTGCATCAGTCTTATGACAGTTGCATCTTTGGTTAGCTTCCCCTTCGCATTTGCCCATTCCGAATCGATTGATTCTAGCTTCTTGTTTTTCTCGTTCAGCTCTGCTTGAAGCGAGGCGATTAAATTTTCTTTGCTTTGAACTGCTTTTCCTCGTTCAAATGCCACTAGAATCGATTATTTTTGGATTATCGAAGAAGAGCTTACTGTCCATGTAGTTTTTATTCTCCTGTCGTAAAGAATGAAGTTCCAAATTGTGCAGCTTCTCTGCCTTTTCGAGCTCTCTTGTTTTTGAAGACTCAAGCTCATCATTTCGCTCTTCAGAAATTCTTAATCGCTCCTGGAGATCAGAAATCGTCGTTGATTGCTTGAGCGTTTTATCTTCGAGTAAAGACTTTTCATCTAAAATTATTCATGCTCAAAAACTCCAGCTTTCTTACCAGAAAGTTCAGTGTTCGTTTTCTCTAATTTTTCAAGACGTTCGAGAAGTGAGTTTGTCTTGTCTTGCCAGTTCTTGATCTCCTTGTTTTTCGCTTCGATTTGAGGATTGATCAAAGAGCTGTTTTCAAGCCGAAGTCGAACATTTTCTTCTTGAAGCTCAGCTGCGGAAGATTTGTACATGTCTTTGTATTTTATGAGTTCCTGGTGATTGTCTGCTAAATCGTCGAAACGCTGCTCGATCATTCGGCTTTGGGTCTTTTCATTTTCGATTTGCGACTTGAGTTGATCTTGAGTTTTTTCGAGCTTGCGGATTTGGGCCTTGTAGTCTTCAGCTTCAAGAATGAGAGTGTCAGTGCGTTTCTTGAGGATACAAATGAGCTCTGCTTGCTCGTCAATTCGACTTATAAGAAATTAGGTCCTGATAAAATGGAATAAAATCTACCTCTGAAACCGTCCATCCGGGTCAAGCATCCATCCCTTTTCGAGCGATCCCTCTGCCATACTCTTTTTATCTAGATTTTTTTCTCCGTTATTCATTTTGAAAAAATGCCTTCGAATTTGACTGAAGCGTTTTCTGTGCAGATTTTCGTATATTTGAACAGATTGCAAATGTCAAAGGGAAGTCATGAATCAGAAACATGAGATTTAATTCCATCCAGTAGCCACAAGATAAACGAGGTATTCTTTTTCTGAAAAAAAGAAAGAAAAAAAAAGTAAAACTTTTTAGTAAAACTATTGAATTAGTAGTTTCCGAAACAGAAAGTCTTAAAATTTGGGCTACATGTCGCAGTGCATAAGTCAGAATAATTTAGTATTTGAACAGGAGAGCACACCAGATTAAAGATTGAACTCATGAGGAACTATATTACAGCGTTATCCTGGTGGCCAGTTCATCTGTCGACCACCGAGAACGTGGATGTGAATGTGGTAGACTGACTGGGCTCCGTGGACGCCGTTGTTGATCACTACTCGATAGCCTTAGGAAATGATTGAAGAGGAGGGATTCTATTTTAAATCTGACCTTCTTCGAGTTTTTCCTGCTCGGCGCATTTTCGCGCGACATTCAGAAGATGCCCAAGGATGCCAGCATCAGCGTCAGTAGCCTTGGAGAGCTGGGGAATTCTAGCTTTTGGAATAACGAGGAAGTGCACGGGGGCTTGTGGGCTGATGTCTCGGAACGCAAGGCAAGCATCGTCTTCGTAGATGATGTCGGAGGGGATTTCCTTGCGAATAATTTTGTCAAAGAGCGTTTCTTCGTTTCCTTCGCAGCGCTTGAAATAAGATAAGCCTTTGCATGAGTATTTTATTTGCTACCTTTTGCGCTTCTCCAGCAAGCTTGGCAAGATCAACCTCGTTAGACATTCTGAGATTATGACATAAAGAAAGGCCCCGGAAAGATGCAAATCTTCGTCCGACAGTCGTCAAGCGCATTCTGACTTTATCTATTCCTGCTTATCAGCTCTTATGAGTCGAGAATCACATCGACTGACTTATCGGACAAATTTTAAATGAAAAGAAACAATGATTTTTGCTTGAAGGAACTGTGTATTGAATCAGGACGATTTGCTCGAACTTACAGTAATAAGATATATTAAGAATTATTGCACTAGAAATAAAGAAGGCGGTCAGTCGTTGTTTTGGTAGAATTCTTGGATTGCTGGTCGGGAGAACATCTCTTGCAGGCTACTTTTTGTTTGGGTTAATTTTTAGCACGTAGAAGCGGACAACTGGAAAGTTGAATTGGCGATTCTTGCACTGTAGTATTGTTTTATGTGCTGTGGATTTCGTTGAAGTCGAACTTTTGACTGTCATCGTTGACGTCGCATGTAACGAACTTGACCTTTCCAATCGAGGTTTTGTTCGTCACTGAGATGCACTGTCGCTCTGAAAATTGATAGCTAGAATTTTTAATTGAAAAAGTTTTAGCTTTACGTTTCTTTTTCTCTCCGTAAGAGATCATTCCGGTTTTTGGGTCGTAATCCCAGCCAGCTTTATCCCCGGCTGAGCAGTGCGACAGCCTCAAATTTCCTGAAGACATGAACAAGCACTGGTCGTATTGCATCAACTGCAGGTTATCGTTGAGCCGGAAAAGCTGGTTTCCACCCTGTTTGTGACAGTAGTAAGTTTCCACAGAGCCACCGTTAGTGTGACCCATCGAATCGAGGCATTGGTTGCCTTGACGAGCGCGAATTTCGCCCCAGAACTTGTTCAAGGGAGGCATTGGGTATTCTATCGCCACTCCGTAACCGATTTCTAAAAAAAATAAATAGGGAGAAAATTAAAGAATAGTTTTACCTTTCATAAACCAGTTGAAATCATAGGGGCAGTGATTCTTTCTGAACTCAACTTGAGGTCCAATATCTCCGTAGTCAAGTGTTTTCGCTTCTGGACGGGAGACGTAGAAGTATTTACTCCAGTCATCCCACCAAGTTTCAATAACTCTTCTGTAATTTCGCATGGATGGATTTGAGGGAACATCCTTTGGTGGCGGGTTGCCTTCCCATCCTGAATTTTTAGCATCAATTTCTCACTATACATGTATTTTCAAACCTTCTAGTCGGTAGATATGTCCAACTCTAGAGCAGGGGACAAACAACATTCCACCACCGCACATCCAAAGCTTATAACTCAACTCAAAGTTCTCTCCTCCCCAAATTTCAAGACCAGGATCGTAGTACATGATATCTTTGAAATACTGACGATTGATGGCGAAGAGTCCGCCGGCCATCGCTGGACTGGGGAACGGTTGAATCTTTGAAGGAAGCTTCTTATCTTCCTCTGGAGGCAAAGCGATTCTTTTCCACAAAAAGCTCCAGTCCCATGCGCCTAGAAATGGTAAATTCACATTACAATATCCAGCATATTAACCTGTAGCTCGGCCCCATCGATCACCACCACCTTGGCTGGTGAAATGATAGTGATTTCCATCGATTCCGTCAATCATTGGCACGGTAGAGATTCTATCATTTCGCGCGATTGGCGCTAGAAGAGGTGGCAGCCAGTTGAATTCCGCTTCGCAATGAGCGTCGAGGAAAACGAGAACTTCTTTTCGCGACTCAACCGCACCGATTGAACGGGCCCGGATGAGACCCTCGCGTTTTGCGTTGCGATGGACGCGGACAAGGCCATTCCAGCGCTTGATGTACTCGTCCAGGTTTGCCTTGAGATGTTCTTTGATCGGTTAGCTATTGAATTTGAATCAAGCAATTAGCTTTTTAGGATAAAAAGGTGATAACCGAGCCTTTTGTTGACGCATCATCGACCATCACGATCTCTCCAAGAAGCTCTTTCGGCGTCTGTTTGATGACAGAATTAACAGTTCTCATCAACGTACTCCATCCTTCATTATGAAACACAATGACGACAGAAACTTCTGGCAGCTTTTCAGGATAGTCAACATATTTGCACTTTGGATCTCGAATGTCTTTTGGAACTCGGTCGAGGGAGATCTTGTCGGACATGACCATGTTGAAGCCGAATTCTTTGATGGACTTTTTGACGGCGTCTTCTTCGTCCGGTCCCCAACTGACCTGTTTTCCGTAGTCGCCGAGGCCGGTTTCCATGCCTTTGATCGTCGCCTGGGACAATTTAAGAGAACAGGATGAAAAGCGTTCTTACCTGATCTGGCTCATAATTTCCGAGCTTTCCATAATCTCTATAAACTTCTTTAGGCACGTCTTCATCGAGCCCTCGTCCCATGATTGTTCCTTCAAAGCCAGGGAACTCTTCCCGCGCTCCGATTTCATAGTCATCTGTATCTCCATGTTCTTTCTTGTGATGTTTATGCGATTTCTTGGAATGCGAACTCGATCCCGAATCGTCCGCGTCGGCGAGTAATAAATAAGCGAATGCCAAAGCCGACGCAATAAGCAGAATCGGCTTGTAGAGGCCCGAGAGCCGACGACTCAGCCTCATCTAAAATGACGAAAATGGATGGTGAATAATCGTAATAATAGAATAAGTTTTTCTGAAATAGTCACAGAAAGGAACAGCTAGAACTGACTAAAGTAAGAGCACCGAGCGGGTTTATTTTTTAATTTTTGCAACTTGGCTTGCGAGTTGCTGCTCTTTTTGTGTTAAAAATATAATGGCAGAAGTGAAGACAGAATTGTGTTGGTGCATTTTTGTCATAGAAAAAAACTCATCTTATTTACACATATTTTTGGAACTATGGATACTTTCTGGTTCTGATATTGCACTTGTACTTTCGCGGAGTAAAAAGAAAGTGGAGCTGAAGGCGATTCGGGTGAATGAGGAGCTTATAAGACGGCTTCTTCGTTGACTTCCCATTGCTGGTAAATGTCATCGGGTCGGCAGTCTATAAATCAAGCATAAGGAAGGGTTTTTAAATTGATTGTCTACCTTCAATAGTTAAGGGTCCAGTGGGTTTATCTGCATCATTGCTTCTGGTCAGACATTTGCCTTTGTAACGGAATGTTCCATCTGTATCGAGATTGAATTTCCATGCGTTCGAAGGGCTGTTGACTCTTTCGCATGCATGGATGTTCATCTTTGAGTTGTCACTGAAAGCAGAAAGTTTGATTATGCAAGCATCAATACATCGAGCGGACTAAGGAATCAATTCTACGAGATCATCACAATCAACACGACCGATTAGGAAAGCTTCTATTCAAATAGAAACGTGCGTAAATTATCAACAATTGCGTTTACCCAGTTATTGAGGAAAACCATTCCTCAACTTTCAAATTCTTTATGATTTGAATCGTTGTCAAGCCACTAATAAGCAAAAACACCACTATCAAAACCAAACTTTCTAGTGCATACCTCGCTGGATAGAGACATTGAAGATTTTGAGCAATAAAACCACCAGCGTGGATTCTGAAGAGTTGGTTTCCTCCTTGTTTGTGACAATACCAGGACTCTGCGGGGCCATCATTATCTTAACAAATGTCTTGTCAACATCTAATGAAAAAGCTTTTGCACCTTTGTGGCCCATAGAATCGACGCAGATGTTAGACCCTTTGCCTCTGATTTCGCCCCAAGCAAGGAGCTCATTTGGAGCGTCGTACATGTCTGTGATTCCATAAGCGACTTCTTCCATCAGCCAGGTGAAGTTGTGGGGACAGTGATCGTGTCGGAACTTGACTTGTTCGCTAACATCACCGTAGTCGAGCTTTTGCAACTCCGGTCGGTTCCAGTAAAAGTACTGAAATAAGTGTTATCAATAGAGGTAAAGGAAGCGTTTTGTACCTTTGCCCAGTCGTCCCACCAAACTTCGATAACTCTTCTGTAATTTCTGAAAGAAGGATTTGAAGGAACATATTCTGGTGGTGGATTTCCACCCCATCCTTCAAGTCTGTAGACGTGACCGACTCTTGAGCATGGAACAAAGTACACGCCTCCGCCGCACATCCAAAGTTTATAAGAGATTTCATACTGCTCCCCGCCCCAAATCTCCAGTCCTGGGTCGTACATTCCAACATTGTTAAAATGCTCTCTGTTGATGGCGAAAAGTCCTCCAGCCATGGCTGGCGATGGATACATTTCGGTAGCATGCTTGAGCTTCTCTGACTCTTTCTTCGGAAGTGGGTATCTCTTCCACAAAAGTTCCATTCCCATCCTCCTTGGGCGCGTCCGTGGCTATCTCCACCGGCTTGGCCACTGAAAGTGTAACGCTGGCCGTCAATGGAGTCGATAAGTGGGACTGTTGAAATTCTATCGTTTCTAGCAATGGGCGCAATAAGTGGCGGCAGCCAATTGTATCCAGCCTCACAATGAGCATCGAGGAAGACAAGGACTTCAAAAGTAGCATGCTGAGCGCCAATTGAGCGCGCTCGAATGAGGCCCTCTCGTCGAGCGTTTCTGTAAAGCTTCACTTTTCCGTTCCATCGCTTGATGTACTCTTCTAGAGGCTGGCCAAGATGGGGTTTGTCTTTGATGATGGATCCGTCGTCAATGATGACGATTTCACCGAGAAGTTCTGGAGGAGTTCGATTAACGACTGAGTGGAAGGTTCTTACGAGAGGTCCCCATCCTTCATTGTGGAAGACAACGACGACAGACACCATTGGAAGCTTTTCTGGGTAGTCGATTGAGACGCATTCCTTGTCACGAAGATCTTTGGGCAATCGGTCCATGGAAATTTTATCGGAATTGACCAAGTTGAAGCCGAATTCTTTGATGATTTCTTTGACATGCTCTTCTTCTTCTGGCAGAGTATGAACAGATGCTCCTCGCTCTCCTGGACCATCATGGCCAGTCTCATCAATGGGAGGATTGTGCTCCCAATTGCCATCTTTTCCGTCAGGTCGGTAATATGGCTCTGGAACATTTTCGTCTATTCCTCGACCAACCAGAGTCACAGTTCGTCCATCCCAGGTCTTCATCGTTTCTGGTTTGCGACCAGAATTTTTAACAACAGTTGGAGCTTTTCGTCTCTCGTTGAAATCAACTTCATTGCCTCCAATGTGTGGAAACTCGAGATCAGACTCGTGTCGATCAGGGAGAACTTTTCGGTCAATATCAAGAGGGTCTTTTACTTCCTCTTTCACTGCGCCGAAATCCGGATATTCTTTGTCCTTGGCTTCGGAATGGTGCTTTGCATGTTTTTTCGCTTTCTTTGCCTGGGAAAAAATATGATATGAAATGATCCTACTAATTACCTCTTTTTGTTCAGAATCAGAATGCGGGAACGCGAACGTGTACAGTAGACAAGAAACAACAAGGAATACGACGACGAGGCGAATCGCAGAACCCGTCCGGATTCGGACTGTTCTCATTTTTTTAATTCACGATTTCAATTTTATCTGAAGTTGCAAACTCAAAATTTTGTTAATGAGTAATTATCAATATTAGCCGTCACAAGGTACAGAAGAAAATTGAAGAAGGAATGAATTGTTGAAGAATTAATTGAATAAAAATAGTAGCTTGAAGAAAACACATTATGAAAGAATCTCTTTCAGCGACCATAGAATCTGTCCAGTGATGTACTCATAGACGTCCTTTACGTCCGAGCCTTTGGCGATTCCAAAAATAACCTTTCCATTTATAGTTTTTCTGAAGAAATACAACTCTGTTTCCATTTCCCGGATGCAATCAGTTTTTTGTTCCCAAAACATTCTTTTCAAGAACTTAGTATGTTTTTCTTCCAACGGCCGGGCGTATATTATTTCACCAGAGAATTCCCAATGAACGATGATCCCCAAAGCTCGGTGGCCGATTCCAGAGAGGGGAAGGGTGTTTGAGCATTTGACATTGATGAATGAACTGATCGGGTTGAGGATTTTAGCGATTGAAGCGGTGAGTTTGTGGCTGTTCTGGGACTGACTCTCTAGCTTTTGTTTTTTCGTATCGAAAATGGAAGTGATGGAATTGAGGGATGAGCTTCTCGACCTCGCTGGTCGCGGGGAAAATGGCGGGTTATTCTCCAAAATCTGTATTTTTGGATGTTTTTCCCTAATTATCTCCATGTTTCGAGCTGGGGTCGGCGACCCATCTTTCAAACAAAATTTAATTTTTTATTACATAAGCTTTCATAGACGCGAGATAAAATTAATCGTCGAAGCGCCTTATTATAATAAAAAGTTGCTTAAAAAAGCTCTCGATGACATTTTTCAAATCGGGAGCGGATCCCTTAAATTTATCATTTATCAATGGAGGAATAAAACTGTACATCAGGTTTAGATAACAAGATAGAAATCCGGTCTTCAAACTGAGTGAAACCCATCTTACCCATCATTTGAACCCATCTTTCCCATCATTTGAACCCATCTTACCCATCTTTGGGAGACCCATCTTTCCCATCTTTCAGAATCAAAAGATGGGTTATGGTAAGATGGGTTTACCCATCATTCCCATCTTTCCCAGCACCCATCTTACCCATCTTTCCCATCTTTGAAAGATGGACCGCCGACCCCAGGCTTCGAGAAACAAGCGATAGTAACGCTTCGGAAATTTTGGCAAAAGCGCTGAATTGGGCATTGAACTTGGATTTCTTCTCGGCTCTCGTATGATCCCCGCTGGAGAGAAAGTCCAAAGTCGAGTTGATCCGATTGCTCCAGATTTTGTGGATCATCTCTTGATAGCTCTTCGGGAGGCGGATCTTGAGCTTTTCGTAAAGATTTCGAATCTCGTCCATTTGCAGCTCAGAAAGCGATGCGTGCAGGGAAAGATGAAGCATCAACGTTTCCCAAGAGTAGAGATCTGAAAAGATAGTCATTGTTGTTATCAGTTATATATCCATAGCAGGGTGGCACAATTGGAAAAAAATTTTGGTCAATCCAACCAACTAACAATCCAATCCAATCGCCTTTTGTCCAATCCAACCAATTCCCAATCCAATTCCAATTCCAATTGGAAATTGACTTTCCAATTGGAAAATAGGCTTCCAATTGGAATTGCGGTCAAATCGAACCCCTTTTTAACCAATTAGACATCCAATTCCCCCTCGCCATCCCGTTTCCGACTCGAAAATCCGCTTCATGAGGAAAACAAGCGAATAATATAGGATCCGAAGCCATTCCTGCTAAAGTCACGGCGATTTTTCAGACGTAAAAGTCATATTTTTAACCGGCCTTAGCTGTTTTTCCCTCATTTTTGATCGACAATAAGTGTTCCTTGACTAATGAAACCCTTAAAATATTTCTTTTTCCCAAAATACCCCGTTTTTAGCGCTATTTCGGGGCCTGAAAAAGTAAAAATCCAATTGGACAATTGGATTCCAATTTTCCAATTGGATTTGATTTTCCAATTGGAAAGACCCGAAATCTCATACCCCTGTCCAACCAATTTCCAATCCAATTCCAATTGGACAAGGTTCCAAATTGGATTCCAATCCAATTGTGCCACCCTGTCCATAGAAACGTCCGCTGTACTATTTGAAGTGCAAAAATTTAACTTACCGTTGAGAATGAAAGAATTGCTTTCCTCCAGCGAAGTGAGCGTAAATAAATAAATATCATCGAGCAACTCTGTCGACTGTAACAGCATCAGTTTCGTCCGACCAGAGGTGAGTGGAATAAACACAGCAAGCGGTTCTTTCACTATTTGCTCGCTAACTATTTGCCCGAGAAGTCGAATCGCAGCGGGATGAACAATTCCACGAATTCTCGCGCTGCGAACAACCTAAATTTGAACGGTAAAAAATGTTGAAAGGGGAGAAGTTTGTTTTGTTTTGAAGGAAATATCAGAGGCGAGTGGGATTAACCACTTGTTGACTTGAAGGTTATTTGATATTTTGGGCGGTCTAGTCGCGCATTGAAAAAAATGAAAATGCAAAATGAAGGGGGAAATTAAAATAAAAAAGCCTCAAATCGGGTTGATTCAAAATAAAGGCTTCTTGAAAACAAGACCTTGACGGATTGTACAAGATGAAAATATCAAGCAAAATGTCAGCCAGGAACGTTTTGTCGGAAGTTTTATCAAGTTTTTCTCTATAGAAAAAGGCCGATTCTCTTACTTATGCGCTCTATAAATCTCTATGAATTATGGACCAATTGTTATGTGTCTATTTACTTGTGTTTATACTGTAAAGAAGTCCAGTCTATTTAACCCGAAAAAGAATCCATGAAAAACATGAAAATAGCCTTCATAAAATCGCGTTTTCTCTACGTGTCAGGTTCGCCTCCTCTGGAAACAGGTTTAATTCGCCACTTGAGCTATCAAGTGGACTGTCAGTCGGTTCCACATTACATTCAGCCGGAGCCGATAAAAGAAAAGAAACAACGCCCGCGGGTAAAGGTAAAATGGCGACTCACCTTTGCGTGGCACACGATCGCTGCCGCCGTATCGCTCAAACCGGAGAGAGCTTTGTTCAGCGCCAAGTTAGACGATGTGTGCACCTGGCAATAAATGTTAGAAATATCATAAGATAATGATGATTTTTGGTTAAGCTTTTGGATGAAATCAAGGAAGAGAACTAGTTCAATTCAACGATGGAAGAGAGAAAACTTTTCGAAATCATTTATATATTTTTTTCCATTTTTAAATGATGAACAATTGGAGCAAATTTAATGAGTCCTTTGACGTGACCAAATTACTATTTATATCAAAAATTAATCACTCTGTAGCTGTTTTCAAACGAAAACCAATAATTCTCCTCAATCGAAATTAATAATAAAATGATTGACAAATAATTTTTGTTCGTTTGGTGTTAGACTGCTGAAAAATTGTTCTCTTTGATAATAAAATAAATCATGAATATATGTCTAAAGAAACCTGCGTTGAAAGAAAAACTCGTTCAGGAAGCAAAATAGGCGCATAAGAACCTTCTTCAAGCATGCTATCCATTGTCATTTTAATTCTCGTCCTCAGATAAGGCCCAAAAGAGCTTTTGTTTGATAATGAGAACGAACTCAGCGGGCCAGAGATAAGAGAAACAACAGTATCTAGCAGATGCAGGAGCTTTTGGATTTCTAACTCGTCCGGTTCAAGTTGCAAAATCAGCAAAACTGAAAGATTCGAATTCGCATTGAAAGGCGGAAAATCGTGAAATTACCGAGGTCGGAGCTTTTTCGGTAGAAAATGATACCTTCGGCCGGATTATCCTGAAACACCCAATTGGATTAATTATGCGTTGGAGAGCCGTTAAAACAAGGACCGTTTTGTTTGATTCTCTTTCAGTTTCAAATTCACTCACCCATCTTGGCTCGCCTGATCTTTCGCAAATGGCATAAAATCCCAAAATTAACGGTGCTGCATAAAGCTGCACCCAGCTCGCCTCGTCAAAGCTCTCATAATTTCGCCGCCCTTTATTCTCCAGAAACGCGTCTGTTACATGATAGTAGTAAATCTCTGTTGATTCATCCGACGCAGCTATAAGCATAAATCTGAAGCAAGCATGGGTTGAAAAAACGGGTCTTGGCTGAGCGCCAACGCGAGCTTGTGAACATGCGCGGGAGGAAAATCAGAAATCGGACAGCTGATTTCCCAGAAAATGAGATTTTTGAGGTCAGAAAGATTCAAACTCATCGATTTATCATTTTATTCGAGTCATAAGGATACATTTATTTAATAATTTTACTTCGTAGAGTTTAGCTGGATTAACGATCGAGTTGAGACATTTTATTGTAGAAAAATTCAATCAGAAATAAACCGTGAAGAGTTTTACGTTTCATCTTATTTTCGTCAGTAACTATATCATATAGACTATAATTTATACTTCAATTTATTGAAGTCGATCATGCTTTTTCATTATTCATATTTCGCCATCTATATTTCCAATTTCAAGTCACTTCTGAAAAGATCGTTTTGTATAAGCGCTTTATTTTTTTTATTTTTACAGTATTTTACTATAAAGAAGGAAGAAAATCGCCCTAAGAGGCAGTAGTCTGGTAAAAATATGTATTGCATTATTCTTCCACAGAGAAAGAGGGAGCAATATCGAGAGAACTAATAGGGGCAGTGAACAACTAAAAACTGCAGACGCAGTTTTAGTATCGTGGTCGGAAGCCTCCTCGATCGCCGCCACGTCCTCTTCCGCCGCCTCGGCCAGCTCCTCGACCGCCGCGTTCTCGTCCGCGTCCCCGTCCTCGACTGCCTCCTCTGTTGTTTCGTCCGAGAACGTGATAGCCTCCTAAAGAAAGAAATGATTACGACGATCTGCTTGTCGGAAAATGTCGTCAAAGCTTGCCAATCAGACTTACGCTCTGGTCTGGGTCCTCTGGTTGGGTAATCTTTGGTGGAATCGCCAGGCTGAAGCTTGAACATGAAGCACTGGCCAGTCAATGAAACAACGGACATATCGTTGTTGTCATTAATCGCCAACGCAGAGGGTCGCTGAATGGCGCCTTCGGGAAACTGAATCGAGCACAAGTACTCTCCATCATCTCGGAAAGCCATGATCCTTGAGCTTTTCGAGCAGATTGCCAGAAAGTTTCCTGAAAAGAGAGGTCAGAAAAACATGGTGAAGGGAATCATACCGTCTTTATCGAAGCAGACGCCAGCAGCCTGGACGAATTGCCCGTCGTTTTCTCCCTGAGTATCGCCGACTTTTCGGCGAATGTTTCCTTCTGTATCGCACAGCCAGATGCCTGTAAAGAGGGTTGTCGATTGTCAATTCGGAAAAGATGGCTACCTTGTGTGAATCTGTTCATATCAGAAAGCGCAATCGTATTTCCAAGCCCGGCAGAGAATCGGATCGTTTTTCGTCCTGCTTCTGGAAAGTCGACTTTGTTAGTCTTGATGACCTAAGAACACCTATCAAAAAGGCCTAAAAACGAGAAAGTCGTACGTTGTTAAAGTCCTTGTCGTAAAGAACGAATTTCGTAGTCTCTCCGTTGTCCTCGACGCAGATGACGAGCATGGTTCCGTTGTTTTCTCGCAGCGGGATGACGCCGTAAACTTGTCCTTGAGTGGCAGGCTTGACTGTTTTGATGAAGACGCCGTCGGAATCGTAGACGTGGATGCCCCGCTTGTCGCCGCAGATGATTCGGCCGTCTGAACAACTGATAAGGGAAGGGGAAGGGTTTGAGGCGAACCGAGAAGGAGTGTGGCAAGAGCTGGCGCGTCAAAAGTCTTGGGTCCGCCTTGGGCTTCCTTGGGAAGAGTCAAGCTTACAGTTCCATCGAAATCGGTAAACTCGACTGTTCCGTTGTTCATGTTGCAGATGATCACTTCGTCCTTGAATAGATAGTCTCCGAAACCGCTAGAATTCAAGATTCTTACCGCCATGCATTCAACGCCCATGGGCATTTTGTATTCTCCAAAGGACTTTTCAAACTTGGCCATAATCGCTCCATTTCCTTTGTTGAATAAATCGACGAAGCTCACCTCGGCAAGCTCTTTTCCCACTGGCTGCCCGAGTCTAAGATTTTTTGTTAAGAAAAGGAAGAAACGTGAAGAATTTTTACCTGTTACGATCGGCAAATTTGACAACAGCAGGCTTCGCATTTGAAGTTTTAGCGCGCTTTCCGTAGTTCGACATTCTAGTGATTTTTACTATTGTCTCTTTTTCGTAAAATTTAGTTTTAAATTTTATCACGGGGTGTTACGATTTTGATCAATCAGAGTCTCTCTTTCAATTTGTGAAAAATAATCTCGAAAACAAGTCGGTCAAAGCATCGATTTCGAGAAGGAATTTCTCGCGCCGCTGATTGGTTGTAATTCTGAGCGCGCGCGCTTTGATTTCGAGAATTTTCAAAGTCAGAAGAGATTTCTGGTTTTTACAAGAACGGAAAATGACTGTAACAGCGACCTTGAAGTCAGTCGATCTGCCTGCTATTGAAAAGCGAATTCCAGGTTAGTTTTCAATAATTTTTTTTCAATTAAATTTATTCAAAAGAGCTGGCGGAAATGATGGACTTTATTGGAACAATCGGCAGTGGAACCTTCGCTACCGTCTATCTCTGTAAATTCAAGGAAAAAAGCAAATCCCCGGAAAACCTCTTGGCGGTAAAAGTGATGCTCCCAATTGTCAACCCAAAACGAATCGAAACTGAAACGGGCATCATGTACAAAGCTGATGGGAAGCATAGCGTGATGCCATTGCTCTATGACATGGGAGATCCAAAAACAGGTGGGGGAACTTGTAGATTTTCTAGCGTTTTGGAGCAGTTTTTTTTTCAAGGAACTTCTGCGCTGGTGATGCCGTATTTTGAGCATACCGACTTTTCGCATTATTTCGACAAGGTACTGTAACTAATAGCGAATCTCTTTACATGTCACGTCTTTAGCTGACTCTGTTCGAGATAAAGTGCTACATCTACGGCCTCTTAGACGCGCTAGCTCACCTCAATCGCCTTGGAATCGTCCACCGAGATGTCAAGCCGGCTAACTATCTTTTCCAGCAATCGACTCTTAGAGGCCAACTAGCTGATTTTGGCCTTTCTGAATTTGTCAACAAGAAAGAAGTCCTCAGTGAAACGAAGATGAATTTTGATGACAAATGCTACGAACACGACTGTTTAAATCAAAAGGATAGTATTTGCAACTTTTGCATCGGGAAACCGACCCAACGAGTGAGCAGATCTGGCAGTCCTGGTTTCCGAGCACCCGAGATTCTCATCAAATCGCATCGACAAGATGGAATGATCGACGTCTGGGCAGCGGGGGTTTGCTTGCTTTCTACTCTTGCGCGTCGCTATCCCTTTTTTCCGCGAGCGGATGATCTCGATGCGCTCATTCAAATTGGAGCTGTCGTCGGCAGTGAAAATTTGAAGAAAGCTTGCAAAGCGCTGAAGAAAAAGGGAGTGTTTAACTTTCAACGACTACCAGTAAAGTCCCAGTTAAAAGATATTGTAAAAGCACTCAGGTAAAGGCTCTTTTCTAGCGGTAAACCCTAACCTTCTCAAATTTAGAATCAATTCTTGGGAGATGAAAAAGGACGAAAACGGCGAGGCCACTTTCGACAAACAGCTCCCTGACGATACCGACAATGTTGACTATGAAAAAGCCGTCGACCTTCTTAGCAATCTGCTGGAAGCAAATCCGCTAAAGAGATTCTCCGCGGAAAAAGCGCTCCAGCACGAGTTTTTCAAGTAACTTTTCAAATTCAAAGTCTCATTTATATCCTTCAATTATTTCATTTATCCAAGCCTTTATCTATCTTATCGCCTTTATCACTGCCACGCCTTCTGTAAATTACTGTACTCTTTTTTTTAGAAAGTATGATGAAGAATCAATAACAGATAAAATCGCTCAATTAAAAGTTTAATCTCTTTTCTACCCTTTCTGCTTTCCCTTATACACACATTCCCTTATTATTCATTTATAAAAATAAAATACGATATTGAAATCAAGGAAGAGTGCACTTGTGTTTCTTGAATGAATATTGAATTTTTTTGAATGTACAAAAAAAAAAGAATGAACAAAAAGAGTTAAAGATAGAAAGACAAAAACAGACTGATAGATACTGTATATTTTGCTTCTAGCGCAAGTTTTAGTTTAGTTTATTATTTAGTTTTTAATCGAAAGAGGCTAGAAATGAAGAACTTTATAAGTCACTGCCGCTCGTTTTACAGAAAATGGAGAGTAATGAAATAATGATGAAATGAGGGCCTTAATTATTGGACATTTAGTAACGATTCTAGCATATTTTCTTTTGGAAAATAATTTTTTTTGAAATGATAAAAAGATGGAGAAATCACCAATTCACGTGAACATGAGAGAGACATGACAGGATTAAATGCTGCAACGGCTGTATAAAAGAATAGAAACGGAAAGTTGTAACTGTGAAAAATTGAGGACTGGAAAAGTTGAGATGAGTACGAGCTCGATAGTCTATCCAACGACGAACATTTTTTTTAAAGCTGAACTTTTGAGAAAAGAGTTAAAGTTGGTTGACGGGGAGGGTTTGTTTTCGCGGCATCAGAAATAGGTTCCATTCTGAAGGAGAAGGTCTGTTAGAGTTTGAAAAGAGATGGAAAGAAAAGAAGAAAAGGAAAGAGAGTTATTTCCGAGAGAGGAAAGAAGTGAAGGAAGAGAAAGAAAAGGAAGATCTGTAAACTGTTCTGGAAGAGATTTTGATGGTTTTTACCTTATTATGGTCGACATCTGTTTTTTCTTCTTTTGACCTGAATCGAAGTGGTTATTTGATGGAGAAAAAGAGGGGTTCTTTTTTCTTGATAAGGAAATCCTCAATCAGATGATTGTCTTGCTACATTGATTTTGAACAACAGTTACTACCAATGATTCTAGTGCTAGTTTTTCTAAAGTATACAACCTCCAAGTTAGTGATTCAAGAATTCAAAGATGAAGAGTAAAAACTCTATTCTGTCTGAAATACAAGTTCATAGTGTTCACTAGGGAGGGAGGACTTACGGCTTATCTTCAAGTTCTTCTTCGAGCCCCTGCTCAAGAATTTGGCGCGGATTAGGTAACGATGATTTGGACTGGGGAATGAAGACTTTGTTTTTCAGGAAATCTTGGAATCGCTCGGCGTAGAAGCCAGGCCGCACGACTAAAATTGGCGTTTTTAAATTGATTTTTGAATGAAGAGGAGACCTGAAATCTCGTCGCCATTTGTGTAAAGACTTTTGAAGAAATGTTCCGTTTTCTTGAGAATTTTGTAGCACTGGAGGATGTCGATAATTCCACAATAAATAAGAACTTGTGTGCCGTCGGGAAGTAGTGCAGGAATGCCGCCCCAGTTCTGGTCGACTTTGTGCTGAGAGAGTTGAAGATTCACTTGCGAGCCAGTGAAGACCTGCTCCATTGGCGACGAGTATAAGGCAGAGCGCTAGAACGAAAATGAGGATGAGCCAATAAAAATGCTCAAATGGGCCCCTCGACCAATAAGAAACCCTGATTTCAACACCAAGGCACGCCGAAGTTTGAAATGCATAAATTTAATAAAACCAGGGTTCTGATTGGCTGGAGGCCTTTTTTGAGCATTTGTATTCGTCAAAAAAACTGTGCGGATAAAGTTATGATTTGAAGGGGATAGACTTACTTTGTGAAACGATTTCTTGTTTCGTTTTCTTTTGACCAGAGAGCCCGTCCCTGAGTTGCCTCTGGAATTACTCGCGCTCAAGCTCATCGACTCCATACTAGCAATCTCCCCGACTGAGCACTTGTGGACGCCCATCAGAAAACTACACACACACACAGTAGAGATGAATTTCAAGAAAAAACGAACCTGTAATCCATTATGCTAAAAGAGTTTAAAACAAGACAGTCTCGTTTTATCGTTTCAATCATTGCGTTGTAGCTTTCTTTGACGAGAGAAATTCGTTTTGAATCGAAGATGCGTTCAAAATCCAAATCCTTCCACGTCGGCGACTTCTTTTGCTGCTCCTTGCTGTTCGCTTTTCTCTTGTAACGGGAGCCTTTCAAGTCGAACTTGTAGTGCATTTCCACGTCGCGTGGGAGCAGATTGTTCATCACCACGACGCGGATGTGTTTTCTTTCTTTTTTCACGCAGTAGAGTCCTAGAGAGGAGACTCTGTACACAGATTAGGGACGAAAGGGCTTACCATAGAATTTGGGAAGGAGGGTTCTGGGATTCTGCTGAACATTCATAAAGTAACCTGGCAGTAGATTCATCAGAAACTCGGCTTCTTTGTTGTCCACAGTTTTGATGATGAATTCGTCGTCGTGAGTGATCCAAAACAACGATCCTGAAGCTCCTGGATTTCCAATGGCAGCTGAAATCGGATTGAATAGAGGTTAAAAAGTAGGGTCTTACTCAGAGGCTCATGAATTATTGAATGGATGTAGCCCTCGACGGAAATGTCAAAAATATCCCGGAAGTATCGCATCGCCAAGGGAGCGTAGCTCTAAAATCGAAATTAAGAGATTTATTCATTCAAATAGCCGTTTTTACCTGAAATGTGAATTCGCCAAATTCATGCGGCGGAGTAAGCGTCGTCCCTTTCGTCGGAAAGTCGATAAGTTCGACGACTTCAAAATCTTGCATAAGAACATCTCTCTCTGGCCTTTCTGATAATTTCCCAACTGAATGAGCGATTCCCAGTTGCAGGGCTCCCGCAATTGCTGAACTCAAAAATTAGACCATAAAAAGACACGCGAAAATCTACCTTCAGAAGATGATTTTTTAAAGGTGACTTCTCCGGTGATATTGTTTTCTCTTCGATGGCCCTTTTTCTTGATTTTCTTGCCTTTCAGCTTTGTTGGGAGGCTCATCGTTGTGGATCCCACTGAAGTTAAATTTCAAATCTGTGATGAAAATGTGTCAAAACAATGACGAAGTTGGAATCTGTCGTAATTCGTTTTTATTTACTTTGAGAAAAAACGTTTTTGCCTGACAGAAACAGTCACTGTTTCTTCTTACCTTTGATAGTGTCCGGGCTCGGCGACGATGGGAGCTCGTCGAGGCCATCGAACTGCTCCTCATCGGCCATCCGTCTAAAAAACAAGCGCTGTTAAAACCTTTCTTTTCCGAAATGCGTAAGGGCTATTTTTTAATTCAAGCTTGTTTTCTTGCGTATCCTGCTCTCGTAAAAAATGAAATTGCGGGCCCTCAGATTAAGAGCCCAGAGAGGCAATATAATTTTTGGCGACTGGCTGACGCAACTGTACAAAGATTAAAAGTGAGCATTGAATCACTACGAAAATCTTTTCTGGTCAATTTTTTCATCGAAAGATTTGCAAACCTGGAGGAATAACTAGAAAGTGGAACGCGGCTCATTATTTCAATAACAGCAACTACCTTTAGCCTTTTTCTAACTACAGTAAACTGTAAATAAAGATGCTTCTAGAGATGCTCTCTGTCAAACTCAAATACCCTCTCCTTCTCTGATTTCAGCTACGCAAATTGGAATGAAATAACACTTCAGGGATTTGTTCAATTTTTAATAATATTTGAGGGCTCTCTCTTTCATAGCATGAAAGAGATTTTGCTTTTCGGAAATTTCAAGTCATTAACGATATTATTACATATTCATAAATAAAAAGGAGAAGTAGGCGCCTTGCAAAGTAAAAACAAATAGAGGAAAGCTTCAGTAAGAAAAGTTAAACGGTAAAAACAAAAACTAAATGTATAATTGGCAGTTTGACATTTTTAAAGATTGGAATTGGGGCTTGTTTTTTCGGAGACAATGGAGCTTCAGTTTCAACCGACTTGGAAATTAAGTATTGAAATCATTTTCAACCACAGAAATTGAAGAATAAAGTAATGTCCAACAATTTGGTAAGTAGAGTTAAGTTAATCGTCGATCGTACGCAACAGTTCTGTCGAAGATTTAAAGAGATGGAAAGCCATTGATCGAAGCATCATGAGTTCGTCCTTTACTTCTTTTAATCGCTCTTTCTTTCGCGCTTCTTTCGCTTCTTCATCCTCTTTTCGCGGCGTTTCGGGGGTATTGCGCGAGCTAGGTTTTGAGTTACTCACTGTCAATGTAAATATTCGATGCGCAATATAAAGGATAAGGAGGCTTTTTCATTTGAGAACTCACCTTTCTCTTCGCTTTTCAGCCAAATCTATAACCGCGTCTTTGAGCACTTCCGGATCGATGAGCACTTTTTCCGGCTTTGGCTGGATCTTCTGCGTGTAAGAAACTTCTTCGCTCCCTTCTCTTTCTCGCTTTATTCCGGGAAAGAAAGTCGGGTCTCGGTTGTATTTGCTCCCGCCGTTGAGTGATCCTCTCGGCCGTCCACGGCGTTTTTTCGTTGGCGGCGTTTCGGAAGTTCCTGTTTCGGAAAATGCTTCGACTTTCAACGAGCTGGAATCGTGGCTACTTTCGTCGGAGTTGCTCACTGGCGCGGATGAGTTCGCCATTGCTGCGATCGCTGCTACTCTTCTTACGCCGTCCTTGGAGTCTTTTCGCGCGTTCGATTCGATGGAGAGAATGTCTTGCATTTCTTTGTACCACTAAACAATCGGTCTTTCTCTTCCTTGATTTCAGAAAAAAAGTACCTTCCAAGAGAGCTCTTCAATATTTCCTTCTGCGACACCTACTCTTCTCTGGCGGTACTGAGTTTTTAGATTTTGCAACTTTGACGCAACCTAAAAAAGGAACTCTTTCTTCATCATTTCACAAACAATCCTACCTGCTCCCGCTCGTAATATGAAACTCCGAATTCTTTGTTCAAATCGTTGGCTATTTCGTTGAAAGTTCCCTGAAAATAGCTTGCTTGGAATCGGGTTGAAAGAAAAGGAGTCTACCTTGCTGAGTCGGCCAGACGTGAGCATTCGGTCGTTCAAGTACTGTTTGTACATTTTGAGCATGAAGTGGACATGAGCATCCGGCATTCTCGTTCGCGCTAGAATGAGTCATTAATGAAAATTCTACAGTTGATTCTGTACTCACTTTCTTCGCCGATAAGCAGATTCAAATGACTCTGCGGCGGTCTAATCGTCCTCTTCGATCTTCCATCAGAACTCGAATCTTCCTGCTGCGCGGGAAGAGAAGAAACAGGTTTCTTAGGCGCTATAGTGATCTTTCCGTGCGAACTGTCGCTGACTATAATTGGTTTTGGAGGTTTTGGCGAAGTGCTCACGATGACTATAAACTACGGGTGACGAGACATAGAACAGAAGACATGAAATCTTACCAGAGGCGCGGTTTGCGTTTTGTGAGGCGACGGATATTGATGGAATGTTTAGATCGGTGGAAATTGAGACAGATGGAGAAACTAAACAAAGAAATTTTTATAGAAACTACAGCTTCTTCTACCCACCCTCTCTTTATACAGAAGTTATGACCACACTGTACCTTTAACAGTTTTTCCATCACCCAGGAGAAAAATCGGCTCCGATCCTTGTTTGACTGCAATAACCATGTTTTGAACCCCGCTACTCGAGGAATTTTTGATCAGCGAAGGATGAGGAAGAATCTGTGGCGTTCCCTTTATCCCAATTTTTAGCGTTTCTTTGGGTCGTATCTCTGGCTCACTCCGCGATTTTTTCGCGACAGAAGCTGAATTTGCGATTGATGGGAGCTTCGAAGAGCTGGCCGTTGAACTTTCTCCCACTGAAAAAAAACGAGTTGATTATCAACGATCTTGGCGAAAACGATCTTGGCTAAAAATTATTCAAACGCGCTGTTGCGATTTGACAAGTTTTGATTTTCATTGATTTACACTTTGCTTGAGGGCTTTGAATTCTTTTAAAAAACCACCCGCTTTTTTATAATAGCCGAATCAAAGCTTTTCAAATGAAAGAGAGAAAAAAGGGATGCCCTAAGGGGATGAAAGGAATAAAAAGGGTTCAAAAATGAACTTTAGTAATTTTCAATTAGACTGTCAAAAATACCTGGGAAGAGAGGTTTAGCGACTGGAACAGGAATCTCTTGTTTTGGCGGATCAGGAGAATCATCGTTGATTACAATAACCGAAGAAGAAGAAGCTGGATTCTGATTTCGAGGCCTCATCTCCCTCTGCGACAATCCTGGCATTCCTTTGATTTCTTTCGCGTCTTCTCGTTCCTGAAGAAGTTCGATGATGTGTTGAAGTTGCTCGTTCCAGATCCAGTTCGGTTTGAAGCCAGTTGTCGCGACGCGCAGTTGCTCGCACTGGTACTTGTGGAACATGGCTTCAAGACGGTCGGAGATGTTTTGCTTTTTCATTGGAATTGGGAGAGACAGGAGAGATGTCATTTTTTGGGCGACGGATTCGTGGTCGATCTGAATTTATGAATTCAATAGAATTCAATAGAAACGAATACACGAAGATTTTCAATTTCTAACTGTTATGTAGGGTTATCATAGTGACACCCTTATTAAGGGAGTCGTTGAATTATAAATAGCAAAATTATAAATTACGGAATTTTCTTCAAAAAATCTCAAAAATTGTCATCAGTCATCTTTTCATAAAAGCCAATCAAAGCTCTTGTCACTCAAAAAGTACTGTATGGCACTTACATCTCCAGTCAATTGAGCCTGTTCTGTCAACAATCTGAGCAAGCATTCCGTTCTATTTCTCGTCCAAAAACTCCTATTCGCTGGATCATCCAAATCCATCCTCTGAGTAACATAAGATCTTCGCTGGGTCATTTTCTTCAAATTCTAGCGCCGTCCATTATCTTCAATTTTCAGTCATCAATCATCAGTTCTGCATCTTCATCAATTCCAGCCTCTTTGTCTCAAAATGGTAATTGACTCTTTTCCAGACTCTGATGCTTGGTTTGTAGCTTGTGCCTTGTGGCTATCATCAGTGGCGTCCAGTTTCAACAAAAACACTAAAAGCTTTCGCTTTGAACGGACCAATCCCGTGACGGGCAAACATTCTCAAAAAATCTATTTCTTCTCGAGTTGCACTGAACAGCCAACGCCCAGGCCGAATCCAAGCGCTTTCCAAAACTCGCGTTTTCATTGTTTTATTTGAAACCAGGCGATAATTAGGGTGATGGGGAGAACGCTCGGTTGACCCTTTTAGTCATAACTTTCACGAAATAATGGGCGACTTCACCAGAGGGCGGCCAAGTCTGAATACAAATGCGTAACACAGCCGAGCGCTCATTGGCCGCGCCACAACCCAGACATGACGCACCAGCGCCACTTCCTTTAGTTCCACTGAAGAGTTCCCTGACTAAAGCTACCGTGTTCAGAATCGAATTCAAGTGCTTCAACTTGAAGTCTACAAGAATATGACTGATGTTATCCCAATCAAAACCAGGTTGAAAGGGATGATCAACGCTGGCAGCTTGAAAGTGTTCGTTAAAGTTGTCTTGTCGATGACATCGAAACAGTTTCCTTGGAGTCAAAATTGGATAATGAAAATGAAGCCGTTGATGATGATGGAGATTACGTAGAAAAACATGTTGTCCAAAGTTTGGACTCCAAACAATCATCTTTTTAAAAGCTCAGAATTATGAGAACAAAGCGGTTTTCTTTTCATAGTTCATGTTTTATTATAAAAGTGTTTCAGTTTATTTTTATCTTTGAGCAATTTGGCAGGATGAGATAATCGAATTTCGAAAAGGGGTATTTTCAGCCCTTGGCAGTCTTCGTTGATTTCGTTGTAGCTTGAAGTCCCTACCGCATCTTTAAGTGCTTTTGAGAGAGCTTTTATTCCATTTTCTTCTTACCTGTTTCTTTCGTTTGTCACTAACTTCGAATTTCATTTCGACATTGTTGGTTTTCCGATTGACCCGCTTGGCTAATTGAATTCTTCCCTCGCCTTTTCTGCTTTTTACTTTTCTCTAAAAGCGCAAATTATTTCTGCAATATCAGTTGAAATGTCTTACTTGTGTTATCATCTTCTCAACTGGGTTCACTTGATAAGAGTAGTTGGTCTCTTTCACGATCTTGATCTCTTTCTGAGAATCTCGGTTTTCTAAAATATTATTTTATAATCAAGTTATCAAATTATCGAAACGGTTTGTCAAGTTGCTCTGTTGGTTCATTGTTTCAATCTTCTTTTACTCTTGAAATTCAGCATGAAAACCTTTCATTCTTTTATCCTCGGAATGAAATTATCTTCCAACTCTCCCTGATACTTTTATATGAATAAAATACGCTTGAGCGCCTAGAGATTAAATCAAATGACGTTTACAGACTGTGCGATCTCTGTTCCCAGAAGTCTGAGGGCCAGACTTCAAAACAGATCCTCCCAACTCTTTACCTTTCTTCTCCATCGTCCTTCGTCTATAAATTTCGCTCTCTTTTTCTGTAACTGATGCTAAGAACTTTTCGATTTCAATTTTCAACCGCCGCTTATATTTCGCCACTATCAGAGTTGCTAATCCTTTCTTAGGCGTTCCCACTTTTGACTCTTCCGCCGATGTCTTCAATAAATTTAGTCGGTTCCCACATTATTTTTTGCTCACAAAAGCACTTTGCAAGACGAGAGATCAGCAAAGAAGGGTTAGAATTCCAAGCCGTTGGGAATCCCAACTTGGGATGAATAAAGACATGTTGAACGAATAGTCCGCTGACTCATGACTCATGAAGAAAGCTTGCCGAAGTGGCTCCTGAGTGGTCAATAGGGATTACGTAGAGGAACGTCAAAAATCTTGCTTGAAGAATTTTTGAAGTCGTATTTTTCAAACGGGAGAACGATGACAAAGCCGAGAAAGTTCATTCATCTCCACTCGGGAGAAGTTACTGATGCTGGTTTATATGGTTTGTGCGACTCATGCAAACGGTAAAAGTTTCTGATCTCTCAAAAATCAATCTTCTCCTAGCTTTCCTCCTTCGACTGCCCGAATCAATGACATTCGTGTTTGCGAAGAGTGCAAGGCTGAAAAATTTCCTCAAGTAACAGAAGTAGAATTCATCGACTCGGATGCTGATTTCCAGTGTCCAGCGTATTCTTGCGGCTATAAGTACAACTCTTTTCGAGAGCAAATCATCGGCTACTGCTGTAAAGAAGCTTCGAAGAAGATTTTTATTGAAGGTATTTCTTCCTATTTGAGCACTGAAGCTAGAAAATAAAAGATCCCTTCGCGCGGCTCAACACAGTGACAAGAATTCTCGAGGAAGCAAGACAAGAAGAGCATTCAGCAAAAAAAGAATTCGAGTGTAAAAGACTCTTTCGCAAAGAAGTCCAAAAACGACTTTCTCTCGTGGCGAAACTAGCAGTCAAGGAGGACAACAGTGATTTAGGTAAACTTTCTTCAGAGAATAATTGAAAAGATTTTCAGATTCTTCGTCAGATGACGGGTCCGAGAGTGAGACTGATGCTGAACCTCCAGCAAAGAAGAAGAAAGAGGAAGAGAATGAGATGCATCAATGCGGAATCTGCTTCGCACTCTACGACGAGGATCACCCGGAAGGAGTCATCATCACCTGCAAGCACAAGTTCTGCTTCGACTGTATCACCAAGCTCCCAAAGAAAGAGTGTCCAAAATGCAACAAACGGTTCACTGATGACGATGTTATTAAACTCTTCTGAACTACATGCAGAAACTGCCAGCTCAAAATAGAAATTTCAAATACTGCACAAATTGCTCCGATCCTCTATCGTCGAGCTCACAAATAAAATGATAAAAATGAAAACTTCTTCAGCCAAATCGTCGCAAATGAGCATTATTTTAAAAGCAGGTTGAAAAATCCTGGCTAGGTTTTCTTCCCATGTCGTCATATGAATTAGTGAGTCAGAGCGCTCGGCCAATGAGAATCTCGTAGTTTTTCTCTCCTCGCTTCGGAAGAAAGAGAATTTCGTTTTTACTATCATGAAAAGTTATTGAGAAAAAAAGCATCGTGGAAAAATGGTAGAATTGGTTTCGCGATTGGCGTATGAGAAGATTTTACTGAGAGATTTGAATACTGTAATTGCTTGTGGACTTTGCGAGGGATATCTGGTCGAGCCGAATGTTATTCCAGAGTGTTCACATACTTTTTGCAGAACGGTAAGAGGATTTCCTAGGAAAATTGATGATTCGTGAATTTTAGTGCATTTTGCGTCATTTTCAAGACGAGCTGGATTGTCCAGAATGTGGTGTAGAAACGCACCCGACTGAGCCTGAGAAATGCCTCGTCTACGACGAAGTTTTGGACCAAATTCTTTGCGAACTGATCCCTAATTTAGCGAGAAGGGTTCAAGAAGAAAAAGACAGCTTCATGGAAGTCGAGAAGATTCCCAAATTCTTAATCAGGTAATACCAACACTTCTTTCGTCCCGAATTCATGACAAACTTTTAGATTCAAACCTTCCGATAGAAAGTCTCATTCCCTCCCCCGCCCGTATGTTTTGATCAATGGCGATACTCCGCTAAATGTAGTGAAGTTACTAGCCGGCGATCCGCGATATCTCGAATTCGACAATTTCAAGATCAAAAAGCTCGAAAGAACAGTTGTTTCCTGGCTCAAAGAGGATCATTCCGACCAGTTCAAGTCAAAAATTGGTAAGAAAGAAGCAGCCCTATCCTTTTTTCAACCTTTTTTTTTAGATACTTTTGGATCTTCGAGCGAAGCAATCAAGCTGACGATCCGCTTTTCCACCTGACCCTCGTCATTATTCCATCTTTCTATTTCTGTACTTCGAAAGATCCTCTTTCTTATCCCTTATTTCAAAACCTTTCCTTGTTATTCCTCTTCGTTCAAGAAAAAAATAACCTTCCTGACTTCTGATTTCGCGGGAAAGAGGTTTTTCAGTACTCTTTTCTAGAACATCGGACGGTCGAAAATGTCGAATCTCGGAGAGATCCAACGCTCTGCCGATTTTAGCCTCCAGCCGAGCGAGGAGAAGGTCAAGCAGAACTCGGACAACTGGCCGCTTCTTTTGAAGGGCTGGGACAAGCTCAACGTCAGGACCAATCACTTCACGCCTTACCCACAGGGTTGCAGTCCTCTCAAGGTAAAGATCTCCACTTGAAGCTCTTTTTGACCCCTTTTTTGTAGCGAGAAATCAAGGACTACATCGAAACCGGTGTGCTCAACGTCGATAAGCCGTCGAATCCCTCCTCCCACGAAGTCGTCGCTTGGATCAAGCGAATTCTCAAGGTCGAGAAGACTGGCCACTCAGGCACCCTCGATCCCAAGGTCACTGGTTGCCTCATTGTCTGCGTCGGCAGAGCCACCAGATTGGTCAAGTCGCAGCAGAGCGCTGGTAAAGAGTACGTCTGCATCTTCAAGCTCCACGAGGATATCCAGGTAAAGACTTCCAATGAACAACTCGTCTAATCTTCTGAAAAAGGATGAGCAGAAGATCTACAAAGCGATCGAAACCCTGACTGGAGCCATGTTCCAGCGACCACCACTCATCTCTGCCGTCAAGCGTCAGTTGCGTATCCGAACCATTTACGAATCCAAGCTCATCGAATACGACAACGAAAAACGCCTCGGTGTCTTTTGGGTTTCCTGCGAAGCTGGAACTTACATCCGAACCATGTGTGTCCATCTCGGTAGGAAACTTGATTCTCTTCCTGTTTTCATTCCGTTCAGGTCTTCTCCTCGGCTGTGGAGGACAAATGCAAGAGCTCCGACGAGTTCGTTCTGGAATCATGAACGAAAACGAATTGAGCTGCACGATGCACGACATTCTCGACGCTCAGCATGTGTACGAAACGACGCGGGATGAGACTTACCTTAGGAAAATTGTGATGCCACTTGAAGTCATCCTCGTCAAGCACAAAAGAATCATTCTCAAGGTAACGTTAGGGGTTTTTCCTTTTATCATCTGATAACTCCTCGTCTAGGATTCGTCCGTGAACGCAGTCTGCTATGGCGCGAAGATCATGCTTCCCGGTGTGCTCAGATACGAAGACGGAATTGAAATCGACCAGGAAATCGTCTGCGTCACCACGAAGGGTGAGGCCATCTGCATCGCCATTGCCCAGATGACCACTGCTGTCATCGCCACTTGTGATCATGGGTAAGTTCTATTCTTTCGGCCCATTGTAAGCCACTTTCTAGCGTCGTTGCCAAGATCAAACGAGTTATCATGGAGCGCGACGTCTACCCTAAGAAGTGGGGTCTCGGACCAAGAGCTTCGCTCAAGAAAGCCATGATCAAGTCTGGCATGCTCGACGAGTACGGCAAGCCTAACGAGAAGACCCCAGACTCCTACGTCGATGTAAGGACTTGCAAATTTGACCATGAATTAACAGATTATTTAAGGGTGTTACAAGCAAACTCGGCAAGGCTGTAGGAGCTTCTGGCAACATTGACGCCATGGCCGCCGCTTTGGCCAAGTACAAGGAGATTGTTGGCGATCTTGAGCCCCCAGCAGCTAAGGTAAGGAAGCTGTTGACGTCGCAGAGGGTAAAAATGAGTTGTAGAAAGTGAAGTCAGAGGTGGATAGCATCGGGGAGGCTGTTGAGTCAATGGATGTTGATGACGGCGAAAAGAAGAAAAAGAAGAAGAAGAAGAAAACGGTAAGAAAAGACGAAAAAAGGTCTAATTAGAAATTAGTTCATTTATGAGAGATTTTTGACGTCATTTTTTTGTAGAAATCCGAGTCTGAAGATGTAAAGACGGAGCCCGCCGAGGAAGAGTCGATGGAAGCGGAATCTGGCGAAAAGAAGAAGAAGAAGAAGAAAAAGAAGAAGGTTGAAGCCTCCGACGAGGAATGAGCGCCTATCCTGGGTCCATACTAGTTCCTTTTTCCGAAATCAGACAACCCGTCAGACCGTTAATTTTTCCCCGGCTTTGATTTTTGTGATGAGAGTTGACAAACTTGACTCTTGACTGCCATAATTTTTGTTTGTTCTTTCAACCCTCCGTGCCTTTTTTGCTAGTATCAATTGCTCTATCTTTTTTCCCTGAGTAGCTAAAATACCGTGATTGTTTAGCCACACTCTCTTCCTCTTTTCCTGACTGTATTTCTTCTAACTGTAAACCACGAGAGTAGAATCGAATGAATTTGGAATAAATCAAGCCGCGAGTGAAATTTTTATTCAGAAAATTCCTTGAAAATGGGGTTTTTCTGCTTGTTGTTTTTGTCTTATTGCAGGAGAGTTGTTTAGCTGAAAAGCGTGCTGAAAAAGTCCTCCAGTTGACGAATAGAAGAGCTAAATTTTTAACTCAGTAACGAATTTTGTTCTATTTTTATTCATAAAACTAAGGTTTTTGGGCCTTGATTGTCGATTTTGCGGCTAAGAAAAGCGGTCAAAATAGACTATCTCGGGTAAAAGCTCCGAATTTCCTTCATAAGTCTTACTGGTGATTATGACTGGTCTCAAGAAGATGCTCTTCCATCCACGGATTCATGATCAGATCTGTCAGTGCTCTTCGTTTCTGATGCGCCGGTTCGAAATGACCACTCTACGTAATCATGATCTTTTGGGATCCTTTTGGTTACAAGTTAATTACCGTAGCTCTGTCGAAAATTGCCGAACAGTTGCCAAGATAAATCAAATTAAAAAGCACAAAAAAGCCTCGCATTTCTGTAGGATTTCTCGATCTGAAAAGTTGTCTTATTTAAATGCAGTGGTGGGGATGCAGAGCGCCTGGGAAAATTAACCGTCTCGCTTCGAATCGAAGATGTGGTTCATGTGATCAATTCCACACAGTTTGCAGAAAGAGATCATTATTGACTACAAACCAAGATACAAAAAACCTTCAGGTTAAGCCAGGAGAGCGGCAAATTTCTCTAGGGAAAGCAAAAAAGGAAGATAATTAGTTCTTTTCCGCGTCATTTCATTCATTTTATCCAACCGCTTTCTCAAAAATTCAACAAGTAGATACAAGAAGTTAATCTTTCAAACAACTATTCAAACCAGATCCTTAGTATTTTCAATCGTTTGAATTAAATATTTTCTCTTCAAATGAAAACGTGGTTTGGTGCGTGTGTGAAATTATACCTCGCAACAAATTTGATCAAAAACAGCTACATAAATGGAATTTTCCAAACACGACGTGAAAATTGCCGTGCGGGAGCTAGAACTCTCGCTTTGGTCTGGCAGCGCTAATGATCTTAAAATGACTGAAACTCGAGTCAAACATCCGCCGTTATGGTAAAATGAGAAATGGTTTCTAAAAGTGTCTGCGAAAGCAACAAAATCCATACTTTTTTTATTAAATGGTAATAGAATACAATTTTAATATATTTAATATCTTTTTACAAACAGTGACAATAAATTCTCGTCGTTGAATTATCACTCCGCGCAATCGAGTGAAAAATGATATTTATCCCTTTTTTACGACTCAAAATGATGCATAGTAAGCAGAAATAACATCATAAATGAAGGGTCACAATTCAAAATGGCAGCGTTTTATGGAGTAGCAAAGGGGCCCCTATTAAGTTCATAGCAGTCGTCGAGGTTTCGCCGCTTGGCAGAGAGAGATTTTTATAAAATCAGATATTTCACCAGAATAATGCCAGGAAGTTCAAATGAAAGCTACGTTTTTTACACGCCGCGTGAGTCTGTTGACAATTCGGCAGACAATTCCTCGAACGATTGCCGACTGAGAAATGTTAACTCAATTATGGCGGAAAAAGACGCAGAGAATAAAGAATTGAAAGAGCAGGTGGAAAAGTACAAACAAGAACTACAAATGTATAAAAAGAATCAAGTTGTGAAAGAAAGGCCTTCAAAAGTGGAAGGAGCCCTTAATGCTGTCTTCGATGCAGTGAAAGAATTGGTTCTCGCAACACTCCACTTGTATTGTAATCACGCATAAATAACAATGGTAATGGGAATATTCCCGAGCACGCGCAATTACAATACTGTGGTAGAGAAATGTCTTTCTAAGGATAAGGACTGGGCAGTATGTAGGGCGTGTGCTCGTTTACCCTACTTTTACTGCTTATTTCAGGGATGGTGGGCGGGTGAGTCTTTTGATTCAGCTAGGAGTCTTATTGGTAATGCTTCTGCTGAGAAAAAGCCTCTATTTTAAATTTCTCGATTTAGGTTTTAGCTGCAGGCTAAGAACCTTTAGAGTGAACCTGCGTGATTCCGGTGCACCCGCTCGAAACCAGGTGCTCTCGGGCGCCTTTGTCACCTTTTGCTGCGTCCTGGGAGTCCCTGCCATTGGTTACTAGGCTCTCCTGCCGCGTTCTATTTCTAGCGGGCTGCTAATCCCTTTGTCCTAGATTCGTATTGTAATCACGCATAAATAACAATGGTAATGGGAATATTCCCTCCCTACCATTCTCGTTATTCTCATCAATCGATTGCTAAGGGATTCTTATTTTTTTGGCAGGAAAAAGGGAGAATCTTTTCTTTGTGATGCAGGAATCTTTTATGCTCTTTCAGGACTCAGTTGTTTTCGGCTTCTTTTGCTCTTGCTTGGCTTCTTGTGGTTCTTGTGGTGTCTGAAACCTTTATGATTGAACCCTAATTGTTTTGCCACTCTTACCTGAAGATGGTTATCCTCGTTGTCGCTTCCGTTTCGCTTTCTGGCTCTTGATTTCGCGACGCTGACGGGCGCTCCCAAGTTACTGCATTCGAGCCAGCATCTTTCGTAGTAATCTGGCATTGAGCTTCCTGGAGCCCATCGGAGCGTGTGCGCGAGGGTTTGCTGAGAAAGGCCTGAGCGGCGTCCCTCGATGTAGAAGCTGACTCTGCCCGAATGCGCGGAGACCTGAACAGGAGTCTTTTAAGTGTGTGGATTCTAAAGTCTTTGTACTTTTTTCGGGAGTTCCGCTTTTGCTCCGTAGCGGGCCAGGTAGTCCGAGGCGATTCTGGTGTGACCTTCTAGATTCTTGAAGACGAGTCCTTAAGGAGATGGTCAGATAATTTCTTAGAAGCTTCGCTAGCATTTTTACCTGAATCTCGGTCTCTTAACTGCGCTCTGAGTTCCAGCGCCAGCGGGACGCCGTGTTTCATCTCCATGGGGATGGTTAGAGTCTCCATGCGCTT
Source organism: Oikopleura dioica (assembly GCF_907165135.1). Taxonomy (NCBI): domain Eukaryota; kingdom Metazoa; phylum Chordata; class Appendicularia; order Copelata; family Oikopleuridae; genus Oikopleura; species Oikopleura dioica. Next base: position 14,191,809 of record NC_137291.1, read on the forward strand.
GCAAAATGGGTCCGTCTTGCTGCTTCGAATGTGGAATCGCCAGAACTCTTTCCCCTCTTCCTTGACGATCTCGCGGTCTTCGATTCTGAGGTTGAGTGCCTCCTTCATTCTAGCGCCCGTGGTGAAGCAGATGAAAAAGGCGATGGCTGCTTCTCTTGGCTTTGGCTTGTTTGTCCTCATGAGCTCCTCCCACAGCCGGATTGCTTCTGGTTCGTCCACAACTTCCGCTTGCTAGAAGGTTTGAAACTACGATGCGAAAGGCGAGTTTACCTTGGGGTATTGGAGGGTTTCTGCTGCTGATTCACGGGCTCTGTGTTCGCACCAGGTCTTGATCTTCCTTTTTTGTTTTGCTGTGAGAGTCTTCTTCATCTGGGATGCGACTACATCTTGAATCGTTGTGATTCCTTTTTCGTACGCATAAGCCTTGAGCGTTGGTCTTGTGAGGAGTCTGTCGAGGAAGTGTTGGATCACGTCGTCGATTTCCGCCTCATTGTAGTTGAAAGTGGCCATTGCTTCTGCCACCTCCCAGTGCTCTAGAAGATTCTTAAAGTCGAGCCAGGTCATGAGTCTAAACGGTGATTTTTTAGGGTTTGGATTCGGAAAACCTAGTTTTTTTTTTTTTATTAAAAAAGGGGCTCTTGGCCGGATTGCGGCTGGGGTTTTTTTTTTTTAGTATTTTGAGACAGAATCTAAATGAAGAAACGCGCACTATAAGGGGCTAATCCCCGTCGTGGAGTGAAGTATTTTCGAAGATGGTTCTAGATTATTTTTTTTTTTGATTCTTATTCGACTCCGCCTTGGTCTTGGAATTTTTTGGCGTCTCCTCCTTGATTGTTTCCTCCGCCACGGCCTCGCCCGCGGCCTCGGCCTCGGCCTCGCCCGCGGCCTCGGCCACGACCTCCGGAGCTTCCGCTGCCTTCCGGGGTGGGATTCGCGTTTTCGCTCTGGTGGTCCGTCTTTTGCTTCTTGCTTTGGCTTCCGCTTCCGTGTCCTCCTCGACGTCCTCGGCCCGGTTTAGAGTCTCGCTCAGATCGCCAGTCCTCTGAACCGTCGCAGGGGTTGATGATCATTTTCTTGAAGGTTGGGTGAGTCGTGTTCATCGTCATGGCTCTGTCGAATTGGTGGCGCACATTCGGGCGCATAAGAGGCTTAATTGGTGCGTGAGTTTTCCTTTTTAGAGTCAAACGCGTACCGTAAGAGAGAGCAGTGCATCTTTCCGAGTCATATCCGGCATCCGGATCAGTTCGTCGACGACGCTTTCGATGATGGCTCGTTCGGTGTACTCGGGAGTCATGGCTCTTTTGTAGTTACCGAGCAACTTCAGGAGTTTTTCCCGTCTAAAGGTCCGTTGAGTCTTGGCGTCTGTGACGAAAGCCCGAAATTCCTTGCCCATGTCGCGGAGAGAGTCTCCTTCGTCTTGTGGCAAGTTTGTGGAGCCGACTTGAGTCTAAGAAAGGTTGGAGGGCCAGGATGATTCCTTGGTGTTTTTAACTTACCATGTAGTAGGATTCGACGCCTGTAAGAGGGTCTTTTTCCTTGAATACAGCTGCGGATTCGGCCGTATTTTGAGAGAGTTCAGTGATTTTTGTCTCTCTCGTCTTAATTTGAGCGAACATGGCTCCTTTGAGGCTGTAGCGCTCCATTTTGTCCGCGATCAGGCGGCGGAGTTTTGATTCTATTTCCGACGGATTCCAACGGTCGTAGAATTTATTCTCCTCCTCCGAGCGTTTTTTGGCGTTGGGTTCGCGCATTTTGATCTCGAGACTCTTGTCGCGGTTGGCTTCGAGTTCCGCGATTTCCTTCTATGATAGGAAATAGTTTTTTTTTTTTCTTTTGGGTTTTACTTACGATAAGGCTATCGGTGAGTTTGTCGTGAGTCGCCATATCTTTCCTGATATCTTCGATTTCGACGACCAGTCGATCGGCTTCTTCCGTCTGGGCTTGAGTCTTTGTGTGCTCGTAGAATGCTGCCTTGGTGATCTGGACTCTGACCGCCCGCGTCTTCGCTTCTTGTTCCGTGAGCTTCGTGTGATCCGAGAGAAGCTTGGAGAGGGCTTTGGACTGCTCCGTCATTTTTTCAGTGATTCCGAGTCTAAAATGGAATTTGAGAGTCAAAATTTCTGTTTCTTTGTGTGATTTGGCCGAATGGGGAATCTGAGAGAGAGAGGAGAAAAACAGTATAAAGAGTCTTGATTAGAGTCTATTTGCGATAATTTTGATTGTTGAGACGTTGGTCGCCACTTTCCAGTAGCCTTCGATGGTTTTCACCTTCGCTGGTGTTAAAATGGAATCCGCTGGGATGTCAAAGACTCTGTAGCCTTTGAGTTTAGCTTGAGTCACGACTAAAGGCTCGGCTTCGAAACACGGCACCACTAAAGCCCATGGCGTCGCTATTTCGGTGAGTCTATTGTAGTATTTGTGGGCGATTTTCGGAGGTGGGAACGCGTACAGCTTTCTTCCGATTAGTTCATGGATTGGGAAGCTTAGGAAGTCTCTTCCAAAGGCTCCTTTTGTCTCTCGGCGCGCGATGAAGTCTCTGCATTTATTGTTGAGTGGCTAAAAAAGGAATTTTGGATTTGGAAGGCGACTCTCTTCGAATCTTACCGTTGCTGCCACGTCAATGTCGAGCGGGTCCGAAAGGTGAGATTGCAGATAAGCGAATCCATTTGCCGTTAGTTTTTGTTCTCTGGAGTCCAAATCCCTGGAGGGAGCGTCAGCCAGTTGCTTTTTTGTGCTGACCCAGTCGACTTTCATATCTATGTTGAATCTCTGAGCGAGAGTCCAGATTCTGACTAGAATCGTGTTCATTTCGGGATCTTTGCTCCCCGCTATGGCTCCTTGGACTACACTGTCGTTGTCGCAGAGGAACAGCGCCCTTTGGTTCTTTAGTTTTTGGCCGTACCACTCGAGGGTGAATTGAATCGCAAGGGCTTCTTTGATTCCTATGTGTTTATCAGCCATTTCTGCTTCCCAAGCAAATCTCTCCTCCAGCTTCCATTGCTCGATGACGATGGCTCCTGCGTGTGAAGAAGCATCCGTGAAGATTATGAGTCCTGTTTCTTGGCGGTTCAGCTTTGTCCAATGTCTTTTGAGTCCTTTTTCTTCCAGAAGAGTCCAGAGTCTCCATTCCTCGCGGACTTCCTTTGTCAGCAAGCAGGATTCTTTTTCTTCTCTGAGCGCTTGGCTGATGAGGATTGTCGTTTGGCGGATGAGCATTCTCATGTTCGGAAGGACTTCGGCCATACTTGCCATTGTGCCTCTGATTCTTTCGAGCATCTGGGACGGAACTTCAGTTTTCGCTTCGGCTTCTTTCATAAGGTTTTTGAGGGCTGCCCATCTTTGCATCGGAATCTCCACTGTTTCGCTTTCCGTGTCCAAAATGAATCCAAGGAATTCGATTCTTTGGGTGGGTTTGAAGGTGCTTTTGGTGATGTTCACATAGCCGCCGAGTGCCACCAGCGTCGCTACTGTTGCCCAGACTTCTTTGCCGACTTTCTCTCCCGCTAGAAGCTGGCGTCGATCTTCTTCAGATTCTGGAGTGACGGCTAGGAGTCTATCATCGAGGTAGAGTGTTATTTTGATTCCGTTTTTCCTCAGAAAATTGACTCCACATAGATTCATCAGCTGGTAGATTCCAGGCGCGGCTGGGATTCCGAATGCGAGTATATTGTTTCTGAAGTACTGGCCGCCCCAATCGAAGCAAGCGAGTTTCTTGCTCTCTTCGCTGAGAGGCAGCTGGTGGAATCCTAGATTTTAAGTTAGGTTTCTTTTTTTTTTGCTGTTAAGTTAGATACCCTTTTTATCGTCGAATTTGTACAGCAGGTCTCCCTTTTTGAGCATTTGGATTGCAGCACCGACGCTTTCTAATTTGCATGGAAATGTGTACAGCTGCAGAGGCTTGAGGACTCCACCGTTCCAACAGACTCTGGTTTCTCTTCCTGGTTTGTCGACGAGAACGAATCCCGCTCGGATCCAGCATCCTTTTGAATCTGTGACTCTTGTTACCGAGCCCATTTCGCACCAGTCGGTGATTTGTTGGACAATTTCGTCGCTTCTTTCTCTTACAGCTTCTTGGCTCGGAATCGTGAGGGATTTGTAGCGTTTGCCGATCTTCTCATATGGCCGGGGGACGAATTTTGAGAGTCTGAGTCTGTGGTTGTACCAGGTTTTGAAATTTCCGCCTAGTTTTCTCAAAGTGTCTGAGTTGGCCGAATTTCGCTTCCATATTGTCACTAACTCCTTCCGCTTGAATTCGGCAGGTTTCTTGGGGGGGTATTCTTTTGAGATTCAAGAACAGGTCTGCTCCTCCATGGACGAAATGGTAGATCAGCGGCTTCACTTTTTCAGGCATCTGATGGATGAGGACTCTCCAGTTATCTTTGTTATGAGTCCATTGGCCCGCGATGAAGTCAGATTCTTTTCTCAGCGCAAGGGTTTCCCAGTCGGGTTTGGCCTCGTTGTTTAGAACTCTTATGACTCTGTGAAGAAGGTCTGTCTCATAGATTTTCCATTCGGGTAGTGATTTTGGGCCTGTGATGGGTTCGTTATAAATGTTGACAGGGTTTATGATTGGGAATTTTGGTCTATTGAAGACTCCCTTGTCCGCTAGTGCTCGCATTTCCACCTCGATGGACTTCCAGCTCTTCGGCTTCTTGGCTTGTTCTCTTTCTTTTGAATCCTGCGGCTGCGCGGGCGGATTCATAGCTTCTTGGGATCGGAATCTTCCAGAAGAGTTTCTCGTATGTGGTGCCGAGAAGCGAGGATGGGTCTTCGAGTCCTCTTTCAAGTCGGTTGTCGATGTCGTTGAGATTAAGGACTCTGTATTCTGCGGCTGCGATGCGATCTCTTGGTGGCCAGATTGCCCGAAGCGTCCTGATAGCATCCCAGGCGGTGAAATCTTGATTTGCGTCGATGTTTGTTAAAAACTCTCTGAGCGTCATGCTAATTGGATTTGAGACTCCGAAGATTGTGTTTAGGTGAGTCCAGGCTGATCTTGCTGCACTTGATAAGAGTCTCGGAAAGATGCATCTGGTGTTAGTAAGTTGAAAAAGAATCTCCCCGAATATCGCGTTGGTGATGGAGGAGCAGAGTTGCCTCTCGTTCGCGAAGGATGCCCGACGCTTTTCCGGGCTCAGGATTAGTATATTTTTGAACCTAATGTTCCAAATGTGGGCGATGAGCGTCATTCGCGGAGAGGCACGTGAATTGAGGTTTTCTGGAGGTTTGCAGCGCGCCAGAATCATTCTGAAGATGGCTTCTGCTGAGTCATTCCAGAGTCTGCCCAATATCCAGGAAACTGCTTCTTCCAGCTTCAGAAGGTCAGCTTTTGAGACAGAGTCTCTTTCCAATGGTTCCATCATTTTTGCCCAAAAAACTATTTCCGCTGAGTTATAGACGTTTGATTCGTGCACCTGTTTCATGAGTCTCTCGACTACTGGTCTAACCGAGTGTTCTAGTTTGCCTTGAATCATTTCGAGCTCCACCTTATTTGTGGATGCGAGTCTACGGTTGATTCCGATGGATGGGCTATGTGCGATTGTGGCGATTGTTTGGAAGGCATCTATTAGTTGGATTCCCTGGAGGCCTTCATGCTCAGCCTCTTGAAGGATCGCTTTCATGATTTTCGAGGATTCTTGAGATTCGGAGATGATTCTCGCGGCTTCCGCTGCTAGGTTTTTAATTCGATCTTCTAGCGTTTCTCCATAGCATAAGATTCTTTTTGGCGGGATTGACGCATTCGTATTAAGGCTATTTTGGATGTCCCAAACAAGGCCTTTGAGCCTCTCCAGATTCACGCTAGAGTTTCGCGTTTGAGGGGGAGTTTCCGGCGTGGCTTGTTTAGCCGCTATTGGGCTTTTTGGGTGATCTGTTGTGGGGGCTTCTGCATCGGAATCCTCTGTTTTTTGGGGCTTCTATTTAGAGTCTTTTTTTTTTATGTTTTGAGAAGTTTATTTATTTTGAGTGACTCTTTTATTTTCTTACGGGCCCGAGCCTGATTCTGACGGGAGTTTAAAGCCTTCCAAATCCGAATCTGAACTTTGACTCTCCATTCTGAACTTTGATTCTATTTTTGGTGTTTCTTGGTTTTTGATTTTCTTTTCCAGCTTTGGTTTTTAAGAGTTTCTTATTCTTTTTTTTAATGCTTTCTAAAGGAAGAGGCGAGGATCTTCTGATGAGATCGAAATTATTTATTATGAACAGCTTTTCTGTAAATTTGGAAAAATGAAGAAAGGGTAAGATTCTGTTTCAGTGATTTGAGGCATAAAAAGGCAGTTTGAGTCTAAGAGTCTGGATTTGGCTTCTTCTAGTGGAAGCGTCGTGGCTTTGGTGTGGCGTCTAGGTGGACTGGAGGGATGGGGATGTCGTTGAGTCTGTAGAGGCGGACGAAGACGAAACGGATGTAGTGGACCAGGTTACCACCGCAGACTTTGTAGGCGAAGACGAGGATCGCGTCCATCTTGGCGGGGTCGAGGAGTCCGTGGTCTAAATCATAAGTTAGATTCTCTTTTTTTTTTAACGGGAGTTGACTTACCCAGTGCTTCCTTGAATCTTCGCTTGATTCCCTGGTAGTTGAGGAACTCCACCAGGTAATGGACGATTCGTCGTTCCTCGGCGGTGAGTGCAGCAACTGGGTCCAATCTCCAGTTTTCGGTTCCTTCTTTGATGGTCCAGCCGGCTCTGGTGTTGTACTTGAACTGGCGATGGCCGGGGCTCTGGGAGTCTTTGTATTTGAGGAGTCCCTCGCTGCTGAACCAGGCTTGTCTGATTTCTTCGAAGTTTTCGATTCGGCGGTTGTCAAGCATCGCTCGGACTCGTTTTTGGTTACACAGTGATTTCTTTTTTTACTTATGTTTGTGATTTTAATTAGTTAGATTTCTGTGTAACCATTCCTGAGATTCTGCTCATCAGCTTTGATTCTTTCTTCGACAGGTAGTAATGGTTTCCTCTTCTGCCGGTTTCCGCGACGAGCAAGATTCCCACCTGTGGCTTCGTGAGCACCTTATCTTCTTCCGCTTTGATGGCTGCTTGGCGCTTTTCTTCCGCTTCTCTGTCTCGAGCCAGGCGTCTTTCTTGAGCTTCTTGTTCTTCCTTTTTCCGCTGGATTTCCTCGAAGTATTCACGGCGGATTCTCGTGTTCTCCTCCACTTGGCGTCTCATGCGGGCTCTGATGGCTTCTTTGACTCTTTCTCTGTCTTCCTGATCTTCCTTGAGCTTCTTGAGCCTGTCGACTTCTTCTTTTTGGAGTCGCCTTTGTTCTTCCGCCTCTTCTTTTTGGTGCATTCTGGCCGACGCGTTTGATTCGGATTCTTCTTCTATGTTTTCCAGCGGCTCTTTCCATCGTGCGGCGATTCTGAGTCGTCTTTCTTCCGCTGCTTTTTCTTCCTCCGCTGACTCGAAGAGTGTATCCGTTCTTCGGCTCCAGTCTTGCTGGTTGTCCTGGCTTTGTGGCTCTGGGAATCCCGCGGTGGCTTCGGCTCCTTCGTCTTCTGAGTCTTCCAGGACTTCTTCGTCTGAGGAAAAGCCGTCTTCAGGGGAGTCCGCTGGATGGCCGTGGCTCGCCGAAGGCATCAGCTGGGATGGGTCTTTTAGTGGAGTCTCGATTTGTCCCGTTACTAATTAGATTCCTTTTTTTTTTAGATTTCTCTAAGACTCTTTCCTGAGCGTGCGTTGTATGAGTCTTCAAAGAAGTCTGGGCCGGAGTCAATGCTTGCTCGCTCGTTGTTGTTCGAGTCGTCTGATGGCAGTGGCAGTTGAGTTTGAGTCGAGTTGGTTGAGGTTTGAGTCTCTGTCTGCATCGAGGAATCTGTTGATTCTGAATTGAGACTGAAAAGGTGTCTAAAATTAAGGTTTTCTTTTAGCCCTTATTTATCCTGGATTTTTGAGATCAGGACTGATTCTATCTTTTGAATTAGTTAGTGTGAGTCAGTTTTCTTGGCTCAGAGATTTTCCCACGCTAGCTTGCGTGGTTTAGTTTTATGGCGTTCTTTTTTTTTGAGAGTTTTTAGTTTTGAATATCTAAAATTACTAAGGACTCAATTCGAGATTCTTTTCAGCCCGTTCCTTGATAGGTTTGAGTTTCCTGGCATTTGGCTCGTTGAGCTTCGACCGGGTGAGTCTGTGTTGTTCCGTCTCGACGAGAAGTCCAGCCGATGGTTCTTGAGTCGCGTCTTGCCAGCGTGGCTGCGATGTCTTTGGGGACTCCATCTTTGACGTATTCGCTTCGTCGAGTCCTCTTCCAATCGCGAAGTTCCTCCTTGGGGAGTCGATCTTCTCGGAACAGAAAGTCCGCTCTTGACTTTTGGAAGGGTTTTTTCTACTCATTTTTTTTTGAATGTAAGATTCTCGATTTTGACCCTTTTCCTTGAGAGCTGAGACTCGTTCTTGATATGCTGGGAGTCTTGCTTCTGGAATCTCGAGAGACTCATCGATGTAGACGATGTTGAGGAGCGGATGGACATCGATGGCAGCTTTCGCTGCGTTGAGGCATCCATAGAACAGGCTCTGGTTCGACTGGGCTCGGTCGTCTTCGGCGATTTTCGCATTTTCTTCGCGCACAAGCTCGGAGAGGACTCGGGAGACCGTGTTGATTGAGCCTTGCCAGCTGTCGAGCGACATTTGGACGTTGGGATTCGTGAAATCTTATGTGTGGGTCGTTATGGCTAGGTTTTTCTATTTGATTCTTTTTGTTTTGAAGAGTTTTTACTTTTTATATTAAATAAGACCCATTCCTTGGACCATCTGCTCAAGCAGGTCTTTGAATCTGTCGCCAATCCTGAGACGGAGTCGGATGAGCATTCGTCCTTTTGATTCCTGAGGGTATTGAGTCACTGGGTCTTTCTTGATCGCCGATTTCCTCTCTCTCCAGAAGTCTGGCTGGTCGATCGGGTCTCTGATGATTCCAGCTTCTTCTCTGAGTCTTTCGAGCTCTTTGGCATCGGGATTCTGGGCGTTTATTGCGTCTTTAGTCATTTTGAGTCTGAATTTTGATTCTTGTTAGCCACGAATATTTTAATTTTAAGATTTGGCTGGGTTTTTGAGAGAGCGCAAAGGAAAAATTCTTTTTTTTTGAAAGGAAAAGATTTTCCCTTATTTGAGAGAAAGAATAAAATTAAAAAAGGAATCTGTTTTTCAGAATCGGAAAAAACACAGATTGACTCTAGAATTTTGTGCGTCCTGGGCGTTTGAAGCTTCTGTGTCGAAGATGTTTCTCTTTAGAAGGATTCCAGGGTGATTCTCTCTTTTTTTAGAAAAATTTGATTCAATTTGGCCGTCTCTGTTATGAGTGCTGGATTATCCTTGGCTTTCCAGGTTCTCCGCCAATCAGCGCGCTGCGTCTCGTGAGTCAATTTTCACTTTCCCACGGTCTCAAAATTGGATTCTTTTGGTTTTTGGCTTGGATTTCTTTAACATTTTGAGTCCGTTTCCTGATTCTGAAGCTTTCTGATTCTCTTTTGATGGGTATCGCTGTGAAGTTTTGCGCGTTTTGGGAAGAAGTGGATTTCTTTTACAAGACTCTCTTTTTGATTCTAATTATCCTGTATTATGTGTTATGGGATTCATTTCTGGCTGAGAATCTTCATATTTGACGAGTCTTTTCCTGTTTTGAAGGTTTTTGAACAGTTGACAGCAGTGTGAGAATTTTGAGATGAGTTTTGAGTCTTTTCCAGGCTCGGGGATTTCAAGTTCGGTCCGTTTTTACGGCCTACGTTCGAGCCTTTTCCTAATAGAGTCTAGAAGCGGATTCAGATTTCTATTTCTCCTAGTTATTCTCTCGGGTTTTGGTCATATTCATTCGTGCGAATCTTTCCTCGATGGTCTGGAGGTTCTGAGTCCAAGTGTTTGGGAAGAGATTCTCGGCTCCGGCAGTTGCTCCCTCGTCCATGTTTAGATTCTCCGCCGCTTTGATTCCGTCTAAGAGGATGTCTCTGAAGTGAGTCGTGAATGGAGCATTCTGGGACAAATCGTGGGACTTGTCTGTGACGTTTTCCCAGGTTGTTCTGTTAGCCCTGAGTCTGAGCTTGTCTATTTTTGAGACAGCTCGATTTCTAGAGTCGAGGCCGTTGCAGCATCTGGCCATCATTTCCGCCACCCTAGGGTGTGCCCAGCATGGGGTGAATCTGGATTCATAGCCGCAATCGCAAGCGATTTGAAAAACTTCCCAAAGGCCCGAAAATCTTGGGTTTTTGTCTCCTCGAAGCTTTTGGTGAAAATCCTTCATCAGGCCTTGGGTGACGAATTTGACGTACGGGGCGGACCAAGTGCTGAGGGCTCTTTCTAGGGCTTTGGCATCTTCTTGGGCTGGGAGGACCAGAACAGTGTCCTTTTGGAATGTCTGTTCCTTGATGAGTCTCGCCACTTCCGACCAGCTGTCTCCAGATTCGCTTGCGATGGATTTAGCGAGTTCTTGGAGGTGTAGATTCTTCGGGGCCGTGGTGTTTCCAACTACGAAAGCATCGAATTTGCCTCCGCATCTTTCCAGACCCGCGTGATAGATGACAATTCCCGCTGCTTCTGGTCTTTCGAATCTTGGTCTTTCTATGACTCCGCCGAGTTTTTTGAGTCCTTTGGCAATGTTCGACGTTGTGTCGTTTTCTCCCTGGAAAAGGACTGCCGTAGATTTCCAGGCCTCAAGAATCGAGTCAAAACCTTCCACCGCTGTGTTTTGGATTCTCCCGATGAGTTCTTCGTCGGCGTCTTTCAGCGTTGTTGTCTTGAATGTTTCTGAGAGCTTCAGAAAGGTTTGCTGCCATTCTTCGCTGTCGATAGCCATTCTGGTGTGTTCTTGGGTGGGCTTGATTAGGCCAAAGCCGTTTCTTTCTTGGCAATTTGGTGAGCAGTTTTGCTGTCGGGCTTCTTTCAGTTCTCGGAATCCTTGGTGTGTTTTGCACCAAGTTGAATCTGCCTCGGCTTCTCCGCACATTGGCCATTCGCAAGATCTTTCGCGCTTCTCGGGGCGTGAATGGAGGAATCTGAGTCTCGTGACTCCTGTGACTTCTTCTCTTTTTCGCATCCAAGTGCTGATGAAGCTGTCGAGGGTTTTGTCCGGGCTGAATCTTTTCCCGTTTGCCCAATTCCAGCCGGTTGTTAAGATTCCCAAATTGTGTTCGACTGATCGTAAATGGGAGTGGGCTTTGGAGTCTTTGACGACTTTGGCGATGATTTCGAGGATGATTTTCTGAGTTCGGAAGGGTCGGTTGATTCCGACTATGCAGGCTCCGGAGGCGTAATAATTTCTGGTTGGTTTCTGGAACGCCGCGATGCATTTTTGACGTTTTGAGTCGTCCACGGCTCCGAGGCCAGCTTCTCAAGCGCTTCAGATTCTAGTGGTACCAGTGCTGGGTGGGCTGCCACTGAGAGTAGGGATCTTTCTCTGAGATGCTCAGAGTCCTCGCCGTAATTAAAGACCCATAATTGGGGGACCACTTTGTAGGGGATCCAGAGAATCCAGTTGGAGTTTCCTTTGCCGACTTCTTTGATTCTGACCGTCGTGTTAATTGGATTAACCTTCTTTGCTGCTAATTCTAGCCACTTTTTCAGCGAATTGGAGTCTTTCAGTTCTTTCCAGTCCGTGTGCCACTGTGTGGGCATTTCTTTGCAGCTTCCGTCTTGTCCGATGACGGAGTCTTGGGCGAGTTGCTTGTGCACCAAATGAAGCAGCAATGGCGTAAGAATCTTAGTCAGCGGCGTCGGGTTCGGCGTCGCAGAGTCTACTGAGGCATATTCACCGATCACATCGATGATCCATGCATTTGCATTTGTTGGTCCCTTCCTTGCCCACTGGGTGTCTCTGTCTTCTTTGAGCTCCAGCCAGGCGTTTCTCTGGTGGCAAATTTCGTGCCAGTCACTGTGAATCGATTTCAGCATTTTGAGTGAGTCCAGGAGCTCCTGCGGCTTCATGAAAGCGTCTGGTCTTGGCATCGAGTCGAAGATCGTTTCGAGGCCCTTTTTTATGAGTCTTCGGAGCCAGTTTTCGTCAGTGAAGCTTGGTCTTTCGTAGTTCGCTTGAGTCCTGACTTTACTTTCCCTGATCACTCGGAGGCAGACGTGGTGCCAGAAACCTTCATCTAGAATGTCTTGATTCTCGGAGCCTTCCCATTCGCAAAACCAGTCTTGGCCGTTGATTTTTTCCCAGTTCTTTAGTTCTTCCAGGATACTGAACGGAAAGAGTCTGCCCTTTTCTTCTGATTTTTGAAGGTTCGGAGCCGGGTGGGAGTCTGAATTTCGGGCCACGATTCTGAGCGGGCCTTTAGTGCTTCCTGTCTTTAGCGCTTCTAAAAGGCTGAAGATGGTTTCGTGGTCGTCCAGTTTGACGCTAGGAGCGTCGTTTGTTCCCAACGATTCTTGCTTCAACAACTTCGTGGGACTCTCCGATGGCTTGAACGGGTATGGCTTGGATTCCAGTAGCCAAGAGTCTGGGCGGTCATTCTCCGCTTCTGCAATTTCTTCCATTATAATGGAGAGGATGAAGGCGGGTTCGTTGCTTTGGTGGGCTATCCAGAGTGACTCTTTCCCTGATGGTGCCGTAAATATGATTTGGGCCCAAGAGGAGAGTTCTGAGAAGTTGAATCTCGCCTTTGAAGGAGTTTGGCGATCGAAAACCAATCTGTGATTGGATAGAGGCTCGTTCGCATCCGCAGGGACGTAGAGTCTTAAGAGCCTAGGTGCTATTTTCGGAGTCGCCATTGCCGTACGGGAGAGTCTTTTCCAGTTTATCTGGCTCATGAGCAGAAGGGTGTTTCTTTGAGAGGATCAAAAAAAAAAAATTCTAAGAATGGGGAAAAGATTCTTCCTTCTGGGCTAGCCGAGGGATTCTGAGGTTTTTCTTTTGAGATCCTTTCCTGGAAATATCCTCGTCGAGGGTTTGGATTCTTCTTTGAGAGTTTTCAATTGGGCGTGTAGGATCTGAGTCCAAAGCCACTCCCCATTTGGGGCCGAATTCCTCCGCTGCCTTAACGAAGGCTTCTTCGATCATGTCTGAAGAAGAGGAGTAAATAGTGAGTCCCGCTGAACTGGGGAAGAAGAATTCCGAACTTCTTTAAGGAAAGATTCTCTTTTTCTTTCTCTTTTTTTTTTTGATTCCTTCAGAGTAGCCTGAGAGCTGATTGGCTCGGCTTGGCGCACCGGTGTGGCCGCTAATGGAGGAAGCTTGAGCCTTAGACGCACTGCGTGAGGCTGAAGAGGTTTATAGTCCTGGGACTGGTGAAATAAGCGGTAGCATCGATTGATGGTCTACCTAGAGTCTTTTGATTCAGCTAGGAGTCTTATTGGTAATGCTTCTGCTGAGAAAAAGCCTCTATTTTAAATTTCTCGATTTAGGTTTTAGCTGCAGGCTAAGAACCTTTAGAGTGAACCTGCGTGATTCCGGTGCACCCGCTCGAAACCAGGTGCTCTCGGGCGCCTTTGTCACCTTTTGCTGCGTCCTGGGAGTCCCTGCCATTGGTTACTAGGCTCTCCTGCCGCGTTCTATTTCTAGCGGGCTGCTAATCCCTTTGTCCTAGATTCGATGAAAATTGTCATAAAAGAAGTTGCGAAAGCTGCGAAACGCTTTTGGGACTGGGCCTGTTCTTTCTCTTCTAACACTCCTGCTTGCTAAAAACATTATTTCACGTCCAGATCTATGCACATCTCTGATCTCGAAGTTAAATATAGAACAAAAAAATGAAGTGAGTTTTTTATTTACAGATCTGAACAAGAAGCAGCTTTTGAAATCAAATTTCGCCGGCAGCAATAAGGCACGTAATCAAGCAATCATCTGAGATTGACTGGATGTAATTGACGATAGATCCACAGGGGGATTGAGTGCTGTACTCCAGGCTACCGCCCATTGCGCGAATTTCCTCGATGCTGCAGCTAAGGTCGTCTTCTTTCTTCTTGTCGAATCTAATTTTTCTGTCCACGGTGCCCTCCACGTCGTCGAGGCAGAGACTGAGCAAAAAAACAGTTACTTATGAAAAGTTAAAAAATAGAATGGCGGGAATATTTTGCTCATAAACGAACAATTGTCGCTCCCAAAATAAATTCGAGGAGAGAGAAGTTGTGGTGATAACATGTTCGACTAAAATCGATAATTGATCGTGCTCTTGTAATTTACTGCAGTTCATCGAAATTAAAAAAAGTTTCCCAAGTCTTTTCCAAAAAAATACTATTTCGACGGAATTCCATAATATACGTTTTTTGCTATCAAAACTATAGACGGTAGAATTGCCGCTCTGATGTAAAATTATAATTAATTGAATAAACCTTTCAAAATAACTTCAAAATAACGGGTCTATCTAAAACCAATGCTCCGAAAACTGTCGAAAAATTTACTCATCGATTCAACTTTGTTTCTCTTTGAACTTTACCTTATCGTCGTTTGCTTGTCCTCGTTAAAATCCTGTGCAATTGACCATAAAGCAATATTTTCAACAGTTCTTCTGACAGCATTCTTCAAATTATCTCTCGAGTCCCCATCGGCCCCGGAAAGAGCCAACGCAAAAAATAATGGTAATTTCATATCTCTAAATATTCCATTCAGATCTTTCAAAAAAGAGTAGAAAACGAGAGTTCCGAGCGCAAAAACGGCGCTCAGCGCGCGGTGCTTTGGCGCTAGTGAGCTGCGACTGGGACTTTTCACGAGCTAGAATTTCGGAGCTAGAATTTAATGTTTCTAAAGAGCTTTTTTGATAGATCGATCAATTTAAGCTTCAGTTAAAAATGCCCTTGAATATTCCGTTTTGACATTTCGATTTTCATTCAAATTTTCAACTCTTAGATTTGATGAATCTTATCTTCTCCCCCGGAGATACGTTGAAAGGAAACTTGTCTTATCTTCCCCGCATTCTTACTCCCATTTCTGAGGTATAATTACTCCCAAAAGTGCACTAGAACGAAATTTGAGAAAATCAGTAAACACACTCCGAACTCTTTATTTTTCTTTCGCCCTCTTCCTCGAACCGATTCGTGAAGCTTAAGAGGTTTAGCTCTGCGAAAACTCTCCGGGGCCTCTCAGCTGCACTCGTGCCGGATCTTAGAATCCTCTTCTCGCTAGAAAAAAGAGCTGCGAAATTAAACTTGCTCAACCTGCGCATTGCTCACAACCCACAAGCTGATGTTAACGACGCTTCATGATATAATTAAGGCCCTTTTCTGCCATTTGAAATTTCTCATGGTTTTTAAATGCAAAATCGAGTTAATTTCAGAGCAGCTGAAAGATTGTTAATCCAATCTTAGATGCTTCGAGCGAGCAAAAAAGTACGTATCCGTCGTGTTTTTATTTTGGTCCGAAGTGTGTTTGAAGTGAGGTCAAAAAGAAACAGTGAAAAAGGGCTTGGCAAATCTCAGATCATCCCGAAGCCTTTGGCGTTTTCCATCGCTTTGAAGAGTTTGGTTTTTAACTTTTCTCGGTCCGAGTAGGCAGGAAGCAGAAGAATATTGAAACATGTATGGGCTGAAAACAAAAGCAAGTTAGAAATGTTTAAAACAGAATATCTACAGCGCATAAATCAAACAAACCACAAACGCGGTTAAAAAGAGGGGGTAGCAAACTACTCAAAATTCAAGAGCTAACTATTTAGTCGATCTTGTATTTAGCGCGATTTAGCATGTTTAACATGGTCAATCAGGAGAATGAATTTTTGAAAATTTTGAACTGCTCTGCCCTTTCTTTGATTTGCGGAATGTTAAGTGATACCTGTGGGTAGTCGATCAGAATCCGGCCCTGACCGTTGAATTTTCGTTTTCAATCTGGCCAGACCGCCAACTGGCACTTTGTCTGATCCGGTATAAAATTCCAATAGCTTGCGTCGCTCTCCCTCGTCCATTTCGTCAAACACCGACCAGAACTAAAAGCGATTCAACAGCCGTTCCAATCAGACCCCGATTTACCGCTTTAATGCTCTCGTGAGCCGCTGAAAATCCTCCATCATAAGTGCATGTTCGTTTAAGCTCATCCCAATCGTAATCCCGTTGGCCAATGACAATCGCTTCCAACTCTTCTGGACGGAAAAGCGCACGTAGGGGCGAACGCTGAGTCACGAGGAAAAACCCTTTTCGGAACGCATTGAACTAAGTAAACTTCATTTCCATGAGTGAAACGAGGGCGCTTACAGATTTATCGATGCTCTTGTTCAGTAAAAAGTCCGCGTAGAGTTCAACAAACTCAAACTTGTTCAATCCATCCACGTCTCGTTCCCGTCCATTTTTGCACAAATCAAACTCGACTGGCTCGCCGAACATATCTTTCAACGTGACAGAAAATGTCAAACACATACTTTCCACTGTATCCTAAAACCAACAGTGTTTATCGTCTAAACCCTCAGTCCCTACCTTATCAGCTTCGAGCAGTTGAGTTAAATTTCGGTACACATCGGGGTGGGCAAATTCCAAATCTTGGAACTCGCCCTTGCCGCCAAGGAGCTTTTTGAAAATGCACGTTGAAAGGTTGATGTCCAAATTGATGCTGTTGTAAATTGCCAAGCCTGAAACCGCTTTTTTAGACAACGCCGGGGTCAATTATTAAATCGGGCTAAATCATTTTTTGACCTACCTAAGAGCATGCCAAGAAGAAGATATTCTTTCTCCGTGTCCTGAAATTGCACAGGATTGAACTGGTGGTAGCCCGTGTCCTCGTTGTACTGGAACATGCCATAATCCGGTTTGAGTATTTCGCCCAACAACAACGTGAAGAACTCTTGACAAATCAAATTAGTAAAACTAGATGGTTAATGTTTTCAGTCGAACCTTTGCTGACTCCTCCTTCGTCGATTCCTTGTTCGCCATCGAACTGGACCACAAACTGCTTCTGCAGCGCTGCTGGGTCATCTTGAATCACCATTTCCAGCTGCAAAAGTGTGTCTTGGATGATATTGTTTCGGGAGACGTTTATGATCAAAAAAGGCAGCTCTCTCATCGCTCCAAGAAATTCGACGTTTCTCCTGATCATGACTTGTTTCTCCCTCGAGTCGTAAAACAAAAAGCTCGTCTTTCGCTCCGTATTCAGCATAAAGGGATGATGGAAGAATGAAAAACGAGTGTCGTCCTCTTCTGCTTCGTCGAAAAGTCCGTCTGGATACCTCAGATTGATGAAATCCCTTTCGACTCGCAGCGCTAGAATACTGGATTAGAACGCGCGACATGTAAATTCACTTTGAAAATTTGCACTTTTCGGAAATTCCGTGTGCGGGAGAATTCAGCAAGCAAGATGCCATCCTGGCTAAGAAGTGAGAAGGTGAATTTGTTCGTACCATTATTGATGACTTCATTGACAAACTCAGAGTAAGGTATTTTCGGGCGATTCACGCTGATCCAATTTACGCCGAGTTTCTTGCACAGCGGATCGGTCATTGTCCCGCCAGAAGCGACTTGATTCAGCAAGTTGCTCCGCAGAAGTTCGTCAATAACGCGTTCATCCTCTGTTTGCTCATTTAGACCTCCGTTGTTTCTGTTTTCAGCTGCTTCTGCTGCAGGAGCATCCACATCCATCTCATTATTTTCAGTTTGCTCCTGACTTGACGATGAATTGACGATGTCGAGGTTGGATTGGAGATTTGCTTTCCAGTCAAGCATTGGCTCCGGGTCCACTGACGCGGTTTTGATTATATCGAATAAGAAATCCGCGTAATTCGGTATTAAAATATATGGCGCAACTCCAATCCGGGATGACGCCCAGTGGTTGGAAAAAGTCATGTTTTGGAAAGAAGTGATTTGAATAATCTTACTCGAGGAATTTTAATCTAATCAATTAAAATGTTGTTACTCCAAAGCTTTCAGTCTATGTGGCTGTGGTGGAAACATAACTTTATTTAATTAATGAAGCTTCTCCCTTTCGACATAATTTATGAATATGTGGATCTTCAGAACAGAACAAAACCGTTCCTAGCGCTGCTAGAAATAGGTACCTCATGGTACGCACGTAGCTAATGATCTTGGCGTCCTTGTGCACGTCTCGATCCGTGTCAATCTCGACGCATCTGAAAAGCGTAATTACGACCACTAGCTGCTGGTAGGTCATCGTAATCTAATTTGAAACCTCTGCGTCTCTGTCATTAAGGGGGTAGAACTAGGATTTTTGAAAATAGGCAATTCTAGACCGGCGCTCAAAGCTAAACAAGCTTAGATATTCTTATTCTCTCTTCGGCTGAAGATAAAGCAAACCTAGATCTAACAACATTTTTCTTAAAAATTTTTTTCGTCAACAGATTTCCGCGGTAGAGAGCCAAACGTCCACCCATCCCTTCAAAAATCGCGATTTTAGCCCATTCGCGTCCTCAAATTTCTCGAGTCACGTGACTAGCCAAATTTTTTAAATTTCATTTTAAGACAGTTTAACCCTTTTTCTAACAACATTTTAAAGGAAATTGTCCAATCATAAAAAATGATAACGTAATCGAAGCGCTCGAAAACTGGAAGTCGAAAATCGCGGATCGGCCAAAATCAAGGAAGAAAAATTCGAAATGTGATGAATATACTGACTGTTATCGTCTTCTTTTTACTCGTTTTTTGTTGTCAATAAATTAAATATTCTTTCTTATCAAAAATATGATCGAAAAATATCATTTTTGACGATGACTTTTTGATTAGGATAGCTCGCGCCGTCGCGGGTCGAAAATACTGAAGCAGGGCAGGAAAAGCATCAAAATCTCGCACTTTATAAAATCAAATTCAAATTTTGAAATGAGTCCAGCAGATAAGAGAAATAAAAAGGCTTTAGACCTTCGTTTCCTCCTTCTTCTAGTGCAAGGTCATCATCATCTTCCAGCTCGAGCACATCTTTTGAAAAAAATGAAGTAAGATTATTATAGATTTGCATTTTTAGATTTTGATAACAAACTTAGACCCGAACACATATTTTTTCTAATACATTACGATCACTAAATTTAGTTTACAAACATGTTTGTCAATTACTTCAAATTGTGCCAGCTTGTCAACGATGTTGTCACCCATTCTCAGAATTGTAGAAATGCGTATTTTCTACCAAGGAATGGGATTTCTAAAAATTTAGAATCGGAGCTTCTGGAATAACCACTTGTTCTTGCCGGTCTTGTATAACCCTAAAAAAGTTTGACCAGTTTGATTGGCGTCGGTTTCAGCATTCAGTTCGCTTGCCAATGCGGCGAGAAGATACAGTTCAAAACTGTTTCTGAAAATTTCAATAGACAGTTTGCAGCTGGCTGCACTGTTTCCGGAATTCGAACAGTCAATGCTCAAAGACTACTCCTGTTTCTCAATTTTGGAGCGGTTTTGAAAAATGGTCAATCAAATAGCGTCAATTTGACTCGATCCGATTCTGCTTTTGGTAAAGTGAGAAAAGATGTTCATGTTTCTCTGATGAAAATTTCTGACGAAAATATGAGTTCTTACAAAGCGAAAGCAGAGCGCCGACTTCAGCTTGACGATCCTAATTCGGGAATCTATTTTGCTGGAGACGGACAATATGAACGGTTCTTATTTATTCGATAAAGTTGTCAAAGAGCATTTTTGCGCTACACTTTCATCTAATGCATTATTTTTCTGGATGTACCTAACCAGGTCTCCTTTTTTCCCATAATCCATGACAATGTATATTGAACCAAATGATAAGGCAAGAGTTTGAAATGAAAATGATAAAAAATCACTATTAGCATTTTACTTTTTTCCAAACTTTCATAAAGTTGACAACGGGATTCAAAAGTTACGCCTGTAGCTATACAACGATGATGGTTCCGCAGAACGTGACCGACGATGATAGACCAAAGATTATCAGTAATTATGTCCAGAAAAGATCAGACACTTCGAACTGTGATGGACCTGGTCAAATCGCACATTGTAAAGCCAGTAAGTTCTTTATACCTCAGCCCCCTAGGTGGCAGGAGAATAAATTTATTCTCCTGCCACCTAGGGGGCTTTTTTGCGTTATATGACAGTAATATTAGATGAAATGGAATATCTTTCTTTCACAAAAATGGCGACTGATGTTCTTCTCCCACTCCATGAAACCACTTCTAAGCCGCTCCGATTCGCGACGGATGGAGACATCAAGTACAAGCATCCTTTGCTTTACACGAAGCATTATTCTCCTGACTCAAAAAAGGCTGGAGATGTTATTCTTTCTGAAGAAGCAATTATTTTTTTGCGCGACAAAGGTACTTATAATCTTTGGATTTATTTTACTATCAAATTACAGCGCACGTTTTGAAAAACGTCAGTAATCGTGTGGAGACCATTGATAAAACAGTAAAGCTGTTTTATCCAAATTGCTTTGGTGGAAACTGTAAACGACGATTCATTCAAGGGTGAGTTCTACGAAAACATTTTTCTTTCAAATTACAATTCTCACAATTCATTTTGATCGATAAATACTCTTGTTTTCATCAGTGTCTGATGAAAAGTGCGAACACACAGCGTTTTTAGCGAAGTTGGGAAAGACATCATCATGAAAAGCGAAAAACGGGTTGACTTTTGACCTTCAGATAAGTCAAAATAAAACGGTTTTGTATTTCACGCTTGGTTTTTAGAGTAACTATTGAAAATGAACTCAATTTATATTTTTAGCCTTCAAACTCTTATTGCTCGGTTGATCAAGGAAATTGGAGAAGATGAAGATTTTTATGAAGATGAGACGATTCGAGCTCGTTTTCGATATTTCATTCAACACTGCAACAACCAGCATGACAACTGTTTGGATCCAGAAAAATGCAGCAGAAAAATCCCGATTTTTGATCGAGAAAGCGCGAAGAAGAACCCTGATGCACAACTGGCTTCATTCCTTGATGAAATGAAAATTGCGTATTTTGAAAATACCGATTTTTTTAAAATCATGAGAAAATCCGCCTCGACAAGCTTCGTAGAAGCATTTCATGCCCTGCTCACCTCTCGATCCCTCATCGACAAATCAAAGATAGTGACCGTCTCGACCAGAGTTTGAAAAAATGCTAAAATCATGCATAAATATGTTAGCTCGAGAGGCCACAGTCTAATTTTTGTTATGAGCGACAGAGTATGAGCAAGGGTCATTTTATGCTCTTTTCATTTCATCCTTTTCAGGCTGACTTGGATCAAGGAACAAGCTCGAAAGGACGCTTCTTTACCAGAAATGACGCTCAAGGCTAGAATTCACAAATGGCTTGACCATTTTTTCAAACTCTGGTTCCGTCTCTTCTCGCTGAAGCATCAGTGTCTGTTGGTACAATAATTTGGAACGAAGGAGAGGCTAATGCTTTTTCCTTGATTTCAACAAAACTTGGATTTACGCTCAATGATCCTGTTATCGAAAAATTGCAGTCATTGAAGAAAGCTGCTGATGCTAATCGTCGATCACAAAAGTTGACGAAAATTGAAAATAAGTTCAAAAGAAGGGCGACTCTTGGAACTTATAACAAGACAAGTGTTTATCGAACGAAGCTGGAGAAAGAGCGAAAAGCTGAGAAGGAAATTGCTGATCGAGAAGAAAAACGAAAGAAGAAAGAAGTCGAAAATAAAGAAAACTCTGAAAAAGAAAATTAGTCTTTGCTTATCTTTCCTTATTTTTTCCATAAATTAGAATATATAAATAATAGTAAAAATATTTTAGTATATTCTCTATGAATAATTTTGATTTCTAAGCACGTGTTTACTGTAAAAATCATGAAAAAAGATCAAAACTATTATGGCAGGGATCAACGCTCAACGCAGGAATCGATTAAACTAAAATCGTTTTTTTCTCGATTTTGATTGGCGGATGGAAAAAGTTGTAATGATAAGTTTTATTTTGCATGAGCTAAGCTTTAAGAATCTGAAAAGAAAAATTTGAAAATCCGACTTTGAAAATCCTAGTTCTACCCCCTTAACCAAATTGCGCGACACTGATTTCTGTAATTTACGGTACCTGATGGTGATCGCTTGTTGAAGATTTTGAACAATTTGAAGAAGGTCTTGGCTATTTAATTTCGCGAACGCTTTTACTAGTTTTGACTCTTCACAGTTCTCCTCGCTCTCAAGTGCCTAGTCGTTATTTTAGGCGCTTGAATTCAAAAGAAGAGGACTCACGACTGGGATGTTATCAGTAAGAGTTTCACAAAGTTCCGGCAGAGCGTTTTCCAAGTACGCGGGAGATGCAATGTGCGGATTGACAAAAGTCATTACCACACTTTCGTAGTTTTCGAGACTTCTATTGTCTTTCGCGAACATTTTCCAGCGAAATTCCTTGATTCAAGGTCGATAAATTTCCTCCTCATTTTCCCCCCTCTTACTCTTATAGCTCTAACAACAGCCCTTTCCGCTGCTCCTCCTTGCTCCTCTACTGCATCGTAGAATCGCCTAAGCCCGTCCCAATCCACCTCTTTCTCGTCGCTTTCCAATCGGAAGCACCTGATGAGCTTTTGGGCTCTTGAAGAAACGAGTAAGTCACGTGAGTCTTATAGTATTTAGCCTCGGGAAGGCGATTTATCAATTCGCTCGCATAGAAAATCGGCAATGGCAATTCTATTTTTGGCCACTCTTTTTGAACACGATTTTCGCCGCTGACAGTTCCTGCGGAATCACTTTCCTAAAATGAAAATGTGTCAGAATTACCGCGAAATTCGCGCTACACACCATTGGAACATGTTCCCCTCCAGATGGGCCAGCCTTCGAAGGATTTCGATTGACATCTTTAGTCCTGTTCTTCAGCTCCTGGATCGCCTTGGCGCAGGCTGCGTCTGGCGCAAGGCCGTCTTTTAGAAACTGAACGGATAAAATAAAGACCTGCGCAATGAAAATTGAAGCGGTATCACTATCCAAACTTCGTATAACCGCCGCTCGGTCAGATTCAGGCGATTATCTCCGAGCTCAAGAATCAATTGCGGAAATTTACTTTCTCAATTGTAAAATTTGAACTTGAGAAAATTGGGTGATATAATATTGATGGAACGAAAAGATCGCACTAAAAGAAAAATAACCAAAAAATAGTGGAAAAATGTTCTAGAGCCCAATTTCTAAAGTAAAACCGCCAGAAACGGGAGAAAAAGCCGCTGCCATTTGGAAAAAAGCGAAAAAATAACGCAGTTACTTGTTCATAGATCGACTTGAAAAGACGCTTTGTGGCATCTTCCCGGCTGTTCTGCGGTCTTGCGTTGCTAGAGATGCTTTCCATTCTTTACTGTCACTGATTTTCCTTGCTTTTTTGACTTGCTATTTCGATTTTACTCAAACAGTCATCTCATGTTCTTCTTTTTACAATCTAAAAAGAAAGAGCATCAGAAATGATTTGAAAGGATAGGAGCATAACTTGTTGATTTTATTAATTATTTAATAGTAGTAACATAGACATACAGAATAACTCTTGAAATCAATCTGTGAGGATCATTTAGTGAGGTAAATAAGCGGGTGAGCAACTTGAACGAAAAGGAGAGGTGAAGAACATGGCATTTTGTTTGTTTGTTTTTGGGTGATATTAATTTTAAGGGATCATGAATTTTGCTGAATTATAAAAAGCCAGAATTGTAATTTTCGCTAAGAAATCAGAGCGGGATACGCGGCAGTCCACTTTTTATCGATCTCGCTCATTTGTTCTTTTTTCGGGTTTGATGTTGATAGATGTTGATTTTATGCGTGTTTTACGTTGTTTTACGCGATTAGATTATGATATGATCCGAAACCCAAACCTTCTATTTCATGAAAGAAGAGATTTTTGGTGGATGTTTGGTCAACGGACCGCCAATCAAAGAGCTCATGAACGTGCTTCCTGAAGTTGGTAACGCCGATCGCCGAGGTCTCGACTAATCTGTTAATCACTTGTTCATACAGGCGCAGGTTTCTGAAGCTCTCCACGTGCTTAGTCCGCAGGTGAAAAATTCGCTTTGGAATTTCGCCCTTTCCACGTGACGCTTCCCGAACGAGTTGAAGCACTTCGGAGAAGATTTCGACGCTTTCGTCACACACGGCCTGTAAAAATAGCGTTATCACAATTGCGGTTGCCGACATGCCACGCTAATATTTTCGCTAAATCGAATTTGTCACAATTCCAAATGTCAAAGGAATGAAATAAAGAGAACTTCACTAGGGTAGGTCAAAATAGAAATTTTCGAGAAAAAATTGCACTAGCTAAATCACAAAGCAAGAATATATTCAACCACAAATGGCCACTAAAACTCACCTCCGTTGAATTTTCCACAGAGTTGAGGAGAATTGTTTCTTGTTGAGGCATTTTTTCGACTTCTATAAAACTGGTATCAACAGCTGAATTCATCTCCGGAATGTCGAGAAAGCTCATCAAGTCGTTTGGCAAGGCAATGCCAGGGTATTCCGGCGGCGTTACTCGGTAGATCTCATTGTCAAACGTCTCTATCGCCTGTTCCCCTGGATCAGGAGCGGTGGAATGGCCTTCAGAGGACTGGTATGTTGCGAAGCTTCCAAGACTCGGTTCTGTCCGACTTTTGCGCATTTCAGACGCAAAGTGAGATGGCCTTGACAAAGGATTATTCAAAATAAGTGACGTTGATGACATTACGTTAACATTGTACCATGAAAACGACCTTTTCAAAAAAAAAATTATGATCAATCCCGTTCCTTGTTATGTGTCCGTTCGTTGCGGCAAAGGTCTCGGCATCCGTTGTGAAGCGGTTGAAAAACGGGAGGTTTCGCTGGAGTTTGGTCTCGTTGAGGCTCTGTGAGACGAGGGGCTCCTCGAGGGGCTTTCCTTCAGGAACGGAGGGCATTTCCGCGCCAGACGAAGCACTGGACAGCACTCGATGGGTTCTCGTTACGGGCCTCAGCAAACGGCTTTTCATGGGCGACTGAATAATCCGGGTCAAGGCGCATTACGTTCAAGGAAAATTTAATCGATTCTTCGACGTAATTTTCCAAGTCATCTACCGTAATAATGAACGTAAAGAGATTATCGATATTATTTTTCGAATGAACTTCAAAAAGAAGATCTTCAACATGCAACTTGCGAATCAAGACGAAATTTGTTTATTATTATCTAAGCGTCTGGCCGACGCCTTCGGTTTGAAGGCTCATGTCAAGAAAGATAATGTTAGAAATATTTCAACTCGAAATTCTGAATTCTAATTCCTCACCATTGGACTCGAGCTGTCGAAACTCTGGTGCCTGGAGATAGTCAATTCCATGGCCGTTGTATCAGAAATGCTCCGTTGTTCCCGGTAAAGTGGTGTTTTTCCTGATTCGAGTTCGTCGTTCATCGACCACTGGCGGGAGATAGACACTATCAGTGGCCGGTTCTGATCTAACAAGCGGCTTATCGAATGGACCAAATGCTCGTTTGAGCGGTTGATCCCATCTGTAGATTGAAACGGATCGTTCAATGAAGCGTTGGAACTGTCGATGTACAGATCTTTGAAAGAATCATCAGGAAACGTGCTACTAAAATGGTCTGTTAAAACGGAGTCGTAATAGAGAAGTAGGTCAGCTTGTGGCTCTCTAAACGCATAATTCTCGCCGCGTAAATCCATCCGTGAAAGAGGATTAACTGCGCAACCCCTTAATAACGAAGCGTAAACTAAATCTCAATCCCACACGGAAAAACCATGCTTGACTCCTAAAAAAGGACTAAAAAGGCAACTCGGATAAATGCGGCCGCATGAAATCGTGGAAAATAGCATTGGCGACAGGAGCCAACGCGGCGGCATTTTCACTGACCTTGACCAGGAGTCGACTGTTGAGTTGCGCTGACGGCGGCCAATGTCTCCAACGAGCCGTTTTTTCACCTTCCATGAAAGATTTGTTTCGTATTCAATGAGATCAGCGCCATACGGTGACCTGCTGATCCAGTTGACCACATAAAATGCTTTTCGCAAGGTTGACGTCAAATCCGTCAAAAATATTCGTCAAAATTGGCTAATTATTTTTAGTTTTGAGGTAACACATAGTTATGCTCTAAGCACAGATTTTTTAAAACAAAAATGTCTTGTTTACTTATTAGCCTAGATTTTTCAAAGAACGAGGAGCATAACATAAGCTGAGGATTAGCAGATTTTGGCGCTCCAACAAAAATTCCCTGGTTTAACATGACATCTTGTCACGTTCCTTCGTTTCCACCGCAAGTCCGCCCTATCTCCTTCATCTGAAGGGCCCAAAAAGTTTACTAAACAACGTGAACCTCGACCTGTTGCTCTAATAGGCAGCCAATCGTGTTTTAGGTTCTTGATAACGAGCGGCCAGAGATGCGAAGAGAACACATTGCATCCGAAATTAGTGCTTAGGATTGCACCTGCGCTCCACAAAGCGGATAACCGATCGAGCTCGCTTTCCGGCAAATCGGAGGCGACTGGTTGATTGAGTTGAATTACCAGTTCTTTGACGTAGTCCTTTAGTCGCTCCACCCCAAAGGTGTGCGATGCAAGGGAGTGGAGAAGATTGTGCGGTAGGTGAACCGGGCGGACGATATTTCGACTAATTTCGGGTTATAATTGGATTCAATAACAGACTGAAATTTCAACGCACGTTCTCAGAAAACTGTACTTCCCATGTAGGAAATGTTAGAAACCCGAGTCCCTGAGAACGCTGCGCCTCGGAACTGACTCTTTCTCATAATCCTTGACATCGGATGTCGAGAACGAAACCTTAAGCCTTCCTATGATTTCTTTACTAAACTCATATTGCCCAGTTGTCATCCAGTTATCAAGCATAGAGTCAAGATCAGTAACTCCGCCGAACTCTTCTACTTTTTGCGCAATGAATTCGTTCTCAACCAGGACGCATAGAACCTTCTGTCTCAGAGAGAGGTCGAATTCCATGATCATTCCGAGCTCTTGGAGAGCGTAATTAGCAATTTTTGGGATTCGGATGAATTGCTGAAAGGCAACGAGGGCCGTGTCAGATTGCTGGGGTGATTGGCGGACCAAGCTGAGAGTTTGCAAGTACAGCCACTTGTCTTTTACGATCCATTCGGCTTTTGCTTCTACCCAGAAAAGGACCAACTCTGACAGGTAATTCTTCAAATGATCAGAAGCGGAATCCGCGATGTCTTCAAAAAGCGGCCTGCAATGCGGCTGTGAAAAATCAAAAGCCGACAAAATGAGCTTTTCTAGAGGACAGTTATCATCGTCGAGCATGACAGAATCCGAGCTAGAGGAAGAGTTTCTTCGTTTGAAACATTTTCCAAGGTCGTTTATTTGAAATTTGATCGTTTCCATCATCCTCTTCATTCCGGGCCTTATCGCCCCAATGGCTTTGATATTTGAATCGCATACGATATACGAATACAACAGGGGAAAATAACGGATGAATAAGCAGTTCTGACTCGTCAATTGTTGGCGAAGGATGAACGGAGATTCGCGGGTCATTTCCACGAGCTTTTCGTAGTAATGATTCAGGATCTCATCGATGATTTCAATTGACCACTCGAATAGCCTGCTACAGGTGGTTCTTCTCGCTTGAAAATAGAGACACAATGTCCCTAAGAACGAAATGAAACACTCCGCACATTCGATCTTTTTCCCAACTTCCTCTTTTTCGGTCCAGAGCGGTCCCCACTCAACGTTTTCATCCGCCCAATGAGGATTGATCAAATGTCCTCTGATGCTGTCAACGATGTCTTGAACCTTAATGCCGTTGGTTGTTTCTAACGTTTCATCCCCATGCGGGAATATTTCGCTCATTTTCTCGTCCATGAATTCTTTCAATTTGCGACTCAGTACAAGCCAATCTGGCGTGTACTCGCTCGTGTCCAACTGAAGATCTTCAAGACTAATCAGAAACGCATTTTCTGAGTCTTCACTGGGCTGTCTTTCGAGACTTCCCTTCGTTGGGCTTTTCGGCGTGCTCCCTACTGACGCAGCTTTTTTCGACCATTTGATAAGTGATCGCTTTCCAAAAGACTTCCTGGAAGAAGCGGTGTTGTCGAAGATGTTAGCAGTGGTTTTTGATTTGGTGATGTTGAAAATGCCAAGTGATGAGCGCCGTGAACTGGTGTTTGATGAGGTTGGTGCAGGTGTGGGAACGGGAACTGAATTTAAGTGAGTTTTTTCAAGAAAAAATTGCGTGGCAGTAATCAAAGCGGAATGTTGCGTGTTTTGACACTTGTAAGTCTCGATTCTGGTTGAGCGAAATTTGATTACTTTTTGATCTACAGTTCTAGCGCTTCTACACTTTCTGACAACTGTCGTAATATCTTTTGATCTAGGAGGCTTCTAACGCTCAAAGCCATCTGTAGCGACAAGTACCATAGATAATCATGTATAGAGGCCGTAATTTAGTGACGTAAAAATACGTACCAGAGAAAATTGGCTTTGGTTTTTGTGTACGAAGTTTGATTTGATGCTGCAGGTAAATGGATTGCTGAAAGGAGGCCTTCCGCAGTCGGCGGTAATTTTTAAGCCACATGATTGCCTGATGAGCGCGTCGTTGACCCCGGTCCGTGGAACCTTCCTCGTTTACTATGTGAGTCAGGCGGGAGGTGATTATCTCGCTCGTTGCTAGAAAAGAATGTAAATAGAGAAAAAAGGGAATGAGCTGGGATAAGTGAGGTTAATTGGAATGAAAAAACGAAGTTGTTATTATTGTAATAAATGCAAATGACTTGAAAGTGGACTTGACTCTTACCGAGAACGAGCATTGCTTTATCTGATAATTTGGTCTCTAGGGACGATTCTTTAGGGATTAACTGATTATTTGAACCCGCTTACCGGAAAGAACAGAATTTGAAACGCAATGCGCAGGAAGATAAAGTGACGTAAGCACATCGATTTCTGCTAGTAACAAGCCTCCTTTGGCCGCTACCACTTCTGACTGAGCGTTTGTGATGAGTTCGATCAGGTGTTCGACCAAGCGCGCTTCGAGAAAAATTGCTAGGATGAGGATTTTGAAGGATTGTGACAGGTCAAAGTACGTTCCGTCCGTTTCGTAGATGCTCTCTTTATATCGACTTTCAGCGACGAGGAAGTTCTGGGCGAGACTAAATTCTTGCTCGTCGTCGTAATCTAATTTTTGGCTTGCTGCGACTAAATCGTCAAAGATCGTCGAGCACTCTTCCGATTTTTCTTCAATTTCTTCCAGCTCCTGTTCCTGACAGCTGCGGATGTTGAAGACGTCAAAGAGGAGTGTTAAAAGTGAGTCGAGCAAAATCGTGTCTTCCAAGTTGCAGCAAAATATCGCCAAAAGCTCGGAAATGGAATTGTTAAAGCGGCCGTGGCAAAGATTCGCCAAGCCACGCCAGTTGCGGAGAAGAGAGGTCAGAGCCAGGCGAGACGCGTTGTATTGGACACCTGAGCATGTTGGAGCTTGGAGAACTGCGCAATCGGAATGCTTGCCTTTTTCGAAGTGAGGCGAGATCAAATAACTGAAAATTAAATTTCCATGAAATTTGCGTCTTCCCAACCTGAGGTGGTAATCGGCGCTGACGTTGGGCATAAACTGGATGAGGTGTAAAATTGTGATGACCATCGATTCTGATATGTTTGGACTTGTCCCTGTGATGGTTTTATCCAGCACAGCATCCAACAACACTCTGAAACCACCGACTTCGATAACGGAAGTGGGTGCAGCAAAGCTGATTTCGCATAGGATTTCTTTTGTTCGGTTCTTTTTAAAAATGTTTGTGGATGACACAAAACAATTCTGGGACCCCGCCCCGGATGCCCATAATTGAGCGATGGTGGAAAATTTGAACGACAGTATGCTAAGGTTTATAAGAGCCGATTCCTATACAAGGGCGATAAAGCTTATCTCGGACAGGTAGCGTGCGTTTCTCAGCGGTATCATGCGTATCGTTGCGTAAGGAATTGTTGATAATTGTGACTAAGGTGATAACAAGTGCGCGTGGAAGGTGTTTGGGTACGATCTTGAGGAGTTTGCGAATTAGTTTTAGCGCTTGAACTCGATCTTCATATGCTGGATCGTCGTTGTTGTTGTCAAGAATTCTGGGAACGCTTGATTGGTGCTCGTTTGAAAAATGTTTTACCTGACGATAAGAGCAGCCATTCCGCGTTGAATGAATACGTCGACATCGCCAGGCGTATTCAGGAAATAGCGCAAAAGACGGATGGCGGAAGCGCGGATTTCTTTCTCCCTGATAACCGTTGGAAATTTCAATCCAAATCGAAATTAAATCAACATAAATAGAAGCTAAATCTGAATCTTTACGTCACTGTTTGTATTTGCACAACGCTGCCTTGATAGTAGGGGCGCACGTAATAGCCATAAAACATCCCCAAATTCCACCTTACTGTCATAAGGGGTCTAACTGTTCAAGATTCATGGAGAATTGAACAAGTTAGAATTCTGAGACCCCGTTCCTAGGCCATTTTCCTCTGATTCGAATATACTTTTCACAGGCCTGATTAAAGTGCGCCAAAAACTCCTTTTTCTCATCCAAACTAAGAGCTGCTTCTTGCGTTGAAAGTCTTTTTCTGAGAGAAATCGTCGTTTGCCTAAGGTGGTGCAAGAGATTTTCTTCTGGCGTCCCGTTCCGGAGCTCCAAATCCCCCTGAAAATTGGTTTAGGGAGTGAGTTATTCTCTGAGCGTTTTTCCTTGCTGACAGATCTCGCCGAAATGGTCCTAATTCTGCGCCTAAACATCCTGTGCGCGAATTTAGGCAAGTGAGACAACTCAAAATCATCCGCCATCCCCTTTTTTGACGCGGATTGAATATTCCGTCTCTGATTAAAAATTCAAGCTTCTCTCTTTACTCAAGTCAAAGTCTGCTGAGAAAAGTTCTGATTCTTTGGCAATTTGCCCTTCAGGAGCGATTTTTGTTAATTTTGGCGCAGGCCATTTTTGCTGTGTATTTGAACAAAAAGTTGACACAGGGTCAGAAGGCGATTCTGATAGTCGGCCAAGATATTTTTTCTTTCAGAATGCAAGCATACTATTCTTGCGAAAGATACACAAAACAAAGAGAGTCTTCGTTGATTTCAAAAGATTACCTTTGTCAAAGCTTTTGACTCCGCCCGATGAGGCCGCCTTCTGAGCTGCCGAGTTGGGCGGATCATCGATGTCATCTTGGCAATTCAAAAATTCTAGTCCATTTTAAATATTTTTCTAAAGCACGATTTCTTGTCTGAAAAAAAAATACCAACAAATATACACCGGAAGAAAATTTAATATTGAAGGAATATCATAAACTATTTTTAATAAACTTTGTCTGGCAGACTGTCTGCGAGACATTCTGAGTCTCAAAAAAATGATGGATAAATGTACAAAGTAAAGTCTATTTTCATCAGAGAAATTTTCTTAGTGGCAATGATCAGGAGGAAAAGGGAGATTTAGCGGTAAAAATAAAATTGATCTGATAGGGGCATTTTTTAATTGAATAGAATTGAAGCTAGAAAAACACGCAATTGTTTGTTAGGTTCTTAGGAGTCGAGAATGAGCTGTGTAACTTCGTGGGCAAGGGCTCCGTTTAGAACTGTCGGAGTCTTAAATGGACGAAGAGGAAGACCGGCTGGCATTCCGATGCGTTGGCGATTCTGGACGATGATTTCGCGAAGATTACTGTGAATAGGTCCACGTGATTCTTTCTCTTCTTCAATTTCTGGTTCAGCTGCTAGCGCATCTTCTGAAAAACAAATTCTTTTGGCGCAGAAATGGATGATCTTACCAAGAGATTTTAAAAGTTCCGGATCTCTGATTAAATACTTTGAGTTTTTATGCACTCTCGCTGCTCTTAAAATTGAAGCTGTCGTGTATTCATCGCGTTCTTTCCTTTCTTTCTTGGGTGGTTTCTCAGGAATGAGGAGGGACCAGTCGATTTTGCGCATGCTTCTATCTTGCAAGAGCTCCACATCTTGCAGACACAAGTCATCAATTGGTAGGTCGCGCTGAAAAAAAAGAATAAATGAACGTGAACCGCGGTTGAGCACGTGGGTATTCGTGGTCAAAGCATTACCGAGTCAACATCCATTCCATTTTCATTATCTGAAATGATCTCTCCCTCGTCTTCGCTCTCATACTCCCCCTCTTCCATCTAAATCAGTCTTGTTAATCCACAGTTCAATGAAACGTCAAAATATTTACATCGTCGTCCTCGATTTTCGGCTTCTTTACGTTGTTATCAGTTTGGGGCGGACTCGTTGCCTTCCGCTTCTCGCTCTCTCCATTTTCTTCACGTCTTGGAAAATTTTTGTTATTGTTAGTTTTTGATTGAAAAAGTGTTTGATAAATAAATTTGTGTACAAGAAGCTCTCTTCCTTGATTTCAACTCTCTCTTTCTCTAATTTCATGAAAAAATTTAAACGATGTGAATAAAATATGCATTCGAGTGTTTTTGGGTCTCTCTCGCGATAAATCTCTCTAACTGAAATATTTCTTCATACAGTGATCTCTTAATTCTCTCTCTGTTAATCTCTCGGATCTCTAGTTCTTTCCGTATTCTCTCTCCCGGAAACTACCTGGGACTATCGGATACCTCTCCATCCTCGATTTCACCGTCTTCGACCATGACTTTTATCTCTCTGAAATCACCGAAAGTTAAGAGAGCGCTTCGATATTTGAACATAATGGTAACGTTGCGCAGTGAAATAGCGAGATTCTTTCTATAAATAGGAGCTTCAGAAAAACAGACGCTTGGCGATCTTTGAGTCGATGGGGCCACCTGCTCCGAGCCCTTTTCTTTTGCCAATGAGTCCCGATTTCAGCGCTTTTTCTTGTTCGACTTTGCACTTTTGTGGAAGTGGCAGTTCCAGGGGAGGTGTTGGTGGGGGATCGTTGGAGAAATACGGCAATTCTAGCGGTTTCGGTAACGAAAAAGACATGGTAAAGAATCTTACGAAGGCACTGGGCAGCATCTAATCTCCTGGAAGGGCACAAATGAAACATTCCTTGCAGCAGCTCTATGAGATCGTTTCCTGCTGCTGTGAAGATGTCTCTAAGGGGAATGCCTGGGCAGAAACGGAACTCGCAGTAGTCCGGAAGAAGGTGATGGTTGGGCCAATTTTCTTGAGTAGGGGTGCCAAAGACATCGAAGATCTTAGACAGTTGATCAAGATCGGAAGCCCCTGGAAGAAGAGCGCTTCGACGAAGAAGTTCTGCTGCGATGCAACCAACTGACCAGATATCAACCCCTGAACAGTTTTTACACTCGATTTCTAAGGCAGACCAATTACCTGTACTGTACTGTCGGGCGCCAAACATCAATTCCGGCGATCGATACCACCTGGTAACGACTTGATGCGTTAGTTCTCGACTTGGCGAGCCAAATGCTTTTGCTAGACCAAAATCACCGAGTTTGACGACTCCTCGGATATCGATGAGCAAGTTATCTGGTTTCAAATCTCGATGGAGCACGAAATTCTTGTGCAGATATTCGAGGCCTCGAAGAGTTGCTATCAGAAATGCTTTCGTATGCGCAGGAGTGATCATAATATTCTGGTCTCGAATAAGATCTTCAAAGAGAGTTATAAGAAAGGAGGAAAGGAGATTTTCAATCACCAGCAAGGTCTGTCTCCATGAAATCGAGGACCAGGGAAATGTTCGATTTCTGTCCAAATACATCAACGAGCTCAATGATATTCTCGTGCTTCAGCTCTTGAAGCAGCTTGATTTCTCGCAACGCAGTTCTGTTTATTCCATCCCTTGCCTCTCTTCGATCACCGAGCTAGAAAGAACAGTTAATCATTCAGGAGTTCTTGCACTGAACCTTGATTTTCTTGATAGCGACGATTCGTCCATGCGGGTCAAGAAGATCCTTTGCTTTATAAACCGTCGCAAAAGTACCTTCGCCGAGAAAATTTATTCTTTCATAACGCTTGCTCCCAACAAGGGCCATCTGAAAATAGAAATTTACAAGGACTTGTTTCGAATTCGTTCTCGTGGCAGTAGAAAATTTTCAGTTACTTCGATGAAAGAATTTTTTGCTTTCGCCCGTTTCATAATTCAGCTCATAATAAACATCAACTTGAAACTGAGTGACTTGTTGTTGGTCGCCGAATTGTTGAGCTTGCTGGTGTAACTCAGAATATAGCGGTATTCGATGGACTGATGGGATGTTTTCTGGACGCTCAAAGTTGCCAGACATGAATCGGATGATCAGAAACTTGTCATCTTGGCTTATGTTTTGAGCGGAGCTGAAATAAGAGTATGAGTGGAAAAGAGTAATGAACAAATAGCTCACTTGAAAATATCTTGGAGCTCGGCCATTTGTTCTTGGTTTAATTGAAGAGTTTGGGCCGTTGCTTGCGGCGCACTTGGAGTAAACTCTTGCTGCTGTTGATCACCTTAATTTTATGGTAGAATTCGTTTCAAATTAGCTCGGGTTGTTGCTCACCATAGATAGTTTGACCGTATGGCTGTTGCTGAGTCGTTTCCATCGTAAGTGTCATTGTCTCTCCTGCAGCATAACCCGCTTGCTGCGCTTGAGCTTGCTGCATTTGATGTTGCTGATGCTGTTGGCTTTGAGGATGGGGAAGGTCTTCTTGGTAAATTTGCCCGTCGCCGTAAATACCTCCCTGTGGCATGAATCCCTGGGTAGCTGCAGGAACAAGCTGCTGCATCGTTTGAGGGCTGGTGAAAGGCTGCTGAGGTGGAGTGGATATCTGCCCTGGTGTTCGCCGCTGTGCATAAGGTGAGACAGACGATGACTCGGAGTTGGTAGAATTGAGCCGGCCAGAATCCCGACGGCGCTTTTTCAATCGATTTTCTTCCGAAACCTGGAAGATTGGGCCGACACCAGGAGTTCCTCCCGGAGTAGAGTGAGTCGGAGAAAACGGGCCGCTGGAAATGGAGCTTTGGGAATCTCGACGTTCGAGAAACACGGCATTCTTCGCCTCTGAATCGGAATCGGTCGATGCTCCTTCGCCGTCCGCAGATGATTTTTCTTTCTTGGCCTTCTTCGTTTTTTTCTGCTTGATGGTAGGAGGCGCTTCGCCAATGTCGAGCATTTTCGTCCCTCCAGAACGCGAAGTTTTCTGATTCGTGCTTCTCATCGAGTTCTGTCGCTTTCCGCTGCTAATTGACACGAACTGATGCGCGCCATCTTCTTTGTCCATGTATTTGCTCGAACTAGAAGTGATGCGCGATCTAGAGCTTTGTTTCTGAATCTGTGATGCGTAGTCCTGGCTTCGTTGGAGCAATTCTTGTCGGAGAGCGGCGGATTTCGGTTTTCGCTTGAGCGTAAAATGCTTTTCGACTTTTCTTTCAGGCGCGTCGGAAATCAACTTGAGAAGTTCTTTTGAAACAATTCTGCATTCTAGTGGGAGCATGCGCGAGTCAGGAGATTCATTCGCCGCTTCTACCAGGTCATTGATGATCGAGCTGATATAAAGCTGATAAGAACAAGGGCTAAAACGAATGTCTACCTGAGCCTACTGTCAACGGAACTGATGTACTTGTGAAACTGGAATTTGCGCGGGTAGAATTTTAGGATTTCTGCGATGATGCGGACCCAATGATCTGCGTTTTTCAAAGCCATGTTAATGATTTTCTCGAAATGCGTATCCATCTCGTCCATTTTCGATCGATCTTTCAATATATGATGATGCTTATTTTCTACTATCAAACCTCAGTACCTAAGTGAAGCATCGACAGAAGAATTTGTATTTGTATTCCTGCATTCAAAGTTTCAAAGGAAGCCACAACTGATTCAATATTCTCAACTCTACGGAACCAATAAAATCGGAAAAGAAACACTGACGAACCGTAAAATTTTATTAATCTGCGGAGGAACCCAGTTCTCCTCACCAAGCTTATTCTCCAGCCACATTGTTCCGCCAGTATTATCCATCAGTCTAATCAATCAATCTTTTCAGAAACAGTCATCTCTGGTACATACTGGCAGCTAGGCCCACACTCATACTTTGTGCTTGAGTCTCGATGTAATTTATTCTAGCGAAAGACAGTGATACAAGTAAGTCGTGAGAGTACTAACAGTAAAATAAGAAAAAGACTCGACAATCAACTGAATATCCGTTTTTCTCAATTTTTTTCTGACGTTTTAAAAATTTTATTTATTTTTGAGATTTGTTGATTTTTTTGTTAAAATTTTCAACAATTGAAAGGATGGTGGCGGTGTTGGCGATTATGTTCAACTAGCGTGGATTAGCGACGATCTCGCTCGCGATCGTCGTATTCTGAGCGGCGTCTTTCCCGGCTTCTGCTTCGTGCCCGCTTTCGTTCTCGCTCCCTATCACTGAAACAAAGCTGAAATGCAGCAATTCTAGCGCTCATTACCGGCTTGAGCTTCTGTCCCTTCTATCTCTTTCGCGAGATCGATCTCTTCTCCTACTCTTTGACCCTCTATCGTGACTGTCGCGTCTTGGAGCGCCGAAGGATTTTTCCTCGATTCCGTGAAGACAATCATTCAGCGATGAGAGCATAACTTTCGTTCTTTCATGTTTTCCAACCTAAACCCGCGTTAAAAATCAACTCTTTCTTTCACAGTACCTTTGAGTTCTTGACTTTCGCGATGGCATTGAGTAGAACTGAAATGGATTCACCATAGTCCGACTTTGTCGCCAATTCTACTGCCTCCTTGATCGCATTCCTATTGAAAGAACTAAGCTGATAGAGTAACTAGAAAGAGACATACGTTGTTATTTTCTGGTTTTCGTTAATGACATCTTCTTCTGACTTTTCATCCGGCTTTGAGAATCCGCCAGATACACCCCAAGCAGCGGGTGGGCCTGGTGGAACTCCGGGCATGGCGCCCATTGGCGGCATCATCATCTTTTATCGGGATTTAAAACACTCACTATCGATATATTCGAATATTGCCCCAAGATCGGATTTTTCGAGTTTTAAATCCGTAACGGTGGCATTCCTGGAGGTCGGGCGCCGACGGGAGGGAATCCGGGTGGGGGGACTCCAGGAGGGAAAGAAGATGGAAATCCAGGAGGGGGCATTCCTGGCATGGAAACTGGAGGCATTCCGGGAGGCGTCATTGGTGGCATTCCCGGTGGAGGCATTGGTGGCATCACTAAAGAGAATATGTTGAAATCATCGAAGACTACCATGAAAGGATCAAAAGGATTACGACATTTACGTTTACCGTTTGCCATCGGGAATGGCATAGGCGGGGAACAACTCCGTTGGTCGGTTTCTTTCCGTTTTCTTTGACCTTTTCTTGATTTCTATCGCAGAGTTTGTCGTTGAAAGCTTCGTTGAATTCCTTTAGGGTGACGGCATTGGCAGGCGTTACAACTGGCCTGACTCCGTTGAGGTCGCCGCGGGGGAGCTTCTCCATCACCTGTTTCGCGCTCGCTTCGCTTTTAACGTCAACGCGAGCAAAGCCCTTGCTCTGACCGTTTATGCTGCTCTCGTGGATGTACACGTCCAAGATGTCGTACACTCCCAGTCGCCTAATCGCCATTTCCAAGTCAAAATCACTCGTCCACCAAGTCAAGTTTCCAACATAAATTGACACGCTGGAAGTCTTTATCTGCGCGTCCTTAAACGTCGAACTCAATGGCTCGAAGGCTTCGTACTTGGGGATTTTATCCACATCTTTGTACAGATCGACTTCGTCAGCCATTACTGTAATAGAAGATTGATGAGAATTGAGTCTTATTTTGTTTGAATTGGATCATGTTTTGATTTGTGAATGAAATTGCAGAATGGCTAATGGTAGAAGTATCAGAGTTGTTAGAAAAAATACATAAATAAGTTTTTTCTTGGAGTTATTGCATCTTGGGGTAAACATGTTAAATTTGCAGTTAAAATAATAAGCTACTACATATATGAAAATAAGAAGATAATAGAGAGAGAGAAAAGAGGGCCAGGAAAAAAGGATCATTTAGGTATCAATAACTGAATATTTGAACGAGGCATGTAAGTCAAAAAGAAGGAGTCACAGCAGATAAAAGGGTTTTAAAAAAGAACAATTAGAACTAGAAAGCCATAAATAATCAGGCGTCACCAGAATATGATTGTTTGGGAGAGTAAAGAATAGATCAATATTGAAACTTTCAGGTGAAAGTGTACCATTCGGAGCTTGTAGGCAAAATATGTAAAGAAGTCTTTTGTCAAAAAGGGTAAGATACTGAATTCGTAGAAGTGTATGAAAAAATAGTAAAGAATTTAGCAAAAACAGCGCGGAAAATATTTTAAAACACTTGAAAGAAATAATATGAGAAATTGCGTAAAGAGAACATTTTGAAATTAGAAATTAAAATACAGTAAGGGACAAGAATTTTAAATGGACGCTTCTTTGAACTGCAGACTGAGGTCGTCTTTTTCAGCGGTTTCTTCTGTACTTATCAGTTGCGCCTCTTGCGCTAGAATTGGGTTTAGAACGCGATTAATGCCGGGTTCTTACCTGGGGGCTGTTCTTGGTTTTCTTTCTCATCGTGGCTTATCACTCCAACAATGTGCACTCCATTAGTCGGCTCGGGCTTCAATTTTTTTTTAAGTTTATAAAAAGGAGTGAAGCTTACAGTAGCAGGCTTTGAATTCTGAGTCGAGATCAAATCAGCAACGGGTGCAGAGTTCATTGTTCCGACGATATTTACTCCATGAATTGGGGGAGTCGCAACTCGCTGCTCCTGGGGTACGATCGGCTCTCCTAACATGTCAAACATCTGCGGTGGAGCATCATCGACTGGTGTTCGGCCACAAGGGGGCGTTCCAGATCCTAAATGGAGAGATAATGAGAAGTTTAAACGGTGATTTTTAGCAGGGATGAGGATCAAACAACACCATGAAAAGAGAATCAAGCGCACCATCGTTTTTTTTTCAAGCGACTTACTGTCAAGTTGTCCAGCGAGACGGAGGCCAGTCTTTGGCCGCGGCATTTTAGGCCTGTTAGTATCTAATAAGACATGCAATAATGACATACAGTTACATCAAACAATGAAAAAGTGAAACGAAACAAATGAGTTGATGGACTGATATTTTACCATTTACGTAGTTTTCCGTTTCCAAGAAGCTTGGAATTTCCTCTTGCCGCTCTTGCTGGTATCGCTCAAGTACCTTCACTGTTTCTGCCACTTTTTCGTAGGAACCGTTGAAATACGCGACTAAAAAGGATCAATACAGGGTCTCGCAGAAACTCTACCTGTAGCCGAGTGGAGCAAGAGACACTGTTGTCTCATGACTTTGATTCTATTCTCATCCAATAACTCCAGCTTCACACCAACATCGCTCCTTTTCTGCTCATATGCCGCCCTCGCCTGGTCCATTTTAAACTGCGTCTCTCGAACTTTACCGCTCATCGCGTTCCTCTGCGTCATCTGGAGTTCTTCAAGCTGGTTTCTGTACGCGTCGTACTCGATCCGACACTTTTCATAATTGGTGATTGTGTCCAACGAGTCCTGAAGGAGTTCTAGAGCTGAAAAATGCTTGAAAGAACCTGGATTGTCTGAGTAACAAGAGTCTTCAACGAATCTGCGAAGGAAGAAAGGACTTTGATAAGGGTATCGCCCTGGTCTGTGATGTGATGATAAACAGACCCATTTACGCTCAATTCTCCCATCAGCTCCGGCTGCTGCCTAGTCAAATCGTTGAACACCTCCGACATTGCCTTGTGCGTTCCTTTAATCGCTGTCAACTGCGCTGCCAAGCTACTTGTCAGTTCCAGCAACCTGGTGTAACGAGCCTTGGTGTTTTTAATCTTTTGGATCTTCTCATCTAACTGGAAGTCGACAGTGCGCGTGCCTTTGCCGGTACGCTCGTTGTACATTTGCTTCGTGCAGCGGTACGTTTTGAGACCCCAGTCTTTCAAGTCGATTGACTTTTGGATCGCTTTTTCGGCGTATTCTGTGCTCACTTTTCCAGCAACAGCGTTTGTTATCTGACCCACCAGGCCTTGTGTGAGCGGTGATCGGCCATAACCACCACCTAAAATGCGAATGAGGGGTAGTGGTCACATGATTCTTACCTGAAACGGATTGGCTGCCGTACTGATTTGGAACAGCTGAATATCCTTGGCCATAACCTGGGCTTCCGTAACCAGGTCTAGGAGCTTGGTGATGTTGCTGCTGTTGCTGAGCGTACGGACTTTGGTGAGGGGAGTTGTAGGTCGATGTTGAACCGTTTCCGTATCCGTACGGAGAGTTGACAGAAGACTGCGTTGGAGGGTTGTAAGAGTGGGACGGTGTACTGGCATACGAAGCAGGACTGGCTCGATTAGGTGTTATTTGGCTGAAGAAACGATTATGGGAGGAAGGGAGGGAACGAGAAATCAACCTTGGAGGGATGATACCAGTGTTGTTTGGTGTATTGTACCCAGCTCCGTTGTGAACGACTTGAGGAACGCTTTGATGATGGGGAGAGCTAAAGGGAGCCTGCTGCGTTTGTTGTCCATGGTAGGGGCTTGAGGTGTGCTGATTCTGAAAACCACTGTTCTGAGGGTAGCCAGCGCCGAAGTTTGGTGACGCTCCCGCCAATCTGGATCCGATTGACGACATGATGTCTACAGTCTAAGAGGAAGGTGGAAGGTTAATTGCTGCGTGAAATATTTATTAATAGATCGAAAACGGACACCTAAGAAGTGATTAAAGGTGGACAGGTGGACTTTTGAAGTATGTAATAATACAAAGTAGTGAACTATCAAGATGCGACTATTTTCTGCCATCAACACTTGTTTTTCTTGTTTCTTTGGTCGAAAATGACGATGAAATAAAACAACGCACATGTGACATGTATGTTTCTTTTTGAACTTCTCTTTCTGTTGAATCTTTAATTCTGGAATATTCTTTTTTAAAGACAGGAACAATATATGGCCATTCTTGAAATTGAATTATGCTGAAGAATGACGAAGCGGGGGAAAGTGAGGACGAAACTGGCGGAATCACGTGTCGGAACGGCCAGCCTCGCTTGGATTGAGCTCCTGGAGAACCTTGTCCAGCTGCACCCACGGATCATGGAGGTGAATTTCAATCCAGCACGGGCAAGCGGTTACAGTTTGACGTCTGTAGCGCTCGCCCCATCCTTTGACGAATGAAATTCTATAGAAAAAATAAATCTAAGAAGGGATGGAGAAAGATGGTTACCTGAAAGAACAGAGAGCTGAAACGGACTCGACTCTTCGATGACCGAGCGGTTTTTGGCTGGCGAGATAATTGACAAAATACTGCTCGCAAAATATTTTCACGGCTTCATAACGAGAAGGAATTTTAAAAACGGTGGCGCGGTGAAGATTATTACTGAACAGATGAACGTAAATTTTTGATTGATTTTTAGGGGACGGGTTACCTTAACGAGCACGTCGCAGACTGGACGAATATCGACGATTCGGAATTGTTTTTGATCCATATTTCTGAGTACATTCCATTTGTCTTTCTTTCTAGCGTGATTCCGTTGCCTATACTTCTCCTGGCAAGCTCTGAGTCCTGTTTTCTGTTGATGTTTGATATGTGGCCGAGGCTGAATCTTGGCTCGTCTGAATTCGTCACTGGCGGAGCCGTAAAGCCGTCCACGTGAGCTACGTCGAGATTTTTGCTCGGGTCTGATCTAGTGGCGCTGAATTGTGGCCCGAGTCGCTTGAAAAAATGGATAATTGGGGGATTTTCGATGGATTTGGGACTCTTACGTGATTGTATTCAAAGTACAAGACCGAAGCCCAAGCGGACATTTCCCTGCTGATATGCTGCTGTGGCATTGTTCTGTGAATCGGACTGTTTTGGCCATATTGAGCATGATTCGGGGAAGAGGCGAAGGAAGAGCCGGAGGAAGAAAAGGGACTGTTCTGGTGAAAGACGTCCTGCTGTTGGCTAGAGCCGGGAAAGACGTTTTGCGACGTGGGAGAGAATTGATTTGGAAAGGTGATTTCTTGAGGGGAGCCGGTCAGCTGATCCAGAGTGGGATTCGGGTTCTGGAGTACTGGCGCAGGCTGGCGAAATTGAGCTAGAGAACAGGATTGAAAAGGGCTTGAATTGAATGGGTTTAGCCTTACTAAGAGTGAAGTGATGGGGATGAAGGCAGACAGGATCGGAATTTCTTAGAAAATAAAATGTTACTAATGATGTTTTGGTCTTTTTTGTAGCAAATGGAGATAAATGAGCTGTTGAATAATTGATCTTACCAAAAATCGGACTTGAAATTTCTCTATAAAGATGCTATTTGCGATGAGTTTACGACTCTCTGTTGCAAAAAATCGTACCTTAGGATATTGTGGGTGCAGTTTTGGCGGATGGAGACTTCTGAACTCTCTCGGATCGTCGTAAATGCAAAGAGCTTGGCGAGCAGGAAGGGCAGGCCGCGACGGGCTAGGCTAAACTCAAAGCATGAAAAAATACACGCTCCGTTTGACTGGCCAACCGAAAATATTCATCATTAGTCGAAGATGAGCTCGGGATGCTGTACGAGTTCAGATCGGAAGTGGAGATCAGCACGCATGCACAGCTTCCTGCATCGTCATTTAGCTTTAGAAATATTTTTACATATTTCGACTGCTAGCTTTTTTTACCACTTGCAGAAGCTCGTTAATTTTCTTCCCGAGTTTCTTCGCAAGATGTTTGAAAACCTTCTCACAAAGCTTGTCCTGCTCATCGGTCAAATTTCCCGCGAGGCGACGCATTTCCAGCATCTTCCTCACAGGCGCCGGAGTCCCCCATCTGTTCATCAACAAGAGAAAAAATCTTCAACAACGAAAAAGCAAAAAATCAGAAAAACACAAAGTTCCTTTTCCAATTTCAATTCTTTCTGAAGAAAAAAGTGTCACTTTTTTATTGTTCTTTTTTTGGGAAGATGGATCATTTAGTAGCAGTTGAGTAGAAAAAAATAGGAAAAAAGAGTAGAAGAAGCAAGGTACAATAATGATACAAGGCCGATTTTTATCAATGTTTGTTTTTAATTAAAATTTAGATTTTCTTTGTAACTTGAACATATAGAACGTAAATTAGAATATGTTACTCATAAGAAGGTAAGCCAGGACTAAAATAGATTATGAAGCAGTGTCAGTGGTAAACTTTTAAGGAGCTACAATCAATTATCAGGATAAGGAGCTTCCAGGCGGCTCACTCGAAGGATTCTTCAGGATCGTCTTCAACGCCGCGTCGAGGATTCCTAGCGGTTTGTTGAGCCTCAATTCGACCCAGCAGGGACAGGCTGTCACCGTCTTATCGGTCATTTTAGAGCAAGTTTCTTATCGTTGATTACCTGGCGGCGGTACTGAGCGCCCCAGCCCTTGACAAAGGAAATTCTGATTTTGCAAACATAAGTGTAGAAAAACGTCTCTTCGTAGCCCGAGTTGATTTTTGAACAAAGCGTTTCCTCGTATTTTGTGTTTGAAAAGATCTCAATGCAGCCTTGGGGAGGGATCTTGACGACGGTGGCTGGATGCCAGCTGTGCTGAAGGTTGCAGATCGGGCTCTGAATAACGATTAAAAGGCTGGTCTTTTTTTGGTTCGGTTGTACCTGGACAAAAATGGACGATTCGGACATGTTGTACAAAAACACGCTGTCGTTATTATCGGTATACACGGTGCATCCTCTTCCAATATATCTCCTCGCAGAATCGGACTCTGCCTTTCTGTTAATATTCGTCAACAATCCAAGACTAAATCTGTTTCCATTGGCGCTTCCGTCACTCGGCTGTGTGAATCCGTCGATAAAGACCGAGTGCATATCTTTTGGCGCGTGCCAAACTTCTCCGACCCGCTCGTTGAATTCGTAGTAACTGATGGAGCACCAGAATTCTTGATCGTTCGCCTTCGATTTTAGGATTTTCAACAAATTTTCTTGCTGCGCCGTGTGATCAGCGCTAGAAATCACTCGAGTCTCTGGCTCGCTCGTCACGGCGGCCACAGACGC
Organism: Oikopleura dioica; assembly: GCF_907165135.1. NCBI lineage: Eukaryota > Metazoa > Chordata > Appendicularia > Copelata > Oikopleuridae > Oikopleura > Oikopleura dioica. Next base: position 14,235,367 of record NC_137291.1, read on the forward strand.
GTCCATGCTGCTGCTCTGCGGGCTACTCACGTCGTTGTAGTTGATCGCCGAGGGCGTGTTCGCCACGAACATAAGGGTTTCTTACTTTTTTTATTCTCTTGTTAGATTTGACAAAAAGGAAGCAGAGCTGGCCGGGATTCAGCATTCTGCTGAGGCGTTAAGAACGCGATCTTCAAGGTCTGCCAGACTCGGAAAAACAAATATCAAATATGACCTCATCGGAGATGTCTTTGGTCTTCAGAATACGCTTACGACGTTGAAATCAAGGAGGAAAATACGGAGTTTAAACAAAAAAAGTATCTCCGCGCCTTTTTTATGGAACGGTATTTGTTAGGCTCTTAAGTTAACGAGAGACTGAAGAAACCCTTGACGAAAGAACTGTGTGGAGAGGTCGGAGAGAGGACTGGCCCGGGATTGCTAGACGCGGAGTTGAGCTGGTTTCGGAATGCATATTCGCTAGGAGCGTTGGACATTGTCTCGTCGATTTGGAGCTCGGAATCCGTCGGCTCTAGAAGAAAATGGATGAACGATGGTCGACGAGTGATGCTTACCGAGCATGAGGTTGAGCTGGAAAAGGTCCACGTCAGCAGATTCGTTACGGTTGAGGATCATGTCGCTCAAATTCGTCGTGTTCTGATTTCGCGGGTTGAATGTAGAAGTTTGGAAAGCTTGAAGGTGATAAAGGTTTTTTGATAAGTGGGATAAATGATGAAGGATTCGATAATAAAGAATGATTGGTACCTCGACAAAAATGTGAAGGATTGATACAGACTTTGTTGCCCTGGCGGGTCGAGTAAGGGCACTCGCTGGACTTGAGGATTTCGTGGGGGCTTTGGGTTTGCGACGCCTCGGGTGAGTATAGTTTTGCGAAGACGTATTCGACCCCGGCATGAAGAAATTTCGTAAGAATGCTGAAAAGCGAATGGGTTTCAAATATGGTCGATTTTCGGAGTACATCAAGGAGGTTTGTTTATCCTTGTGAGGAAAAGTTTTCAGCGAAAATCTCAGATCAACAAACTGATCTTTTAAAGGTCACGTGACCTCAATTGAGTCCAAACATGTCCCTTTGGAAATAGACATTTCATGGCATTTCTTACCTCTCCGGCTGTCCTCCCGAAATGGATAGCCTGTCGATAACGCAGCATTGCTGCTGATTGCCGTTGCATAACATCGCCCAGAAGGAGTTCAATCCGACCTGCTCATGAATTTTTATCAAAAATTCACGACTGAATTGATTGTCGATATTGCTGTAGCTCAGCGGGTTCAGTCTATTGTGAATCAGCTGCTCGATTATGTCGAATTGATGCGCCTGTTGGAGCCCAGAGTAGCTCTGAAACTAAAAATGTAAAGAAAAATAGTTGAAAAACTGGGAAAACTGAAATCAACAAGGAGTCCTTACCTGTGGGCTCCAGCCCGACTGGACTGCCATCGGCGAATACAGTCTGACAGAGTTCGAAATTCTTAAACAAGGATTGAATAGGAGATGCTTTTAGAGGTGGCATTCAGTAGCTCCAGGTCTACATGTACAGATAATATCATAAAAAGAAAGAAAGGGTGAACAAAATAGAAAGAAATAATCCTAGTCTTTACTGTCGTTACTGTTTCCTGGCTGTAATTACTGTCAGATTATTTGAGGCTGGCTTTTCCAAAAATACCGGTGAAAGCAGGCCTTTACCCTGGATAAAAAGATTGTCGCCACCCCCTGGCGACAATCTTTTGCCACTAGCCAATCACAAGTTTCGAGACTTGTAGTGGCGGCGTAACCCCGGATTTGAGTCTGCTTTCATCGGTAGTAAAAATAGAGAAACAAACAAAATTAGCAGCTGTAGAATGAAATCTAAGACTCTTGAACTCTTGTCTGCTAGACAATTTTAAGAGGAATTTACGGGTCATAAAATTGACAGGAATCAGTTGGCAGAGAAATATTGAGATAATATCAGATGAACAAAAATGTGACTAGTAAAAAGTGACTCAAAAAAGTGAAGGAAAAAAGTCTATTTCAAATTTGACGATTCTGCAGTTTTCATCTGAAAAAGGGAAGTTAATTTTCGTCAGTTATCGAGTAGGTACCTTAATAATCCTAGAATCAATGGCTTTGAAGAGTTCTTTTGAATCATGCAGCGCCGTTTGAACAAGAAAAATGCCGACTCCGCCTTCTGGATTCGTCGTATCTTGGGCGGATATCCTTATGCTCTGAAAACACTACTGCCTAACCGCGGTTGGATTAAAGATTTACCTTTGGTCCAACTTGTTCAACGCTCATATTCGCCCAAATTTTACTATTCATGGCGACTTTTTGTGTTCCAGATGTTCGGAAAACCAGTCGCGATTTGAAATCTTAATTTTCTGGGTAAAAATTTATTAGAAAATCATAAACTGTTGGCATCAATAAACATGCTCAGGGTTCCAACTTTCCGAAGATTAAATAAATTAAGGGTGTCACAATCTTAATTATAGAAGGAGGCTTTCAAAACTTACCAGATCCTTCTCCACAATCATTGACCCTGAGCGTCCCTCTTCCTCTTTGAGAATAAGTCGATTCTTTCTTATCAAACTGAAAAATTAACCTCCAAATCAGCTGATAAAATTTCGCTAGTACCTGGAAAAGTTTGCACGGAACTTGTAAAACATTTTTCTCTTCCTCTTCGCCCGTCACAATTTTCTCGTTCGCCACTGGTTCCTTCTGATTCGCGACCTTTTCTGGCGAATTGGAAACAATGGAAGATTCATCTTTATTTTCCTCTTTCTTGATTTCTGTCGTTTCTTCTTTAGGTTTAAAACTTTTGAATCCGAAACCGCCGCCGCCGCCTGATGCCGCCAGACGTTGAAAGGGATTCAGCCCCTTTGATTCTTACAAATATCAATATTTAAAATATCTTCTTTACCGATCAGATTTGGTAGCTTAGGCGGCCAAAAATCTGGGTCTGAAGCCCTCTCAGACCGAGAGAGCGAGGGCTGGCTCTCATTGGTTAAATCGAAGGCCACGTCATCCTCACCGCCTAATTTTCCAGATCTGATCGGTATATTCCTGTACCGGTGGAACTTTTAGTGATGCTCAGAGAACCAAAACCGCCGGATTTCGCTGTTTCACTGGCGACTTTTTGGAAAGGATTGAGTTTTCGCGCCGTTGGCTCTACTTTTTCTTTTGGCTCGTCAACAGTTTCCTATTGAAAAAAAGGTCATTCGGGGTCATTGGAGTTGAACCTGAGGTTATCTGGGGTCATTTTCGGCTTACTGGGAACAGAGGAGCAGGATTATGGAATGATTAAGTTCATTTGGGGTCATTTGAGGTCATTTGAGTTCACCTTTTCTTTCAATAATGATTTCTCTGAACTTTCAGAATTTCCATTTTCCTCTTTTTCGACTTCTTCCGTCTTTTCACTTTCCTCTTTCTTCGGAGCTTCTTCCTTTACTTCTTCTTTCTCCTCTTTTTCGAATTTACCGAAAGTAGCGGCAGTTTCCCCTGGCTTCGCACTTCCATTAGCAGCAGCAGTATTCGCATCGACAGTGAATTTTTCGGCGTCTTTTGGTTGAAACTGGCTTTTTGGATCGAGAAGGACTAGCGGCGTTTTTGCTTTTTCCTCTTCTTGCTGCGCTTTTAGCTTTTGCAGCGCCTCGCTCTTAGAAGAAATGATTAAATGGAGAGCTTGAAGGAAGCTCCTACCTGTGACAAATCGACGCTGGGCAAAAAGGATCGTCTGAAAAGCCCAGACGACGGTCGAGACGGAGGAAGCGGCGCAGCTGGCCGAAGAAGCTGTGGCCCGTCGCCATCTAATTCGCTCTTTTTTGAAGGAAGCTCTGAACGAAAAAATCAAAAATTATATAAGCGAAAATCGATATTCGATCTCCTTTGATTCTGACGTAAAAATTCTTACGGTACTAGAAAACAAAAACTACTAGACACAAAAATTTTCTTTTGAAAAATAGATGAAACTAAAACGCCTTTAAGGTATAGTATTATATTAATAAGATAAGATAATAGTATTAATTAATAAGAACTAAAATTGTCGTAAAATTGTCGAAAAAATTGCCTAAGAGACAAACTGTCTAGCAGACATTCACTTATTTTCCGTACTAAACAGTGCGCTGTTCTTTCTCGATGAAAATAGGAAGTGTACTATGAAATTTTGTCTGCCAGACAATGTATGCTAGCCAACTTTATTACAATAAAATAGACAAAAGGTGAAAATTGAAGCCCGTAATCTTCAAAATAAAACTCTTGAACACGGCACTCTCGAAATGGATTTTAGAATCGTAATTTAATTTAACAATTAGTCAATAAAATTCACCAAATTCAAATTATCTATTTCGCAAATGAAATTACCTTGAGAATCTGGCTCAGAAGCTTCGGGTCTTTGTCTCTTCAAATTGCTGCTCATCTCACGATTTTCGCAGTTCGGAGTTCTCCAGAAGAAAGCTCTCTACAGCGCTAGAATCTTTTCTTTTCTCGATTTTCCGTTCCGTTCTTTTTTTCTCGTGAAAGTTGAATTTTGTGAAGAGCGCGCTTCGAATTTGCCAGGCGCGCTCCATTGGCTCCTTTTTTAGATTTAGCGTAGGCCGAATTGAAAGAAGAAATTCCTTTACCAGCTCTATTTTTCCCTTTTCCTTCGATTTCTAGCATATTTTTGGCCCAAAAGAGTTGATGAAAAAATTTCATTATGAAGAAAGAAAGCCGAATTTTGAACTGAGAGAAATTTGAGGAAAAAGGTTGATTTCGAGTCAAAAAACGCGAAATAGAACGTTTAGGTTGTGAACATGTTAATTTCTTGCTGTTAACATGATGACAGCATGTCGATTTTTCGCGTGAACTGTAAGTTTTCACTCATCAAGTGAATTATATTTTGAGAATTCAAGAGAACATCGCGTTTGAGTCAAGATTTCCTGGTTAAAATTAAGGGTATCCGCTTGTTAAAATGTGCCTCGGCGAATCAGATTTCAAAAATTACTCGTTTATAAAACTCATTTTTTTTGCATGAACTGAAAATTCTGCTTGACCGGTTTATTTTATTCAAACTAAAGTTACTGCAGTTACTCGCTGATAGAGCCCCGATAAAGTGTCTATCCGCCACGAAGCTTATCTGGAGCTCTTATCAGCTAATTTTTTCCAACAAATTTCCAAAGTTTCGAAAGAAACTGTTCTTCAGAATGCCGCCAAACTTTAGTGACGAAGACTTGTCCGACGTTTCGGAAGACTGGGACTCCTCCGGCGACGAGGCCGTCGAGAAGAAGGAGCAGGAAGCTGCCAAGGCCAAAGCACAAGAAGAGGCCAGTAAGTCTAAAAATAAGTTACCAGAATTACTTTTTCTCGCTTCGGCAACCTGGTGATAAAACCTGAGTCAGGTTCTGAAAGCGGCCTGACTCAGGTTAAATACACAGGTTCCCGGGCTAAGCCCAAGAACGCCTTAGAATATCCGTAAATGTCCATTTCAGAGACGAAGAAAGGAGCAAAAAAGACGCTGCAGCAAAAAATCAAGGAGCGAGAAGAACGCGAAAAACGAGAAATGGAGATTCGCGAATTGACGCCCGAGCAACGCCGCGCGCAGCTCAAGAAAGAACAGGACGAATCGGAACTCCTCGGAGCCATGGAATTCGTCGACGTCAAGGACCCAGAAGAGTGAGAATCATCGAAAAATGATTGTAATGAATTTAACTCCTTCAGTATCGACATTTCAAAGTTCGCGCCAAAGAGCAAGCACGATTTCTCGCTGTACTCTGAAAAGCTTGGAAAAACAATCAGCCAGTATTCGTCGAGTCCGTTTTACGTCGATTCCGTGGTCGACCTGACGCGAGTGCTCATCCAGGGAATGAAACTCGACGATACGAGGAAAGTCGAAACCATGCTCAAGGTGCAAATCAACAAACTCGTCAAAGAAAGCTCTGGCAAAAAGGGAAAGGTATTAATAAAATCGAGAAGAATTCAAAAATAATGTAAAACATTTATTCGTCGAAGATGGTCATAACAACAGTCACAGTAGATAAATCACAAATTGCTTTTGAAACATTTTGGAAGGCTCGGAGAAGTAAATTCTAACATCGATTCAAACTTTCCACTTTTATCCAAAAAGATAAGGATCAATCCTCGTCTTTTCGAGGCTATCTGATGAAGATTGAACCTTTTTCAAATCGAACTTTTAAAATTCAAATTTATAAACTTTTCATAACCCAGTTTTCATTCAGAAAAAGGCAGGTAAAGGGTCATTGAACGCTGGCGGTGGAAAAGGTGGCATGGACACGAGAGCATACGACGGATACGATGACATGGAAGATTTGATGTAACCTACACTTTTGCTTACTTCATTTTCTATCACAGAAATTCAATTCTAGCAAGCAAATATAGTATTCTCTAATTTCCTAAAAGTTCTCTCTCGCCCGAGGCTGGTCGCCTCCTGCCCTCGGGCGAGAGACAAAAATCAACAAATCACCAAACAACAACAACTGGACCTGCCTGTACCAAAATCCTAATCCGTGTTCAAAAGCAACTCTTAGGCGAAAATTTACTTTCACTTGTCAGTAATACTATTATCCCTTCAGTTAAATCCTGCGATTGAGCACTTCCGTCCAATAAAAAAAAAACTCAATAAAAATCAGAAAACCTAAAAAACTCTTTCTTGATTTCAGAAATCGGAAAATGACAAATCTCATTCGCGCCTCAAGGCGATGCATGGCCCTTAAAATGCCTCGAGCAAGTGCCCTCGCAGCATTCGAAGATTTCTCCAAGTCCTTTCAGGTTTTAGCAGGGCAAGAAAAGGGGTTGAAAGAAATTAAAATTCAGCTTCGATTGGATTATCCAGTCCAGACGACGGGAGACTTCATTGATCAAAATCTGAATAAAGGCGAGCCCGTTCCCTCGATCCTCCTTGATCAGCTGATTCAAACAGTTGAAACTAAGAAGCAGTTCATCGATATTTCGTACCACTTGTGGCGCTTTAGGCACTCGCCGTTTAGCTACAAAATGAGGCCCTGGACGAACTATTTTCTCATCACAAAAGGTTTCAAATTCATCCCTTCCAAATAGGGTGGGTCACTTTCAGGGTTGGTCTTTCGATTTCGCTTTTTGTTTGTAAGATGATTGTTCTAACCCCAATAAAGAACTTTCCACAGAAAACTGACCAAAAAAATTTTTTCATCCCTCATTTTTGAAAAAAATTTTGTCGAAAAACCGGTTTTTCTAGAATAACACCGGAAGCCCCTTACTGTACACGTGATTTTACTGTATCATCATAAAGACCTCGTTAAGCCGGTCATTTTGGTACCCGAAACTTCCCCGGGAAATGACAGGAAAAAAAACTGCAGAGATTTTGAATGCCCGAATACAGCAAAATTGAGCCAAATTTGGCCCAAATTTCGCGATTTTCGCGATTTTCTAGAGTCTGTAAAAGTACTTTCCCGGGAGTGCACAGGGGTGTTCGGGTGCTCAAAATGATCAGCACGACGAGAGCTTTCAAATGAGCACAAAAAGAAAGTGCGGCTCGAAAAATGTTTAAAAAGTGACCCACCCTACTTCCAAACCTCAAATCTCTCCTAGGAGTCCGCCTGGGTGCATTTGAAGCATTGATTGAGCTCTTGTTGAAGTCGGAAACGTATGGTTGCTTCCCAGATGCTGCTAGTCTCTCTTATTTATTGTTAAATCTCGTTGAAAATGGAGAAAATCAACTGGCGGTCGAAGCGTGCGTGGATTTATTGATAAAAGATTTGTGCTCCAGTTCGACTTTGGCAAAACTCTGCTTGAATATTTTTATCCATAACATCGGTAAATCCTTCCTTCTTGACAAATCATTCATCTTTCATAAGAAAATCTTCAATCATGCGAAGCAAAGCAAGTTTACGCGTCTGTCAGAATCATTGGAAATATCCTCGAGAATGAAAAGCTCAAAGATCTTGGCGCTTGTGGAATCGCCAAGACAATTTCTGAAGAAGAAGTGACAAAAGATGATCATTTTTATATCGACCCTTATGTTAATTATGAAGAGCTCTGTAGCAATCCGCAGATTGAGTTTGAAGAGTTTATCGAGCAATTGAAATCGCTGGATTTAGAATTTGGAAGCTTGGAGGGCGAGATTAATGGACTTTTTAACGATGCTAGTGAAACTTTTAAGGTAATGTTTTTTCAGGAGCTAGTGTCTCAATCCCTCTTTTAGCAATGGAATGCAGAAGCAACAGATCTCCACCAAGCTCTAGAAACCCTCGTTTCTGACAGAAAAGACTGGGCAGCGCGATACCAACAGTTGGAAAAAGAGTTCAAGGCTGGCGTCCAATATGCATTATCTCAGGTAATCTCGCTAACTTTATTACGCCTTTAATTAAACAAGAAGCAGCGAGGGTAACTTATCACACCGCCTAATGAGAGTTGCAATCTGGCGGCTTGCCAGTGCTTGCAAGGAATTGTTTATAATTATTCAATAAGTTCAGATGCTAAAGCTTGTTTTGAGTCTTAAAATATTAATGATGCTTCCTTGATTTCGATAGATATAGGTTTATTTGGGATCAAGGCAATTTTCAATAATTTGCACCATTTGCGCTGATGTCGATTTTAATCCTTTCATCGGCAATAATCACGGCGGTTTCTCGGTCTGCCGATTCTTTAAGGATATTTAATAATTAACAGAGAGATCTGTATGCAAACCTGTTGCGTCCGTTTTTCGCGGTTTTGGCGGTTGTGATTGTCAAAGTCTTTCATATGGCCCCTGCGTCTGTTTTATTAACCCCTTTGGCTTTGCCGGGTGTTCTTCCTAAAAGCAGGCGAATGTCAGTAAAGACCAATTACTGTCACTTTCTCGAGTGACACTTAGTGCCCATTCATTTGGAATTCAAGGCGACAGGAGCCTGCGAAAATCGCGAGTTGCGATTTTATTGCCCGTTCCAATTCAATTTGCGCGGCTTTTTGATTTGGGTTTAAATAACTCAGCGGGGGATGTACTGTTGCTTACACTACTGTTCTCTTCCGTGTCTTCAAGCTCCGACTGAAGAATGGAAAGTTCCCTTCGTAGGTTCCAATTCATTGTGTGGTCAGCTTGAAAGGGCTAGAATTATATTTTTATTTTAATTATTTCACGGTCGAGCAGGTTTTCAATTAAAATTCACCTCCGAATTGCCGAGCATTGTTGATATAGGATCGTGAATGCTCGCTGAAGTAGGCAGAAGTGTGGACTTTTCTGTGACACAGCTCTCATCGATCTCCGTGTTGTCGCTAGAATCACATTTGTCAGACGCGTCTGCTGCTTCTTTCTCCTTCATCTTTTGCTTGAAAGCCTCTACTTCCTCGCTCGTGAGAAACTGATCGTAATAGCTCCGTGATTTCGGCGCGGTGAATCTTTAATAAAAACAATCTCAAATAAACTCAATATTAATCAAAACCGATAACGCCTTTTGGGACGGTTCAGAATACATTTTATTTTGCAATTCCATTATTTCTTACTTCATGCTTTGACTCTTGCTCATTTTCCCCAAAACCAAAGGGTCCTCATCGCTCCATTTTTCTCCAATTCTTGATTCTCCTACTTTTCTCTTTGTGATACAGTACGTTGCAATTATCAGCGCTACTGTGAGTAAACCAAGCGGTGCGGCGATGAAAATTATCTCTTTATCGCTCATCCTCAATCCAAACGATTTCTCCTAAACAGACAGTAAGAAGGTAGTCAGTAAAGAACTCTCCACGCCCCGACGACGTGTCCGGAGCTCGAGCGCCCCTCTACCAATTCATCTTTGATGGATTTTTTGAGCAATCATACTTCTCTGTTAATTTCGAAGAATATTGTTACGTTGTAGCCCATTTTCGATGAGACAGAATTCGTTATCTGCTTCAAAATATATAATGAAGATGATATGAAAATCGATAACCTGTAGCTCCGGCAAATGGAAGAAAAAACTGAACGTCGTATTGATTTTTGTTGTTACTATAAGAGCTTGGTCTTCCTGATGTTGCAAGATTTTATTAATTTGGGAATAATTAAAAGGTTAACCTTGCATAACTACTCTGATTTAAAAGGGCCTCTCAATTCAAGTGCGTCTCGTTTTACCAACAATAACGCTTGTCCTTCAGACTGGGCTTTTTAACCAAAGACAAGCCATGGAGCAGCGCGGAAGTGAGCGAATGCCGAAACTCTACCCGCCTTACATGGAGGTAGATTGGATTAATTCTAACGCATTTGATTAAAAATGCAACCGTAGAATGAATATTTCATCGTCGCCGTATCCGACCTTGAGTTAGAACAGGACATCTACGAGGCAAAGAATCCAAAAGAGTGGAGCAAAATCAAGACGTTCTTTGAAAACAGAAAACAAGAAAAAGAACTGGCCCTAGAAGAACGAAGAGCGCCGCTGAGAAGGAATTACAAAACGAATGAACGGTGGAATGGGAAAATGTTTTCTGAATTTGACAAGCCTAATTCTACACCTCGATTGCCCATCGAGTGAATTCTGAATTCACGAAAAAAGAAGAGAAGCTTCTGAACTTTTCCTTTTAGAATGGATGCAATGTGGGCAGAAATTGAGGCGCTTCAGAAGCAGCTGGCGGCGGCTCAGGCTCGGTTCGTACTGTTATTAATCGGCTTGGAATAGATAAAAAAGGTTTTTTGGACCGTATTTGAACCGCTGAAAGGAAGAAGATACTTCCCAGCGCCTTAGCGATCGAAACTGCATCGAAATCATCATGAAGCTGAAGGAAATGAATCTCGTTGAGCTGATCCACTCATCCAACGGAAAGTTTTATTTGACACATCAGAAACTGCGATCGGAAGTGTTCGATGCCCTGGTTAACGCGGGCGGGCGAAGTACGATCGGCGATCTGGCGGACGAAGTAGGTGTCAACTACGATCACGTGGAAGAGGCGCTCGCTGCAATCAAGGAAGAGAAAAAGCTCATTTTCTATCTTGGAAACTTCATCACTCAAGAATATCTCGACTTTATTGCTGGTGAGGTCTTCGCAATGACGAACGTTTCTGGCTTCGTTTCCATCGCGAAAGTGAGCCAGGAATTCGATCTTTCTGGCGAGTTCTTGATTGAGCATGTTCCCAGTCGATGCGCAGCCATGATCAATAACCAGAAAACAGGATTCTACACGGAAGCTTATATTCGGCGAACATCAGTTACTGTTAGAGCGTACTTGTCTGCTGCAACGAAGCCGTTGCACATGAAGCATTTTTATGCGAAGTACAAGTTCATTGACGAAACTATTGTTGACAAAATCGTCGATGACTTGATCAAAACTAAGCGTATAAAAGGTAAACAAAAGCTTCCGAACATCCGAACAAATTTTTCAGGAAAATATCTGAACCGAGGCCACATCGCTTGCTTCTTCCCATCGATTTATCTCGAAGAACAAACCAAAGCCATCAAGATGAAGATAGAGTCCTACGGCTACATCAAACTCGATGAGCTAAAACACGGAATAGACACTACCAGTGACAAAGAAGCAAATCGTTGGATGAAGGAGAACTTTCCAGACTTCATTAAAACAGACACTCATTTCATGTCTCTTGGTTTTATCGAAAGAACCAAGACCGAGCTTGAGCAGAATATTCAACAAACGCATTTGGTCGATCTTTTCAGCATCTTTCCAGAAGCTTTTAGCGAAAAAGATGTTGAGTACGTCCTTCGAAGTGCTTCCAGCTCCTCTTCTCTCATCAACGATGCGAAGATTTTCGGCTCAACGTGGATGATGGACGATCAGGCGCTAGAAGAATGCGCGGCGATGTTCTATCCGGCTGTAGACGAACGGGCGGAAAAAGCTGCTTCCAAAAAGATCGTCACGATCATCACTGAAGATGATTTTGTCAAAGTCGACAAGAAATCCCCATCGATAGCGAAGGCAGAAGTTTCTTCGGGAAAAGAAAAAGGCGGAGCTGCAGGCGGCCGAGGCGCAAGAGAAGTGAAGACCAAAGGGAAGAATAAGAAACAGAAGAAAAAGGAAGCCCAGGAAAGCATCGTCCAAAAGGTAAACTGATCGAGATCTTCTCAGTTTTCATTTTTTCCTAGAAAGAGGGTGATACGGGAGCACTGACGGAGGATGAGATCAAAGAGTTCCTTCAAAAGGAAGAAAAGTACGAAATCATGGAAGAAGAAGCGCTTCAAGATCTAATCGACATCATTTCCCCCAAACTCGCCGAGCGATACCAAACCCAGGCTGCAAACATCTTCACTTCCAAGCAGCAAGCGCAGAATGACGCGAAAGGCCAGCGAAAAAAGACTCGAAAAGAGCAAGAAGAATACATCAACAATTGCTTCTGCAAACTACAGCTCTTCGAAAAAGGCCTGGTTCATCTCTTCAAAGAAGTCGACGAAGGTGCAACTGATCAAACCGGGCCAACTCAGCTCTCGAAATATCTCTTCAAGACAGTCGGTATGGACCTGGTCAATGCCGTCTTTGCGTTATCTTCCGATAGCCAGGAGACCACCCTGACTCCTGCTATGCGACAAAAGATCCTGAAAAGCGTAGAAGATGCAGATAGAGTCGACCCAGCTGCGTTTGAATCGCTCAAGGCACTTAATGATGCTAAAACTGTCCAAGAAATTTTTGGTAATTTCCGATAAAATTAAACTCATCTAAAACGTCTCTAGCTAAAGTCGCAGATGCATGTGACTACGGAGCGGGAATGATGATCAAGGCAGGCAATAAGCGACAGGAAACGGTGAAGAAGGCGCATGTCGAAGACATGAGAAAGGCTCTTGAGACAGCTCCAGGTTTGAAGTTACCAAAGTCAAGTTTCTTATTTATTTAGACCTACCGACTACTCTTCATCTGGCCGTATCGTTGATGCACGCTCAATCGTCAGCTTTCCTCATTCATTTCTCCGGCAAGTTCGTTCCTCTCATCACTGAACAAATGGCTGCGTTACTCCAGAAAGAACAAGTCGAGGTGATAAACGAAGCACAAGAAATCGTTGTCAAGAATCTCCGTGGCGAAGAAATCGACACTACTCCGTTTATCGAGAAGCTGAAGAGTTTTGACTACACAACTGATGCTAATTGAGTCCGTCCCGGGAACAGTTTCCATTTCGTTTTCTGTTAAACTTATGTTTGCAAGTTCATTTCTTTCTCAATCACGCTCATTTTTCAGTAATAAACCGTGAAAAATCCTTGTAGATGTCGAAATTTGAAGTTTTGAAAGACCTGTCGAGAGGAATCCGGGCATTTCAACAACTCGTTGAGCTTGACAAAAATGAGCAGGGCGCAAAAGTCGGTCAGAAATACACAGGCAGGGTGAAATCTGATTTCTTATGAACGAGGGAATGTTATCATGAATCCTCATTTTTCATCTTAGAGCTCAGAAGTCAGAAAACTGGTCACGAGCTGGCTGAATTCGATTCAATCCCTGGAGTCGCCAAATGATCTTGCGCGGCTGGAAAAAGCAGCAGCTCCGCTTTGGAAAATCTTCTTTAAAACAGTGGACGAATTTATTACTCTCCGATTGACAAGAACGACGAAAGTCGAGGAAGTAGAAGATCTGGACAAAGATTGTTTGAAGAACTTGAGCAAGTTGATCTTTGAGCGGAATCAAGCAACCGAAGTGGAACTGAAAGATGATAATGGAAACTTGAGTCCTTGGGACTCGAGTAGAATTTCGGAAGTTCTCGCAGAGAATCTCCATGTGACTCTGATGGAGCAACTCGTCGAAGTGCTCGAAAGCGAAACGGCGGAGAAAAACTGGGAGCCCGTGCTAGAATCGCTCGTTCACGCTCGTGACCTGGCAATCGTCATTTTTTATTCGAACGAAAATGTTGCTGCGAAGTCTGTTCCAGGCGAAGAGCCGAGAAAGCAGAGAATATCCCTCGAAGTTCGCGGCCAAAGCGGCCGATTCATCGATGTTCTCTTGGAAAAAGTGAAGAAGGGGCTTGAAGACATCAACTTGGAAGTCCCTGTTTTCAGACAAAAGACGAATTTGCCCATGGAAATTGTCGACTTGCTCGCTGCGATTCAAGAGCGAAACGAATACGATCAGAAAATGTCGCTTTTTCATCGAAAACGCGCGGAATTATTCAGTTCGCTCGATCGAGAGTCCTTCGCGCCAAGCTCAACTTTCGTTACGAGCTTCATCGAGCTGGTAAAGACGCTAGAATTCATCCTCGAGCGAGATCCTTCGCAAGGATTGATGATGACCGAGTCGGTTCTGGACTTGGCTTCGTTGATTTGTGATAAAATGTCGATCGCGTTTGAAAACGGAGATTTGGAGCGCTTTTTCCGAATTCTTTTCGTCGAAATCAAAAGAATCTCAAGAGAACTGGACAGTTGCTGGAAATGGATCGAACTGGCTCATGACAAAGCTGAGAAAGAACGAAAAGAGCGCCCTGGAGAACTTCTCTATGCCTCGACAGTTTTGAAAAAATACGCCGAGCTTCAAAAGACTCTGGCAAGCGAGAAGCAGGAAAATATTCGAAAATACTCCTCCTGGGTGACAGATACGATGCAAGAGCTGCTTGACGAGCATTTTCCAAAAGCAAAGTATTGGAAAAGCGCGAAGCCGCAGCATTCAGAGTGGTTTGTTGAAGTCAACGAGCAAATTTCCTGTTTGGTTGTTAGAAGTTGCAAAAACTATTCCAGTAAGAATCAGTCTTCTTTCAAAGAAACAGCTATTTTTCAGGCGATTTGCAATTGGATGCAATGCATATTCTTGCAAATGGTGTTATTGAAACTCTCATGAGCCACATGATCAAAACTGACTACAGGTAATTTCCCTGTCTCTAGAAATCCTGACCGATTCAGGTACTCCTTGCAAGGGGCAAAAGCTTTGTCAGATCACGTGATGGGCATCCACGATGCAATCCGCGACAGAGAAGAGCTCGACGAGGAAATCGTTGACCGCCTTGGAACTTCCCTCCCGTTTCTGCGCATTTTCATCGTTTGCAGAATTCTTTCTGACCCTGGGATTCCCGACCACGCCGGTAAATGTCTTTTTTAATCAAGCAGCTTATTTGATAAGCTATTTTTATAGGCTCACACGCGATCGTAGCGCCGTTGGATCAGGAGCTCGAAGAGAGAGTGCGAAAATACGGGCTTGATAAAAACCAGTGGGTGAATTTAAGAGCCAACCAAAAATCAAACTGTTTGACATTTTGCAGATAAAAAATCCTTTTTCCGTTTTGCCTTTTTTCTTTTCTTACTTCTTCAACCCTTTCACTTTCAAAATTGCGTTTTTGCTTCAAGTCTTTCTTTTCAGAATTATAGTTTTATTTATTCTAAGTCAAAATAACTGTGAATTTCAGATGAATTTTGCCAATCTTCTTGAAGCAAAGGATGAACCTTTCGTCGTCAAAATGGAAAAGGACAGCGAAGAGGAGGATGACGATGAAGACCAATTCCACGTGGCGAACAAGAATCCTGAACAACTTCTTGGAGAAACAGAGAAAGAAAAAATGGTAGAGTTGATTCGCTCAGAGCTGGGCTGCCGATCCAAGACTATATTTCAAGGTAACTTTTGTCAATTTCTTCTTCTTTCAAAATCCATCAGAATGCAAAGATACAGTCCGACTGGCGGGAAAAGCAACAATCGACTTAGAAATTAAGCTCGAAATGGCTAAAGATGATCACGTGATTGAAAACCATTTTGACAACAAAACCCCTGCCAGTTACAAGGGGCTTTTGACGAAGAAAGAGTCACCTGGGACAAATCACTGCACGGAAAATCACTTCTTCAAGAAACTACCTCCCTGGGTTGTGAAACAATTGCAAGTTCACGGACTCAAACATGTTCTTTACAAATTCAAGTACGCTTCATCTTTGCTTTTAAGTTTTAAAAAGTAATTTAGCTCCCCCGCGGATTTATCCCTTGCCAAGCTTGAGCCCTTCGGATCCATCGCCGTCGCCTTCCTCATCAGTCAAATCGGCCTGTACGACATCGTCGGACCCGAAATGTTCGTATCCGGCTTCAACCAGCTCTACCGTCGATTCTTCACGAGCCCACCAGGCGCTGCAGAAGAAACCCTGCCGTTGAACCACCCTGCTCGCGGCTTCAACTGTCTCACTCTCGATGTAAACGGAGAAGTGGAATTTCTCAAGGGCAAAAATCGTCACTCCCTTTACAAGTCACAATGCTTCAATTTCATCGCTCAACTGCCTGATTCTTCAGATTCTTCAGATTCTGACTAGCTCTTTTGAATCTTCTTTTCTACTAGTTCCAATAATTGAAAACGCAGAGAATAAAAAACCGACCCTTTTTCCGAAAATTAATTTGTTTTGTTTCAAAGCAATAAATATATTTGCAGGGAGAAGAAGAATGGATTATATACAATAAAACACTGTAATGGAGAAAGGCAGTTCATGATAAATTGGGCACAGTGAAATTGAGTGTTTTGAAATTCAGGAAGTTTTCTTTCCAAACAGTTTGCTTCTCATTTCGCATTTTTCGAACTTTTGTTTGAATGGTTTTCATATTTTGAGCATCGCATTTGAAATTTTCGGAAATGAGGTCGGCAAAAGCAGATCGCATGAAATCGCTGTCGATGACTTTGTGGGTGATGGCCAAGCCCCGGGTCGCGCAGGTGTCGTGGACGGAAAAGTTCTCCATGAGTCCCATGCAAATTCCTTCCGATCGCGCCATGTTCTGACCTTTGCCGATCTTCTCAATCAGCATCCCAGTCCAGGTATCATCAAGCGGTATCACCAGCTTCTCCTCTCTCGCCGCTTTCGCCACAGCTCTTGTAAACTCACCAGTCGTTAAAAATCCACCACCGGACATGTAGCGCGGCCATTTTGGCTTTCCATAGACTTGTTTTGGAATGAAGTACTTTATCTTCGGATTTCTGCAAACTGGCTCAGCCTCTTTTTTGCATCCAATTGCTTCGATTGAAGGGGAGGATTTGATTTTGGAGATTTCGTTGATGAGATTTTGAGGCACTACCAAGGTATCGTCATCGCCCATAAAAACGAAATCAGCGGTAAAGCATTTATCTTCCATGAAACGCCACAAAGCCAAGAATTTGTAAGGCATAACATATTGATTCTCCACAAAGTCCGAAATCAAGAGATCATCATGTTCTCTCATTTCTTCTGTCAGATCTTCGTCACTTTTCAGGCCAATGATGAAGACGACTTTGATCTGGAATCCAAGTTGCTTCCAAAGATCTGGATTGAGCCAAGTGTCGCGAATGGATTGTCGGAAATCGGCGGCGCCAGGCATTGACTTGATTCCGAAGAGGATGGATTCTCCTGATTCGCTGGAATTGTCGAAATTGCAAGTTGATGGAGAGTGAAGCGTCGTAAATTTCAGTGAAGGGTTGTATTCCAGTAGCTTGTTGACATGTGAAAATTGGCCATTGTAAATGCATCTTCCATCCGGTCGCCGAAATCGCTGACCTCTCAAGTCTTTATAATTCCGCTCTAGAATGTCAATGTTAATCATGAACTCTTCTTTCAGCGGATCATTGCATTTCTCCAAGTTTAGTATCCACGAATGTTGCCCACTAGTACCGGCATCTGTTTTGGGACCGACACGAAGCTCGAAGTCTCCATTTTCTCGCGTTATTCCAACGCAGTCATCGGTTTTTTTGCACTGTTTCTTTGCTTCTTCGAGACTTTTCGTGTGGTTTATTTTACGACCAGAAATGTAAGTATTCGGAAAAAATTTCCAATCAGGATCGTTGTTCATTGTTTCAAGCAGAAAGTGGTCAATTCGACTTGTTAGCTCATCGAGGGAAGATTGAAGACTTTCCACTTCTTTGAGCACATATTCTTCATCGTCTTTTTCTCCTTCATAAAAAACTTCTTCTTTGAAAGCCAAGTATCGAACATCAGGCGAAATCGATTTGCCGGAAATAACGACTAACTGAATTTAAAATTTCGAGAAAATTGAGTCTTCAAATACTTACAATAGGCAAGCAGCAGATGATTCCAAGAAGGCCTATCTTCATCGTTGTCTCTTTTCCCAGATTCCAAATCATTCTTTTTAGCTATTTTTGTTTTATATTTTTTTGGTGAAGGAAAGTATTATTGAGTTTTTATGTTGGAATGAAGCGTTTTGCTCTTATATAGGGAGTCCGAGTCAACCAGATGTTCCAAAGGCGCTAACTATAGCAACGAAATCTACCCGTATTATCTACCTCGCACAGATTTGATAAGAGTTATGCACCTGATTATCTGACTGTTGCAATCAAGATCAATTTACCGCCTTTGGAACACCTGGTTGACCTTTGCTGCCTATAAAGGAGCTTCCTTCGACCTAAAAAATTGTACAACGCCAAAATTGATAAAAAACAATGACTTGGAATCTGAGAAAAGAGACAACGATGAAGATTTGCCTTCTTGGAATTATCTGCTGCCTGCCTTTTGTAAGTTTATGAAGACCTTGATATTCATTAAAATTTTTAAATAAGTTGCTCACTATTTCTGGCAAATCAAGATGTTTTGACGCTCGATACTTCAAGAAAGCAGTCTTTTATGAAGCAGCAACTTACGATGAAGTGGCCGAGAAAGTGGAAAATCTACACTCTTCTGCGAATGAGCTTACAAGTCGAATAGACCAGATGAGCAACGATACCGATTGGAAGCTTATTCCGAATACCAAAATCTTTGGTCGTACAATTGACCGCGTAAAAAGTCTCGAGGAAGCAAAAGAACAGTGCAAAATAACCGATGAATGCATCGGAATAACGCGAGAAAATGGAGGATTTGAGCTTCGAGTCGGTCCCAAAACAGGCGCAAGTACAAGTGACCAGCATTCCTGGATGATGAGCTTGGAAGAATGCGATGATCCGTTGAAAGAAGAGTTCATGATTAACATCGACCTTCTGGAACGAAATTATAAAGAATTGAGAGGACAGCGGTTTCGCCGACCGGATGGAAGATGCATTTACAATGCTCAATTTTCGCACATCAACAAGCTACTGGAATTCAACCCTTCGCTCAATTTTTCGACGCTACACTCTCCATCAACTTGCAACTTCGACAATTCCAGCGAATCAGGAGAAACCATTCTTTTTGGAATCAAGTCAATGCCTGGCGCCGCCGATTTTCGACAATCCATTCGCGACACTTGGCTCAATCCTGATCTTTGGAAGCAACTTGGATTCCAGATCAAAGTCGTCTTCATCATCGGCCTGAAAGGTGACGAAGATCTGGAGGAAGAGATGAAAGAACATGACGACTTGCTGGTCGCTGACTTTGTGGAGAATCAATTTGTCATGCCCTACAAATTCAAGGCATTCTGGGCTTTTATGGAGGAAAAATGCTCTAATGCTGATTTCATCTTCCAGGGTGATGACGATACCCTAGTAGTGCCCCAAAATCTCATCAACGAAATCTCCAAAATCAAATTCTCTCCTTCAATCGAGGCAGTCGGCTGCAAACACGGAGAGGGTGCACCAGCCGTCAGAAATCCAAAGGACAAATACTTCATTCCAGATCAAATCTACCCAAAGTCGACTTATCCGCGCTACATGTCGGGAGGCGGATTTTTGACTACTGGTGAATTCACGAGAGCCCTGGCGAAAGTGGCGAGGGAAGAAGAAAAAGTGATGCCATTTGATGATACTTTTACTGGGACGCTGATTGAGAAGATCGGCAAAACTGAGAACATGGTTCGATCGGAAACAATTTGCATGGGACTTCAGGAGCAGTTCTCCGTCCACGACACCTGCGCGACCCGGGGCCTGACCATCACCCACAAAGTCATTGACAGTGATTTCATGCGATCTGCTTTTGCTGAGCTCAACTCCGAAAAGTTCAAATGTGATGCTCTAAAGATGAAAGCGACTCAAGGAAGACTACGAAGAAAACGAATCGAGGAGAGAACTGCTTGGGAAGAAAATTTCATGAAATTCAAGGAAGTTAACTTCACTGTGCCAAATCGATCATAAACTGCCGCAATATTTGATTTCCTGTAAATATATATATAGCCCAAAGATTTCGCTGTATTCAATAGAAGACTAGAAGAAGTTTAGAGTTTATGGAAAAATATAGACTAGGTCAAGTCATTGTTTTTTTCTATACCGGAAGCTTTTTATTTGCGTTCCTTTAAAATCGACTTGCAAGTCTATCCATCTTCAAGTCTATCGTAAACGAGAGCAGAAATGACAGTCAGCGAGGAAAGAGAGCTTTTTCAATTTTACGCGATGCTATACCGTGACATTCGAATCCAGCGATTCAACCGCTCGCCAGATCATATTTCTCAGTCAGTCCCAATGAGGATTCTTCAAAATGTAAGAGAGTGCAAGACTGTTATTTCTCCCAAACTTCTTGGCTACACTCTCGGTTTTCACACTCTCGTTTTTCTCTTCGTCAATGAACATGGAGAGATTGGCGACTTGGGAGAGTCTATTGGGAAAAATTGGGCAGGGGAGTTTTTCAAAGGTACTCTTCCTTGATTTCAAGATTGTGAAACCTTTTTTGAAGCTTTTGAAGAAGGACAGAACGATTACAAATTCGCCAATTTAAAGCTTCCAAACTCTTTCGCCGAAGAATCTTCTTCCTTGATCACAAACTCCAACGAACTCTCCTTGCGAAGAGTTCAATCAGAAGGCGTCCTAGTCAAGAAGTTGTCAATAAAGCTCGAGAAACAGCTCAACAGCTCAAACAGCTCAAGAAGAAGACTGAAAACTGAGTCGGGCGAGAAAAGAAGAAGAGGGAGATCCCCATCGCTTAGCTTAAAAATCAGCGAGAAATTTAGCAAAGTCAACAAAAGTATTCAATCGAGTTTCCGCTCCTTTATTCCCTATCAATTCTAATTCTATAAAATATAAACACTGTTCGAAAAGGGCAGAAATTTTTTACTCTTCCATTGTTGAAAATTTGGAGTTTCGATGTTGATGATGAAGGGGAAGGCTTTTGTAGCGATTGATCGTGAGTTTTTTCCGGTCTTTGTAGAATGGGTCTTTTTGCAGTTTTTCCCGGAGGCTTGCGGATACAGCAGGCATTCTAGCTTCAGTGAGATTGATGTCGGAAGGAGGAACTTACCGTATTTCGTAGGTGGAGTTAAAGTTCGAATGATCAGCAGTGAAATGATGCTGCGATTGAAAGAGCATCGGCATGAATCGAAAGCCCTTATTTTTTTTGAAATTGATTAGTAATTCATGAATTTTATTTCCTACCCATTTTGTCTCTGTGTTCAAGTAGCTCGTGCGCGCTTGACAGATCATTCCGGTTGATTCAACAATGCCTTCTAAAATGACGATGATTTCAAAGTGCTTCTGGTTGATGTCTTCTTCTGACATTTCCCAGAGCGGTGACTTTTCGTTGATTTCATGGCAGACAATTAGCGGCTGAAAAAATGTCATCCATAAAACTTTCCATAGGAGTTTCCTATGACCCATCAATCGCTTACTGTAACCAGGAAGAGTTTGTCAGCTCCGGTGTCGAATCCTACGTTCATGTCTGTTTGCATAAGTGGAATAAATTCGCCCTCTGTTGTTTGCTTGTTTTTCACGAACTTAGCCCGAATTCTGCACTGAACAATCAAGGAGCTACGCAAGTTTCCCACCCGAAACATCAGACAATATTTTCCATCGCGCTGAAAGCATGTTCTCAAATGTTAGCGGAAACCGCGCCTACTTGAGAAATGACAGCATCGGTGCTAAAGATGAGTGTGTCCGTTCGATTTGTGGGTTTTGAGAGCTTGATGAAAATACAACCGACCATTACGGCGTCCACAAATGTTCCGATCAAGCATTGGATCACGAGGGCGAGCACAGCCTCTTGAAATTGAGATTACGAGTCTTTGAAGCACTGTGTTGATACTGTACCTGGGCAGTTAGACTGTATGTTTCTCCGGCCGTAGCCGACGGTCGTTTCTGTTTCGAGAAAGAAGAGAAAAGCAGTCAAATAGCTTCGAACTCCGACGAAACACAAAGAATGGCGCTTGGCAACTGCTTGGGTTTTTCAAATTCTCTTCCTTGATTTCAAAAAAGAACCCAAAACCCAGTCCCGATCACCTCCGCATTTCGTTTGCCAATGCCAAGCGACAAAAGCCCTTCAAGAGGAAACATTTCCAGCGCATTTGTAACTTCATGATCTGGCATTATTTGCGGCTCCCCAGTTTCGTTGTAAAAAATAACCTTTGATCGAATTTCTTTCACTGCTTTATAAAAAAGCAGATCTCCGCGAAAATGAGCAATGACCCAGTAAACTCCGGAGAAAAGCAGCCACGTGATTGCATAAAAACTGAGGATACTAGAGAGTTTCGTTGATTTTTGCCTTACCTGAGAAAAACTCCAAGAGAATAGGTCCATTTCAGGTCGACTAGAGTCGTGAAAAAGTCCTGCAAAAACCGCTTCGTTTTCTCTTTTGCATCGTGGCGGATATTGCACTCGCCACTTTTCGTCATGAATCTTGGTCGCTTGGACATTCTCTTGGAAACTGTCGGAGTTCTACCCATTCTCCTCGTATTTTATTGCTCGTGGCCTGCCAATACTGCTTAAAATGACTTCTATGCGGTTAATCTCTTGCCATAAAATATTGAATCTTAAAATGGTCGGACTAGGCGCCGATTGAAAACGATTGTGCATTACTGTCGTTCCATTTATCTCAAGGTCGCTGTCTAATGATCGCGAAAAAAGAAAGGGTTGATGATTAGTGCGCTGCATTCTGAAACGATTTTCTTTTTGACCTTCACCAATGTCAACCGTATTCGTTCGATTCAAGGGTCATTTTTGTCGATGACAGTATCTAACATTACACTTATTCGTGTCACTTTGTCATAGTAACGCATATTCACTGCTTGAAGAAAAACCTCAAAAGAAGATTCTGAGTCAATAAAAAACGAGGCGTTCTTCAAACACCAGTTGCTATTTAATCTGCTTCGAGTTCTTTTCACTCCCACAAATCTCAAAAATGAAACTTTCCTTTCTTTTCGCTTCTTCCGCTCTCGCCGCCAATACGAGAGGCACGAACGGAGACGCAGCCGAATTGAAGAAAAATGGCTTGACTACTGAAATTCTTCACTTCAAAGTCCATGGCAAAGACGTCGACAAGTGGAACGAGCTTGATGATGAGATTTGGACGACTTACTTGGCCAAGCAAGACGGTTTTGTGAGAAAGACGACGAATGTGGACAGAACTTGCGATTTCACCAAAGCTTCCAACTGCGATGTTTATAGCCATGTCGACTGGGAAACGTTCGACCAGTGGAAAGCTATCGATGAGAAAGAGCTTAACGATAAAACGAAGGTAAGATATCAGTATTAACTTCGTTCAAATGAGCATTTAAAGGAATTCGACGACGCTTGCGAAGCCGCTGGCATCACCCAAAAGATGGAAAATGCCGTTCCTCTTGGAACAACTGGACTTGCCGTCATTGCCTCGACGAGTTCCGCCGCATCTGTCACCGGGGCTCTTTTTGCTCTTGTCAGTTCCCTTGCTCTCTTCCATTTGTAATTAAAAAAATTATCAATAAAAAGATTACAATTTTAATTTTCATCAAAGTCAGCAGCAAAAAGGTTGGTCGGAGCACCAAGCCATTCGTTTGTCTCTTTCAAGGTTTGCTTCTTGAGTTCTTCTTTCCAAATTTGCGAGGCATTTTCAATTTCTGTTGCTTCGGCGAGAATTCTAGCGACGATTTGCGCCATCTAAAATGATGCTTCACCATCCCTTCTCAGGACATTTTCTTACCTTGAAACCATCAACCGGATAAGTGACTGTATTTTCAATCCGCTTGAGCATTTCAATCACTCCATCGCGCCACATGATTTCTTTAAAATTGACGGCGAAAAGCTCCCAGAACTTCTCAAATTCTTTTTCTTCGAGGATTCTGTTGAAATTTCCGTCCAAATTGGTCAAAACAGTTCTTCCACAGGCGCCTTAAAATTGCATTCTAGCGCCTTTTCTTCAAACGAATTCCCCTCAAACCTGAAACTCCCGCGACAAAATGCAAAAACTCGTGCTTCGATAGTTGGTCGTTCATGTTTTTATCCACATACGGCCAGAACTTGTCCGAAATCAAAGCGATATTGATCGGTACTTTGTTTTCCAAAATCTTCATGAAGTAATTTCCGCAAATGATCAAATTGTCTTTTGTTATAAAATCGCTCTTTTTCTTGTTGCAGAATTTCCACAGCTTTTCCAGCGCACTAGAATCATGATAAAAGCACGTAAAAAAGAATAAAAGAGGACTTACTCTTTCGGGTAGTTTTGAAAAATCCTCGAAGAATCCTTGTTCGTCGGATCCCCCAAAATTCTGAAGATAATGTCCAACTCTGTCTCGTATCTTTCAACCAGCGCCCTCATCTTCATCTTCATTTCTCTCTCCCTCTTTTCATCCTTTTCTCTTTCGTCCAGCTGCATCTGCGCGTGCAAGTCTTCAGTAAGCGCGCTGATGTAGCCTCGCATGTCTTGCATGATCTCGGATTCGAGGAAGAAGAGGACGTAGATGCTCGTAGAAATCCATAACGAAGAAAAGGCTAGGAGGTACTTTTGTCTTGTGGAAAACATTGTTTATTGCGAAAAGAGGAAGGGGAAAAAGATGAATTTTCACTTGGAAGATGATTTTTACGAGTCTCGGGAGAAGGTCAACTCAAAGGTACAAAACGAACGCCGGAAAGATCATAGGCTTTGACGGATCTTTTCTTCTTAGAGACAATACCAACCAATATATCAGGGGACTGGTCTAACCACTATCAAGAAGTGAAAGCCCAGATTTACCTTACTAAACAGTTAGTTATTTACTTCCAAAAAATTGGCTCAAGATGGTCGATTTTCCATGAATTACCGACTATTTTTTGCATCACACTATTCAGAGCTGAAGCGTTTAGGACAATTTTCGGGCTGTTTTTGGTTAAAAAAAATAATTAATAATTTATTAAATAAATAATTTATCGTAGAAAAAAGCTAGTTGAAGAGTGTTTGCACGAGCCTCACCTTATTTCCTAGAATACCGGTAGTCGCTTCATTACCTTTGACCCTCGCGGTATCATAAAACCTAAATCAGATGTTATTATTATGAATCGTCTCTATTTCCTAAATCGTAAATCATCATAAACCGTGAACAAGCCCAAAAATGTCCTGAGTTCGTATGAATCATGCTCGTTTGATTTCTGGCGCTGCTCGGAGCAGTGCCGCCCACGCCCGAATGAATCGCCAATTCATCCAAAGAAGCCACTCCGACGAGTAATTTTTCCTGTTTTTGCCCTTTTTTCTTCTGTCTGGGATCGAAGCCGTCTGAAAAAAAAGAAACAAGGAAAAAGAGAGATAAAGAAGCCGAAAACTTGCCGGAAAAGAACTAAAACTTGGGAATCTTTGGAATTCAAACTTCGGAGAAATTGGGAGAAAAAGAAGGAATTAATGCAGGCCCCAGTTCAGAAGAAAGTTTTTACGTAAGTTCAATGATCAATTAATTTAACCGTTGAATAGTTTGATGATTTCAAAAAAAATTTCGCGGGCCTGGAAATCGTCAAAAAACTTCTTGTCTAGTTTTGAAGAGCTCGTCGAGACGAGTCGAATGATATATAAAACTCCAGATAGTTTTAAGATTTTCCGCCAAAAAAAGTGATAAGAAGGTGTCTTATCAAAAATTTTCTGACCGGCGCCGTTTTTGTTCTAGAAAAGCTGAGGTGATGCTTGACCCCGGAAAATGATCCTCATGAGCTGTTCTATTCCGGCAAAAAATTTCAGCTCGTCATCATTTACCCAGCCGAGTTTATCGTTAAATTTCATTTTCCAAAGAAAATGGGACTGTAAATGGGCCGGAAACTAGGAACGTGCAGCGACAACAAAATGCACTATTTTTTGATTTTTCGCTGATAAGCACAGCAGGATATGTGATGACGACCTGAAATTTTTTGCCGGAATAGACCAGACCATGAGGATCATTTTCCGGGGTCAAGCATCACCTCAGCTTTTCTAGAACAAAAACGGCGCCGGTCAGAAAATTTTTGATAAGACACCTTCTTATCACTTTTTTTGGCGGAAAATCTTAAAACTATCTGGAGTTTTATATATCATTCGACTCGTCTCGAAGAGCTCTTCAAAACTAGTCAAGAAGTTTTTTGACGATTTCCGAGCCCGCGAAATTTTTTTTAAAATCATCTTTCAATCCCTAGGTAGTATTTTTTTGATAAGCCCAATTCTAGTGAGCGGATAAAAGAAAAGCGCCCGCCCGGTTTCAACTTGGGAATTCGAACGAACACGACTTCCGCGACGCTTTCTACGCCCGATTTGAAAAAAGCTCTCCAGGTCAGTCAAGTTCCAATTTCTTGCGTCCTTGTTTACGATACGGGCGGTCCTAATCATCCCTTTTCGCCATTTGTAGCGGTCAAATGTTGCCGCAGCCCTCGGGTTATCGCCTAGTCATCTTCCTAGTCATCTAGTGGCTTTAAATTATCGAGGGAATTGAGGAATTGGTGGAAACGCGAGAGATCAAGTCCGTTATTAATTTCATATCTTTCTTTCGAGTGGCTCGAGTAATTATCAATTTGTATTGTAAGTGGGGTTGAGCAGGAAACAACTTTTTTTATCTGAATGGAGCTTACTATTGAGTCTTGACTCAACACGCGTTGTTTTTTCTTTGAAAATGAAAGCAATCAATATTAACCCATTCGAGCATGAAAGTCAAAAACAATCCCATTTTCTGTCTGGGCCTGGCAACCTGTGTAAAAAACCTGAGTCAGAGCTAAGATGAAAAGCAACGCGGCTTCTCCTTTTAGCTCTTTAGACCCTGACACAGTTTTTTTACACAGGTTGCCAGGCCCAGACCGAAAACGGGATTGTTTCTGGCATTCACGCTAGAATGGGTTAATATTGATTGCTTCCATGTTCAAAGAAAGTTGCATATTATTCAGAAAATAATTATTCATTAATTCCATAATGAAAGATCTATATATCGAGTTTCGTGCCATCTGAAAGAACCCGAGTTAATTGCCATCACATGAGTAAATTTATAGACGCCCGATTTGGATCGAATTCTCACTTCAAACCTCAACGATCTGAGCAGCGATTCCACCCAGCGTCAAGCAGCAACGATCAAGCAAGACCCCGATTCGGTTTCTGAGCAAGAGACGATCAACTTGAGCACGAGTCCGCCCGTCGCGATGAATTCTGGAAACGAAACGCAAGTTATAAACCAAACCGACCAGCATTTGTCTTCAAGCAGCCAAAATGCTATTCCAATGATGACGACATTCGCCGTTGTTCAGGATCGAAACACAAATCTACCAAGTAAGATCATTTTGCTCTGAAAGTCGTTGTTGATTTCAGTAGTTGTCCCGGTCGATTTGGAGAAACAAGAGGAAGAAAAAGTTGAAAGAAAACGAGAAAGAAATCGAATCGCAGCGACCAAGTGTAGAAAGAGGAAAATAGAACGGATAAATATCTTGGAAGAAGAGGTAAATAGAAATTAAAGAGAATTACTGTTTCACTTTAAATTTAAAAAATCCTTATTATGGGACTTCAATTTTTGTTTCAGGTAAAAATGCTGAACGAAAAAATGAGCGAGCACATGAACACAAAACGCAAGCTTCAAATCGAGATCGACGAGTTGCGCAATCGCATCCGCGCTCATGTGAAACAGGGCTGCAAGAATCTCGAAGAATATCTTGTCGACACCCCCTAAAAGCCTAAAACAACCATCTTTACTGCTCAACATCGCTAATTAATTTCTTCCGATTCTTTTCCTCCTGCGTAATCGACCATAATTACGCGGTATCAATGTAAAATTAAAAAAGAGGAGTGCGTTATCGCTTCTTTATCATTTTTCAAAAACGATAAAGTGGAAATAATTATTATTTCGAAAATACAATTTTCTGATGAAAGATTCTTTAGACGCACTTCTCCTTTCTTCACTAGAATTCGCTCATGATTCCCGCTCAATCTCTCTAAGAAGACTTCAGATAGTTCTATATTCAATCAACCAGTCTAAACTCGCTTTCACCCGTTATTGATCTTGATCTGTGAGACAGTATGATAATAAATATAACGGATAAAATTCAAAAGAGTTCTAGCCAAATCTCTCAATGATATTTCAATCTCCAAGTTATTCAATGAATATGTTATAATGTTATTCAAATGGCATTTGGGATCTACTCTCAAGCCGGTTAGAATGTTTTTTTTATGAAATTTTTCATGTTTATTCGCTTTTTTCGTTGGATTGATTGAGTTTTTAAAGGTTTTTCATATTAAATTATAATTTTTTTCAGATACAAATAAATATCGATCTTAATTACTTGATTTGTTGCGTGTAGTATAGCTGGTTTCCGAAATCCATAAACAGAAGCATAATTGAATTAAGGAAAAAATATCAAACATATTAATAAAGCAGACAGTAGAGGAAATCACTGATAAGTCTTTTTTTTCTAGGCTTTGCAAGAGTGAAGGTTAGCAGGAAGGTCGTTTAAGGGGGGAGGGTCGACGAGAATTTTTTCAGGGGTGATCGTAATTTCGCTTATACACACAGTCAGTATATGAATCTTATATTTTTGGAATCTACAGATTCTCCCAAATCTGTTGTGTTTAAGGGGGAGGTCGACGAGAATCGGGATTTCTGTGACCAAAAATGCGGAAAAACCTGCTTAGATAGGCAAATTCTGACTTTTTACGTGGAAAGAAAAGGGTCTGAAAAATACAGCGGCGAAAATGAAAAAAAAATTTTTTCCAAAAAATTTTGTAAAATTTAGGTCAAAGTGGGGGTGTCTCCTGACCAAAAATTCTCAAAAACGGGATTTTTTTTTCTTCATCAAATACTTTTAAAAGTAAGTTTAAACCCTTGAAAATACAGCGGCGACAATGAAAAAAGGGATGCTTATCGTGAAAATTTTTTTACTGTTGATTAAAAATATCCGATTTGCCTAAAAATCGTCAGTTTTGCTCATTTTTCATAGGGAATTTTACCAAAATCGCGGAGACTCAGAATTTTTTACTGATAATGATTAAAAAATCATCAAGAAACAATATCTAGCACATAAAAATTTGATAAGGATTATTTTTGGGTGATATAACCAACTTTTAACTTTCGTAAAATCTCGGAATCCAGACACAAAATCGAAAATTTTGTTAAAAAAAGCTTATCAATGCCCAAAAAGCTGGAGACCAAAAATGCTCCTTTTTTATTGAGGAATCCAAAAATATAATCAAAATTTTGAAAAAACGAAAAAATTTTTCTCGTCGACCCCTCCTTAAGTGTCATCCAACTAAATCGAAGAATCACCCAACTTAAGGCTCCTTTTTAAATCTACTGTCATCCAAAAAGGGGCCTTAAGTTAGGGTTTCACTGTATAAAATAAGGAAACAAATTAACCACTTTACTAATGAGTCTAGTGTGACAAATGGGCCATTTGAAATGGCGAACCATTTTCCTTATACTAGTTTTACAACGTCGCTTTCTTCGAATGGAACTCTGCACATCGGACAGGTCTTAAGATCTTCTCTACTAAGACAGGACAAGCAAAAAGTATGGAAACATTTCGTGATAACCGATTGACGACGTTGATCATTGTCATATTCGAAGCTGCATACTCTGCATTCGCAACTGGGGCTCCCTAACCATTTTCATGAAATTTCGGTTTTATTTTTATGAGCTGACCTTTTTGTTCTTGCCTCTTTCTGAACTGTTGGATAATCTCATTCTTTTTTCTTTCAAACGAAATCATGTCTTTTTTTATTTTCTCCATCTTCCGATCATCCATGTTTTGGAATATTGTGATTTTGTTAAAGCCTTTTCCTCGTTGTTTATTGAGTTTAAGAAGGCGTGCCTCTTCTTGGCATAAATGGAAAATAATCTTTCCCAGTTCTTCTTGCAAAGCTTGGTATTCAAAGCAACGAGTTTTCAGGTCGCTTTTAAATTCATCCGTAAGAGTGGATATGTCACTATGCCAAGCTCCTATCAACCTCAATTGATCTTTTGTACAATGTTCTCTCTGATTCTTAAATCCTGAGCATGGTGCTGATTTCGATTCTATCTTGGAAAGCATTCTTTTTCAATGTTTTTTACTCTTAGACAAACTTCACTTGTGAGAAACCCGACATCGCAAGGCTGATAATAAAAAGGAAAACGAATTCACTAGCATGAATATCTTCATTATTCACAGTCGTTAAAAGATTCTCGCCTCTATCTGGTATTTTTCCATTTTTATTTAACTTTTTCTTTGCATTGATGGCATTTTCGAAGGTTTTTCTTTGAGATGAGTATTCATTTTTTGAAAGATCAAGTTTTTCAATAATCGTTTTGTTTTTTGTTGCTTTTCTTCTGTTTCGTTAGCATCTAGCAGGCACCAAAGGTATTTTCACCAGAGTAGTTCATGTATAAGAATCCGTCTTCGTTTTTGAAGAGCTGGTCCAGCTCGGCAACAGTCTGGGTCGACGAAGGCATTTGCTCGTTGACGATCAAAAGAGCGCTTTTGACTCGTCGAACTAGAATTTTAGCTTTTACTTGAACCCTCTTTAAATTTTCCTTTTTCTAAAATTCGAGCGCGTTGTATCATTTAACGACATTGGCGCCAATGCAATAGAAACTTCCGCGCTCACGGAAAAGAGCAGTTTGGATAGAGTGGTGCACCGCGATACCATATCAAAAAATGATACCCGCGGAAAACAACTGGCGCTTTATTGTTGAAATTAACCGCGCAATCATCAGGTTAACCTAGGTGCCAACACGTAAACTCATCCCTTTTATTAATCATGGAGTTCGACACCTCTATTTGTTCCTTGGAATGAGTAGATTCCAAATCTTTAAAAAAAAATAAGGTTTGTGACGTTTTTCTCTAGAAAATTGACGAAAATCTAATTTTCGCCGGAGGATTTCGACAAGTTTGTTAAATAATCCTAGCCCGAGGGCAAAACGAATGTGCCCAATGAAAAGAGGACCCTTTTTTACCCTAGAATCCCTCAAAAAATCTTGACGACATTCTTCACGAAGATCAGAATCGACGATTGAGAATTTCTTCTTGTTGTTTTTCTTCTTGAAGAGCCGGAGGACCTCCTTCTGGAAGACCAACATGCTGCTGGAAGACCAACACAAAAAAGTTATTAATGGCCGATACTCAGATTTGGCCAAGTTTGGTCAAATTTAGTCGGCTTTGACCGGAGGACCTCCCGGAGGACCCCTCTGGTGGAAGACAAACTCCTGGAAGACCAATACAAAAAATATTGTAAATGACCATACATGGCCATAGGTCAAGATTCTATGGCCGAATTTGGTCGGCTTTGGCCGGAGGACCTCCCGGAGGACCTCTCTGGTGGAAGACAAACTGCTGGAAGACCAATACAAAAGAAATATTGTAAATGACCATACGTGGCAATTGGTCAGGATTCTATGGCCAAATTTGGTCGGCTTTGGCCGGAGGACCTCCCGGAGGACCCCTCTGGTGGAAGACAAACTCCTGGAAGACAAAAAAACAGAAATGTCAAACAACAACAACAATTCGATATATGCAATACATTCAGCAATAGAGCCAAAGAAGGCGCCATTTCCATTCATTCAATAAAGTCAGTCACGTTTCCAAACATACCCGGCCAATTTTTACCTTCAATCAGTCTGCTGGGACGCAATTTGTTTCAATCAATACAGTCAGGTAGGGGCGAAACCGACCCGAAGGGGAGGCCCGTTCGATTCATCCAATACATTCAGTAACGAATCCAAGCCGAGCCGAAGAGAGGTCAGTTCAATTTATGCAATACATACAGTCAAGCACATTAAATTCAGTCAGAGACGGGGCCAAGCCGACCGGTAGTGGAGGTCATTCAGACACATTCAATTCAGTCAGAGACGGGGCCAAGCCGACCCGTAGGGAGGCCATTCAAACACATTCATTCCAGTCAGGGACGGGGCCAAGCCGACCCGAAGGGGAGGCCATTTAAACACATTCATTCCAGTCAGGTTCGGGGCCAATTCATTTATTCTTTGAATTCAGCTGTGTTTGTTGAGTGCTAGAATTTTTCAACTCAAGGTTATGATCGCCGAAAGAAGTGCTTTGTTTGTTTAAGCTGACACTGTGGACTGATTCTAAGATCTGTTTTGGTGAGGCTCTTTTTCAGTCAGCACAGTCCTGCCAACCCACCCGACAAAAGTCCTGTTACAGCTTTCTAAAAAGCAGAAAAACGCTTTGAACCGCCTGGTTCAGAGCTAACCGGGTGGTTAAATTGTGTTTTATTTTCTTTCCTTTTTTTGCGGTGGATCCACTGATATCAAATTCAACGCATTCTGCCTAAAAATTTGTGAAAAACCTTGAAAATCTTTAATCATACTCAAATATCCTTACTCTTACCGGAAACGCAGGAAACAAAAATTTATACCCACACCATGGTCAGAAACGAGAGTCCATGGACGAAAATATTTGATTCCCGGAGGGCCCGCAGGGACCTCCGGGGAGGAGGCTGAGCGGCTGCGCCGCGAAGCCTCACCTTCGTATAGTTTGGAATGACGGGGGTCTTGGGGGCGAAGCCCCCGAGGATAACAGATTTCTTTGATGGGGGTGCGGGGGCGAAGCCCCCGACTTAGAATAGCTTATCAATTGCTTCTTGTAAAATTTCGAACGGTAAGTCGCCATATTTGGCTTTGAATCAGTAAAATTATAAACGAAACAGCGCCAAATATTGCTTAGAATAAGTTCAAAGATGTATGAAATAGCGCCAAATGTGGCCTAGAATAAGTTCAAAGATGTATGAAATAGCGTCAAATGTGGCCTAGAATAAGTTCAAAGATGTATGAAATAGCGCCAAATGTGGCTGAGAATTAGCTTCAACTTGGATAAAACAGCGCCAAATATAGATGAAAATCAAGACTTGAATTAGACAAATATGGGCCAATGACAGGCATCAATAAAATTCATCATGGAGTTTCTCGAGAAGGGAAGAGCTTCTAGGATGCCTAAGTCTTTATGGAGGACTCTGAGGTTATGGGAAAAGTTATTTAGAAGGATTTTGTGCTCACACTGGAGGACTTGATCGTAATTGAAGACCTTTATGGGAAAGATGTAACGCTCGTTTAGAAGGACGTTGAGGTCATGGAAGAAATTCTTTTGAAGGTCATACCGGAGGACTGAGGAGGAATGGTTGAGCTTTCTCTTGCGCTCATGAAGGAGGACTTTGAGGTCATGGAAGAACCTTACTGGAAGGACGAGGCTTTGATGTTCTTGGTTCGATCTTGTAGGACAATGTCGTGGGCTGTTCGTTTAGGTTTATCATCCAATAATTTTTGTAGAATGCTGTTCTTTCTCTTCTAGATTTGGTAATGAGTCATTGTCGTCTATAAAAGTCAGGAAAATTCTGAAAATCTCTCAGTTGCTGATCAGAGAAAAGAGAGAGAGGACGAAAAAGAGAAAAAAATGCCCTTTTCCTTGAATTTTTCGCGGCTTATTGCCCAAATGACCACCGCCAAAGAGATTCCGGAAGGCTCGTTGGAGAAGATTCGGTTGGCTGAGACCCGGGAGGAGACGCTTTGGCGTGCACGAGTGCTGACAAAGAAGAGTACTTGGAGGAAGATGGCGGAAAAGGTTCTCATTGCACCAGGTAAATACCATTCTAGAGATTAGGGGTTAAAAGGGTTTTCTAGCGTACCGTCAAGCCTTGTTTCCGGTGGTGGAGAGCGCCGGCTCTTCAAGAAGAAAAACAACAAGAAGAAATTCTCAATCGTCGATTCTGATCTTCGTGAAGAATGTCGTCAAGATTTTTTGAGGGATTCTAGGGTAAAAAAGGGTCCTCTTTTCATTGGGCACATTCGTTTTGCCCTCGGGCTAGGATTATTTAACAAACTTGTCGAAATCCTCCGGCGAAAATTAGATTTTCGTCAATTTTCTAGAGAAAAACGTCACAAACCTTATTTTTTTTTAAAGATTTGGAATCTACTCATTCCAAGGAACAAATAGAGGTGTCGAACTCCATGATTAATAAAAGGGATGAGTTTACGTGTTGGCACCTAGGTTAACCCACTCCGCCGAAGGGGGCTTTTATTTGCGGTTTCCGCTCCCTCCGTTCAGGCAAAAGGAAAAGTACTGGTACCTTTGGGTCTTTGATGTTTCGTCGGATCACTGTGATGAGCTCAGAGACGCGCAAGTCCGAAGGCACCAAATATCGGAAACGATTGAGCTCTGGAACGGCGGTATTTCCAGCGCTGCGGTGAAGAACGATCGGCACTTTTTGCGGATATTTGGCGCGGATTCGCGTGGACGACATTAGTCGCTCTTCTGAAAGGAAAATTATGGACTGGTTGATAGGCTACGTGAAGCGGGTTAAGATGATTAACCCATATCTGCCACGAGACACGATTAGGACCACCACCGTTAGATCTACGACGTTCATGGAACAGTCTTCCATGTAGGTGGTTGTCTAGTATTTATAGCCTCTTATTCGTTATTCGCAGAATCATAATTACAAATTGCAAATTCGAAATTTTATGAACCGTCTAATGCGCCCAGCTAACCCCAGTGTTGTCTCAAAATACATTTTTTCCTACTCCAGCATCTCTCGCATGTCTTTTTTCAGAATACCGTATTTAGAATTGATAGAATTGATCAAGTTCTAGCGGAACTAACATGTTTTTACAATAGGTGTTCTTGTTCGACAATTAATGTTAATTAAACTAATTGAAAAGCTGGAATAGTACAAATGGTAGTAAGTAAAGGGCAATTGAGTTATCATGAGTTATCATGAACAAAAGCGCGAAAATTTGATTATTTTTATAAAATATTTTATTTTTATTTCCTTCATTTTTTATCAAAAAGATCCCTCTATTTTTCATAAATTATTTAATAAATCGAAGTTTTCTTTACCTTTGGTAAGTGAATTGAACTTGGCGAGCTCATCGGTGGATGACATCTCTGACCCGACTGAGTTGAGCCGCTGGCAGAAGCGTCCTTTTCTCCCGCTCTCGCAGACAGTGTTGTTATGCTCCTCCCGCTGTCTATGTCTGTTTTCGCTGATTTCAGCAGAAAACGGGAAAATGAGAACGACGCTCCCAGGCCGGCTCCTTTTATTCCCACCGTGATTTTTGTGAAATCGTCACGACAATCAACGATAGAAGGCGGCTAGACTGGAGAAATATCGAATTAGCGCAAATAAACGCGAAAGAAATTAAGCCGTTTTGAAAAAGACAGGGCGTGATCACGAGACACGCGGATCGAATCATGGAAGGGGAAAAATGATGAAAGTTGTTTGGAAGTTTTTCAGTTTTTTAGTTGTTATGTCTTTTTGGAATGTTATGACATGCCATTTTTTTGAATTGGTAAAGTTTAACTTGGTCATTCGTTTTTACCATCTTTTTGGTCAAATTTGACTTTTTGGGCTAAAATTTAAGATTTTTTAATTAACTTATTTGGTCCTTTTGACCAATTTGTTCGTCAAATATCGATAAATTTTTGTTCATAAATAAATTGACCTAATTTTGAGTCAAAAATTTTGACCAACTCAATGTTAAAAAATAGGCCAAAAAGTCATTTTATGGCTAAATTTTAAGCTTCTTTGATGAAAATATTACATTTTGATTAATGAAAAAGGTCGAATAATTTCATTTGGCATGCAGTTTTGCGAGGGTACTTCTATAGAAGAAAAAGCGAGGGAAGAGTTTATTGGAAGCCAATAATAAAATGACGGGCGGTAGTTTCGCTTTTGGGATTTTGGAAACGGGCTGAACCTCTTACTAGAAGCATGTTTGCGCAGATGCAGTTACTTAGCATTACCCCGTACGCGCATTGGGATAATGCTAAACAGGCCAACACATGGCCAAATTTTCAGATGCGGTAAAAGTTCATCAACTCAGAGTGTCATCGTGAATGTTGTTGAGTTAGTGATGCTTTTCGAAAGAAGAAAAAAAGTTGCGAAAAATCAATCTTTGCCTTTCGAAAAAAACTGCCAAGCTGAGTCAGAATTCGCCAAAAAGTGTTAGAACGAAAGTGATTTGATAAGTTAATCCGATTTTCGCGAAGAAATTGAGAAAAATGGCAGAGTCTACATCTGCGAGCTGTATCAAATGGATACTCAACATTATGAATTTGATATTTTTCATCCTCGGCCTTGCCATGTTAGGTGTCGGCGGTTACATCTACCACCAAGTTAACAATTTCAGCGTAAGAATTCATCGAAAAAGATACCTTTTTAAATGAACTTAAGGGTACTACCTTCGATTTCCGAAATGGTGAAGTTGCGGAAATCAAAGGTAGTACCCTTAAGCTAAAACTGTATTATGAGGCATAATTTATGCCCTTAAAACTTAGCCCAGAAAAAAATATAATTAATTAATTTCTCCTCTATCGATAATTGTTAATTGATGAAATTAATTAAGGATGTGGCATCAGACACGTTCCAAGGAATCGCAATATTTATCCTCTGTCTCGGCGCTTTCATATTTTTGCTCTCGTTCTTCGGCTATTTTGGCACACTCAAGGAAAATGTTTGCATGACAACTACCTACAGGTTAATAGAGCCATTAAAACCTAATCTACTTTCACGACAACGTTTATTCTCAAAACACATTGCATCTTTCATCTTCAATTTTTCATCCTCAAAAGATAATTGCTAATTTAATTCTCTTCGTTCAAAAGTTAAAATTTTCAAGCGTGATTCTTTTGGTCCTTTTTCTCCTGGAGCTTTCCGCAGCGATTTACGGATTTGTGCAAAAAGATGAAGTGAGCAATTCAATCAAAACCTTCGCTTTTGATGCGATGGACAGCTGGAACGAGACTGCTATTCAAAATTCCTGGAATACCATTCAGGTAGAAAATATTCAGTAAAATCCGACAGTGCTGAAAATGTCACGATTGTCACGAATGTCACGAAAACATGTTTCTTTTTCGTGGCATTTTCAGCGAAATTGTGACATTCGTGACTTTCGTGACATTCGTGACATTTTCAGTACTGACCGAAAATGTCATTACTGTCAGAAATGTCACGAATTTCACAAATGTCACGAATGTCAGAAAAACATGTTTCTTTTTCGTGACATTTTCAGAAAAATCGTGACATTCTTGACATTCGTGACATTTGTGAAATCTTCAGTGCTGACAGTAAAATCTTTAACAACTTTCCTTTTTTGTTGCGTGGAACTGAATTTTTCAAAATGCACGATTACTTTACTAGTAGCTAAGCTTAAGTTGTTGTATTTTTCGCTTTCTTCTAATACGTAGCCACTTGTAGTAGTGTTTAAATTTTTCGCAAATTTCGCGAAACCTCGCTTTTAGAAATCTTTCGACTGCTGCGGCGTGGACCACTACAGAGATTGGTCAAACGCGACGGGCCATGGCGAGACATTCCTCACTTGGGCCAGCGCAAACGGTACTTACTATCGTCATTTCTCCTTATTCTTCACAAAACCCAGTTCAACTTCTTCTCTTGTTTAGGCTGGGACCCGAACGGAACGACGCTGAACACAGAGTACCCTGTTCCCGATTCTTGCTGCGTCACCGCCGCGGAGAACTGTGGTCTTTCTTACAACGTGAAAAACGCTACGGACGCCCTTAGACCTGCCGGAAGCGATCAAGGCTGTGCTGACGGCGTAAGTCTTTGCTGCTCCTCCTTGTAGACAGTTTCTAAAGCAGTAAAACTTTAGGTCGCGAACTGGCTGATCGACCACATCGGAATGATCGCCGGCCTGGCCGCTGGAATCGCAGTTCTAGAGCTCATCGGCGTCGTTTTCGCCTGCTACCTGGTCAAGAGCGAAGGTGGCTTCTCGGCATACGGCTATTACGCCTAATTGCTTCAAAACAAACTCATCTTCAAATATGAAAAATGAAAATAGACAAACAACAAACTAAAATCAATTTTTCTTCCACGATTCCAAAACAGAAACATGAATTAGAGATCCTCCAAAAACAAACATTATCAAGTCACAGTCAAAAAGTCAAAAAAGTCGCAATTGCTTTTTATAGAAAAAGATTGCTACCAGTAGTCATAAAAAATGTAAAAAAATCTCACCAAAAAGTTCAATGTTTTATTTTTAATTCTGAAGAAAAATGTATTGAATTGATTTAAAATTTTTAAATTAAAGATCGAGTTGGATCTGTTTGCCAGAAATCTCGTTGGTCAACAAACGGCACTGGGCGGCGCTTCTCGTCGCTAGAACTTCCTCCACGAGCGTTTTTCTTGACCTGGAGCGGCCAAAGCCCTTCATGAGGATTTTTTCTCGCTTGACTTTGAATTTCTCCTTCGCGATCAAACCTCCAGCGAGCTTCAACACCCTACAACAGTTTTGAAAGAGCGGGAGCTACCTCTTCGACTACCTCTTTTTGCCCTGGTCCATGCTGTTGGATCTGATTTGAACGCAAATCTGCGAGCTGGTAATCCACTGAGGCGGTTTTCCCTTCGCTGTCCCGTCCTTCTTGCCACAAATGGTTAGCACATTCTGCTTGCCTTTCGCGTTGATTTCTTTGATTTCGACGAATTCTCCATCGGCCTTGCAGTCCTTGGCAGCGTCGAGTTTGATTTCTCCAACGGCCATAACTGCGATTTCTCCCTAATTCAAGAAATAATTTATTTTTGGAAGAGGAACAAATTGATTGTTCTTCGAGGAAAGTATTTATAACTCCATACCTCGTTGCGCGCGCGCCAGCACCAGCAACAATTCAAGTTATTTCCGTAGCTCTTTGAAAAGATCGTTCCCTCTTCGGGCATGATGCTCTCGCAGGTTCCAGACACCAGGGAGGTCGGATTTGATGGTTGAAGCTTCTTGTTCTTCTTGTTTTTCTTCTTGTCCTTTTTGGCTTGTTTCTTTCCTTTTTTGTTCTTCTTCTTTTTCTTTCGTTCGGGAATCGTTGTCGTCGTCGTCGTTGTCGTCGTTGTTGTTGTAGTTGTCGTTGTGGTAGTTGTAGTCGTTGTAGTGGTAGTTGTTGTTGTTGTGGTTGTGGTTGTGGTCGTGGTTGTGGTCGTGGTAGTTTTGGTCTTCAGTGCGACAGAATGGGTCGAGTCGAAAAGGCCACAAGTAGCAGTCCCATCAGATCGGAAATCCCAAGGTTTAACGTTCGACTTGAGTCCTGTTTTAAAAAAATTTAATTTTTGAATTTCCAAGTGGTTAATGCTCTTTGCAAGATCATCTAACCTGTAAGCTGATGGATCCACTCCTCGTAGTTGGAGACGCGCGTGTACACGCCCGGGCGGCGGAAGTAGCCACAGCCGACTCCCCAAGAGACGATGCCATAGGCGATCCAGGGTCCGTCTTCGGATATGCGGCAGGAAAGTGGTCCTCCTGAATCGCCCTTTTCATCGAGATCAAGAACTTGATGCTTCTCAAGTGTCATTTCTAATTATCCGCGCTGCGCACTCACCAAACCGTGAACTAAAACTGGCGCTAGAAAAAAAAACGTCGCCTTTCGAGGATTTTTTTCTTTATTATTTTTTCCGCGTCAAGGCGCGGGGGCTTCTGTTTAATCTTCTAATCTAATCAGGTGTCAAATCCAATGCTCTCTCAATGAGCGAGGCGCTAATTAAATCATGATTCTAGCGTCATAATAATTCTCATTCTCTGATCCTGACAAGCGTCCATGAATCCTTTCTCATGACCGGCGCAGACCATGTTGTGACTGTACATTTTTCTGTAGTAGAGGTTCTTGAAGTTGCCTTCCTCCCACGGGTCCGGGTTTGCGCAGAAATCATTGTTGAGGATGTTGACAGGTGCTTACACGGAGTTTAGCTTCAATTCGATTCGATTTGAGCCGAAATTATCTCTTATCAAAACTCAAAAAACAAGAAAGCCAACATGTTCGACACGGCTTTTTGATTAAAATTGTTAGACAGTAGTTATTTTCCCGTCACTTGAAGATCGCTAGAATTAATCGCGAGGAGAATCGTTGATTATCGCGCAATAATCAACGCTAGCTAACCCGTTCCTTCTTGCAAAACAGCGGGATAGTCAGAATCGGCTGAAGAATCACGGTTGGTGTTGCCCCAGCCAGAGACGACGCACTGAGTGTTATCCGGAAGACAAGTTTCTTGAGAAGGAAGACAAGCTGGTGACGTCTTATCGTCGAACTGAAGTGGAACTCGAAGGCGGACCAAGGCGATGTCGTTGTTGTAAGGAGTCGGCTATTTCTCGGTTTTGGAACTTTTGAAATTTTTCGAACAAAAATTTTCGAATTTTTCGAATTTTCGATTTTTTCGAATTTTCGAGTTTTTCGAATTTTCAAATTTTTCGAATTTTTCGAATTTTCGAATTTTCGAATTTTTCGAAGGAAAAATAAAAACGAATCCTCTTTCGCGAGTTTAATGTCGAATCTTGACTCGAGATAGCAGTTGTTTTTATCCATAACGCAATAATTAATCCTAAGTATCTTTGAAAAAAGTAAAAATCCGGGATGAGGAAAGGTCGCTTTTTTCGATAAGCTCAGCAAGAATCATACAAAAGAGGCGCTATTTAGTAATCATACGTTGCACCTAAAAGTACGTCTCCACTTAAAAACCGAGGCTTGTGGAAGTTGGGGTGAACAGTGACATAGTTCTGTGACAGGGAAGCGATTCGCGCTCCTTTTGGCCTTTCCAGATTGTGGAGGCCGAAGATAACTGAAAGAGTAACAATTATAGAAGCGATAAAAATCAACCTTTGAAGTTGTATAAATTCTGTTCGGTCGCTGCCTGCTCTGCTCGCTCAGCTTCTTCCCTTTCAAATCCAATTGTTCGTAACTCCTCGTCGTCCAAGTCCGCTACTCGCTCTCCCGACTTTTTTAAGACGGTCATCATCATTTTTTGACGAATTCAGAATTGTCAAAGTTTGCGCGTACACTCAAAATGTAAAAAATTATTCAACAAGAACTAGAAGGACTCGGAATAGATGATAATCGCCCTTGGAAAAGGGGCTCTTTGTATTCAAAACGACCATTTCCTTATTCAGTATGGCGAGTCCAGCCATAAGCTGACCCGAGCGGCCTTTCCATTTCTGGCCTGGGATGCAGTGCGCAGCGGTGAGAAGCCAGGTTGGGTGGATCATGATTGCGCCGCAATCCCACTCGTCGAAGGAGAGGAAGATTTGCCAAGGCCACGAGTGGGGCTGAGCGTCGTTTCCGCCGATGACTCGGCCCATCATTACTGGTGGATCGAATACGAATCGGTTGTCTTTGCCCTAGTAAGGGGTATTATGTTGAGTAGTAGTTTCTTTATCATTTAGAAAATTTTTTAAATTTTTTTAAAAATTTTTTGAAATTTTTTTGAATTTTTTTTGAAATTTTTTTGAAATTTTTTTGAAATTTTTTTGAAATTTTTTTGAAAATTTTTTGAAATTTTTCTGAATGTATTTTTTTTTAATTTTTTGAAAATTTTTTTTGCGAAAAATACCTGGTTTTCTTCTAACTGCTGAATATCGGAATTGGAAAGCTTATTCCAGAATCCATCTTCCTCGCTCGGATCCAGATCAAGCGGTTTAGATTGAAACTTTGGCCCCCTGGATCTGCCAAAGCCAGAAACAATATCTTTGGTGTTATTGTGGAAGCGCGGCGTGAGATCAGCCTCAAAGACCAATTCTTCCTCCGCATCGATGTTCTCGAAGCCGGCGTCTGTCAAA
The DNA here is from genome assembly GCF_907165135.1 of Oikopleura dioica. Lineage (NCBI taxonomy): Eukaryota > Metazoa > Chordata > Appendicularia > Copelata > Oikopleuridae > Oikopleura > Oikopleura dioica. The sequence goes on from NC_137291.1 coordinate 14,276,684, forward strand.
TCGACCTTGTCATTTTTCGCCGCGCGGTTGGCGAATTTATTCTTTTTGTTTTTGAACTCGGGGTGGGTCTCGTAGACTTCTTTCATCATTTCGTACCAGTCGGCGGGCGCTAGAACCATTTTTATTTACAGAACGAGCGAGAGCTGTCCTACCATTTTTCTTCGACACTTTTTCGAGTAGCCCTTCAGTGTGGTCGTAAACCGGACGGCCGCACTTGTCCGCCGCCTGCGACATTGTGATATCGCCCCTTTCACGTCCGCAGATGTAAGGGTGAATGTCCGAAACCATTCCTAAAATGTTTACCTTCAAAACTTTGCTGAGCTTTCTAATCTAACCTGCTGTCGTCATGAGCCAATCCGAAGAGCTCTCGATCGTGCTGAACAAAGCCGGTCGTTTTACTTCTTCTCCCTTTCTTGAGCACGATTCTGGAAGCGACTCGATTCCAGAGACGATCCAAGGTCCATCTGGCCGGCGACAGTAGAGCATCGCCCCGCCTGGTCGCCAGTCACAAATCTTGTTTTCCGTAATTTCGCGGCTCCCAGCGCAGGTAAAGTAGCTGCCAAAATAAAGAGGGTCGATACTTTCATCTTCAAACTCGTTTTTGCACTTTGAAAAATGCATCGACTTGAATTTGGGTCAACAAGTTCTTGTTTTTAAAAAATCGAATTATCGCTAGACTCAATTTTCTAGTAGCAATAATGGTTTTTCGAAATACCGTACTAATTGTAAGGCGAAAGAAAAAACATTGATGAAAATATTTATACTAGAGTTGTTTCTTTTGAAATGAGCGAGTGATCGGTAATCGAATTATTGTTTGAATTAACCTGTTGGTGTCATTTTTTTGTCGAGTGTTATTTCGCTCCGTTTAACCCGTTTTCCTGAACCGGTCTAACAACTGCTTTTCCATTTCTATTGAGTCCTACGGACGCGCAAACGGTCGTAGTAGGGAAGCAACTAGCATGAGAGCCTTCATTTCCAAAACAAGCTGGAAAAGGATAAGGAGCGGAAATGCCATTTTGGCTCACCTGGTTGGAGAGGCTCAGCTCTAGCAAAGTCCATGGCTACTTGAGTTTTGACCAGAGCAATGTCTTTCTTTGGGAAGTCAAAGTCCGGGTGCACCTGAAGATCCACAACAGCCAATAATTTTTCATTGTAATCGGAAAGGCGGACAACTCCGGGAGCAGCTTTGATCTGCGCGTCGGCAAAGTCCCAGCCTTCTTTGAGCACGCAACTGGCGCTTGTGACGATCCAGTTTTCGCTCAAAACAGAGCCGGAGCAAAGCCACTTTTTGCCATTGTTCTTGACGACGATCGCGGCGAGGGAAGGAAAGTTGCCTGCTTCAGCTTCCAAGCGGCCCATGTCGACGAATTGTTGGAAGTAGTCGGGTTCTTCTAGCGATCTGTCGCGAAGCTAAAAAAGTAAAAGTTTCAATCGGATTATTTTTTGAATATTTGAAATTTTTGAAGCCAGTGGAACGAGAATTACACGCATATAAGTAGTTCTAGTTCGGAGTAACAAAAGAACTGGTCCTTGGAATTCTTTTCTTTTGAAAAAAATCAAATGTAGAAAAAAGAGAGATGAAAAAACAACGTCTCGCGCGGCGATTTTCTTTTTCAAGTCGTTTTCTGCTTCGGCGAAGAAATTTTTGATCCAGTTGGATTGAGCCTCGCCGCCGATTAAAACAATATTGGAACAAGTGGATCAGGTCAGACATAAATTCAATCCATTACCCAACGGAGCCTCGCAAGCCTCCACGGACAGATGTTCGCGGAAAAACATGGACGATTTCAAATAACTCGTTCAAAAATTTTTTCTAACACCCCCTTTTTTTGTGCTCATTTGAAAGAGCGTGAAAAACTGGTCCAGAAAATGCTGGTCTTATCATCGGTGACGTCACGAGTGGCGCGCGGGCGCCCCCTAAAGGTCTAATTAGGTCAATTGCGGGCTACGCGATTTCTCCGGTCATGCATATCGCACATGCATGGTTAGCATCTAGAATTGATCGTCGTGAGCAGGGCTACATGTCCCGGCCAAAATCGTCAAAATCGGACCACGTCTTCACCAGCTGGTTGACCGGCAAATATCTCAAAATGACAAAATCACTTACTTTTGATAAAGGCAACCTACCGATGGAAGTAGGGGGTTGCCCCGGACTCGAGCCCGAATTACTGCCGTATTCGGCCACTAAGTGCCGGAGGACCTCCCTGAGGACTCCTCTGCTGGAAGAAAAGCTGCTGGAAGACTAATATTAAAATATATAAATACAAATAAAATTTAAAGCCATGATTGGCTAGTAATTGCCGTATTCAGCAACTAAGTGCCGGAGGACCTCCCGGAGGACCCTCTGCTGGAAGAAAAGCTGCTGGAAGACCAATTTTTAAAAATAAAAATACAAATATAAAGCCTGGATTGGCTAAATATTGTCTAATAAGCCGCATTTAGCTACTTTTGCCGGATGACCTCCCGGAGGACCCGCCAACTGAAAAACCGACTGCTCGTAAGCCAATATTTAGAAAAAATAAATAAAAAGCCTTGCCACAATTGGCAAAACTCGATCACTTTAGTTCATATGACAGTTCATACTTTTCAATCAGACTCAAAGCGAAGCCGACCCGAAGGGAGGCCAATCCCGTTCATTCTTTTCAATCAGAGTAAATGCGAAGCCGACCCGAAGGGAGGCCGCGCCTTCATTCCTTTCAATCAGACTCAGGGCGAAGCCGACCCGAAGGGAGGCCACGCCCGTTCATTCTTTTAAATCAGAGTAAGGGCGAAGCCAATCCGAAGGGGACGCCAATCCCGTTCATTCTTTTCAATCAGAGTAAGGGCGAAGCCGACCCGAAGCTCCTCTGGTGGAAGAAAAGCTGCTGGAAGACTTATATTAAAAATATAAATACATATAAAATTTAAAGCCATGATTGGCTAGTTATTGCCGTATTCAGCCACTAAGTGCCAGGCGACGGTTAGGCTTCGCCCTTACTCTGATTTAAAAGAATGAACGGGATTGGCCTCGCCTTCGGGTCGGCTTCGCCCTTACTCTGATTTAAAAGAATGAACGGGCGTGGCCTCCTTCGGGTTGGCTTCGCCCTGACTCTGATTGAAAGGAATGAAGGCGCGGCCTCCCCTTCGGGTCGGCTTCGCATTTACTCTGATTGAAAAGAATGAACGGGATTGGCCTCTCTTCGGGTCGGCTTCGCCCTGACTCTGATTTTAGTCATTGACTTGTTCAGTTTTTTGCCGCGCTCGTCATTAATCTTAAACTGTGGCTGCGCTGTGATGATGTAAATTTAACGGGAAGCGAGCTTGAATCTGCGAATTAAACTAAAGAAAGGTCCTTTGTTTTAGTTGTTTTGAGGTCGAGCGGTCCAAGAACTGGACAGTGTATAAAAATCATGTAAGGCTCAATTTCCGAAACCGCAATTGACAATTGTGATAAATTCTTTTTCTGCAGAAGCTCATTAATTTTAAATGAAACTAAAAACAAGTCTCAAAAAATGTGATATTGTAAATATCATCTTGAAGTTCTTGGGCCGCTGAGGGGCTATGGGGCTCTATGAGCCAATCAGATGCCGGTATTTTCTGTCTCAGCCAATCAAAATCCTCCATCTTTTGTCTTAGCCAATCAGAAGCCGGTATCTTTTGTCTAAGCCAATCAGAAGCCAGTATTTTCTGTCTCAGCCAATCAAAAGCCTGTATCTTTCGTCTAAGCCAATCAGAGAGGAGGAAACCTCTCAGGACCCCGTACCTCTCAGTTTTTGGCTATTCTAGCATCACAGACTGTAGCTACCATGATGTCTTCTTACAGTCTTATCACGTGACTATTCACGTTGTTCTGCAATGTTGATTTATTTTCCAACCCTGTAGCCCAACTTATTAATTTTCCATCTGGAAATTGACAAATTTCATGTTTGTTTGAAAATATCTTGTGACATAATTACAAGTGCTTCTCATGTTTCTCACGTCGCTTAATTTCTAGCTGGCTAGATGTAAAACTGTAGGAGGTCAGTTGCAGGCACACAGGGCGCTAGAATGAAAACAAGCGGAGAATACGGAGTATTGAGCAACTATTTTTTTAATACGGGATTAGAGCGAGATAAGCTCCGCCCTCGAGAGTCGCAAATTATCCTCTCAATAATCTCAGCCAGCCTCAATCCAACGTGAAAACCGACTACTGTCATTGCCAGTCAAAACTCAAAACGACGGGAAATGAATAAGAAGGAAGCTCGCTTGACGGAACTACCAACTTAATTTGAACTTATCTGAACGCGGCGATTCTCCGCGCACAAATCCGATTCAGGACTTCAAAAATTTTTTAGAAATTGACATCTAAAATCTCAAATGAAAAAAAAAATAAGAATATTTTTTAAAATTATCAACAATTAAAATTATTTTTTAAAAATATTAAAAAAAAAATTGAATAAATAAAAAAGTTTTATTTATTAATTTTTTGAATTATTTAAAAAAATAATTTAAGGACCCCCCCCGTCAACAAATTTCTTCAAAAAATCGAAAATTTCAAAACAACCATATTTTGGCTTCTTAGTGTGCCTAGAAGTTCAATACGTCATAAAAACTTGTTCTGACCACTTTTTGACCAACGAAAATCTGAAATTTCAGCAAAATTGGGACTTTTTCGTCATTTTTCGTCAAAAGTCCAATTTTCAAACGCGATTTTGAGGGTATTAGAGTCGAGATAGACCCCCAAAAAATGAAGCCTCAAAATCGTTTTTTGACCTGTAGAATCCATTTCCGGGGTCAAAATTATGAGATTCCGAAAATAGATTTTTCGAAAATTGTTGACGGGGGTCCTTAAAATAATAATTTTTATAAATTTTTCTTTAAATAAAATTATTTATAGCGTAAAATAATCTTTTTATGATTTTTAATGAAAAAGAAGCGAACTTTGGAAGCAGCGCCAATTAGCGATTCTTGATTAGTTAGTTTATCATTTATTTTATAAAGAGGGTGCGAGGCGGATTTTCGTGCAAGCTGGTGGCCCTTTCCTGGACACTTCTAAAATATCGGGAGTGGCCTCCTTTTTTGGCTAATTTGAGAATGTAAATATCCTCTTTTCAATTCCCTGAACCTTCTAAAATCGCCGATGGAAGTACAGGATGCGCTAAGTGCAAACTTTTTCAGCTCTTTTTTCCCAAAGCATGGCGTAATAATCGTAGTTTGCAATGTTTGAAAATATTTTACGGCGGACATTTTTCCAATTCGCAAATTGCAAATCGCTAAATTGCAAGACTTCTGGAATCTTTTTCAAGAATCGAGTTTTTTCGCGGCATTTTTTCCCACAGACCATTTTTTTAATTGACTTTTTATCGTCTATTTTGATAGAAAAGCCGGCAGAATCGACGGAAAATATTGAAAACACACATTTAACAAACCAAAAATCGACAAATGAAGATTTTTTGTCAAGTCGGAATGCTTTTCTTCGACATATAAAAAGAGCGAAGAAACCGTTTTTATTCGAAAAAATGATGAAATTCAAAATTTTGTTAACCCTCACCCTCTTTTTGAGCATGAGTACAGCTGAGCACGAACTGGATTGGAAAAGCAAAGCGATGAAAAATACATGGAAAAGTACTTTCAAGCCAAACTGCTGAGAGACTTCTCAAAACTCGAAGTAAGCTAGAGTCACTTTTTTAAAATTTGAATTCGCGGTCACGTGTTTTCAGAAATTGAGAGAAGATGATTTCCCGAAGGAAGAAAAATGCGATCCACTCAATTTTTCTGTCGATCAGATATCAATTCTTTCACTCAATAAAGAATCATTTTAAGCTTAAAATTAAAAAAAAAATTATTTAATTGTTAAAATTTCTTTCATAATAAAATGCTCTTCTTTTACAACTGAATTTGAATGAACATTCTAACCGACAAAAATCCAATTTGAGAGAATTTCAATTTTGAGAGGATAAATTTGCCGCCGGATTCTAAACCGCATAATGTGTAGCTTGTTATACGTTCTCTCTCGTCCGTAAAATTGCAACCTTTCAATGCCCTGCTCGTCCGTTTCCGCATTCTACCTATCAACCCACTTTTTCTCTCTCAAAAGGGAGCCCTGCTAATAACCCCTATTCATTTTTGACCCAGAACATTTAACATTCCATCAGTGTGTTTTTGTCCACGTGCTGAGGTCAGCAACCTTTGAGGAAAACCTGAGTCAGGGTCTAAAAACGCCGAATGAGAAGTCGCATCGCGGCTTTTTCAAGAAACAAAGCAGCAGGAGGTAAACACTGTACAGGTTAAAGTAAACCTGCCTCAATGGGTTAAGGCGCTCGATTGAAGGTAAGAAATCGAAAAGCCGCTTGCGGCTTTGAGTACGCAGTACTGAAGCCGCGCTTCGCGCGGCTTTTGTACTTTCTTTCGCTCAAAGCCGCAAGCGGCTTTTCTATTTCTTACCTTCAATCGAGCGCCTTAACCCATTGAGGCAGGTGTACACTGTACAGGTTAAAGTTAACCCTTAGTGTGCTAGCCTGAAAGTTACTCTTTTTTAAAAGTGCCTGTGTATGCAGCGATTGTGAACTTTTTGTTTCTGCGGCATACGTTTCTAAATAGGTTCAAATTGTCCAAACAGGAGCACATAAAGTGTAAATATTGGGAGCAGAGGTAAATCGCCGATCCTTGTTTTGGCAATTCGGGCACTCGGCGCGGCGCAAATCTCTCGCAAAATAAATCTATTTTACCCGTAAATAGCCACCGCCAGTTGTAAATTTCCATACTAACGTGGTTAATCCCTGATGGGCCAAATGGGGGAAAATAAATGAGGATCACTTGTTTTGCTGTTTGAGCTCGGACGGGATAAACTTTGGAAAGCGAGGAGTTAAATCTTACGTAGAAAATCGAGCTGCTCTACTTCGAAAATCGCTGAATCAAGTTTTTGATCGGAAAGTCTTGGTTTTGGAAATCCACTTCAAGTTGCGTCGGCAAAAAACGTGTTCAAGAATTACGAGTCCGTGTCCTTTTGATGATAAGGTTGACTCAGCGGGGGAAAATTGAAAAACATCGGAAAGATAATGATACTGCCGAGTGACAGTTACCTGTCCCCACTCCGGATCATACTCTTTATTATTCAAAGGTTTTTACACGTGATCAAACCCGCCGTGGAAAAATTCGTTTTAATTTCTAGCTCGCTTGAGAGTGTTTTTTTCAATAAAAGCGCACGTGGACTTCGTGGAGCTCAAAAACCTGTGCGGAAAACCTGAGTAAGGCTCTGAAAAAAGGGCTTCTAGGGTATTTACGCTGGCGAAACTGAAGGAAATGGCATCATCAAGCAATTGATTAGGCGCAAGTTGGGCGCCACACGCTCCTTTCTTCTGATTTTTCTTGAGCTCCTCCCAGCTAAGCCCTGTTTTGAGGCGTCCATATTTATGCCCTCATGACGAGAATAAACAAAATTTAATCGCCATTCCTGAGTCGAACTGGCCCCGATTTGATTCGTCTTCTGGCTCATCTGCTTTCGTTTTGAAATCACTCCAGGCGAGGAGGGTTGCTTTTACATTGAGTTTTTCCTGTTTTGAGTGAATAAGCGTTTTTGATTGGAGAAAAAAGAAAATCCGCGATTCTGATTGGCCGAGACGACGATTTATTAAAACAGCCAATCAAACTTGTCTATTTGCTTTTTCGACCAATAAGAAGCCTTTTTTTAAACAGCTCAGCTCAAAAAATAGACTTTCTAGTGTCAAAACAAATTATCAAATTCTTGAGAACTAGTTTCTTTATTATGACAGCTTCTAATACTAAGACTGCGAAAAATGCCGATTTCGCTGAACGCACCAAAACGGCCTCCTTTTCTTATTCGTCTCTCACCTGGCCGCTTGTCGGCAAACAGGTTAACGAGCAGTCATCCTTTTTATTTTTGAACATTCTCAGGAGACTTTTGCCGAGTGTCATAATGCGGTCAGACTAAAGTAGCGAAGTATGCTAGACGAGTAATTTCAAAAATCATTTAATCGCCGAGTTTACTAAATAAGATCAACGAAGAAAACGATCTAGCTTTGCGTTTCTTAACGCTTCTTTCGAATTTCAACACGATTTATTTGGAGGGTACTGAATTATACCGCCTTGTGCCGCCTAACGCCGCCTTTTGCCGGCATGCGCTTTTCCGACCGGGCGGCGCTAGGCGGCACAGGGCGGCATACGGCGGCGTGGGGCGGCACAAAGCGGCGTAGGGGGGCACAAGACGGCACAATTTAGTACCCGTCATTTATTTCTTGAAAAATGACTGCCGAAAAGAGCGTTTCTTATTGGTGGAAAATTTGTAAAGAAGATTTTGATTGGCTCCTCGACTAGGCCTGTCTGTTTGAGCTTCTCTTATTCACCATTGACCTGAAAAGTCATGGGTCGATTAATTGTGGGAGTTCCATCAAAATTGACAGTAGGATCGCCCTCATCGAAAATGTCTAACATGCCACATCTGGCAGAGTGCGCCAGGAATGCCACAGCTCCCCCGAAAAGCTTTTATAAAGATTCCCGAATTCCCTCTTCATTTCTATCCTCTCTAGAAACATCTCTCTATTTTTCTTTCTGGGATCCCTTAGCTTCATCTTCTCCAGCAGGCTGACGGCGGCTGGAATGAACACCGTCTCTGAGTTTCCTAATCGCGTAACCGATGCATCTTTCTTGCGGCACTTGTTTAGACGAAATTTGATGTTCAAATCCAATTTGTAAGGAATTGCTAATCAATCTGTTTTAGCTACTCAAACGTTTCATTTTCTCTTTCAATCATAATTATGAGTCATAATTATGATGATTTAGCAAAGTTGAAGTTTAGAGGAGCTACCCTGACTCAGGCGTTTAGCAGGATTCAGCAACCTGTGTGAAAACCTGAGTCAGGGTTTGAAAGATCTGAAAAGAAAAGCCGCATAGCGGCTTTTTAAAAAACGAAGCCGCGAAGCGGCTTCGCAAGATTACCATTTTGACCAGCTTTTGATCTCTGGCGAAGCCGCTTCGCGGCTTCGTTTTTTTAAAAAGCCGCTGCGCGGCTTTTCTTTTCAGATCTTTTGAACCCTGACTCAGGTTTTCGTTACAGATTGCCGAGACCAGGCGTTTAGAGGTCTATTTATTTGAACCCATGGACCGGAAACGGGCGAAAAAGCAGCTAATGTTAGGTTCAAATGAAAGAGAGCCTGTCCGATAGTCGATGTCTCACTGATTAATCCTTAACCTTTTCCCGCCTCCCCACGCAAGAAGAAAGGTCACGCGTCAGGTCCTTTCTTGTGGCTCGGAGAAAGACCGTCCTTTCGAACTGGAGCATTTCATTCTAATAAAAAATTCCACTTGCTTATTTTTATTTTTTGTTCTTTTGGGAACGACATGTTTATAAAACTTAGCAATTCTGACCTCGCTACTCCGCTAGTTCTGAAAAAAAAATTGGTAATCAGTCGTGTTGCTCGGTTAATTTTCAAGAGCGTTATTTTCCCAGAAAGATTTTTCGAAAATTCTTTCGCGAAAAAGATTACGTTCCTAAAAATGACCATCAAATTAGCATAAATATTTAATATTCGGCTTGTTTTTTGTACAAAATTTGCCGCGTTTGGGTCGATTATCATAATTTGCAAACTTTTAAGAGGGGGGTCCAAGTCTAAAGCCGCATTATTTGACAGATGGCTCGTTCCGGTGTCCGGCATCAATAATAAATATAAATAACTAGCAGGTGAATTTCAACTTGGAGCAGCTCTGTTTGTTTGATGCTTACGTTTTGGTGTGAAGAGACAATTTAACTTTGGCCTGTTATATTTATATTCAAGCCAAATTAAGGAGGTAAAAGCCGTTTAAGTTGGATCATAAGCTACTAATTGTCCCTCGTAAGGGAGAAATAAGGGTATCACTCCTTTATGAGTCGAAATGCGCTAGTCTTTTTACACCCTTATTTGAGATAGCAACTTAAGTAAGGGTATAAAAAAGACATGCGAATTACGATTCATAAAGGACTGATACCCTTATTTCTCCGTTACCAGGGATTACCAGAGGACAATTCTGGAGATATGTTAGCTTGAAGTTAGGTCAAATATAGTCTACTTTCAATTTTTACTGAAAAACTTATAAATTAAAAGCTCCAATAATCGAAAATCCGTAGAATGCAATTATCAAATCTGACGCGAACATCTCTCCTTCAGTAATTAACCAAGTGTTTTCATGTAAATAGCTCGACCCTAAATATTTCGCTCAAGAATCAATTGAATAATTTCATTATTACTTTTCTTTAATTTCCTTGCTGCTCAGTTTTTTTTAACGCTCAGACCCCCGCTATGGGCTTCGCGACATTGAGGCTGAGCTGAGGATGTTTTGTTAGGACTTTAATTGTCAGCTATTTTGCGAATGCAAGATGAGAGATGTTACCAACAATGAAACATGCGAACCACAAGCGCATGCATTCTATCCATTTCTGTGGTCACTACCCTTAACGCGAGGCGGAAAATCATACGTAGATAATTTCTTTTTTATTTTTATTAAATCAAAGTATCAAGAAGAAATCGAGAGTCCGGATCAAGATAAATCTTTAAACAGTAAAATTCATTTTCTTGTTGCTCTTGCATTCGGATGAGGCGTTATAATTCGTTATTTCCTATGGAGAAGATCAAGCAAAAAGAAAGTAAAAATACTCTTTTTCTGCTTTATTTTTTCATTTTTGAATCATTTTATGAATCATAATTTATGATTGTGAGATTTCACTGGTCGGTTTTGCTATTTATGCCCTGAAAATACATCTGGTTTAACATCTGGAAGCTATCAACTTCCTGATTTTCGATCAAAGGTGATGTGTTTGATCAAAAAAGCTTTTGAATTTTTAAGAGATAAGATCAAGATACTATTATGACCAAAGATCTTAGATCATCAAAAACATCAAGATCGACAAATATCCTCTATTTTGAAGAGAGAATTCAAAGAATTCAAAAGCGATCTAAAAGCGATATCCCTTATTAAATAAAAATTTACGAAAAAAGCTAGTAGAAGTTTTAGGGTAGGAATGCCGCCGCTGATTCCTCCTTAGTCAATTAAGGTGACCCGGTAGCTGGCCTTTCCCGATAATATTTACCCGAACTGTTAACAGATTAAATTTAACGACGATCAAAAAAGAGAGTTCCAACTCTCTTCAAATGCTAAGCTGCTTATTTTGAGATATTTTGGGAGAGCTAGAAGCTGATTAATTTTCTCGGCGGAAACGTAGAACTTCACATTTGGTGATCTTTTGGACGACTTTTCTCGGGCTGCGAATCACTTCTTCGGCGATTATTAGCGAATCTGATGACTGGGGCACTTTTTCTTGAAAAAAGAAAATTTGTGTATCTGATTAGCCGTAACGACGATTTACAGAAACAGCCAATCAAATTCGTCTATTTGCTTTTCTGACCAATAAATTGGTCAAATTGGCTCTCTATTGGTCAGAATAGCAAATAGACAAGTTTGATTGGCTGTTTCTTTAAATCGTCGTTACCGCCAATCAGAAACCCGGATTCTCTTCTTTTTTTAGAAAAAAATAAAAATGAAAAAACGGTGTTTGTTTTAAACTTTTAAACATTAGAAGGGTGTGTATAAAATGCACTGGGCTGAATTTCTGGCCGGTTAATGTCAGTAAAAATGATAAACAGTGCCTAGAAGACGCAACGTGCTTCCTTGGCGAGTCCAACACCGCCGCTGAATTAATCCAAACCGCCACTCGAAGCAGCTCCCATATTTCCATCTCCACATCGAGTGCCCGCCCGCCAATTCATGTCACCTACTTGCATTGCACCCTGATTCCGTTTAAATTCGAGGCAATACAGTCGAAAATTTTATCCCTTGTCGAAAAATGAAATAATTTAATGATAAAAATTATGAATAAAATAAATAAAAGCTAAATTTCTTTGCTAGAATAAAAATTTTTTGGAATTTAATTCAAATAATCATGTTATTTGTTGGAAACAGATTTGTTGTAATTGTTTGGGTTTAGAAAGGCGCCTTGCATTTGCATGTGCATTAAATCTGGGGCTCCCACGCAACTATGTGGTGCGTTAATCCAGCAGTCAAGCAGAAATCGCCTGATTTGCTGCGGCCGCGGCCATCACCGCCAGCTCTAACCGACCGGTTCAAATTAATGACAATGTATAAACAACCGTGCAAATCGACAAACTAGCCTCACTTTCCCTGCATCAACACCCTGAACACTGATTTTTTGAGTACATTAGCTTCATTTAACAAATCTGCCAAAATCGCGGCTTTATTACATTTTCGAGCCAAAAAAGCAAAATAGATAAGGAAATGGACATTGTGTCGAAGCCGTTTCGCGGCTTCTTTTAGAAAAGCCGCTGCGCGGCTTTCAATTAAAGTTCTATTAAAAGATTAAATGATAATAGAGAATTCATAATTACTTTCTTCTCTCCCCGCTTATCAGCCGTAAAAACCTATAATTCCAACGATCTTTCATTCTTGTTAGCTATCTTATCGCTCAATTGTCTTCCGTCGCGCTCCAAAGAAAGATTCAATTTCAAAAGGCGAGTCGACTCGACTCATAAAGCCCCGGAGTTGCAGTAATTAAGTTTGATGCGGAACAAGTCCTTACTAATGCGATCTTCGTAGGAGGAAACTTCCGCGCTTTGCCTTGTAGAGCAGATGCTCGCCGGATTTGTTAACAACCGAATTTCATCTGCAAAATTCGAGAAAGAGCAAAAAAGATAGAGCGGGAATTTTTCTATTTTCATGGAAAATACGCCGAAATAAAGAAAAAAATCAAGAAAATTATTTTTATTTTAACGAAAAAATTCTGAAATTAACCAATAAGCCTCAATTTTTCTGAGAAAAAATATTTTAATTTTTTATTTTATTTTTATTTTGATAAAAAATTAATAATCAAAAATCATAATTATCGATAAAAATTATTTTATTCCATCCCTTGAATTACTATTTCCCTTTTTCCCAGCTCCGGTGCGCCATTATTTTTCGCGATAGCTCTCGCCGCGCTCGTTGGCGCCCTCGTGCTGAAAACCGAAATGTATCGCTTCTCGATGAACGTAGCCAATTAGCTGGCAGGGAAACCCTTTTACTGGAAGAAATTCGGGACATTTTTTCAGTCCCAATTTTTTATTTAACAAAAACGTACTAACAATTAGAGAAAATAAGAAAAAGAGAGATTACAAAGAAGCTTTTCGGAAGAGCCAGTTTTCGATTTTGAAGAAGCTGCTTTTTGTATATACTTGTCGAACTTTCTCGAGAGAAATGTGTACATAGACGAATCGACAAACCATTCAACTAATTATTTAAAAAAGATATTCAAAGAAAAGGGTTACTCTTCCAATTATTACATTTTTCGCATTTTGTTAAAAATATTTCATAAATTTAATTAATTGAAATTTATCGCTCGTTAATTTTGATTTTTAATTAAAATAACTCATATTTCAATTAAATCATCATTTTTTCGATAGATTATTTTATTTATTAAATCTTATATTCATTAATTTTTTTTTTCATAAAAAACATTTTTGGAACCTTTCAAAGGACCGGATAAATATCACTTTTTTGACTGTTTTTTTTCATTTGATTTTTCAAATTTAAAACTTTTGGGGAGTTTTCGTTTTTAATTTCTTGGGCGGGAAATTTGTACTTGAAGATGATTTATTTTGTTTATTCGGATTAAGTTAAAGGTTCAAAATTAAATAAAAATTACCGATTTCACGATTTTTCATTTTTTCGTGTTTCGAATTCAATTTATTATTTTTCGTGAAATTTCATAAAAAAATGAGTTAATTGATCATTTTTGAACCTGTTTTGTATTCCAGGGACGGGTTTTGAATTAGCGCTAATTTGTAAATTGCAATTAGTTTCACCTTAACTTCATTTCGCTTATTTCCAAGTGTTAATGTTTTGTACTAGCTATTTACAAAACCTTTCATATTTTGGTTAGTATCTGCTCGAGCAGTGAGAGGCTCTTAATTGCTTTTAACACGACTTTCACGAATTAACCATTTCTAGCAACGCCAAAAACACCACCACCAAACTTACGACAGGTAAATTTTTCAACAGCGAAACTCCCTGATTTTCTGATTCTCCTGATTCGGAATGAGAGAATTTGGGGTCACCAGAGTTAACCCGTTACGGGCTTGTTTCGCGGTTACGGGCTTTTCCACCTTTTTGATGAAGCAGTAGCTTTTACTGTAGAAAGTTTGACAGAAGACTTTTTGACAAGGTTCAATGCGGTTCAAAATATGAGGGCCTTATCTTTACAATGTTAACTAGACATCGACATAATGAAGCTTCAATTAGAGGTCTTTAATGTTATAATTTCAACGCGCAACTGGCCAATCAGAACGCGACGCGCGCGTTTCAAATCGAAATTTCGGGCCAAAAACATAACTTTTCTCAATTATAATTGAGCTACGAATTGTTATTGTAGAAATGGCTTATGTTTTAGGCCCGAAATTTGTATTTGAAAAGCGCGCGTCGCAATCTGATTGGCCAGTTGCGCGTACTATAAAATTAAAGACCTCTAATTGTAGCTTCTTTGTACGATGTCGATTTAAAGCCGGCTGGTATGGGTGGGGCCTCTGATTGACCATTCGGAAACAATTGAAATAAATTAGAAGTATATTTTGGAAAGTAATAAAAATGTCGAAAAAACTGTTCGAATTTGCAACGTTTTAATCTCCGATCGCTTTGAGATGGCCCACGCCCATGTTTTCAGTCAATTCTATTTGATCCTTTTTTATTTTGATCCAAATAGTGGCGAAACGTATTTTTAGAAAAAAAAACTATATTTCGGTTTCTCTCTTTTGATTGATGATGGAAAAAGTTCATTTTTGTGTTTTAGATGTGCTTCTTTTCGACTTTGGGATGAGCGTACTTGGACTGATTGGATGAGCAAAGAATGAAGTCGCAATTTACTTGATAATTCTTGATAGTTTCTTTCTAGTAGCGGAGATATTTATTTTCTAGCAGTAGAGTAGTCGAATTTATAATTATCAAGGGCTGACCAAAGGGTCAAATGATCATACCAGATGAGGGGAGCCAACAAGCAAGCTTTGGATCGTCGCTAATTCTCTCTGCCACTCTTCTCAGGTACAATTCCTAAGAATAAGGGGAGGGCGTCAGGAACAGACAAAAGAATTTCGACAAATTCTGCGTGGGCGGCTAATCGGCTGCTGATTAGCCAGCTATCCGAATCCAGGCTTCTGATTGGTTGAAAATTTCCACGTAAACTTATCAAGATTTTTTGTCGGCTCCTGAAACCTCCCCGTATCAATATCTAAGAATAAGGGTGTAGCTTTACTATCTCAACAAGAGCTCGATTTAACGACGGCTAGTACTCTTCTTCAAAGTTCTCTCCAAGAACGAAAAACCGCGAGGCGAATTAGGGAGTACTTTTAGATAATAATTCATTATGGTCATATCTGAGGTAGTTCCCTTAGAAATTCTAGCTTAGTTAAAAATTGCTAATTTTTTTTGTGATTTTGAATCGAAAGAGAGGGTCAATTGGTAAAATCTCGTTTTAGTCTGATCGTGGTCGCTGTCAAGTCCGCCTCGTGCTTCAAGCGCAAGGACGAGGATGAAGTCCTATCAACCGTCGATTCGTTTACAATAAGTCGATGGAGCTGTCTGTGCAACTGGTGGGCCAGCTCTGAGCCGCTGCGGTGGAGCGAGGACGACAACAAATTCACCACAGATTCCGTCAAGGTGCTTGTTATCCCCAGACGCGGGAGAGAGCGTTTTTCCCCACTTTAAAGTTGACTCAAAAGTTGATTCAGCAAGCCAATCGATCAATTGAAAATTAATCGCGACGATAGGAAAATAAGGCGCTTCTAAACTAAAAACTGGAACGCGGGCACTGTCAGTAGACTGATAACGTGTTGATAGATACGCTCAATCCACTTACAACGACGCGCTCTTCCGAAAAAGCGATCGAGAAAACGTTTCATTTTGCATTTTTCGGATTAGCAATAAAGATCGTTTAGCAACTTTCATTTTGAGAATCGCATTTTCCCTTCTTCCGATTGGCTTAAAGCTCTTTACGCAAGATCGTGTCGACCAATCAGAGGCTTGATCAAAATATTCGTTATCGTGATGATCAGTTGTAGAAAAAAATTTCAATTGCTTCATACAATAACGAGTCTTTTAATCGAGTTCCTGATTGGTTGACATATTCTGAGCTCCGTTAAGCCAATCAGGAGCTTGATTATTTTCATCAAGCCTCTGATTGGCCAATCAGAAGCTTGATACGACGATAGGCTTTCCTTAGAAGCATAATTGACCTAGATTTTAAACCTGTTTATTTCAGTCCATGGACATCAAAAAAGAGAGCAAAAAGGTACGTGATGGAAAATCATATCTTCCGAAAGGTGTGGACGGCGTCGGTCCCTCGACGAAAAAGTTCCTCGAGCTCGGGCCCGAACAAATGCTCCCTCAGGCGGACAGACGGCAGCTTGAAGATAATCGCCTCGTCATGAAGGTGCGTAAAAACTCGAGTTCCGTTAGCACTAATTAACACGGTTAATGTTCAGGCGTATTTGATATCAAAGCTGGTGGCTGCCCGGTACGACTTCACGGATGGCGAAATGACGTTCCAGGACCAGGCAGAAGGTAACATTTGATTGACATGAGTAAACATGATGCAACTACGCTAATCGAGTTCACCAAAAATACTCGAAAATTTTGCTCCAAAAGTAAATTTCGAGTGATCCAAAATTCTACAACGGGCTCTCTTGATAACGAATACTTTCATTCTTTCTTCTCATTGGTCAATTTGAAATTTTTCAATTTGAAAAGGAATCCTTTTGGCCTGCTTATTTTTTGACCAATCAGATAGGTCGATGAAAATTTTCGTATTCAAAACAAGCTGTTGTAGAAAATCGGTTTTCATCCTTTTTACCTTATTTTCATTTTTTGACCAATGAGGAACTTTGATGACAAATTCGCTATTCTTTCATCCGTCTGTAGTCTAAACGGGTTTTTCTTAATTGAAACAAGATTTTTTCAACTTTGTAATTGAATCGACATAAATCGAATTAATTAAAATTTTCTCCTCGAGGATAATATGTTACTGGTTCATCTCGCTCTGTTTTTAAAACAAGTTCTTTTGAAATGGATCAAAAGAAAAAAGAGAACAATTATTTTATTTCGCCGATGCACGATTTCTCAATTGACATGCTCAATTTTCAATTGCTCGCTAATTACGTCCCTAATGCACTAATTGTACTAGAAACGAAAAAAGAGGCCAGATGCAATTTGAAAGATTCAAACCGCGAAAAATTTCTAATAGCGTGATAACATGATTTTGTCCAAACTTTTTCAAGCGATAAAATAGAGCTGATAAACTTGCTTTGCCAGAAATTACATCCAACGCGGTTGAACGCAAAACACAGCATTTTTCGTTTTTTTATTAAGAAAATTTAGCCAGAATGAACTTTGGGAGAGCATATTTTTCTTCCGATACAGCGGGTAGTTGGACTAACAGTAGTTGTTTTTGGTTCTGCCAGTTGATATGAAAGTATGCCAGCTATGAAGAGCAGAAAGAGGATGATCATCAAAATGATGAGAATTTTTCCATTGAAAATCTTTCTTATTCGGGGGCAGTCGGACTGTTTTTCATCGCTGAAGACTTTCATTATTTCTTAAAAAATGTTCGCTTAGTTGATTTCGAAACTCGGTTTGTTCTAACTGAATAGAATAAACATAATTTCCAAGCGCCCTTGGTAATTATCCAGGCTGACGAGCCGTGAAACTAACCGGGATACAAAGGCTGAGAAAGAGGGTAGCCATCGTAGAAATTCCTCGGGCACTTTTTTGACGAATTTTTCTATTTTTCAAAAGAGTCGTTATTTTCATTTGGTTCACATGAGCTGAATTTAAGGACCAACCGTCAAGATTTGAAAATTTGATCGAAAATCTTAAGGGTATCAGCCCGAAATCACTGTTTGAAAAAATCAATCCCACTTGACGGAGGGGTCCTTAAATCTGGATATTTTTAAACGTTATCATACTGACATCCTTATTCTATTCTTTCAGAGACAACAAGATTTTGCTCATTTTTTCGTTCTAGCGCAAACAGGTTCTCTTCGATGTTTTTGCTGTTTGAACACTTGGTTTTGAATTTTCCAATTCTCATCATTATTTTTTTTGTTTCTAGTGCGCCGCTGCGTAATTTTCATGTTCAAACAAGAAAAGAGCAGAGTGCATTTTTCACGAATTTAATTTAGCTTCAAAATTGAAACGAGCACCAGTTCCAGTTTCAATCTTGTTTTTTGGCGAGTTGCGGGAACGTGCTTTTTTCAGCCGTTCTTTTTTAAGGGTTTCCAGATTGATAGAAACAACATAGAAAATAACATTTTCAGGAATAACAAACGCTCTAAATAAAAGTTCAGTTTAAGGGCCTCCCTTAAAAGATAATTTTAAAATAATTTTACGCGAAACGGTGCTTTTTCGATTAACGAGGTCTACCCCCTTAACTCCATTCCATAAATTCTTAGAATCAAAGTCCAGGGCTTTAAGGGCATCCTTCCATTAAAAGATAATTTTGAAATAATTTGACGCGAAATCATCATTTTTTCAATTAACAGGGTCTATCCCCTTAACTTTATTCTTTAAAATAATAATTATTATTTATATAAAAAAAAAGATCAGGGCTTTAAGGGCCTCCCTAAAGATAATTTAAAGAAAAATTGACGCGAAACCGTTGTTTTTCGAATAACATGGTCTACCCCCTTAACTCAATTCTTTTAGAGAAACAGATCAACGTGGAAGACTACAAGCTGCGGACGCAAAATATGTACAATCTTCTTTACGCTGGGCAGATTGCTGTTGATACAAAGGAACAGTTTTTAAATCAGAAACACAAGAGCTTAAATAAGGGTTTCACGGTGTAAAACTGTGACTCAGGCAACTCGTAAGCAACAGCGCACTGCTCTCAAGCGTCTGAAAAAGTCCAATCTGAACAGCCGGCCGAACAAGATCAAGGAACTCGCCAAGCAAATGAAAGAAGAAGCGAACCGACCGCCCCCACCCGCCGTTGATCGGCAATCTTCGGGAATCGGTTCTACCGGCGACATTTCCAAAGCCGAGACGACTACGGTGGCGACAACGACGGCAGCGACTAATGATCAGTCGAGCTACAATTCGAGTGGATCAAAGATTTCGCAGTTTTTGAGGAAACTCAAATTCAAGAGCTCGAGGGACTCGGCTGTTGGATCCAGTCTTGGATCGGTCGATCAGCTTGGCGCGGCTCCTGTTAAAACAGTTGAAAAAGTATTTCATTTTTCAGAAACATTCATTTTTTGCAAACCTGAGTCAGGATTCAAAAAGTACGCACTGAAATTTTCATCCAATCAGAATCCTGGATTCGGCTAATCGGCCAATCAGCAGCCGAGAAGCCGCCCACGCATAATTTGTCGGTTCTTGACGCAACCCCTTAGAAAAATCATTTTTTTCAAATCCTGACTCAGGTTTTGATTTCTACACAGGTTGCAAATTATCGATTTGGAGACCCTTAAACGAATGATAATTTTCTAGCGTGATTCGATCATTTTAAGATCTTGGCTAAGCCTCTTAAAACGTAAAAAAGTGACTCAAATGGTGGCATAATGTTTCGTAATCGTAAAATTTTCTAAAAGACGATATGCAAATAACGCGGCCAAACTCCCTTAAAAACACTCTTTTCAGAATACCAACTGGGCGACGGCGAAGAAACCCTCTCACATCACCTTCGCTGGTGCGCAATTTTAAAATTCTAGCGCAACAATTTCAAAAAGCTCGCTTCTTTTTTAAAAAAACTCACATTCTGTACAATTTTCTCAAAACTCAAAAGTGAAAACCTTCTCAAAAGTACAAAACGAAACCCCCTAACAAAAAATAACATGTTTTACATGATTTTTTCTGTAAAGACATTCTCAGAACCAAAACCAAGTACTTTTTTTAATTTCTTTCCTAAAACACACAAATTCGAAAAATCACCGCTTTTCGCTCGTTTCTAGCCCCCTTTTTTCTAACTGTACAATTTCCCATTTCACATTCACTTTCTGACTCTCGATTCTGAGCAACGCCAAATATTGCAAATAAAATCTCTTTCTCCTCTGTAAACGTTTCTGACTCATCCTTTTTTTGATTAATTTCCGCTAGATGAAAATTCGAAAGCAAAAGATTTTCGAAGAGATTTTTGAAGCAGGAATAGTATTTTAATACAATGTCTACTAGCAGGTACATTATGTATTAAGGACCCCTCCGTCAAGTGGGACTGAATTTTTCAAACAGCGATTTCTGAGTGATCCCCTTAAGATTTTCGAAAGATTTTTTGCTCATAGTAAAGCCCAATAATTGGTCGAGGGCAACAAAAGTAAAAACACACTCGTTCACTTCTTAAGGGTGTCGCTTCGCTAGGTTAAAATTTCAAACATCGATATTTCTGGGATAACTTTAAGTAACATAAAAACAATAAGATTCATAAAAAAATTGGGGACCCCATATTTTTAAACGCAAATTTTGAGGATTTTTGATCTGTTAATGTGGAGACACCCTTATTTTTTTGAGTTTGAAAACTGATTATACTTAGCTTCCGCTATTATGATAAAATTTAAATAACAAGGTCTAACTGAAAAAGACTGGCAATTATGATTTTCAATTTTTCAACTTGTGGATCTTGTGCATCCTCAAAAAAAAATGCCTCAGTGCTTCTTGTGAAGTTGCCGGCCGAGATAATTCCGGATCTGAGATCTGCCAAGCTGGAAATTAGGAAGTGGCTTATCGATAAGTAAATATAATATTCTAGCGAGTCATCAGTTTTCTCTGACGCAAGCAGCAGCGCGTACATTTCCCCCAGACTTATCATTTCTGACGGCTCGACGAGCACTTATCCAGGTTCGTATGCCCTTAAGTCAGCACTTTCTCAACATAAAAAATTATTAAGGGAGTGCGCGCGTTATCAAACCAATCTTGAAAAAGTCGACTTCGAAAAGCAGCTTTTGTCAAATTTAATGGTCTTCTTGTAAAAATAAGAGAGTGATGCCCTTAAACTCGACGCACTTCCGTGAGCGGGCTACGTAACAATACTAGTATCCTGCCAGTTAATCCACCGCAAGTACTTCTTTATCGCAAAATTAAAAACCGCCCGGCGGAATCGAGATATAAAGGATTAGATCATAATCTTACCTTTTATTCTCAATTTGAAGAGTTTCAAAAATTCGAACTTCTAAATTCTAAGTCAGACCTTTAATTTTGACAAAAGCGCCAGTCCTGATGTTAAAACGAGTGAGAAAGCTTTTCCGTATGAAGAAAGAAGAGAACGAGCCAGGGCAGTTTTGGAAACCTTCAGCGACAGAAGCAAGAAAGAACTAGAATCGGCGGCGATCAAGTACAATCATCAGACAGTAGCTCAAACTGACGAATCACAGGAACAAGCAAGAATAAGGATTTGAACTCTTATAGAGAGATTTCTCGTAAATCAAATCGATTAAATTTTACGATGAAAGATGTAATAATGATCCTCTGGAAAGACAAGAATTGATTCAGCGATACGAAGAAAAATCGCCAACACTTGTTCAGAAAGAGAAAAATATGATTGAAGAAATTGTCCAGATTGCTCGGGAAAGAAAAGATTCAGAAGATCTACCGGCTCAAGAAAACAAATTTGAAGGTACAATTGAAAATTTTAAAATAAAAAGCATTATGTTAGTGATACCCTTATTTTGTAAAGTTATTATCATAAAAATTAGCTTAAATTTTAATCAATCAAAATAGTTATAAAAATTTATTAAAATTATTTATAAGAATTAATTAGAATGAAACATTTAATAAATTTCGCAACTTGATTTTTATCTAGAATAACCTGGTTATAAAACAATTTCAGCCCTGTTAGCGGAAAAAGCAGCTGTTGTTCCTGACACGAACTCTTTGGCAATCAACCGAAAAGTCGCGCCAGCTCAAGAGATAGAGCGAGAGCAAGAGTCCACGAAGAAGAACACCGATAATTCCGCCGCTGACAAGAGTTCTTCTTCAACTGGCGAATCGGAGAACGACGCTTTCAAATTCTATTTAGCGGCCTCTTTCTTCGGTGCTCTGGCGCTGGGGACTGTGCTTTATCTCAAAACGCAATAAACGCGGGCTAAAAGTGTTTTGATTACGGCGCCGATTCTAATGACAGCATCTAAAAACAATGTATGGAGCCGCGCCGATTGGATTAGATGGACACGATCAAATAAACCTTCGAATTTACACGTGTTTTATTAACATTCAAAAAGACCTTTTGACTCGACCAGAAGATACTAATTGACTCGCTTACTTCCTGCTCAGCGGCGTGATTCGCATCGGCACGTGCTAAATTTGTTATTTTAAGAAGTTATTCATCGTAAAGCTTTTTTGTCAAACTTTTCTAATAAAAGATATAATAAGGGTATCACTTCCTAATTTGAACTTACGGTCGAGAAGCCGCTTGCGGCTTCGAGCAGAGACATGAAAAGCCGCGCTTTGCGCGGCTTATTTTTTTTCGACTCGAAGCCGCAAGCGGCTTCTCGACCGTAAGTTCAAATTAGGAAGTGATACCCTTATTATATCTTTCATAGGGAAAGTTTAAAGCTTGAACTTGTTTTTGTAAAAGTTTCAACTTGAATGTTGAGACTTTCTTTGGGTAGCTCCTTAAGTCGAAATGAGTTTAATTTGTTGCAAGGAAAGATGAGGCGACCTCAGCCAACGTCAGAGCGAGCGAAAATCTCAACACTTGCGGTGGCCGGGCCTAACGCGCTTACGGTTAGATTCTTCCGATTGCGCCGCTGGAAGTCGTCAAGATCTACTTGCTCGTCGATGTCGGTCGAGTTGTGGATCCGGCGGTAGAACTCGTTGTCGTCGTCGATAGGACTTCTATCGAGACGAATTCGATTGCGATAGGGGCTTTGAAGAATGGAGAATGGAGGATGATAATGAGGAGAATGGGCTACCTGAGCTGATTGTAATTGAGCTTGTTCATGTACGCCAATTTTGTATTGTTCATATTATACAGTGCTTTCCCGTCTGCCGTCCTGTTATTAGCGTTTTTCGTGATGTATTTTGACTCGGAATTGGAGCTACCGAGAAGGTTCCAAATTGGAGGGAAGACGACTCTGCCTTTTCGGAAGACCTGGAACCAATCAAAAGTGACTTTTCAACGCGAACTTACTCTTGAAATAGAAATGTCGAACTGATAAGAAACTGAAAGATTAAGGAGATCGGTGAGCATGGAAACAACGCCACCAAGCCATGTGAGCCCGGCGAGAATCCAAAAGAACACCATCACTCTGTACAAGTTGAACACGATTTTAATATCTTCGGGCCACTCGTTCTAAACACCATAAGCCCGCGTGTTCGTGAGATTTGTCAAAAAAGCATACCGGGTCGCACTTTTTGCTCAGTCCTGTTTGGTTGTTGATCACATCATCTTGCGATGGCACCGGGTTAATCAACTCACTTTGCATGGTTTCCTTTTAGTAATCGAGGCGTTTGTTAGTCGCCCTACTTAAGCCAAGAAATAGTTATCAAATAATTACTGTCATTTGATTACTGTAGCTCGATTTTAAATCATTATCTTGTTGTTTCTTCGTCTCATTTACTTAGAAATTGAGTAAATGAAATTAACCAATAAGAACATCGAAAATTTGAGTTGAACCAATCAGAAGCCATATTTAATCCTTAGCCTAATTTTGAATGAATAAGCAATGGGGGACTCTTAATAATTAAGCTGAGAAGATTAACCAATAAGAACGTCTCAAATTCGAGTTGAACCAATCAGAAGCGACATTTAACCCTGATCGTTATCTTCACTGAATAAGCGATAAACCAATATGAACCAATAAGAGCCTCGAAATGTTGAGTTGGACCAATCAGAAGACCCGTTTATTCCGAACCCTTGAATCGACAGACACATCTGACAAAATCCCTTACCCTCTAGCCTTAACCAGTTAAATTTCTTTCTGTGAAACCATAACATAAGCACATGGACTCGTTTTTGACATGGATGGCTTTTGACATTGGCGGTTCATTTCGCGGTATCAAGTCGCCAAATCCGATCGTTGTCAGCGAGATGACGCTATTTGATTGTCCAGTTATGGCAAAGAACAAGTTGACCGTACCTGTAGTAAATGGCGTCGAGCATGCTCCAATCTGAATTTAAAAAGAAGAAGAAGAAAGTGATCTAAGAGCTAATTAAAATGTCGACATCGCAATCAGCCGCGCGTGACATTTTCTAAATTCACTTGCGCGCTCAATTTACCTTCGACAAGGGTAAAAACGTAGCTTGGAATGACGATCAACAAAATGCAGCCAAGGATAACGTAGAGCGAAGAAATTGCGCCAGGGGAAATTTTCGTCATTGATTTTGATTGGAATTTCTTTCAGCAAGGCTTTTTTTGCCCAAAGCAGAAATATGCAGGTTTTTTTCGTTTTTATTTTTCGAATTTTTTATCGAAATTATCGAAAATTTTCAAACTTTTCGAAATTTTTTTCTCAAAATTTTCGAAATTTTTCGAATTTTTCGATTTTTTTTTCGAAATTTTCGAAATTTTTCGAATTTTTCGATTTTTTTTTTCGATTTTTTTTTTTCGAAATTTTTTCTCGAAAAGTTTTCGAAACTCCTATTTTATTATTCGAAAAGCCGTGTCTTTACAATGTCATCAATTTTGTAGCTGATGAGTTCGGCAAGTGCACCGACCATATATGCAAAATAGGGGATTCCAATGACCGTGAAGGTTATGCAAAACAACTTGCCGTGGTTGGTGGAGGGCGAAATGTTGCCTGAAATCCGATTACGAGTTTATTAATTAACCGAGGCGCCACTTTTTAATCAAAACTCGAAATTATGACGCTCCATAATTTTAATTTCTTGCGCGAAAAGTTCGAGCGTCCGAGCGATTTACTCTGCAAATATTATGTTATTTCTTGATTTTTTCTTTAGAACGCTCGGACTTACCGTATCCAATCGTAGTAGCTACTGTGCCCGCGAAGAAAAAGGCGTTGTGGAAGTTCCAATGATCTGTACAATCTTTCTTCAGGGCCAAGTAATTGTTGATGCCGAATTGGGCTGTGCGTTCCATCACTTTTCGCACTGTTTCGCCTTTTATACTCTTTTCATTTGGCTCAATTTTCCAATCATCATTTCATAGAATGACATTTTCATATAATATGCAATTTGCGGATTTTACGAATCTTAACCCGTTGCCGACCGCGTGGCAATTTCGCTGCCACGACACGCCCCGAGGCTTGATATAAGGCATTCTTATTGGCGTAGAATGCAATTTTAAGCCTCCCGCATTCTACGCCAATAAAACTGCCCTATTTCGAGCCTCGGGGCGTGTCGTGTGCTCGCGCACGGCAACGGGTTAAGACAGTGACACCCTTATTCGTTTTACCCTTTTTTCCGAATTTTGAAGGGGAAACCCTTATTTTCTTCATGAATCATGAGCCGTTCCAGAAGCTCATCATTAAAACTTTTTGCGAGAACAGGAGCCGCAATCGCCTTCCAGACCTTGATGTACTCCTGCACCTGCGTCTTGTTGTTCTGAATGGTCTTCCACGCGTTGTCTTCTCGTTCCTGCGAGCAGCTAAATATTACAAAAGTAATAAACTATCGTCGTTAATACCCAGGATTATAACCCGCTTAGAAACAAAAAATAATCAAGCTAGCTATAATCCTGCCAATGTAATACTTGCAATTTTTCGAAGAACTTACTCGTAAGATTTCCATTCCATGATCAGTTTTTTGATGACTTCAGAGGTGTTGTTGGAAAGCGTCTCATTTTTGTTCCACTGATCGATTCCATCGCAGAACTTTTTGTTCAGCCCAAAAATGTAAAAATACTGAGTTTGGATCACGAAACCATCAACTATCGATATTATCGTCAATATCGTTTTCAATGATCGATGAGCATAATTAATTTCGGAATGAGAAATTGGTGACCCGTTCGGCTCATTGCCAAATTCGTCCTTTTTTTCGCGAACTTTTGATTTTGCGTCGTCGCAGCGCTTTTTTGGGTTTTCAAGTCTTTTGGCCAATGAAAATGCAGGAAATAAGCCTTGAGCCAATCAGAAAGCTTCGTTCTATTAATCGACCAATAAGAAATGTTCATTGAATCAATGAGCCAATAAGAATGCTTAATTCATCTTTTAAGCCAATAAAAACGATTTATTTGAATTTATATCATGTCAAATTCAAAGGCCAATCAAAATGCCGAATTTAAGCGTTGAGCCAATGAGAAAGCTTTGTTCTATCAATCGGCCAATAAGAAATGTTCGTTCAATCAATTAGCCAATAAGAAAGCTTGATTGTATTTTTGAACCAATAAAAATGCTTGATTTCACTTTTTGGCCAATAAAAACGCTCGATTTGAATTTAAAGCAGCTAGAACATCGAAAAACCTTTCCTTCTCTTCAAAAGGCTGTTCGAGTTTTTGGAAGACCGCGGCGCCTATCTGAAAGCACAGAATATTTGAAACATTTTTGTCGCATTGTTTTGTATAAAAAGAACGCCGCTTGCGCTCGTTTTAGAACACAAATGAACGGCTTGGCTGATCCGGTGCTAGCATTGAGCTCATTCCGAATTGAGCAATTCAGCAGCTGTCTCTCTCTTACCAAAAGGTAGACAATGTACACGGCGAGCATAAGCAAATAAGCCCACCATTGCATTCGCACCATGAGAGCATCACTGAAAACAGCAGTTAGCTGACTTTTCTGTCTGAGCGACTTTTCTCGAAGCCAAGGATTTTGCAGTAGATAGGGAAAATAGCAAGTGCGCGCTCAATTAATCCGAAACCATAATTAGCTAATCCCTTCTTCGGCGCATGCTCATCATCAATTTTCCTGAAACCAGACTTTCTTATCTCTTGTAATGAAGCTCAGCCCAGACAATAGCCAAATAAAAGGCCTTTTAATGCCACATTATAAACAGTAGATCCATACTGTTGTTACTATTCTACTTTTGGAGAAACAGTCGGGAGTTGGAATGATTGAAATCATATTAGGGATCAATTTTGCTGCATATGGCCCGGGTAATAGCCGCAATATCGGCACTTCTTTTTATATGCCTCGCTTTATTAGAACACTTTAGTAGCCACGTGACCCTCGGAGGTTCAATCAGAACTTGGAAGATTTGAAAGTACAGAATAAAAAGACTATTAAAAGCCATCATTGTTTAGCAAGGAAAGGAAGGAGGTTTTTTCAATTTGTCAAAAGTAAAATTTTTTAACAAACCCGAGTTTCTCATTGGTCCAGTCGGAAATTTCGATCGTCTTATTGGCTAAGACGCCAAAAACGAGTTATTTTATATTTTTTTTATTGGACCAGTTAAAAATCAATCCAGTAGCCAATCAGAAGCTCGAATTTTCTCTGATGGCCAATAAGAAACTGGGATTTGGTATGTAACTTCTTTTGGCACTTGAATCGAACGTACCAGAGAGTACGTCAGGCATTCTTCAGATCTTAACTTAAATCCTTCTGATAATAAATGCGCGTTTTATGTCCAAAACAAGCGTTTGTTTAAAATCTTGGGATTTGCAAAATTCAACGAGCACACGTTGCGCGCTGAGTCAGACAGTCCACAAACAACTTTACTAAATTTAACGCTTTCTATGATCGCTGAAAACTTTCATTTTCAAAATGGAAAGAAAAAAGAAAATGAATGGAAAGGTTTGTTTTGCAAAGGGCGCTGGCGTATTTTGGGTCAAGGCGGGTTTAAAGTGCTTTTTTTCCATTTTTAGATGCAGCGTTGTGGAAATTTTCTTCACATAAGTATTAAAAAATGCTGGTTTTAAAAATGAAATATCCAATTAAAAAACGTTGTTCAGCGGGTAAACCAATAAGAAAGCTTCTTTTATAAACTCACCTTTATTCTGTTTCAAAGATAATTCAAAAATAAAGGCTTTTAAAAAGACCCAATCAAAAAGCGTTATTTAGTCATTCAGCCAATAAGAAAGCCTTATTTCAAAGTTACCTTAATTTTGTTGCTCAGTAATTCCAGATAATCCTTCTTTTTCGAAAAATCTTCCTTCCAATCTTTTTCTTTTTTTATCTCTCAACTTTCATTTTCCAGAAAGAGAAGTGCTACACTAGCTTAATCGGTGGTAAAACGCCTGCGGTTTAGGCACACATCTCGATGATCCGCCCCGAGGCGAATATGCTGGCTCCCTGGCGCCGCATTTTTCACGCATACTTTCGTATACGCATTTCGCATCAGAATTTCAAAGCGATTCGAATCCATCAATTTCTCGCTTTCTCATCTCTACCCGTCGAAAATTATTTCCTCGCCATTTAATCCAAGTTTATTGAAAATAATTATTTTCATATTTTTGAACAGTTCATTATTGTTGGTTGACGAACAAAGACATCAGCAGTGACGGCGGCTTCTCCAAACGCGTTTTGCGCGAAGCAAGTGTACGTTCCCGCGTCGGACAAGGAGGAACGAAGGATTTCGAGCTGAATGATTCCTTGGCCCCAGCTGGCGCGGAATCGGGGGTGGGTGGTCACCTCGATGGAGTTTTTGAACCATCTGATTGTTGGGCGAGGGAAACCGCGAATGGCACAGGTAAGGGTGCCACTGAAAAAGACGGGTAAGACAGAATTACTGTCTGGGCTCGACAGTCTGTGTAGAAAACCTGAGTCAGGGTCCTGAAAATGCTTAAGAGTGTCAACATCGATTTCGCCATTTTTTAACCTTATCGATGTGGACACCCTTAAATCAGGTTTTATACTCAGGTTGCCGATCCCAGATCACAAATTGGTGATCAAAAATCCAGATTTTTCATGAATTGAAAGTATTACTTATTTATTGAAATATTTATAAATTATAATAATCAGTAAAAAGAAATACTTAATTGAAAATCTGGATCTTGGACAATGATGGTCCATATCATATGGACCATATGCGTATTTTCATCGATATTTACCTGTATCCAACGACAAGGGTTCGAGTATTGAGCGGAGTAGTAAACTCCGGCTTTTGAGGCCTCTCCTGGGGAGGAATCATTTCTGCCCAGTTTGACAATTGCGGCGCATAGAGACTCAAATCCACGGGCGCAGGCTTTGGAATGCAAACTGGGCCGACTTCGACGGGAACACCGACGCCGACATCGTTGATGGCTTTGATGCGGAAGAAGTAGTTGTTTCCCACGACGAGGGAGCAGATGGAACAGCAGCTTTGACGGACGCGGTCGTAGACGACGAACCAATCATCGCTGCGTTCATCGCGCTTTTCCACCAAATATCCAGTTATGGCGCTATTACTGTCGCTTCTCGGAGGCTTCCACTGTAACTCGACTGTATTCGAGACCACTTGCAAGATCTGAAAAGAGACATTCTATCAATCTCAACTTTTTTTATTTACATTTTCTAGCGAAATACATGTATTTTGGGCGTTCTTTAGAAATTTATTTTTTCCTGATCCTGTTGATCCCAAAAAGGGTTGTTTTGGAAATTTCGCGTAAAAATATTCGTGCGGCGATAAGCCCTCCCGCCTTATCGTTCAAAAAAGAAAATCAGCAGTGCTACTGATAAAGGAAAAAAAGAACGAGGAAATTATGATTATCGATCCCTCGAATGTTGGACAAGAGTATCCTTGTACCGGGCGTAAGAACAAGTCGATTAGAAATTTAAAATAATGGACTAACCGTTGGCTCGAGCGGCGGGCCAGGAACATTT
Organism: Oikopleura dioica; assembly: GCF_907165135.1. NCBI lineage: Eukaryota > Metazoa > Chordata > Appendicularia > Copelata > Oikopleuridae > Oikopleura > Oikopleura dioica. Next base: position 14,306,291 of record NC_137291.1, read on the forward strand.
ACCACTAGAAGATGTAATTTTACGAAGTCCCGGTAATTCCCATCGAGCAGCTGAATACTGTAGCTTCCGCTGTCGTCTAGTTCGGGCGACGAGACGTACAGTGATGTACTGTCAGAGCTAAATAATCATGCTAGCTTGCATAATTATTGATCAAATCGGGTCATATTTTCAGCTAAAACTTACCTGGAGTAGATTTTGAATTCTGACGGAATCGTCCGAGCCCCATTTGCTCCATCATCCCTTATCCATCGAATTGATGCGCCTGGATTTGCTTCGAAGGGGATTTTGATCGTGAATTTCCGCCCGGCTTTCACCTTGATTGGGCCCTGCCAATGGGTTAAAATTATTTGAGCGAGCATTTTTGGCAATTTATTTGATCAATTTTTGACCAATTATTGGCAATAATGCTGATTTTTATCGATTATCTTGGAGAATGCTGTTGGACGAATTTGGTAACGCGAAAAAATTCAACCCGAATTTGGCTTGAGCATATTCCTTGGAGGTTGAAACCGCGGATTGAGGATAAACTTGCCGGTGCGCAAGGGTCCAATTTCATTCCACGGTCCTCTGCCATTCTCCATGACCGCACAAATGCGAAATCTATAGTCGATATTGCACTCCAGCGCGGTGACGGTTGCCTCGTGCTTGCCTCCTTGAACTTGCAACAGATCCATCCAGATTGGGACGGCGTTCTCCGCCCTTCCCTCGCTCGCCTCAAAATACATACAGTAATGAATGCAACGGTGCTTTTTGAATTTTTAACGAAGGATGACCTAAAAAGAAGTTACCTCAGTTTGAGTATGAAGTATTTGAACTTGAAGATTGAATGAATGAATAACTTCCCCGCGGGTCGAAATTGGCCTTCTCCATTTTAGCTGGATACTGTTGTCGCTTACTTGAGCGGTCCTAGAATACAGTCAGGCTTTTTTCATCCCTGAGAGAGCTTGATTTTTCGTTTAGCCAATAAGAGGGCTCGATTAAAAATCTCAGCCAATGAAAAAACCGAATTCCTCTTTTAGCCAATAAAAACGCTTGAATCTTGGTAAGAGCCAATAAGAAAGCTTGATTTTACTTTTGAGCCAATGGAAATGCTAGATTAAAGATTTCATCCAATCAGAAAACCGGATTCTCTTGATGAGCCGATCAAAACACTTGAATCTTGGTCAGAGCCAGTAAAAAAGCTTGATTTCATCTCTAAGCTAAAACTGTGAATTTCTTTATAGGCTACAGAAATTTTAGTACCGTGAAACCGAGAATAAGAGACAAACGCTTCTAAATGGCGAAATTTGAGGCGCTCTAATTTTCTAATGTTTTTGCCAAGAAAAGGAGGCCGTTGCGTCATTTGTCAGTGTCGGAATTCGTCGTTAGCGGGATGAAAGCTATAATCTCGAGCGTCCAGACAATTTCAACGTGTAGAAAGTACACGTTGTCGTGAATTTGCAATCCACAAATTGTTTAGCGGTATAACAAACCTCCGCGCTCGTATATTCACAAAAAGGGATTATCCGATGCGATTACTTAATTACGGTACCTTCTACCACTTTGGGAAGCACTGACTTTTAGAGAAAGGGCAATCATTCAATCCTATTTTTCCTGACCGATTTTTTCAAAATTAGATTCGAAAATAACCCTCCGAAAAATGGGGCGACACTGGTTATGTCGCCGAATGTCGCCAAATGTCTCCAAATGTCGCCCAATGTCGTAAAATGTCGCTGAATGTCGCTGAATTTCGCTGTATTTCGTCGAATGAAAGTTGCCTTTTTGGCGACATTTGGCGATATTCAGCGACATTCAGCGACATTAAGCGACATTAAGCGACAATCGGCGACATTTGGCGACATAACCAAGGCGGCCGGAAAATCGTAACTGACCTGAAAGCACAGACTTTTCCCATTTCCCCGTAAGGATCCTCCGCCACAGGCGAATTGGGACGACTCGAAGTATCCATCACGTGGTCTAGCTCCATATCAGACATGACAGAAGTCGGCTTGATAATGGAGGAATCGACCGAAGTCGACCAAACCGAGCTGCTTGACACCTGCAAATCAGAAATCAGAAAAATTAGCGAAATACCATCGAGGTTACTTGAGACGAGAAATCATCAATTATGGAGCTCGACTCGGTCGCCGTCGACATTTCATCTGACACTTCGCGGATAAGACATGGCTGAAGCTTCAAAGGGTGATCAGTCTTATCATTATATATTTGATAATATATTGGGCTACTATCGATGATTTCTTTGTTTGAAGATTGATCAATTCCTGGTGCAAATCGTGTCGTTCGAATCGATGTCTTTCCATGGCATCTTGGCATTTAGTTTTGTATCCGCATATTGAGCAGTGGGTGAACATCTTTTCATGCTTCTGTTGCTGCAGCTCAAATATTGTTGATAGTTCATGTGACATGTCCAAAACGAATGTTCGAAAACTCGTCCCTTGGTTTTGGCAAAACACAGCACGAGAGAAGTAGTACAGCAAAATTAGAAAGCCAGGCGCATTCCATCGCGTTATTAAATTACGAGAAGTTCAAAGGGAGGAGATTTTTATGTGGTCAGAGAAATGAGAAAGGAGAAGAAATGGCGCGTCTTAGAATGTTCCATTAAGAAAATGATGCTTCTTTGTTACTGTAATTTCAACAAAGACTTTCTCATTCAAGTCTGACGGGTGTGAATAATTTCGCTGCAAACTCACTTGTCACTGCAATCATGGAAGAAAACTCGTTTAAACCTTGTGCGAAAGCAAATGTCTTTTGATGGGTGTCTGGTAGTCGCATTGTTCTCCGTGCTCATTTTTCAAGTCGCATTTGAAGACTTGCCCGCCTTGGCATTTTTCTGTGTGGTAGTTCTTTTTGACGGCTCGGAATATTGGATTCCAATTGGAGATAGAAAATTCCAAAAACCGTTCCCAAAGATCCCAACTTGCGAAAGACTTCAAACACTTTGCACATTTATAGGGCCTTTCTCCAGTATGACGCCGTTTATGTCGATCAAGTGACGATTTGTGACTTGCCCGGGATGCAAAACTAGCAAAAAACAACCACCTACAGTAGAGTGCTAAGTGCGCCTGCTTTCCTCACTCTATATTTTTTCTCTTTTGATGGGCATTTCAAGTTTGGCATCCCAAATGATATGTTTTCTGACAGACATCGCAAGTGTACCGCGACGAGTTCATGATTTTCAATTTCAATTCAACCGATTTCTGAATTGAATGATTTTAATTTGTGTATAAAACAATAGAAAACAGTAGTATTTTGTAAACAAAAGAGGTTCAGAGTAGCTAGTAAGGTTTTCTTCAATTTTCATAAATTAGGTGTTCAGGAATCAGTTCACTCGTGAAGTCGCTCAGAAGCTTCTCGAACGATGACGTAGGACTCGAGGGTGGCCTGAAATCAGCAATGAGAGCGAGAAATCAAATAGCATCAGTACCTTTCCATGGCAATTCTCGGCGACAACGGTATAAGTTCCAGTATCATTAGTCTTTGCTCGCATGAGTTCGAGCTGCACCACTCCGATTTCATCTTTTTGAATGTACTTGCCAACATCTGGCAATGGCATCTTGTTCTTGAACCAGGTGATCTTTGCTGGAGGAAGTGCCTTGACAGCGCAGTGGAGCATCGCGTTGAATCCAACGACAAGGTTTCGTTTGTTCAAAATTGTCGTGAATTCTGGTGCGTAAAAGAGCTCCTTCTTTTCCGGCAGGAAGCGGTTGAAAGTCAAGGCTTCTTTGGTAATATTAGCGAAGTCCTTTGTAATGGAATCTGGACCGACTCCGACTTCGTTGAACGCTCGGATGCGGAATTGATACTCGTTGCCGACAATCAAGTCCTGCACCTGGCACTGCTTGTGGCGAACCTTATCGTTTACAATGTACCACTCACCATCCTTGCCGTGTCGCTTAGTGCGCTTCTCGACGATGTAGCCGATGATGTCAGTGTTGCCATCATCCTTTGGCGCTTTCCATTCAAGGCAAACAGCAGTGCCAATAACTTCCTTGATCGTTGGCTTAATAACCTTGCTTGGTACATCAACAACAGCGACGTCAATTCTAGCGCTGACTTCGTTGTCGCCGACTTTGACCGTGACGAGATAAATGCCAGAGTCTGATCGTTCAGATTCTCGAATGTGAAGAATACTGCTTCCCGCAGCGTTTCTGACAGTTGCCAAAGATGGGATTTCGCCAATTTCTTCAACAGTTTCAAAGACAGGTTCTGGTGGAGGTGGAGTAGCAGCTTTAACTGGCTCTGGCGCAGTTTCAGGAGCTGCTTCTGGTGCGGCCTCAGGAGCAGCTTCAGCAGCAGGTTCAACAGGAGTTTCTGGCGCAGCTTCGGAAGAAGGTTCTGCCGCTGCCTCTTGAGCTGGTTCAGTTTCTGCCGCTGGCTCTGCAGCAGGCTCTGTCGCTCCTTCTGCTGTAGGTTCTGCCTCAGCAGCTGGTTCGACATGTGCTTCAGCTACTGGTTCAGGAGTGGTTTTAACAACCGGTTCGGGTTCGGGTACTGGTTCAGGTTCAACAACTGGTTCCGGAGTTGGAGGTTTGACTTCTCGTTCAACAAAGTTTATCTTGTTCCAGGAAATAGCTGGCTTCGGCTTGCCTTGGATAGGCACATTGAGATGGATCTTTTGGCCAACAGGGACCGTGACTCGTCTCTTCAAAGCTCTTGGAAGAACAATCTGGGGATCTTCAATCGACTCTGCGCAACAAACTGGACCAACGTAGACCCACTTAGAGCGGCCTGCAGCGTTGACAGTGCAAATACGGAAGTAGTAGTTCTTTCCGGTGTCGAGAGCGTCAAGATTGATTTTGATCGTTTGAGCTGACAGGAGATTATCTCGCGCGTCAGTCCAAGCATCTTCTTGAGCATCTTCAGCATTTGCCATGCCCATTTTGCCGGGGAGGATTTGCTGCTGAATAAGATAACCACCGATTCCAGCGGCGCCAATATCCGCTGGTTGTCGCCAGTTGAGTTCGATGGAAGTGTCAGTCAACTTGCCGAGCCGGAAGCTAGTGACTTCAGAAGTTGGCGCGATGGGCGTGAATGGTTCTGAGGGGTCAGATGGCAGGCCAGTGCCACACTCGTTGACAGCCGTGATACGAACTTGATAAGTGTTGCCGTCGACCAATCGACGCACGTGATAATTGTGGTAGTTGCAGAACTCTCCGTTGAGGCGAATCCATCGCTGGGCCTTGATCTTCTTTCGCTCGACAATGTATCCTCGGGACAGACAGTCGCCATCGTCGAGTGGAGGGGTCCAGTCGACACGGCAGCTCTCGTCGTTGAGGTCGGATATGACAGGTTTGCCAGGAGGACCAGGGAGATCGATGACCTTGATGACCATTTCGTGGTTATCTTCACCAGCTTCGGAGGTAACTCGAATACAGTAAAGGCCCGTATCAGTTCGTTTAGCGCTGTTGATCTTGAGACTTGTCTTGTCGCCTTCTTCAATGATCTGCATTCTTTTGCCATCTTCAGAAAGTGAATCGCCGTTGAAAAGCCACTCAACTTTTGGCTTAGGATCGCCAGTGATACCAAAATCGAAGGCGACAGTGCCGCCAACCTTGACGGTAATTTCCTTGGAAGCGCTCTGGTTGAGGAAGAGCTTTGGCGCTTCCTTTTTCTTTTCAATGACGACTTCGACTCCTTCCAAGCAAGCGGCCATTTTGATTGGCTTCTTGCCGTCAACGCGGTACTCGTACTCGCCTTGATCTTCAGGCTTGACGTTGTTGATGGTGATCTTTCGGATGCATCCAATATCTCGGATTTCGATTCGGTCAGATGCTTCGACTTCTTTTCCGTCTTTGAACCATTTTCCAACGGCGTCTCGATCTGAGACTTCGCATTTGAACTCGGCACTTTCGTTAAAGTTGACCTTGCAGTCTTCGAAGCCGCTCTTGAACTCGACCATTTTCTTTTCAACCAGCAGTTCAGCGAATGACTCATCCCCGTTGGTCTGGATCTGGTAGAAACCAGCATCGTCGAGGTTCGCAGCAGGAAGGGTAAGAGTGACTTCCACGCCTTGTTTCTTCATCCTGACGAGTTCGGTTCGCTGAAGCTCGATACCGTCCTTGAGGATTTTGTAGCGACCGTTTTCGGCTGAGATAGTGGCCTTGAAGACAGCTTCTTCTCCATCTGTCACGGCAAGATCTTCAAAGCCGGATACGATGGTGACTGGAGGAGCTCGGACGAAGACTTCGCACTGGGTTCGCTCGTCGCCGCAGACGCAGTAGATTGAAGAGTCGTCGGTGATCTGGGCAGAATCGATGATGCAAGTTCGCGTTGCTCCCTTTGCCGAGCATTGAACACGCTTGCTCGAGGTGATTTCCCGACCGTTCTGGAACCAGCGAACGTTGTGGGTTTCGTTGACCAGCTCGCAGGTGAGCACAATTTTGTCTCCAACTTGGTAGGCGGCGGTGTCGTTCAATCGCATCGCAAACACTTGAAATATTGATGAGCGACTGTATCAATAAAGGAACCTACTGTTTCCTTTCTTGTTATTCTTTTTTGTATCATTGAGTCGTCGGAGCATGCCACGCAAATCAGAAATGCCATATTTGAAGGCGATCTTTTCATGATCTCGAGCAGCGGCAGACTTGAATCAAAACGCTTTCTACAAAATTTTCGGTATAAAAATTTACCTTGAGGACGTTCCAGATTTCTCCAGAAACTCCGCCGCCTTCGGATTCCTTCTTCTTGCTATTTCAGACAGTCAAAAATAGGTTCAATGAAGAAAAACACACCTTGATGCACAAAATGATCATATGCGACATATGATAGATGAGATGAGAATTGAATTTTCGCGGGTTCCGAGAAATTCAATGAGCGGAAGCGATAATTATGAAAATAGTAGCGGTAGAAGATATCTGAAGAAGATATCTGCTGAAAAAATGCAGTGTGGAATGATGAACATACACTTTTTTGAGACGAGCTCTGAAGTCGACATCCATGTTTTCTTGCTCGATTTGAACGCTAGAATTTTGCTCCGATCGATTTTCTTTGCAGAAAGTACCTTTTTCGAGCCTTGCCGATGACGATTTTCTTCTCAGTTCCATCATAAGGTCCGACTTGCAAGTTGAAAGTATCCTCGACTTTCTCGGATCGGGAGAAAATCCTGACAGTGTACAAGCCAGAGTCGGACATCTTAGGCGCTTTGAATGTCATCTTAGCCTCAATTTTTCCGATGCTCTCGGTCGTTTCCATATTGTATCGGTCGCCCTTGGTGATCTCGTTCCATTTTCCTTTGATCCACACAATTCGGGGCTGAAAATTGGTGGTTGGAAATTCTGGGTGGGAGGTACCTTGTTGAGAATTTCTCCTTTTCCGAGAACGATGGTGATGGACACATCTGCGCCTTCGGAAGTCTGGATCTTCTTCGGGTTCTCTAGAATTCTCCAAGTTCCTAATGGGTCTCGATCATCTTCGGCAGGTGGCGCTTCAGCGGTTTCAGCCGGAACTTCTTCTGCTGAAGGCTCTTCTACTACCGTTTCCTCTATGTTTTCGTAAAGAAAGGATTCAAATAATTCATTCTTACCGGTCATTTTCAATGTTTCTTTCCTCTGAAAAAATACACAAAGTCGCTCGCAGGGAAGAGTCGCGCTTGCGAAGAAACTGATTCGGGCAGTACTAGGGCCTCTTCGACATAGATCAAGAAAGATTATCGCCAAAAAGTGAAGAGGACCAACCTCGACTGGATTAGTAATACTCGCGCGAAGTTTACTGCCATGCAATTTATTATGACAGCTAATTTTCACAATGTTTCTTTTCTTTGAAAAGTGAAATCAAGGAAGACTACCAGTTCATTAGCCTTTATTCAGGGTGGCAGTAATACTCTGTTACAGTCAGTGAGCTACTGTGGCGACCAAGAAGCCGGGAACGAGGATTTCTTCGATGACCTAAAAGTTTTTGTCAATTTCTAGAGCTGATGAGTCAGAAGCATAAATATCCCGTCATAGCTAATATATGAAAAGATTTGTATGACAAAATTGATTATATTCAATATAATTTAATTTTTACTCGCCCCGAAACCGGGGTCTTCTCTTACCATTGCTGCTGAAACTTTGAGGCGGCTTGATGTTTCCCCAGTCAGAAACTTTGAAGAGTGGTTTACTTCCGACTTTCTCGAGTTTTCGTTTTGAGAGTAACAATTACGACGGTTCTAAGACGCTGTTGATTTTCTGGTCTTATTGAATCTCGGAACAAGCGTTGAATAAAGCTCTAAGTAGGTGAATAAAAAAGAAACTCGATTGGAAAACTTGACGAAAACGGCAATCATGTTGCAAGATTTACGAACATCGCAGCGGAATATTATCAATAACGATACTTTTCTCAAGGTTCCATAGGCGTTTTTAGAAGAAAGAACATCTTCGACAAAGATTGAAGTCAAAGATTGTCGATAAAACTTCAAAAAGAAGGCCTGAGATTGTCAATTTTGCGAAGAAAAGGGAACCTTCTCCAAAAATACTGCCAAAAATGCTGAGAACACTCATCACCAAATAACTAATCGCTCCTGGCTCTTCCATCAGCGGGAGAAAAAGCTTCTCTCCAATCTTAAATCAAATAAGAACCGAGCTTCCAAGCAGCCTCAAAAAATAGCTGGTCACCGCACAAATCGAGCGATCGTCTGAATTTATTATAATTCTCAAATCTCTTTCTACAATCTTGAGTGTTTAAAAGACTTACAGTGAGATTTCGGCTCATCCTTTTGGATTTTCTCTTAAATCCTATTGTCGAATGTTTTTGCTAATCCGAGATGCACTTTTTTCGAATCTGAATTCGCTGCTATTGAATATTTTATTTTTGGTAAAAAAACTCGGAGCGATGGTTTAATGAGCAAAATTAAAGTTCACTCACCCCTGGGATTTGCTTACCAGAATATGACATCTCAAAACGGAGAAAAAAAGAACCACAAGAAAGGCATTTTTGTTTTATTTTGGGTCGATTGAATTAATTTGGGAATCAGCTTTGTTCCACGGAAGATAACTTCCTCCCGCGACAATTCCGCGTTTTTTCCCCAGAAGCTCAATTTAGAAAGCCCGAATTTCTGTCGCCAAAACAATGAAATACAGTAATGTACTATTTTGTGGCGGGCTAAGACAAAGCTAGAGTAGCTTGAGGGTGTCAATTTACTTCATTAGTTGAGCTGGCTTGGGCGATTGAAGCTCATTTGGCCAGGTGCAGCGAAAGTACCTGCGACCAGAAATACGTCCCCGGTTACTAATCGTTCTAAAAAGCAGCGCGCAGTTACGAAAACTTACAAAGGCGGAATGCGAAAAACAATGTTGATGAAAATTGTCGAGCTCTTGGGCGAAAAAGGCGATTGGAGATAATCACCTGCTTGGAAATTCTTTTCTAAAAGAGAAAGTACTTACCAGCTTCGTTTAAAGATTTGATGAGCTAAATCGCCTATTGATAAGAGTTTCTTATCAATGAACACGTGGCTAAATAGGATCCATACGATGTTCGGCAATTTAATCGACGGTAATTAGTCTTTCGATCATGATTTTTGAGCAAAAAATAAACATTTTAAGGGACTACTGCAAGCTGGCTCGCGCCCCTTTTCACGGCGCTGTCAAAAATCTCATGCTTTTGGGAAATTTATGAAAGTTGGCATGTCTGTCAAGCAAAGCCTTTCAAATTTACTCTCACTTTCAGAATTTTTCTATGACCACTACAAAAAAAGTTGCGGCGCCGAGTGAAAGTGTTGTTCTAAAAATCTGCCCAGCTCAAACGGCTCATCACAGGAAGACAAAAATAGTCTCACAGAAAAGCCCGTGTTTTTCTTACTAAAGTTACATCGGCGCATATCTTGATTTTTTATCAGGCTCGATTTGCCAAGCAAATATGTCAGAATTTCCTGCCGCGCTGGGCCATCTCACGCTGATTTAGCGCCTTTTTGCGCGAGCGCAGCGGGATTTTTACCCTTAATCCGATAATTAGGACTTATCAGTTCTAAATTCCAAAAATGCGCCTTTGTAACTTTGGTAAAAAAACTACGAGCTTTCCAGTGAGACTACTTATGTCTTCCTCCGATGAGCCGTTTGAGCTGGGCAGATTTTCGGAACCGCACTTTCTCTCGGCGCCGCAACTTTTTTTGTAGTGGTCATAGAAAAATTCTGAAAGTGAGAGTAAATTTGAAAGGCTTTGCTTCACAGACATGCTAACTTTCATAAATTTCCCAGAAGCATGAGATTTTTGACAGCGCCGTGAAGAGGGGCGCGAGCCAGCTTGCAGTAGTCCCTTAAAAAGAAAATTCTTGAAAAGGTGACGCGGGCGGTCGACCACAACAAACCTCGCTTAGATCTTTTGATATTGTTACGTGAACGCTTTCTGAAAACAAAATGTCACTGCGGCTTCTTTACTAAACCGAAAAAGAACCTTGTTTTCTCCCTTGCCCTTCTTTTCTAAAGCGAGGGAGAAAGGGTGCTCTATCAAATATCTCTCCTGTTTTTCGCCAGAAATTTGATAGATTGAATTTTCAGGGGATGAATAAATTCTAGCTCAGAGCTTCAAAGCTTTAAAGGCGTGAAAAAAATGAAACAACTTTTGGTGAGAAAGCATTAAGAGCAGTTCAAGCGTTATCTAGTTGTAAACTTCCGGGAGAAGTATTGATTTTCCAGAAATTCTAGCGTATCTGTCCTGTTTTGAGCATGGATTCGAAGGGTTGCTGGTATTAACACGTTGCTTTTTTTTCAATAAAAAAGTATAAAAAATTTTCAATAATTAGTTCGATCAGAAATAGCATATCAAAATTATCAAAAATCAGCAGCTACAGAATTTTCGAGTACGTGCGGCTTGGCGAAAATTTGAATAGTGTTCACGTATAGTTACTCAGAAGGAATGGCCCCGCGCACATGTCCACGCATCTGGCCTCTCCCAACTTCAAAAATTCCGCCGCGAAAACGTTGAATTCTGTTGAAAATAAATCCATGTTCCTTGGATTTCAAGGATCGGCATTTTTCTTCGCGCGAATTTCAGCAAGTATTGAATAATTGAGCGATCGGTTGCGTGGAGGTGTTTTTCCAAAAACTCTGTTTACACTGTTTACCAACTTTGTTTGGCCTGCTTCGATATTGAATCTTTTAAAAAACATTTTGGAACGAGCGGCAGCTGCATCTTTTTTTCTGCGCATTTGCGGAAATTCAAGAAATTATTAAAAAGGCTTCGGGAAGTGTAATCCTTTTTTCTTCTCCCGAACGACCTTTTCGCTAAAAAAAGCGGGCGAACATTTTAAATATTTTTAAAACCTCTAAAAATGAGCTAGAAGCTTATTTTCTTATGAGATTATCGAAAAAGATCATCGAATTACAGTCGCTTATCAACGTTATTTCTGTAAATAATATATGAAGAATCTTGAGTTTCAATCAAAGTATTCGCGAAAAATTAACAAAATGACACCCTTATTTTATTTTTTAAAAAGATAGTTGAAACCCTTATCTTCTCCGTCAAAAGACAAAAATAGACAAGAAACATGAAAAATCAACGTCGACGAGTCTTGTTAAAAAACGTGTATTCAGTGTGAGTAGCGTAGGGAAAGATAGAATAACTCCGCATTCGAAAATCATTTGGCGGTTTTCGAGAGAGTTGGCGACTAGTACCTCTCACTTGAATTTGAAACAATCGCCGCCGCGATTCAACAACTTTCCTCGCTTTCAACATTCAATGGAGCTCTTTCCACTCGTACTAACTCACGTTCCATTTCCAAAAAGGCTCTTATTCACTCTTCTGAAAGTTGATGTTTTTCCAAAATTAATTTTTCCAGTAATGAAGTACCAGTAGTGAATGGAACGTCTAAAAAGGAGCCGCAAAAAGTTCTTTTCTTCTTTTCAAATCAACAGCTTTAACCTTAATCTGCTTCTTTAGCTCATATTTGATTCATTTTACTGTATCTACTGTGTTATTACTGTATCTACGTGAAACAATTGACGCAAATATCACCGTCAAAACTTGACCCATTGACTTCATCAACAGTATTTGAGAGGTTTTGATTTTGTTTTATTTACAGGAAAGTTGAAAGAAAAAGTGAAAAGCATTTCTATTCACAATTTCGTTTTCTTTTTTTTCGTTGTACAAAAGAGGCTTTCGAGGTGTCAGTTTTCTTCTGAGTGTGTGTTCGCTTTTTAAATTAAAAAATATTTACAGTCGAGTTTTTGGAGATTTCGATTAATAATTCGTAACGTAAAAATTGCTTATTAATCAGACTAATCATCTTATTCCAAAAAATCCTCGAATAAGGGGCTCTCTAGCGATAATTCCACAAAGTGCAACTATCGCTAGAAAGCTTGCTTTAAGGGAGTAGACACCTTTAGTCGCGATTATCTAGCATTCATTTCTTTCAAAATTAACGAAGTGATACCCTTATTTGAAAACTTTACAGAAATGAAATAAGGGTGTCATTATGTTAACTTTAAAAGAGGAGTCTGCTTAAAAATTGCGATTAATGATATCTACCCCCTTAAGGGGGGTCTCAACAAAGATTCTAGCAGTAAAAAAAGCTAAGAACTGTTGTTGAAACCCTTAAGAGCCCCGAAGAAGGTTATTTAGCCCTTCCATGAGCCGAGGATTCTGAACCCTCTGGCCTTTTGCGAGTCCTGTTTCAACCCAGCGACGGCTGTCAAAAGCCCGGCGGTGTGATCGACGCCGACGTCGTTGAATCGTCTGTCCCGTCTGTCCTCGTAGTTGTCGAGTCGATCCGGTCCAGCGACGAGCGCGCCGAAGAGCACCTGAGGATTCGCTCGCGTCGATTTCATCTGCTCCCACGAGCACGACTTCGGCACGTCGGGGCAACTGCTTCCTCGGTGGTAAGCGCGTTGCGGTGGGTTAACGCCGAAACCGACGACGTAGGAGCGGCCAGAATCGCCAAGCATGTAATGAACTTGCTGCTGAGCAAACTTGGTCAGCATCGTGCGGTAATCGGTGAAGATGGAAGCCGCTTGGAGGGCGATTACGGCCGCGTTGGCTGAAATGGAAAGATTTAGTAAGTCGTTTTAGATGATATAAATGAGCTTGGCGACTTACCGGCGTGTCGGTTGGGGGCTGCATCATCGAGGTAGATGAGTCCTTTGGGGGTTCGGTAGGCGGACTCCATTAGCCAATTCAGGAACTGGTTCAGCTGCGATTTGTACTCCTTCTTCCCGGTGAACTTGGCCAGCAAAACCTTAATTAACCACATTACTACACCATTTTAGGAAGTTGGGAAAGGAGAAATGTCAGGGCTTTCGGACATGTTTAGGCACACATGTCAGCCGGACACAAGCGAGCCCGCTAAATAATGCAGCAATTTAGCGATCAGCTAGATTAAGCCTGCAACGCATAAATATTAAAACTAAATTCACGGCGAATTCCGCATTCGGAAAGAAACAAGGAGGGGGATGATGATTTTGGAAAAGGGACAGACAACAATCCCCCCCATGCATTTATTCATCCCTACAAGCCATTCTTTTCGGAAGATGCAAAATTACAACTTTCAACTTTTGAGCGCATTGTTTCCTTATCTCCTTTGTATCGCTCTTTTTCTACTCAACCCTGAGTACTGCCTCTAGTTCAAAGAGAGCATCCAGAAACATATCAAGTCTTAGAGAAGATCTGAAAAATTCCTCAAGTAAAAAATACTGAAAAAAGAAGGTGCTTCGGATCAACTTCAACTTCAAAGAAGCGCTTATTGGGGTAAAAGTTATTGTTATCCAATATTGCCGGGCATATGGCCTATATGGCCAGACCGCTAGCCTTCAGCAGTGGGTCAGGATAGATTGGCGTTTAGACACACAAGTGGGATGAAGACATGATGGATGGGCCAAATCGATTAGTTACGATCTCGATCGGAAAAATAAGGAACTGTCAATTTTCTGTTCACTCAGAACTGTAATCTCGCCCAAGGCGCGTGAGTGTAACCGCTGAACAAGAATACGTGCTCTCCTGGCCACTCAGTAAGTCAAACAATCAATGCAAAATTAAGGCACTTTCGAGCACTCTCTTCTGAGTCGAAATATTTTTCTTACACGCGCTGCGGGGCACCTTAATTTTCGCCCTTGTTAAAACTTTCCGTGGGAGTTTACAAGTGTGCCGATTTTGAAGTTTTATATCTCCCCCGAAACACTTTATTCTCAAGAGCATATTGCGCGGTGTATACCCTTAATCGCTGATTAAATGGCTTCGCTAATTCGCTTAAAACCTGAAACTACTTTGAGCGCATCTGGCCTTTGTACTCTGTGCTGTAGTGGATAGTAGTCTCCCGGCTAGATCGATAATTCAATCAGAGCACTTAAAAATTTGGGCACACGCATTTGGGCACACGCCGCTTATCATCATCCAGATGAGCTTTTCAATCCACTTTGTATTCCACTTCAGCTTCGTCTGATCTTCAACCTGGATCAGCCCCGATTTTTTAACAAAAGAAGCCGCTCTCCCCTCAGGCCAAGTTTACGCCCGCCCAAGGCTAAATTTTTCATGTCTCCTGACAAAGCCTTTTCAGAAACAAAAAAAAAACGACGCTCCAGAAGGCCCGAAAATCAGCGAAGAAACGAGCAACAGAAAGAGCAGCCCTTGAGAACAGATGATCAACCTCAAACGCGAAATCCTCAAAATCAGTCGCTGCAGACTTGCGAGACATAAATTCGCACAAGCGCGCCGCCGGCAAGTTGAGAAAGCGAGTGCGGCGTGCCCGCAACTTGCTACTACTCGTTGTTGGCATCGCACAATGGCGCCACCACCATCTTTTTCCAAAGTCTCCGCCTTGGAGCGAGTACCGACGTGCCCTGGGGCGCAAGCGCGCTTTTTCACCCTGCAAAAAAAGAAGACGAAAAAAAGGTCTGAAAATGATGATCATCAAAAAAAAAGAAGGAAAAAGACAGAGAACGAAAACGAAAACGAAAAAACAGAGAGTTGTTGAAATCAACGAAGAGAACAAGCAAAATCCACGGAGAAAAAAAAAGAAGAAAACAAAGGGGCTCTTTTTTGAATTCTGAAAATTCGAGCGCCGCTTGTTAAAAATGCATAATTACTCTCTTTTGTTCGGCGACTAATTTTGATTTTTTCGACCATTTTTTTGAGACTGATATTTTAGATTCTTAGAGAAAATAAAAATAAAGCCTATTTTGTGCTGCTCAGAGCCACAACTCTCAAGCCTCAAGCAAGTTAATTTTTAATCCCTTATTCGCAAAGCCACAAAAGGCGTTGCCAGGATCGCATCTTGAGTGCTCCCGTAAAGATACAACTCTCTCCTACGACCCAGAGAAAAAGTGTGCTTGAAAAGTGGAAAGTTTCTTTGTTAGGCTTAATTTCGCGTATGACATTTATTTGTCACGCATGTTGGGTAAGATCGGCGAGCACGTTACGTTTTCTGTCATCGCCGTGTCAATTTTAAAACGCTCGTGCGTCAACGGGTTAAGGAAGTCGATGTTTCTTTTCAGGTGCTAATTAGAACTTTTTGAGTCGTGATTCTTGCTTTTTTCGAATAGAAATAATTTTTTAAAATAGGAAAAAATTAACCATCTTTTTAGCGAATTCGATTCGAAGGGTTGAAAATTTTAACCCGTTTCCAAACAAGTGACCAAAAAATGACAAGTTTGATTTCTTTTAACCTATTGACGTAAACGACCAATTTTCTAAAGAAAAAAGATAACGAGTCGTGCAGATTTTGCGTGAGCCTGTATATACAGGCAGAAACTAAGAGAGATATTCTATGCTCCGCACAATATGGCGCAGTATGAATTTTGCATCTCCGAGGATTTATTCAGCCTGGCTGTAGAAAGCCCGCCCCGGCCGCAGATGAGACAGCAAATAATAGTCAACTTAAAAGTTAAGGCCGGAGGATAATATTTAATCCAGCCAATTCGCGCGAGAGGTATTACTGTACTTGGTGATTAATTTTTTAATCTCTTCGGGCTTGGGTTCACTTCGATGAGTTTGGAGGATTTATGCCCGCGCGCTTTCTATTTTTTCGAACTCGCAAATCAAGTTTTTCAAAAGCGAACTCTTGAAGAGGCTCTGCACGTGACTGTAGGTTACATGAACATGCAGAGCGATTATATATGATCGTGAACATCGCCTTCTGTCAAACCACCGGGTCGAAGTCATTATATCTAATATTGAGTAAGCCTTTTTTTTAATATGGCGACTCAATGAGCCAAGCAGCCTCCTTCTCATAAGGATTAAGGAGATACACGCCCTTAATGTATATGATATGATATATTATATATCAAAACATATTTTATTTTGGCGAGTTAATGTATGTCAATAACAAGCTTCAAAAATCAACGCGAAAAAGTTGACTCTTGAATTTTTGATCTCATAAAAATCAACTTGTTTGAGGTTTTAAGGGCGTGGCTAACGATATCTTTTTCAAATAATAATTTGACTATTTTTTAAAAGATTTTTCGAAGATTTTAGATAGAAGATTCTTTTCTGGATTTTTTAAAGAGAAGATTTTAAAATTCTGTAATTTCAGATTGGAATCGGTTTCTTTATCGGAGAGTAAGAAAGAGTAATATTCTCAGCAGTGGAGACAGAGTTGGATCGATCGGATGAGCTGATCCTGCTTCTTTTTCTCGAATGATTAAAAATGATCGGCTAGGCGAACTTCCAGCGGCATTATGCGCCGCAAAGAAAAGTATTTTCAGGAAAGCCGTTCAGAGATTCTCCCGAAGAAGCCAGGAAAAACGAAGGGGAGGAGGATAGGGCTACCCTATCGCTAATTAGGTATTTTCGATTTTGTTTAATCAGAATAAAAGGGGTTTTATGTAAGCCGGCGCGTTAAGCATCCCTTCTGTTTTTACCCGATTATTTCGCCTTGGATAGGAGGAGCCCCTTAATGCTTCACAGACAAGAGTCATTTGAAGACTGTGCTCTCAAAAGAATCATCAGAAAATCAAAACCAAACTGAATCGAATAAATACCGCAAATTGGCTTTTGCGGAGAAGAACTCGTGCAGGAACACCAAAGCGGATATCGGATTATCCAATGTCGTGATGAGCGACATGGATTTTTGGAGCTCTCTCGGAAATGTTTCCGCGCTGTCGGTCGAGAAAAACAGCGTCACTGAGGTGCCACTTCCAAATCGAGTGTCGTCTGACATTTCGCCAGTTCGTCCCTAATTCCTGCCCATAAGCTCTCTGCGTGTGCGGTTTTTATAGCTCCTGTTTTGGGCACCACCGCTAAGTAGAGTGTAATTCGCAAGGCAAAATCTCAGTAGTCAGTAGTTACAGTAACGCCTTCTACTTCTGCCTGACTTCTTGCTCGGCAACCAGATTACACACACGGGCTGAGTTGATCATCGACTAAACTGGTTACCGCGTCTTCCGATTCGAGAAAATTGAGTTAACTCGCCTCGGGCGGTGTTAAGGATAAAAAGTCCTTTAACACAATTAACGCGAATTATCCTCGGAGGAATAATTTTTGCATACGTTGCAAAAATGAGTTAAAAGTCGGCGAGTTTGCCTTGTTTTTCAATTTTGATACAGTAAGGGAGTTTTTCATTCAACTCAATTTTAAGGGAGTAGCAATCGTATAAACAGATTTTCGCGCTGATTTAACAATGTGACACCCTTAGTCTTATTTTTCGCTTCGAGACAATAAGGGGGTCACTATTGTAAATGCAGAGCAGTCTGCTAATATGATAGTGAATGCTCTGGCCGCAGGCGAGTGGATCAAACAACAACGCCATCGAGCAGCTGAAATATAAATAACCCTTGTCCATATTAACATAGGTCATCCCCTTGTTACCAGGGTAAACGTCGGCGAAAATCTGAATTTAGCAGGATAGACCCCTGGCAAAAGGGCCCCACGTTAGCAGCATAAACTTTGGCAAAAGGGGTCATTGTTAGCAGGGTAAACTTTGGCACTCAATTAACAGGGTAGGTGAATCATAAGTGAGCGCCTCCAGCGTGAAATCAGCGGCGGAAATCAAACCCGCTCCGTGAGGCAAAGCAATGGTGATTCATTTAACCCTGTTAACTTGGTGCCAAAGTTTACCCTGCTAACAATGACCCTTTTGCCAAAGTTTATGCTGCTAACGTGGGGGCCCTTTTGCCAGGGGTCTATCCTGCTAAATTCAGATTTTCGCCGACGTTTATCCTGGTAACAAGGGGATGACCTATGTTAATTGTTAACCATCGCGGGTTGTTATTTTTGATCCATGTTGGTCTATACACGACTTAGAACCTTAACTTAGTTTCTAGCATTTCTATTGATCGTTTCAAAACTTTTTGTGCTCAGAAGATTTAATATTTAAACTTTCTTCTGGGAAAAATATACACATTCGTCAGAAGGCGATAAAAAGGGGGATCCTGAGGGATCGATTATCGGATAACCGTTTTTTAAAAACATCTTTTCCCGAAAATGTAAGCCGCAAGGCCCGTGAATCGATTCTTTTTCCCTCTATGGGGATCCCTTTCTTAAAACTCAGCACTACTTTTAAGGGGCCCGCTTCCTATCTAACCTCTAACCATATGGCGTGTCAGCGTAATGGCCCAGTGAGGGTTTTAGTAGGGGTGCGGCACGCGCCCAGATAAATTGACGCTTGGAGGTAGGGTCTCTTTATGGCCCTTGACAATAAGTAAGCAGATTATGATTTATTAAGACAAACTACGGCTATCACTTCAGTACACAGGTGTCCACCAAACAGCTCATCCCTAATTTGTAATCACTGATTAGGGAGACGCTTTGAGCTTAGAAGGGCAGCTAGTAGTGTTATCGCAAAAATTCGATGCACTGATGATTGCGATATTGCGTACGCCCCAAATATTCTTCAGGAGGAGATAGCGCACAGTTTTTATCTACCCGGCGGGCGATTAAAACGTGAGGTCACCAAGTCCCGAGAGTTGCAGCGCGTCGGCGGGTTAATTCCTTCCAAATATCGAATTTCTAATAAACGCTCTTTCAAAAGCATCGACCATTGCTCGATTAATTACTTTTCCCCTCGGGGCGGGTTTCCCACTGCTGGAGGAGTGCGAGCACCGATCCGCTTTTCCTTGTTTCGAAAGTTGAGGCAATAAACAGCTGGTATGCTTCTTAGAATCTAATTTTGAATCAACAAATTTTATTGGCTCAAATTAAGATTCAAGCATTCTTATTGGCTGAAATATAGGATTTTGAAAGAACAATCCATTCCATAATATGAACCAAATGTTCGACCGATCATTTTTACTGGCCCAAATGAAGAATGACGGCTTCTTATTGGCTCAAAAGAAGAATCTGATTTTCTGTTAAAAGAGGCCCCATTTAACTCCAAATGCTCTCAAGCGATTATTTATCTGCTTGTTGAATATTCAACCAATGCAGCGTGAATATTTCATGCAAGCTATAAAAAGATAGTAATCTCGCGAAATCGATCTGTAACGGCTTCGAAAGACAATCCACTAGATCCGAACAAACTCAACTGGGAGTACCACGAAGAAGAATATCCAGAAGAACTCGACGAGTTAGCGCCCTCTAGTGGTCGCTAGCGGCTGACCAATCCCCGTGACTTATGTCGTGGCACTTTGTCGAGCGTTGGCTTCAAAAAGTTAACCAGCATTCGACCCTTATCGGCAAGTTCTGGCTCACGTTCCTCATCATCTTCAGGAGCAGGATTTAACCCAGGCGCGCGGCGTTCCATCAGTTATCCTCAATAATTTATCGTTCAATTATCGAACTCAGTGACATTTCTGTCTGATTCAAGCAGTAAATTGATCTCCTCGAAAGCTGGCTCAATATTGAAAGTGGTTTAGAAGAAATTAAAATATTTATCAGACGAGATGAAAAATTCACTCCAAAGCCGCGAATAATTATCGAAATTAGATACAGCCAGTATCAACTGACTGTTACTGACTGTATTTGTTAGTAGTCGGCAAAGTGGTTAAATCCCGCCACAGAATTGTCGTCGTCTCCTCGGTCGGCGACAGGGTGTACTCTGACGAACAGTCCGAATTCAAATGCAACACCTTACAGGTACTGTAACTGACTGTATGATTCACTCGGTACAGTCAGAATCAACTCGAGCCTTCTCAAAAAGCAATTTGATATTTTTGATTGGTTGAAACACAAGTTGCTTCTGAGCCAATTAGAGCGCCCCATTTTGTTTCTGAACCAATCAGAACCTCGGAGGACCCTTTCCCTTGAAATCTTATTGGTCAACTTTAGATCGGCTGCACAAATGTGTGTTTCAACATGTTCTCACCAATTTCGCACATTCGATTCTGGAGTTTCCAGATTATCCTTGTCTGCACACCTTCCATCGTCTTCATGGTCTACAGGTAAGAAACCCTTTCTTTTCTCGCCTTTAAGACTATTTTCTCTAGTGCGCACAAGGTTAAAGGAAACGATGGAGGCAAAGGAGCAAAGAAAGAAAAACCCAAAGAAGAAGTTTCGCCGGTAAGACGAAATTACAACGACCAAGGGCTTGAGCTTAGTTCCTAGGGCAAAGATAGAATGGCAAACCTTCTCATGCTCCAAGACAAGCTGGGCGAAGACTTCAAGGGAAAACGCAACCGGCGCCAATCCAAGTTCGGCGGTCCAAAGGGCCTCGGCCCGGGCCAGAACGACTCGCCCGGCAAGGAACTCGTCCAGCTACCCGCCAAGTACCAAATCAAATCTGACGATGACGACAAGCAGGTTAGTCAACTTTGGTGCTTTATTTAGATCGCGGAAATTAGCCGGCCGAGGGGTTTAACCTTTGACTACGTGGGAGCGCTTTTTTGCGAATTTTGCTTCTAAATTTGGAGATTTTAAGGGTATCACTCTGAAATTGTCACTTTCGAGAGCAACGTAAGGAGGCAACTTAGAGCAAACTACACGTCGGTTGGTGATTTTCTAATTAGTTTCACCTTGAGTTAATTTTGTTTAACTCTTTTCCAAATTCCACCGCTTTATTAACCCCTCAAATGCCTGGAGCACTATTTTAGAACTTCAGGAAACTCACTTTTTCCTTTTTTATGAATTATTTTTGCGCGCGATCTGATAAAGAAAACCTATCCAAATAGGTCTAAAACAAAGGAAATTTTAGAAAACTAATTACGAAAATGTTAATACGATGTTTTACTCGTCCAATCAATTATTTTCCTTGTCAAAGGGGCCGTGTTCCATCAACCATAATTGAGTGGTCAGCGTAAACATCGCTAGTAATCCCTTCTCCAATTTCTAAAACGCTGTTCAATTTTAAGGCCAAGCATCTTTTGATTGTAAGCCGGATTTTAAGTCGTCATTTCTTCCTTCATTTACATTGTGATACCCTTATATTATCCCGCCAAAACATAGGTTAAAACATTATTTAGCTCCTGAAGAAGGCAAAATTCAATTTTGAATGAACTGTAACTGACTGTATTTTAGGCGTTTTTCCAACACTTTGCGATTTACACCATGTCGGTTGTTCTGCGAGCAGCAATCGAATGTGCCTTTCTATTATTACAGTATCGACTTTTCGGCTTCCGCGTCCCGGAACTGTACAAATGCCGAGTAAGTCCACCTCCTAAATTCAAGAGCTAGAGAGGTATCTCCTTAGGTCGATCCTTGCCCAAACACAGTGGATTGCTACTCCTCCAGGCCGACGGAAAAGACGATCTTTATCCATTTCATGTTCGGCATCACCTTGTTGTCCATGTTTTTAAACTTCACGGAGCTGATATATCTGGCCTGGCATTGGATAGCGAGGCGCCATCGAAAACTTAGGGACAGGCAGCGACTAGCCAAGCTTCAGGAAAGTGCTCAAACTCTTACTTAGATAAGTATGATGAGTCATCATTGATGACACCCTTAAAATTGGCTAGAAAACAAGAAGATTCTGTAGTTTGATCGAGAAATAGTCCAATTAGAAATTGGAAAGTCTGAGCATCTGACTGAAGCAAATGAATTTTCCTTTCACGGAAGTAGATTATCAAGGGGATGATCCGACGGCGCCGATCATCCCGACCCTCGGCGCAAGTGGCGCGAGCGCGACCGGGCTCAACCGCTCAACCAAGTCCAAGAAGAGTTTGATCGACAATCAGACCAATCCCAATCTCGCAGCCAGCAACAAGATACCGGGCTCACAATCATTTGAAAAGAAGCGAAAGAATCAATCGCGAAAACCGCGAACGCGCCTCGGGGCCGAAAAGAAAAGCGCGGCGCTCTTCAACAAACTTGTGAGCCCTGAAAAGCCGAAGCAATCTATGGCGCTGCAAAAGGGCAAATCAGGTGACCAGAAGCGGGTCTTGGTGGGCAACGCTGGGCCTGATGAGAAGGGACGCAGGGGGACGAACGGGGCGGGCGACGACTACGTCTGATTGGCTCCTCATCACGTGACCCCTGTGACCTTAACTTGACCCCGAGTGACCTCGTATCATGGACACTGCCTACTCACGTGTACAAACAAACTCTCTACCTTGGTTATTTAAAACTTGGGCATTAGAAAATGCCCTGAAAAGAAAAACCACGTGACCTCGTCTTACCCCCTCTCTCGCCCGAGGCCGGCCCAATACGGGCCCCTGTCCAAGCTTCTCAAAGTTCATTCTATCCATCCTTTTTCCTATCTCCAACCAAACAGCATAAGTATAAAAACCAATTACATTAATTCTAAAATTACTCAATTTCAATTTCCCGATACCAAGATACAGGCGCAAGCCGCAGGGCAAAACCACACCTTCACAACCAATCAAGGGTCTTATTGAAAACTACAGTCGACTGAGCTACTGTTTGAACTACTGCGTGCCTAGAATTTTGAAATTACTGTCGCAAGCACAACTGTTTCTATTCTCTTTTTATCATTTTTTATTAAATTATTATATTATTACTATTATTACTATTAGGCTTCCGTAATTCTGCCAACCCTTGTGCTTTGATGATACTTCCTTATCAAAAAAGAATAATAGTCAAAGAAAACAATAATTACTATTTCTACTTCTTTCCTTGTAAAAATTTAAATAAACTTAAACCCAAAACTTTCTTCTTTCTTCAAATTTTCATAATCGATAATCGAAAGATAGAAGCTTGAGTCTATTAAAAAGCGGGAGCACTTACCAAATTGCCAGCTCGCTTATCGTCCCAGCTAAATACTCGGGGAGAGTAGAAGCCGTGTTCGGAGAAAAGACGCTCCGCCTGGAAAGGGATCAAACACTTGTTATCAAAATTGCATGGATGGATAGTCTAGTGCAGCCTCTCTCTAGAAAATGCAGAGCTTCTTGGAACTCCTGCTTCCTTGGCTTCATTTCAAGACCTGCCTTGAATGCTTATGATCCCACAAGGAAGAATAGTATTTTCTATTATCGCTTTGGAAAGCCTTAATTTCGCCAAAACTGTGACAGTGTTGAATCCGTCCCTGATCGAGGTAGTAATTGTCAGCAGTCGCCTTGTAAATCCAAAGAGCTCCCCAAACCAACTCATCCATGTATCCAGTCTCAGGCTAAAATCGACATTTTAAAAGCGGAATTTTCAAAGAATGAGAAAAAATGAATGTAGCTGAAAATCCGAACCGCACGGAGCATGGCATGTTACGGTGGCTACAGAAAGAAAAAGAGAAAAAGGATAATCAGATTCAATCTCTTTGATCAATCCTTTTTCTTTCTTTCTTTTTTTTAGTCTTGCATGTAGCATGTAAGCGTTTCTTTTTTATAAGCCCTATCGAGAATCTTATAATTCTAAGTGGCGAGTAGCTTTGTCGAAACCACCCAACTTACATATGGCTCAGCGTGAGCCGAATTATTCAAAAATCGGTTCTAAAATGGAAAGTTTTTTCGTAAAAATTTCGGAAAAATGGAAATCATCTTATGATGATTTCAAAAAAATTTCGCGGGCCTAGAAATCGTTAAAAAACTTCTTGTCTAGTTTTGAAGAGCTCTTCGAGACGAGTCGAATGATATATCAAACTCCAGATAATTTTAAGATTTTCCGCCAAAAAAGTGATAAGAAGGTGTCTTATCAAAAATTTTCTGACCGGCGCCGTTTTTGTTCTAGAAAAGCTGGGGTGATGCTTGACCCCGGAAAATGATCCTCATGGTCTGTTCTATTCCGGCAAAAAATTTCAGCTCGTCCTCAGATATCCTGCTGTGCTTATCAGCGAAAAATCAGAAAAGTAGTGCATTTTGTTGTCGCTGCACGTTCCTAATTTCTGGCCAATTTACAGTCCCATTTTCCTTGGAAAATGAAATTTAATGATAAACTCGGCTGGGTATATGATGACGAGCTGAAATTTTTGCCGGAATAGAACAGACCATGAGGATCATTTTCCGGGGTCAAGCATCACCTCAGCTTTTCTAGAACAAAAACGGCGCCGGTCAGAAAATTTTTGATAAGACACCTTCTTATCACTTTTTTGGCGGAAAATCTTAAAATTATCTGGAGTTTTATATATCATTCGACTCGTCTCGACGAGCTCTTCAAAACTAGACAAGAAGTTTTTTGACGATTTCCGGGCCCGCAAAATTTTTAAATCATCTTATGACGAGATCCTTCATTTCAATTTAAGTCACGTGGGATGTATTTTAAGGGAGGCCCTTGAGGGAAACCCTTGAGCCGGAAATGACATGTGGAAATCCGGGTTGCGGATTTTCAGGGGGACGAAGATCTACCTGGAATTTTTCGCCAGTCTCAATGTGCGCACTGTAGCTGCCTTGGTAAGTAGAGGCGAATTCCCACAAGTCTCGAGCGTGTTCCAAGCACTTGGCCGCGTACAACTCGTCTAAAAACAAGCGATTACTGAGTTGCATAATGCATAATAGAGGTGAACTCTTTGTTTTTGAACTTGCAAACTTTTAAGTTAAGTCTACAAGAATACGTGTATGTTTTAATACGAAAATCCTGTGGCTGGTATCAAACCGCATACAAAGGATTTCGTAACGCCTGGAACATCTCGCCCGCGGTAAATCTCCAAGGAGTCTTGAGATCCAGTCCAGGTGGCCTTATTAGTCAATGATCTTACCGTCGTCAGCGAAAACCATCGAAGCAGCTGCGAAAGTGGCGGCGATTTCTGCGGCAATGTCCGAGCCGGGGTATTCTGGAGAGATCTAAAAGGGTTGAAAAAGCGAAATTCATTTCGGGTCACCTTGAAAGCTGGCCTGTCCATGTTCATCTCCTCTGGCCTGCCCCAGTAGTTGTCATCAATTTTGACGTCGCCGACCTAAACGAAGATTGTTCAATATTCACCAGCCTTGCCCCGCGCCGGAGCTAAAAACGCGTTCTAAACATGTGCCACCCCGAAACGCGTACTTACTCAATTAGGCACCCCTATCGCTACCTTCCCATGTTGTGTTATATAACAAGATAATTGAGTGAGTCACGTGTTTGGTAAATCAAAAAATAGAAAGCGCAGATGTTCTCGTTTTGCTCAATTCTTATTTTTTAAAAATTCAAAAATTTAAAAATATACTTTTTCGTAAATAAGGGACCCTTTTGGTCTAAAAATAAGGGTGTACCTGGACATAGAGCTCAAATTTGCCAGTGTGCGCCTTCATATAATAATCCACGATCCACTTGAGCTGGTTCTTTGCAAACTCGAATTCGTTGGACTGGGCGTAAGCATCTTTGTAGTCGATCATTCCCCAAAGCAGCATCGTCGCAGCAGAAGCCGTGGGAAGAGCGTGCTTGACGTGGCCGCCATCGTGGTACCAGCCGCCAGAGAGGTCAACTGCTTCCAAACAACCGTCCTTGAGACCAGAGTCGCCTCGCCAGGGATCGAATTCCAGTTGCTCTAAAAGACGAAAATTGATAAACGATATTTCAAGTTGAGGTTGACAATCTGTTAGGAAAGCCTGAGTCAGGGTTTGACAAAGCCTAAACGAAAAGCCGCGTAGCGGCTTTTAAAACAAAGCCGCGAAGCGGCTTTGCATAATTTCTTTTGCAATTTTTTTATTCTGGCGAAGCGCTTCGCGGCTTCGTTTTAAAAGCCGCTACGCGGCTTTTCGTTTAGGCTTTGTCAAACCCTGACTCAGGCTTTCTTCTCAGGTTCTCGAGTCCAATTAATCAGACAAATAAGAGGTCAGCTGAAAATATTGAGTTATGAAAATCTACCCTACTTTAGTAAGTCTTGCTTTATTAGCGCCCCTCCCTTAAAAACTCGCCGCCCTTAATTTTTACTAAACGAATTTTAGAAAAGAGACTCCCAGCTAAAGCTGTGGAATTTCTCAGTGCTCAAGTTGTTTTACTCAAAACAGGCTTACAGGTCATTCGGCGATGTTCTGACAAGCTAGAGCGGTTCATAAATGGCCATATTTTTATTTAGAGTTCGAATTTCGATTGAATGAATTATGATTTCTTCTGAAAAGAGCAGCACTTGTGAATTTGCGCTCGTGTTGAATTTTGGTTATGAAACATTGTTTTTGGCAAAAATACGAGAATTTGCTACTAGCTTTTAATTAACGATAATTAAGTTGGCTCGGT
Source organism: Oikopleura dioica (assembly GCF_907165135.1). Lineage (NCBI taxonomy): Eukaryota > Metazoa > Chordata > Appendicularia > Copelata > Oikopleuridae > Oikopleura > Oikopleura dioica. The sequence continues at coordinate 14,332,598 of NC_137291.1, forward strand.
TCTTGAGAATTATCGAGAGTAATGACGCAAAGACAGTTGTTTTCTGTTCGCTGAAATGCTAAAACAACTATGTAAATATACCTCAGGAAGTGCTCCAGAGCGTTGGGCGTTCAGGAACAGGAGAGATTTCGACATGACTTCGTTGTAGTCGTATCTGACGGCGCTTTTGAAGACTGAAAGCATCATTTTTTATCTTTATTGACAAATAAGGGGGTACACCTCATAAACGTGATTTCTAACAGTTTTTGTTTTTAGCGAAAATAAGGGTCTCAGTTCATTATTTTTATCAATTATAATGGCTTTATAATGATAATATTCAAATTTATTAAGGGTATCACTCTTTAAATTCTTTGAACTTAGATTCAGAAAAGAGAAGTCGTACCTGATGAAATCCATCGTGGGTAAACCTGTCCAGTGCCAGGAAGGCGACCGGCTGGTTCCCACGCGCTGCAATGTTGAACACCGTCGGAAAGTTGGTCTCCCGTGTAAATTTCCCCGATCGCCGCGAATTTTCTAAATCCGAAAATTTTAATCCCTCAAAAGGAATTTCTCTCAACCTTGGAGCAACTGCGGTAGTTTTAGGAGCAACAGTAGATCGAACGCCCCATCGATTGTTCGAAAGTCGACTGAAGGGACTTGAACCTAACGAAACTGGCTTCTTCTCGACAACGGCCTTGGCGCAATCGTAATAGAGGACTGCCTCGACGTCCAAATCGACAAAGCTCATGTGCTTGGCGGTAAAATCAACCTGAAAGAAAAGAAGCTGAGCCTGCGAAGACGCTTATAGAAGTTACCTCAAGCGGATAGCCGGGGAAGAGTTGGCTGCTTTGATAGGACGAAACTGAAAACCACAATGTCAAAATATTGAAAGTAAGATGCGATGAGAAACACGAGGCAAGCATAACAATAACGTTTTTACGATTAGAGAAGGCGAGTTGCGGCAAAACGCAAAAATGACAGCCTTTTCAAGCATTTTTTCGTCTGCTTTTATCAGGGACTAGGTTTGAAAACGAAATGTTAAGGGAACCCCATAGGATATTTTTCTTAATTGAAAGGTAAAAGGCTTTCTAAGAGATTGAGTAAATATACAAACCGGTAATAGCATAGGTGCGCTTGTTGGCTGATGACTTCCTGAGGACATATCTTCGCTCTTGGTGCAGAGCGAGGGAAGTGACGGGCGCGGAAAAGGTCAAAACGAGGGTCCACTCGCTGATGCGCTGAAAAACAAAAGTGAGCAAAGCTTGTTCTAAAAAGGAAAGCTTTTAGCTTGGTGACACCCTTATAAACAAAATCCGTTGCGAATACTATAAGGTTGAATGAAGGGTTAAACTTTTATTTTGTAAGTAAATATGATGATAAACGGTCTTCAAAGATGAGATAGATCACTTAAAAATAATCACGTGATTGGAAGATAAGCGAAAAAAGAAAAGATTGCTTATTATTTTTTTTATTTATCGTATTTTGAAATTTCTAAAAATCAATTTTTTCAAAAAAACTAAGTTCTTTTACTTGTCCGCAAAAACTGCTCAATTTATCACTTTCTGTCCGCAGCGCTGTCTACTTTGATTTACCTGAGTAGGATTGACTTGAACGCTTCCATCGAAGCCCTGATTCCACGCGTTGCCCCGTCGGTACGTTCCTTTTTTGATCTTGCACTCGCTTTGCAAATCGGTAAAGAAAGCTTCCAACGGCGCGGCAGTAGTGGTCGTTCTCGGCGTTGTTCTCGCGATCATCTTTTGCTTCAAAAGTTCGTCCATTTTTTGACCAGCGTCGGAGGCGAATTTCAAATTTGGCAATGGTCGGTTTCGGAAGACCGAAGCAGCTGTTTCTGTAGTGCTGACTGTATGCACCGAGGAATCAGGAGTGGCCGACTTCAATTTCGATTCGATAAGAAGCTTCTGTCGCATTGAGTTGTCTTCCTTGACTGTAGTCGCCGCCTAAAGGAGTTTTTAATGCAAGAGCATTCATGTTCAAATCCAAGACTCTTGAATTTTCCAAACGATCTCCAATACTCTCAAAGTCGAAATTGTTTCTAAAGAGAAAGAGAACGAGCGGAAATGCCGTACTTCAACTTTGTTACATGCAATTCTCTCTAAGCTCCTTTTTTCAAGAAGCTCTTTCCAAAAAGAACATCCACTTTCTTTTTAAAATTACGAAAAACGTGTTCGTTTTGCTGAAAGGGGTTAATTTTCAGGATCAAATTTTGATGACAGTGTCATTTTATTTTGGTAACCGCAATCTTGACTTTCCCTTATCCGTAGAATAATAATACGTTTTCTCTACCGGTAATTGAATAATATCAAGTTGAAATAAGGGGGTAAGCGTCGCTAATTTAGTTTTCCAGAGCTTTTTTCTATGAAAATTGACATAAATACACCCATAATTCTTTCATTGAAGCTTTTCTTGAAAAATTAACATTGTGACACCCTTATTTTAAGTGGAACAGACATTCATCATAAAATAAGGGTGTCATAATGCTAATTTTTCAAGGAAAACTTGGAAGGAATTAAGGGTGTATTTATGCTAATTCTCGTAGAAAAGAGTTCTGGAAAGCTAAATTATCGAGCCTCACCCCCTTATTTTATCTTGATATTATTATTCAAAAATTAACATTATGACACCCTTATTTTATGTGAAACAGACATTTATCATAAAATAAGGGTGTCATAATGTTAATTTTTCAACGAAAAAAAAATGGCAAAAATTCACACCGGATTAGATTAGTTTCGCCCCCGTCTCCGTATTTTCTGGCCACGTTGGTCCTTATGTCTTCTGTTTATCAACATTTCAAATTTTGTTATGTGAAATAGAGAGAGAAGGAAACGTGTAAATAAATAACTAGTTGCCCTCTTTGTTATCTAATACCGTGAGCTTTTCTTAAAACATCACAAAACGGACGAGAAAAACGTGTGTTTTCGATTTTGAGAGTTTTTTTAGATTGCATGATTTTTGCAAATTTGGCGATGAAGAAGGCGGTAGTTTGGGCACTCTCGGGGCCCGGTAATCGAGGGTATGTTTTCGAGCACCAATCGTTGATTACCTCTTTGATTAGACGTAAATTAGCGAATTAGAATGTCTTGAGAAGAAAATATTTTAACGCGAGACAAGATTTTTTCTTGTTATTCGAACATTTGGGGTTGTCCACTTTGTGTCGGGGTCAAAACTTCGCACCTGGAAAGAACGGGCAGGATCTCCAGCCGAGCAAATAGGATGCAAGGGTCGGCCGACATGTGCTAACTCCTGCAGAGACTGCTCTCGCAAAATCGGAGCTGCACTCGGCACGAGATGTGTGAGCCATTGAGTAAGTACAGTGTATGATCACAGGGCATATTGAGTCCAAGATCAGGATCAAGCTCAGCCGCGTTTAAGTCTCAATAAATTATTGACAATAATGCGAAAAAATATAAGTTGGACAAATCTTGCCTAATTTTTAGCTTAACAGGTTTTTTTTTTGAGGCGGACATAGACTTTCTGTAACTTTTGATTGGGTTAAGATAATTATGATCTGTAACTTGCGGAGCGCACTCACTTGGACTTTTCTCTCACTTGGACTCGCGCTCATTCTAACTCCTCGCTCGTTTGAACTCGTCGGTCAATTAGAGTGTTGGTTGAATTGAGCGAGGAGTTAGAATGAGTGCAAGAATTATAAAATAAAATAAAAATAAAAAAAAAAAAAGAAATTAAAAAATGAGTCCGGTGACTGTCACCGGGTAACATAATAGAGAAATTTTTTCAAGTCACTTTAGTCTACATTCTGATAGAAGTATCAAATAATTCTGTACAATTTTAAAGGGTGATAATTTGGAGGTTCATGCATTCCTGCAAATGTCTGTTGTCTACAAGACTTTTGTCTGCAAGAAAGAAGAAAATTTCGGTTGCCCACTTGTAAGCTTTACTTATGAACTCTAGAAAGTTATTTTTGCTCTAGAATTATACCGATGATAGCAGGCCTTACCCTGGATAAAAAGATCTATTTCTTTTTAATGAATTCCTGGAATATGTAAACCTTCGTTTTTCAAATTAAATTTCGATTCATGATAACTTTTAGCTGCTATATTATATATTAATAATATATATTATAAATTAAAGTTAAAACGTTAATGCATTGAATATTACTGGTTCAATCATGTTCAGTGATATGTAACTTCCTATTGACAAAAGCCTATTGTTACTGACTGTTGGAAGTTTCCAGAAAAAGTTCTTATTTAGCAGTTATGAAAATTAAAGAAAAGGAATTCTATAAACTACCCTAAGACTGTCCACTGAGAATACAGTACCCTCGCTCACGCAAAATGGAAAGCTCACTTCAACTCGCGCTCGATTGAACCAAAATCTCACTTGAACCGACGGGTTCAAATGAGCGCGGGTTAGAATGAGCGCGAGTCCAAGTGAGTGAAAAGTTTAAGTGAGCGTGCTCCGTAACTTGCAGAATATAGTCGGGTATTAAATTACTAATTTTTAATCAATTTGGTGTCAGTAACTATTCTGGTGGTGGAGTTATGACGTCATCAAAATGCATTATAAAATAGAACCTTGAACTTTGTGACGTCATTACTCCACCACCAGTGGTGCAAATAACACCAAAAGCTTATTTAAAACACTAGAAACTCTCCCCAACAAGATGCAAAAGAGAGAATTGAAATATCTCGTCTGTAACACCTTCAAAAACGCTCCACCAATTTATGTTCACCTCAAAAAAAACCTGTTTACGATTGGCGAAATAAGGGTGAAAGAAAGGTTATTATACTGTATAATTTATACACCTCCTGAGGCACGAGAGTCGAAAAATTAGCTTTCGCGCAGAAATGCCTTGAAGTTTTGAAAAAAGTAAAAAAACTGTAGATATCTATCGCTTAGCTATTTTTAGATTACACTTCGACTACTCTTGGTTAGGGTTAGGGTGAGGGTTGCTGAGGTGTTTTGGTGGGTCGGCTAAAAATGACAATTCGGTAGGGTAAGATTAATTAAAAAATATTTACTTGATACCCTTAACCCTGGTTTTCACAATTTTGGTCCGTGCGAGGACCATTTCATCCAAAACCGTGGTGGCCCACTGGTGGGGATCTTTTAAAGTCAGTTTTGACGCCGAAATCGGAATCTACGCCCTCGATTACCCCATGAGGCAAGAATTGACCAATTTTTATTTTGAGTCTTCCATTTTTTCATATTTGAAGCTTATCCGCGGCTGAGATTGATCCTCATCTTTAGCTCAATCTGCCCTGTGATCATATTTACTCAATGGCTCATACATCTCGTGCCGAGTGCAGCTCCGATTTTACGCTGAGAGCAGTCTCTGCAGGAGTAAGCACATGTCGGGGGACCCTTGCATCCTATTTGCTCGGCTGGAGATCCTGCCCGTTCTTCCCAGGTGCGAAGTTTTGACCCCGACACAAAGTGGAGTGTGCCGAACATTTTCGTAACCCGCTAATTCCAAGCTTCAATAAATCATCTCATTACAGTTATATTTTCTGTTATTTCTAGCATAATCAATTAGCTGAAAAAAAAATGAATTGAAAATTATAAAAAAAATAAATTTTTAGTTTAGTTTTAAGGGTGTAGGGGCCGATAAAAAAGCCGAATAGTAAATTTTGGCCCTCAGGACGAAAATGGGTTAATTTTTACTTACATTAATCAGCGCCATTTCGAGCGAATCTTCTCCCTTGCAAAGAACGGGCTTGAATGGTTTCCATCCAACTTTTCGGCCCATGCAAATTTTTCTGTGGAATCCGACCATCGTATAACCAGGGTCACACTTGAAATTGCACTGTTTCCCGTTCGCCATGCAAGACATATCGCCATTTTCAGGCGCCTCCAAGACCAGGCAGCCCGCTTTGTTGTACTGAGGGTGTTCAGGTGACGTCGAGTGGATGGACTTTTCGCGGCGTTGAAAACAAGAAAAAATAATCGACACAAGTGCTTATGCAACAAGAAAGAGAATACACTTTTTATGAAAAATATTCTATTTTTGAACCTTGGGTTCAACAAAATATGGAAATGGGCTTGACTTGAAAAGAGGGGTCCTTCTTCCACTACTATCGATAAGAAAGGCTTCACAATTAGTCCGGAAAAGTCGGAAGAGGAGTTGAATTTCGCCGAGCGCAGCGAAATGGCCGGTTGGGCACATAATGTGATCCGTTCTACGTAAGCTGATTGAGCTTAGCGACGGATCTTAGCAGTTCTTGCTAATGAAATGCAAGATACGACGTTTTTAAGGGGGGGAGAAAATGACACTTATTTTGGATTTCGCTTTCGAAAGTTTTACATAGAGACACCCTTATTTTTTCTATCCATAATTTGGGTAAGTTATCAAAGCTTTTGTTTCGCTCGGAAAAAAGGCATAAAGTAAGAGTATCTCTATCTTAATTAATAGAGAAATATATTAGCTTCTTTTTACGAGAATTTACATAGAGACACCCTTATTTTTTTATCAAGAATTCAGCGGAAGATATGAAAGATTTTGCTTATCTCAAAAAAGTCAAAAAATAAGGGTATCTCTCTATCATAATTTAAAGAGAAATCAATATATTTCAATACAGGATATGTGCCCCCTTAAACATAAGTCTTTATAAGGAGACTCATTTTAAAGGAGAGAGCATTCTTCACTTTTGTTTTTCACTGAACAAAGCTGCTAAGGGTCGGGTAAAAAGGAATGCTAATAAGCAGTAACAAAAATGCACCAAACGTGGATGTGTGTTTTCAAGGCCGGACCTTTTGCGGAAGCATTTCGACTTTGGCAACAGCTAAATTCACGTTTTAGCGAACAGACATAACAAGGAATGTCAAAATCGCGATTTCAAAATTCTTACCATTTGGATCCTTTTCTCCCAAAATCGCCGCCGTCTTCTTCAAATTCTGCTCGCTAGCGTACGCTGGAAAGAGCTGAGTCCTGTAGTACTTGTACTTTCCTTTCCTCTCCCCGAGTTTCGAATGAAAAAGATGTAACTCATGCGGTGCTGTTTTTACGGCTCTAGAATTTCGCCTCGTATTTTAACAGGCTTTATGTCTTATCCACGTTTTTCGCGCCCGTTCTGGATGAAAATATTTTGACATAAATGTTCATCTGAATTTTTTTGCCTTGAATGAAATTTAAATTCAATTTTTCGCAATAAAATTCAAAAAAGTTCGTGAAAATTGAATTTTAGAATTTTGGAGAGCCTTTCCTTTACTGAGGGACATTTCTTATCAGTTCCAAAGGGGCCTAATCGCAGCACGACATTGTCTTTGATATCGTCGTTTTTCTTCGACCAGGTTTTTCGGACCAAAATGGTGGCGTTGTAGATTCCATTTTCGTCAGGATTTCCGACGTATGAGACAATTCCGTTGACGACCATAGTTGAACTGAAGAAAAAAAAATGATTTTTGAAAAGTCGAAACTATTGACTCGAAAGTCTCAGTTTCTTCCTGACTCGGCAACCTGTGTAGAAAACCTGAGTCAGGGTCTGGAAAATAATTTTTTTCAATAATTCTAGTGCTCATGAACTGCAGTTGAATGTTTACGGTATTCTCTAAACGAACACGTGAGGCCGACCTTCTGGCTTGTCAAAAGGTTCTTTGTTAGTACACGCACAACACTATTTCTTTCTAAAGTGGAGACCGAAAGAGGAGCTAGTGGCCAAATGCAAGCCTTTCTCTTTTGCATTCGTTGAGAAGGCAGTACGTGTGCCCAACAACAACTACAACGAAGGTATCATTTCGAGGATTTTTAGAAAGCTCTTGATTCCTTGCGTCAGCCGGAAATCCACGCTGCCGACAATTTATCGAACCAAACTAGCGTTTGCGGATTTACTGGCTTCTTACTGTTACAACAAGAATTAAACCGAGTTAAAAAAGAGGAATTCTAACTTGCCAAAGTTTCCTTTGTCTTAGTATGAGTCAGTACTGTTTGACTTTATCAGTATAAATAGACCCCTTGCTTATCAGTTAACCGAGTACATACAGTCATTCTATTCCCCTGAAAAAAAATAGCTTCTTACTTGAAACACATTCCTTTGAAAAAATTCCCGCCACTATTAACCCAAGTGTTTTTTAGCCCCGTGGTATGTAAGGTAACCCATTCCAGGGTTATAAATTAACTAATTTCAAAATGATGGAATTTTGATTTCAAGTAGCAACATTGGCGCTTTTTTTCTAATGCTCAAATAAATCGTAAGGGCGGGGATTAAATCTGTTGCAATAACAACCACGGAAAAGAGAGAAGAGAAAAAGATTGTCTTGCTAACTAATTAACTTTTTCTGAATTTTGAGTGATAATTTAGAAATAAACGGCGATTTTAATTGAATGATTTGAACGAAAAAGGAGAATGGTGTGGAAACAAGCGTAAGCGGATTTGCTGGCAAGAGTGACGCGGGACGCCGCATTTTGTCGGTTTTGTTAACAAAACAAAACTCTATGTAATTCTAGTGCAACTTCAAAAGGAGCCAAAATAAGTTGCGATAGTCTAAATTATTTCTTCTGTCTTTGTTTCCCTTTAGCGGCCCTTCTGCCTCACGTTTTATAGCGAGCCCTCTTTTTCGAGCAAAACTGATAAGAAAAAAAGTTCTCACGCTTCTCCAGCTCGGCAGGGGACGCAGAAACTTGATACTAGGGGCTAATGCAGATCTCAGATCTGTCTTAATTTTTGGTGAATGACAGCTTAGACAACATCTTTGCTACGTTATCAGTGACACACTCGGCGGGAGACCAAATTTTTCAGCGATGAATGAAGAAAAGGCTCTTATCAGTATTGCGAAAAACAGGTGATAAAGTGATGAGCTGGATGAAAAACAAGTGCGTTCTTTTTCAGAACTTTACAAAAAGCTTGAAAAGGGTACACTTGATTCGGTTCTTTTTCGTGCTTGTTTTTAGTTTAGCGTATTCAAGTTGAATTATGAGCTCCTTGTTTTCGATTACGAAAAAGGGATGAGCCAAGGGGGCGGCTTCTAAGCGTATTCTTGATCTTGTCTCGAGACAAAAACAAGAGCGTCATAAAATCTCGAGCTGATCTTCCTTTCGGGATCCGCTTGATTCGTTTACCAAACCCGCTTCTATTTTGCTGTTTTGCTGGAAAAAGAAACATCCCCCTTGCTTTAAATATTACGAAAACGATAAGCAAGAAGTCCACCGAACTGGGCACAACTAGAAATAGACAAATAAAAAAAAACGGCGCTTTCATTTTTCAATTTTCGAATTCGGAATTCCTTCCATGGTGAATTTGATTTACCAAGCGGAAGTAGTTTTAGACTGGAAATGTCAAGAGATATTCAATAACTGGAGTGAGTACCTCCGACCGGTTAAATATTTAACCCCTCATCAAATTAACGCACTTTTTTTTTGCCTTAAAATGGTTAACCTTAGCCCGCCAAAAGTGGATTTTCTGGGGTACCCGCCAAGAACACCATATATGGTGTATCCTCCATTGTAGGTCGACACCATATTTGGTTTATCATGATTTTATTAAAAGTTTTTGTTCGAAAATAATTTTTTTGATGTATTGAGGTGTTCTCATGATGATTTTAGAGTTCATTCATTCAAAAACCCACTCACTGGAATTTTTAAATTGAGGATCAGAGAAGCTGACTAGGGTAAATTTTCGATAAAATCGCTTGGAAAAAGCTGGGGTACCCGCCAAAAACACCATATATGGTGCACCAACAATTGTAGCTCGACACCATATATGGTGCATGAACTTTTTGCAAAAATAAGGGTTTCCCGACTCTAAGATCTATCAGAAACTGGTCCAAAATCCCAACATCGATAGATAATCGATCAAGCCGTCTCAGCATATCCTCAGTTTTCGAAAAAATTTTCAATGTTCAGCGCAGTGAGCAAAAACATGAACGATTCACGAGTTGTGGTGTACCTTGGCGGGCTAAGGTTAAATGGTTTTCATCAAGATTTGGTACCAGAAAAAGTATTTTTTATCTAAGTTTGTGCATTTAGAGAGGGAGGTCCTTAAGGCGATCTAAGAAATCAAGAACCTTCTAGGGCCTTGGTTCTAGGATCAATCTGAATGAAACACCTGTTCGTAAACAGAATTTGACAAAGATGGAAACATGCATTAATTATTTTGACAATTAAAACTAACTCAGCCAGCAATTAGCATAAATTAACTTCATCAAAAATCTTAAGGGTTTACTTACGCTTTGACTCTTTTGGAAATATCAACCCCTTGTCCTGGCGCGTAGCAACTTTTCATCGCTGCTACCGTCTGTAGTATCAGACATACTGTCTGTAATATCTTCATGATCTCTATTTTTAGTGTGATTTATACAGTGATTTTTCTGATTGAGCGATATTAGGTTCTCTTTATCGCTGACTAATCAAAAAGATAAAAAAAAATGGCAAGATCTTTATTTCTTTCTCGATCGTTATTTCTCGACGATTTTCGAGAAATCTCCCATTGCCGCCGCGCTCCGTCGTGCGAGCGCCATCTGGGATGACCCGAGCGAGCCAGAGAGCGTTCGCGCGCGCATTCAGCGCGGAATGTGTCGCGCTGCAAGCTCATTGGCCGCGGCGCTAGAATCAAAGAATATGGAAAACATATGTAACTTCTTTCATGTTAGGGGGTAGGGAGATTGAGTTTATGTAGATTCTGGCTTGTAGACTCGTTTGTTTTACACACTGTAGATTTGTTTCTAGTCTTTGTTGATTTCATAACAGGCAAAATTCAAGTAAATCACTGTAAATTCGCTAAATCCCCAACAGCTGACCACAATCGCATTCAATTTCGAGCACTGGAAAATTATAGCATCCTTCTCAACCCGATTTCTCCACCGGTAGATCCAGAATCCGGCTCAAAAGAAAGGTCACGCGCACCTTAAATTCGTAACGTGATCAAGAAAAAAACAGAATGAGAGGTTCTAGCAGGCATTTCCTGTCTATTCCCGGCGGAAATTTGCAACATTTTCAGCAAAAAACCGCAGCATAAAGCATTTTTCATCAACCTAGCTAAAACCAGTAGAACCCAGTACAGCTGAAATAAAAGAGTGAATACTAAGTACCCCTCAATAATTTTCAATTTACAATAAAAGTAAATTTCGATTGTTTGGTAATTTTGAAAACATGATCCGAAAAAAAGATATTTTAAAAATTACTTATTGAAGAAAGAAGAAAACGATTGAAATCAGGACTCCTTGTTTTCAAAATATTTTTGCAACATTTTTCTTATTTACATGTCAATAGCAACTACTTCCCAAAGCAGTTCAAGCTTCCGGAACTTCCTTTTCGGGCAGGTTTGGTGACGAAACAATCCGAGTTTTTGAATTCGAAAATGCACGAAAATCTTTCCGCTGAATGAAACCTCTGATTGCCTCTTTAGAAAGACAAGGAAATTGGCCTTATGTAAAAGGTTCTTTCTGTATAAAATTGGTAATAGTAGTGACAGTCTAAACAAATTCAATTACCTCGTACGCGCAAGTCCTCTTCAAGGCGGGACCAGGTGCAATTTAAAATTTGCCAATTTTTAGAGCACATTTGCTGCATCGCTGCCTAAAATACTGTATGGATACACTTTGTGAACGAATACGCCACTCGAAATTGAGGCTCAATTTATGGTAATTTGTATTTTTCAGCAAAGCTTCAAAATATTTGATTGATGGTTTCTGACTCGACCGGGAATAAGGGCACGGTTTCAAAGAATTCAAAATTTAGATCTGATTGGTCTACTGGAAAAATGCGACAATTTAGTTGGTCTAAAATTTGACAAAAATTTTTGTCAAAATTTTCGCATTTTTCGGACTCGTGGCACTTCCTAAATTTTCCAGAATTTTTTTTTATTCGAAAAAAAAAAGAGGATTATAACTGGAATCATTTACCTATAAGCGCTAATGCAGCAATTTTAGAAAAAGCCGCGTGGCGCACATGTTCAGCGGAAATCAGTTTCGGAACACGGAGTTGGACATGTTGTGGCTCCCGCCCCGTCCTCGCTGCCCTAAACACGTCTAAGTACGATTTACGCGCTCCTTCGACCAAAAGCAGCTAAAATTCGCTAAGCCCAATAAACACGTTCCATTCTACAGTACCCTCCTCGTTTTCCTCAGAGGAAGGGACGAACAACTACCTGTCTTTTAAAAATTTACGAAAGCGCGGTAAGTTAATCATGAGTCTAACTCAACTTTCTGGCCTAAGATGAATTATTAATCATTTTCTTTGCTTCAATCTTATGTTCAACAAACAAAATATTATATGATACAGTATGGACCATACTGTATGGTTACACTCAACTGACGTAAACACTACGGCAGTCAAACTTTTGCATAAGAATCCATAAAAAATGGAGAACGACAAAAAATTTCGACAATTTTTGCGTGGGCGGTTATTCGACTGCTGATTGGCCGGTTAGCCGATTCCAGGCTTCTGATTGGTCGAAAATTTCCACGCAAAATTTGTCGAAATTTTTTGTGGGTTCCTGACACTTCCCCCTTAAAATTTTTATGTAATTATATTTTGAAAGAAAAAAAATAAATTTGTTAAATTTTTTAAATAAAAATTTTAATTTTCTTTATAAAAACTGCCAATTTCCCTCTTTCTAAATTTCACAAAGGTTTGATAAATTTATTTGCTTTCCTGAAGCTCTGCAGGGGGTCCCCTTAATCAATTTTTTGCGGATCGATTGGGTAAGGGCGTCACAAACAATCGCATATCAAAGGATAGGCTTCATTAAATTTGGTATTCGGATGACGGTCAGATGAACGCTCTCCTCTTTCGCGCGGCTTTTACACGCTAAATTATGCAGCGAACAGAATTTGCCTACAAATTACTATCAGACGCGAACCAAATCGGAAATCTATATTTTAATAATTTCGGCTCATTATTTTTCGGCTCAAAATTGTCCAAAATTTTTCTCAAACTGGATCATACTTTTTTTGCTTGCGGCTACTTGAACTGCCTGTCTTTTGTCATTTCAGTCGCAAAAAAGTCTTCACTAGGACTTTCAACAAACGGTCGGTAAGGGTTTAGGTTATGATAAGGGTTGGATTAGAACCGATATGGATAATCGAGATGTTGGCTTTTGTTTGGGATGATGATAAGAAAAAAGTGCTTGATTTTCATTACCCATTGGTTTGTTTTTTTTCTTGTGGAGTCGGCTGATGGCGCCGCGAGTCGTCGTCGGCGGCTGGCTGGCTGACTTGCCCCTGGGCGAGTGACTGAGCGGCACATCAGTGTGCCCGTCACCACGCGTTGAGCCCCTTTTCTCCTTCTATTTATTGCAAGAAAACGCGGAGAACCACAACAACAACCTGCTTTTTCTGTCCAAATTAACTTTAAACAAGAGGAAAGAGAAGAAGACCTGAACAGACAAAGAAAGAGATGTACAAAAGTGTAAGTGTAAAAATATGCCGGTATTTACGATTTCGAAAATTTAAGGGTGTAGCGCGATGTTAAACATGTGTCTTTATTTCGCGTAATTTGTATAGGGGAATTTATGCGGTAAGGTTATCAGACTTCTTGGATCTCTAAAAAGATGATCTAAATCGAGAAGTTATTTATATAGAAGCTCGGATCAAACAAAATAACCGCGCGCGAAATAGGATTATTTTGACTACAGAAAGAAACGCAGGCTGGAAAATACCGTAATATTGAATTTGGCCACTTTGAGAAGCAGAGACTTTGGATTAAATTTTAGACAGCAGTCAAGTTTTTTTTACGTTGGGAAAAAAGAAAAAAAAAGACACAGGGTGAATATCGATTTTCTGCTATTGACAATGCGCGTGAAATATTCAACTCTCTCTTTCTCTTTTGCTCTAAATGCATTTCGCGCAAATATGCTTGCAAACATCATTTTACAGGGCAAAAAGGAATGCATACAGGTTCAGAAATAGGGACCAAAACGGATTACTTTAGTCGTTTTCTAATAAAAAAATTAATCTATTTTCGTTTAATTTCATCACTGACTAAAAATAAATACAATAAATACAACGAATAAAGTACTAAGGAATTGGCTGAACGATTATACCTTCTTTATCAAAGTTGATCTACTTGATTAAAATGAGCTGGATGAGTTGGATCTACTCAAGAATTAAACAAATCAAGTATCAATTTGTCGGCTCATATTTTATGCAATCCTTTCTAGTCAAAAATTCAAGAGGAGCATCTTTCTTTGCTTCTTTGCCAAGTTCTGAAAAGACGAGAATAGTTCAATAAAGGACAGACTCGAGCACTCAATTTCTCGTCCCATCGAATAGTAATCACGTTTAGCCAATAAAGATCTAATTGACGCGCATTTGGCGCGGAGCCACGCTCGCTCAAATTCCTCTCGACCCTTTCTTCCACCTATGCCGGTCTACTATTTATTTACCGACTAACCTTGCTCGACTGGTTAGAAACGGTCCAAGTGCCAGCTCGATTGGCTGAACATACTTCGAACTTTTATTATTAATAAATGAGCGGAGGACAGTATCAAAGTAGTCAAAGTATCGATATTTAATCGAATACAAAATTTTGTCTGTAGTCCAGTTTTCGAGAAATCAAGAGAAGGGTAGACCCCGAGATTTTAATTAAGATTTACGCAGCTCTCTTTCATTTTATCCGATTCACTACCGCATTATTGCCGTGCATATTTACTGGATGATATTTACAACCCAAGACAGTGATTAACACACGCCCAGGGCTGCTAATGAGAAATCGATATACTTTCTCTCTTCTTGTTGTTTTTCTTTCGTCCGTCTTTTTTTCGAAGTTTAATCTGCTTTTTCAGGCCATAAAGAAAAAAGATAGAGTTATGTAAAGAAAAACAATGGCTGAGGCCAATGATGATGATGCTAGCAACTCATGGTTAAATGATCTTCTTCAGACTTTGAACAAAGGTAGGAAAAACGTACTCTTCCTTGATTTCAAACCGCGAAATTTCAAATTTCAGTTGACAATGCATATCTTATTTTATTGGTGGGACTGGTGCTGGTCATCATGCTTGTCGTCGTGGTGGCGATTTGCATTAAAATCTTTTGCTGCGCTTCGACGAGAAAATTTCCCTCGACTTCCGGGACCAAATGTGTTCGGCATCAGCAGTCAATGACGTCGCCGCTGGACTCGCCAATCAGGGGCATCATGACGCAGCCCGCGCCCGAAGCAACGATGTTGTCGACTCAGGTGGCGCAGCAGAGCGAAGTCCCCGCCTACGCTTCTCCTCTTCCACTCACCAATCAGATTTCCTCTTCTTCCAACGCACAGCAGAATCCCACCGTGAACACCTTCGATACTCAAAATGAACAAATTACGTCCACTAACAGGCGCCAGAGGGCACCAAGTCTACAGAGTCTACCAGACGCTCAATATTCTTATCGTGAATATCAACCTTGGTAAGTCAATCTATCATCGACAAGGAACAATTTTACCCTTGATTCAACGATGTTCTATTCCGAACCAAATGCTTTAATAAATCTTTAGCGAGCGATTGCTAAAACGTCAAGCACAGACGTTGCCTACTCCAACGAACCGGCGAAGTTCGCGGCCGGGCACAGGCGGCAATCTGGCCGGCGACTGTCCGACCGTGGGCGGATCCAACTCGCGAGCCGGCTCACGTGATCACATCGTTGGGCGTCTGTCGGAGTGCCCGGACTCGATACCGCTGCTTGTAAAGTCGCGTGCGCTGGTGCATCACCCGGCGGACGAAAATATTGACGGGATCGATCCGGCCAGAAGTGGTGTGCCCAACGGCACAGGGGCGCCCCAAGGGACCACCAGCAAGAAAACCGTCCCGCCACTACCGCTCCCTGCCACTAGTACGACCAATGCGAACAAGAATCTGACCCCGGATGACCTCAAGCCGGAAGTTGCCTTCAACAGGTATAAGGAAAAGGGTTGAGAAACTCTCTGTTTTTTTTTCACGATGTGGCACGAAATTCATAATTGCGGAGGCACTTTCTCTCTTCCTTGATTTCAAAAAGAAATTCTCAACCCGATCTCGAGCTACTCCAATGCACCAAGTTATGACTGTACCTGCCAAACATCAAAACTTTTAAATAAATCAAAAAATTGAAAATTAAAAATTGAACCGTCGTTTTCAGCCCCACAGCTCCGATTCTCACAGCAGCAATTCCACCGACCCGGCGAGAAGCAACAATTTCCAAAGCGGAAATGCCATGCAAAGCAGGAGCAGGCAGTGCAAGTCGACAGCAAAATCAGTGGTGGTTCGTTTCGCTTGATCATGTCACTCCATCCCCACTCAATCATGATAATTAGATTTTATTTCTTCCTTCACCTTTTTTGCATATCTCGTTTCAGTAATAAAATTCATACTCAGTTGTCAATAATCATATAAAAACTTGAAAGAAGTGTATTCCAATGATTCACAAATAAAGGAAGCAAAAACAAGAAAAGAAAAAAAAATGTGAGCCTGTTGATATACTGTCGTTTTCTGAGTTTCAAATTTCGGCATTCTCACAATAAATCAGTCACATTCAACGCTTGGAATGTATGGCGGCATAAGTGTCACTGTTGTTGTCGTTGTCTCGGTCGTTGTTGTGCACTTCGGAAAAGCCTTTGCAGCCTTTGGGTCGTTAACACATGTAGCCATCTGAAATTTCAAGGTTAAAAATCGAAACATTGGCAGTAGTAGTATAGTTCCACTTATGCTAGTAATTCGCACTTCTTGACAGAAAGGATGGATTCAGGATTTCGTACATATTGAGCCGCGTGTACATTAAATGATCAGTTTGATCGGTGTATCCAAGAGTACAAAGTGAATCTTCGCGGATCTAGAACGAAAAAGTTCTACGACCTAAGAGTGCACCGCCATTTTTTGCTCTAACACGCTCATTTTGAAATCAACGAAGACACATTCAATCTCGCCTTGAGAATCCGCGGCTTCTAGTTGACCCAAACATCCAATTCATCTGCCCTACAGAAAAATATTGCAAAAACGGATGTCCTTGTCCATTATTGACAATCATTGATTGTGAGAAGACTGATAAGCCCAGGAAGTGGTTCCCGTCTTTGACTTGAAAAAGGGGATTATGCCCACAGAGGAAAACATCGGGATTTTTATTAAAAGACGCCGTCAAATTAATGTGATGTTTATTTTTTTTTTACTTCTTATTCATTTCCGTTAATATTATCATAACAGTTTTCAAAGGCGGTAATCTCCGTCGGACAAAGCGGCGGTGCCCGGGGGGTGCGCGTGCTGTTCCGCCGCGATGATTGGGCGCTTCCGCGATTGGCCGAGACAAGAAGTAGAATTGCACACTCCGACTGGAAAGACACAGTCGCGCCGCGCTTTCCAGAAGGCCTCCTTCAGAAAAAAAAACAAAACTAGAACTTTTTAAAACATATTTTTGGCGCGTTCCTTTGTTGCTCGAAAACTCGAGCACTAGAACACAAAAAGAGAGACAGAAAGAAATAGAAGAAAAACGATTGAAAGAGAGAGAAAAAATAGCTCTAGAACTCCGAAAAAAGAGAGCAAAAGACGGAGAGGAGGCTTTTTTGGCGGATTTTTCTAGAGATAGCAAAGAAGAAAGAAAAAGAAGGGAAGAAAATAGAGGCCAGAGAGATTTTTTAATAGAAGGAAATTGAGACGGTATCTAAGGGTAACGGAACAGTTTTTTTTTTTTCATTGAGAGAACTTTTAAGTTTAAACTTTAGCCTCAATTCAAATTGAATTCTTGAAAAAATCACGAATTTCAAAATCAAATTTCAAGTCTGTGAAAAATCTACCTCCAAATTACTTTCTGCGTCCAAAATTTAGCCTAAAATCGCCATAGTTCTGCCCTAAAGCGAGTGAGAGACAAATATTGTAGACTCAATTTTGGTTTCCTAAACTAATAGACCCTGTCATAATGCCAATCATTACGACCATCATCCACTTCTGAATCGTTTTTTCTCCTCAAACATTCAATATTTCGAAGACTGTATTTTTTATTTCAAAATATGTGCTCTAGAATGTTGAAATTTGTTGGAATCGATAATCGCGCCGTGTGAAAAGTGAAAAAAGCAAAAAGCTGTTCACACTGAAAACTCACGAAAATGACACTTTTACAAGGAAGTTTCGAGTCCAGCTTCAACTCGACTTCCCAAGAAGACATCTCCTCCTTGGTCCTGTCTTTTGCCAATTCGACGACGCCAGGAACGGCTTTAATTATCCCACAACTAGGAGCTTAGAAAGAGATTTTTGATGTTTGCACTTCAGCTCTTTTGACGAGGATTTTTGTTGTCAACTAGCTGGGCGGCCATTGTTGCGCCCGTAGAATCTAATAACCAACTCAATACTGAGCTCTCTCTTTTTTTCAAGGGCGAGTAGACAGCAGCGGAAATAATTGCCAATCTAAGATTTCATCAAAAATTATCGGGAAAATCATGTTTTTTTTTGAACAATCTGATTGGCCAAAATTTGAAATTAACGAATCTTACTGGTTGTTATTTACATTCGAAAAATTTAATAAAGTACCTAACCCTAATTCATGACTTTCGTTTTCTGAGACCTTTTTTTGGCGAATAAATCATCAATTTTTCCAAAACAATTCTTGAAAAGAAATAATGAGCCGAGCTTAAAGGTGTCCAAAAAGAAGCGACAAGCGAGCTGTTCAATATCCTATTCAAGCTTCCGGAAGAGAAGCGCTCCAAAGGTCAGTTCACAATTATCCCCCGCTAATTTAAAATAAACTCGCCATTATTTCCAGTGTGGGATTCAATCGCCAAACATGGAATTTTATCGACGCAGCGGGAGATCGCCACCACCGCGGCAATCCATCTTCCGACCTTGCTC
Organism: Oikopleura dioica; assembly: GCF_907165135.1. Lineage (NCBI taxonomy): Eukaryota > Metazoa > Chordata > Appendicularia > Copelata > Oikopleuridae > Oikopleura > Oikopleura dioica. Next base: position 14,351,275 of record NC_137291.1, read on the forward strand.
TTGAAACATTTGAAGCCGACCAGACCAGATTTTGAATTTGTTATAAAGGATAGTTGTTCGCAAATTTGAAATTGTATTTTTGTAGGAAGAAAATAAACACACTTATCGCGCGAGGGAGCATTTGACCAGAGAATTAGTGTCTAGGAATTCGTAGGTACTCTTCCTTGATTTCAAAAACGCAAATTATCGACCAAGACCATTATTTTGCCAACGCGCAGCAGAGGGTTAAAATCAGATTTCTTCCTTTTCCAACCCGTTTTTCGCTTTCTTCCTATGTATGGCAAAACTTTGGCTTTATGACTCGAGCAGGTTAAATAGAATTTCTATTTTCAAAATCAATTCGCGAACAATTACCTGAGTGCATTTTGTCCAACTCTTCAACCTTAACCGAGCGCGTGGCGAACAAAACTCTTTCAGAAATCGAAAAATACATTGGTAAGCCTTGAAGAATCGTCTTTTTCTAGAGCTGATTGTGATGCGTTTTGGGACGGTGCTTTTTGGGGGTTTTAGTTCTCTCGAATTTTAATTCTAGTGAAAGTGAGAAAGGCCGACAAGGGCTCTCTCTTTCTTCTTTGCTTTTGACAATCGGCGCACTTTCGACTATCAAAACTTGTTCTGGAAACGCTGCGTGCCCAAAAGAAGCCCAATTCAATTTCTCTCGTCTCCACCTTTGTTAAGTGTTGGACGAGGCATTAGATAGGCACACACAGTAAGAACAAGAAAGGCCAAAAACGTAGAGAGAGAGAGAATATCAAAATAGAAAGAATGGAAACCTTTTTGCACGTCAATGGTGAGATACATTTAGTTTAAAAATAATTGCCGCGGCTTTTTGAATGCGGAAATTTTGTCAGAAGATATGGAGAGGTTAATTTTTCTTTTTGGGCATTTTGAACTTGCCCTTGGGCGAGAGAGGTCAAAATCTAGGAGTTTTAGGAAAGTCAGAGATTTTTTGATGAAGAATTTTTTCAGGAAAATATTTTTGAAAGGTTAATAGTCTAAATTTATTTTCCGGGGCTGAAGCAACATGCCCTCAGGGGAGTGCTTTCATAATAAAATGACTCACCCGTATTTTTTTAGGAAAAGGGGAATTCGACAGACAGCTTCGAAAAGCTGAAAGTGAACTTCGCCCGCCTCCTCCAAAATCGCCACCTTCGCATCGCCGTTCCGTCCAAAATACTCCACCTCCACCAAAAGAGCCTTCACGACAATCTTCCGCCACCAGCAGCCCAGAACCGTCACCATATGATCATTTATTCCAACAGTTACAAGGTACGATTCTAGCTTCTCAATTTCCATTTCGGTCATTGAGAAACTCGATCAATAATGATTTAATAATGATTTCAATAATGATTGGTATTTCCGTTGTTCAACAAAAAATGAGCGATTTTTGTTCGTTGTAATAATAAGGTACGGTAGACGCTGAATTCTCGCTAAATATTGAAACAATTTTGGTGACTCAAACTCCGCTTTATCGGCTTTTGTAAATAACTTTGCTTCGCGGAATATTTAACCCACTAAAGGAAAGAAAAATTTAACCCATCAACGTACAAAGGCCCAAAATTTGCTCCCTCAAAAATTAACCAAAATCAAAAATGCCTGATATCAAGATTGGCCACAGTGCGCTAATGGGTTAAATTTCGCTGAAATGCCACCTTTATTTTTAACCCATCAGGTGACCCTGGTCCTAAAACGCCTATTTCGTCAATTACATTTTTAACCTATTTTCTAGTGTTCGAACTAGGCGTGCACACAGAAATGAACCTTAAAGCGACGAAGCAAATCCTCAAACTCGCGCGAAATCGCGAAATTCCGCCAAAACTCATCCTGAAATTCGCGAAAGTGCTCTGCTCTCATGTCCACTACGAATGCAAACGCTCTGGCGGCGAGCTACTGTTTTTACTCGCGGAGAACATTGGCGAACTGATTCCAGATTTTGTCGATGTTGTTGTCGGAGTTTTGGAGGAGAAAAATCGAGAGTTGAAGATACTTCATTATACAGCGCTTACAGGAGGGGGTTAAATAAAGATCTTTAAATTTCATTGCCTTAGGGCGTGTTTGAACTGGCCTTGAGGGCGTGATCTGAAATTTTATTGCTTTGGTCGGAGTTTAATGTATTTTTAAAGCGACCACTGCCCCCGGGGCATGTCAGAATCGCCCTTGAGCGCTTTAGTTCTAAGAATCTGAATCTAACTGTATGTTATCCCTGACATGAGCCGCTTCCCGCTCAGCTGGGACGACGGATCTGGTCGATATTCTGATACGCAAGATGAAAGTACCCGGCACGACGTCCAAACAAAAAGCAGAAGTTGGAAACGCGCTGACCATGCTTCTCCTGACTTATCCACTCGATAGTATCGCCGTTCAAGTCTGCCAGGGAATCATGCCGCTTTTGCTGAGCAACAGTCCCAAGGTCCGACATGCGGGGGTAGAGTTGTGTGCTGCTATTGCTTCAGGAAAGAGTTTTGAAGTTTACCTTGGCCCGAGGGGAAGCCTAAAGGGCCTAAGGGTGAGAGAATCTTGATTTTCTTATTGGGCAATGTTTGATTTGACCCCAGGCGAGTAGCAAAGATTGAAGGGTCCTTCCGGTATGAAAATGTAAAATCTAGATGACTTGATGACTGCGTGACACGATAGAACGTCTGAATCTACGTCAAACTTGCAACACAACTTGTCAAGCAAATCTAAAACCAACATTGCTTTATTTACAAATTCCTCAATACAAAAACTCTTCCAAGTCCTCCATGAATCGGAGCTGGAACCGCTGCGGAAGGTCCTCACTTCTTATGATATAAGAAACCACGGGCAGAGCATTTCCGGCGAGATTTATGCAAGAATAGCGAGGAAAAACCCGCCAGAAGTCGACTCTTTCGGGCTGTTAGTTTATGGAGAGAGGCCGAGAAACGTGCGGGAATCGACAGATCTGAACCTAACTGGGCCGAGAAAAGGATCTGCTGGGCGAGCCAGGTCGCATTTTCCACAAGATTTTTACCAGGTCGGGCTCGAGAAAAAATCAAGGAAGAGAATCTTGAGTGTCAAAATGCAGAAAATTTTGCAGCAGGGAGGTAAATAGTTGCCGTTCACACAAACTATTTCCCTCTCCGCCGGTCAAATACACTCGAGCCCGTTTCTCAGGATCCAAACACTCGGCCGAAAAATGGCTGGATGACGAGCGAAGAAGAACGAAAAGAAAAAGAGAATAATAATTATCAAAAATTTCAAGGTAAAAATTGACATCACGAAATCGAGAAAAATCTCAATCAGGGGCACGCACTACTATCAAAATTGGCGCAATTCGGAATTGTCAATATTGAATATTGAAAGAAGCGTTAAAAAGTTTGCGATTTGTTTTTGCCACGGTCAACATTCAGTAGCGCAGAGTTCCAGCCACCACTGACAGAAAGAGACAAATCGTATTCACCAAATAAAATTGGGAGTCAAATAAAAAATGCTTCTTTGTTGGAAAGAAAATCCGCAAAAACACATCCTCGGTAAAAATAAAATTTTCTCGCACCCAACAATTGACATTTTTGCATGTGTGCATATTTTTATTTGCCCCAGGCGTGTGCCCCTTGTCACAAATAATCAAGAACTCACCTGGAAATTCAGCACTCTCGGCGGCGAGTAGTTCTAGCTCCATGCAAAATGATAGCTCACTTTCTTCCTCTATGCCGGCGTCGTTCTTCAAGAATAATCTACCGCACAAACGTATGTAACCTTCCGTCAATTTACAACCACAGTAATTATTTGCTCATTAGTTTTAAACAGCGAACAAACAAGAAAACCCGTAGCTTTTTGTAGCCAAACTGTTGGGCAAACTAATCACTGAATTCTTCTTTCCGCAGGGCCATCTTCAAACGAGGTCGATTCAAACACGCTAAAACCCACGAGGAAACCCTCCATGCCCAGAAGCGCCAAGCCTTCGCGAAGCAACGAGCAATACAGAGAATACAACTCAAACACCATTAATTTATCTTCATCTTATGCTGCCAAGGTAAAGACATCAACCACAACTCCTCCAAACAATTTTCTAGCCAACAATGCTAGATCCTAGAGAGAGCGAAAACTCTCCACGAAAATTGACTCCTTTGTCGCAAAAGGGAGTAAATGTCGTTACGAAAAATTCGATGTTGTCGCCGGAAATAGAAGCCCAGCTCGGCCCGATGGCGGATCCGAACAATTTCTCTGCGCATGATCTTTTCAGCTCGTTAACTTATGATGGGAACAGTCCTGGTTCAGGTATCCCCGAACCCCATAAGCCCCCCCTAACCCCTCTTCAGTGAGCCCAGAGCGTCCATTCTCTCGTCCGAAGCCGTCCTCCGTCCCGCCAACGCACACAAAATCGGACTACAGCGGGGGCGACTCCTCCCCCGATTACACCAGCCGTGGGAAAGAAAACACGAACTCGCACCATTCTCGCTCCCCAATGTCTCCCTCAACTCAAAGCAGTTCGCTGCCGAGAACTCCAGAAAATCAGGAAAATGGCGCTGCATTTATGGATGCGCGGTAAAGCTACTAAATTCCATGTCAAACAGAAAAAACGCGCACTAGAAATTTTAATCTCTCACAATTCACAAGTTCATAATTCGACTTCCGAATTATGTTCTGTCCCGCTTTTCCACGAGCTTTTCAACTCATCTTTTTTTAATCCAAAAAGCCGCACAGCAAATTCAAAATTTTGCTCATCCGTTTTTAATCTCGTCCTGCTCACCATTCGCTCAGCTTGATTCAGGCACAGACAATGATTTGGCCCGTAGAGAAAGGTTAGCACTTTTTCTGCTTTCTATGTCGCCGCAATTCACTCACTTATCAATTATCCTCGGCCTTTGTTAATTAACTACTTTCTTTTATTTTAACTTATGCTTTTCTGTAGCATTTCTCACATCCGCCGCTCAGCCAGGGACAGAAGAAAGAGAAACAGGATAGAAGAGCAAGAAAAACTGTCCAGAACCAACACCCAAGAGGTAAATTTCCAACCCCCTTCCCCCCAAAACCCTCTTTCTAGAGCTCTTTGGCCGGCTTCGCCCCGTCGAATAATCTTCCAAGAACGCCACCAAGCGGTGCTCAGCGCTCCCCAATCCCCAACGGCGATTCTAGCCCGCTGGAAGCTGTTGGTAGAGCCCTCTCAAATACCTCTCTGGACAACTCTTCCGTCACAAGATCACTTTTTTCGGAAAACAAAGATCCGGGCAGCAATAGATACAAACCCGCCAAGAAAACATCGAAGGCGAAATTGAACTCTTCCTTTGGCGGTTCTATAGCGGGAGTTGGCTATGCAGACAAATTCCAAAAAGAGCTGGTAAGGATATCTTTACCATCTCGATTCTTATTATTCAGGACAACCGGCCGATAAAGCCAGGAGAAACAGTTTCCGAATCTTCCTTGCACCAACGCCCTTACGGATTGCCGATGCCGTATTCAGACGAAAATCCGTCAGATCTCTCCCTCGATTCTCGCAACACTCTTCCTCGGCCACCAAGAATCACTGGCAAGAAATCTGAACCAGTTCTTCAGCATCGGAATGCCATCCCTCATCATCGACCTGATTTTAACAGCTCAACCGACTTCAACGGTTCCGGTTCTTTCGGAAAATCTCCAAGGATTAACTCTTCTGGCTCTGGAACCGGCTCCACCGGTGGCGAAGTGACCCCCTTGAGCAGGCCCGGCAAAGAATTCGACAAGGCCCTGGCCTACATGAGCGACCCGGGAATCGAGTGGAACAAGCACGTCGAAGCTCTGTCCATCATCAGATCTCTCGTCCATTTCAACCAAGAAATTCTCCTTCCGAAAGTCTCCGAGACGACTCAACTCGTCATCAAAAATGTCGGTAATTTACGGTCAAAAGTGTCCGGCTTGGCGACTGAAACGATGCGAGATCTTTTCCGAGTTTTGAAAAAAGCAGTGGCGCCGCAACTCGAATCAGCAATGAAAACGCTGTTGACGGAGGCAGGCAAGGAGAATGCTTTTTTGAGGGAAAAGGTGAGTGACTGTTTGTTGACTTCAAAAATAATATTTGTTTCTTAGATCGAAAGGTGTCTCGAGGAAGGAGTTCAAGCGATGGTTGTTGATGGTCTTGGTGGAAAAATGCTCGCTGCACTTGCTCAACATCAAAAATCGAAAAATACAGCAGGTAGAAAATGGCTTTTTTCATCTAAAAATGAGTAATAATTTTCTTTCCAGTGCGAACACTGGTGGCAAGATACACTTACGAAACCATCCAAAAAATGAGCCCGGGTCGAGCCTTATCAGAGACACGTGACACGACGGAACGAGTCTATCCGATGATGATGTCGGCAGTGATCGATCAATCCGACCAAGTGCGCTACTGGGGAAAGAGGATGGTAGCGCTCTTGCAAGTTCATGAAGATTTTGAGCGACTTGCTGGCAAATATTTGAATAATAATAATACTGCAAAATTACTAGAAGGTAAACATCAGCCCTTGACAGTCATTTCAACCCTTTTCAGAATCTCACAAAGTACGAACAAAAGGAATAGGCGAAAAGCCTCAATCAGCTCGGAGAACACTCTCCGGCCGGTCGAACACTCGTTTGCCCCCTGATCGTCAGAATAGCAGTCCTCTTCGAATTACGAGTAGATCTGGACCAGCAAGAGTCGATGATACGCTCAAGGACGATCTGAAGGCGGCAATCAGTGGGACAACGCACGAGACGAAAGTTCGAGCGCTCAATACTGTCAGGGTTAGTTTACCATGTTAAATTAGGCAGCTAAAATAACTTTTTTCAGAATATAATTCGCGCTGGTGGAAGCTTAGGAAATGAGCTGAAGCACGTGACCGACTTAGTTTGCAAAATGCTCAAATCTGCCGCTCCAAATAGCTATCAGGTACTTTTCCCTTGATTTCACTAGAATTTATCAAACGCTTCAGGAAGCGCTGAACATAGCACCAGATCTAATCCACTACGTCAGCGAAGATCACGTGTCCTATCGAAACCTTTTCCTCGCAGTCGCGGAGCGAGTCACTGCTGGAGCTGGCGGTCATAACAAAGCTGCGTCGAAGCTGTTAGATGACAGTAAGCTACAGGCTTCGTTCCTCTTCTGAAACGAGTTTTAGTGTGCAACAATGCAGATCCAGCTGCTTTAGTGCAGCCTCTTGCCCAGCGAATCAAAAACGCAGCCACAGGAAGACCAAAACTAACGTCAAAGTTCACCGAAATATTGGAAAAACTCGGATCTAGTAAAATGAGTACTGTACAAAAGTAAGTCCTTTTCGTCGATTCTAGAGCTGATGAATAATTGTAGATGGGGTCCATTTGCGCTGTGGGAAGTAATCCGAGATCATCGCTGTCGACAACAAGCAAAATTACTAGCAGAAGGTAACGAGTTAGAGTCATTTTGAAAGCTGGCATTTGATTATTCAGTTCTGTACGATGCAATAGGCGATCCTCTATTCGACCTAGCGAGAAAAGAAAAACTAGAATCGGATCTGCGCGGAATGCTCGACTACCGCTGACTTCAACCCTTTTTCTCTTCTTTTTCATCCCTTTTTCTCGTTTCGGCCGATTCCTACGGTTCAACTGGTGCTTTCTACCGGACTTTTTGTTGATATTGTTTTTAATTGTAGATACGAAAATTTGTAAAAATAATTATTAAATTATATTTTTCTCCCTCCTTTTTTCTACAAATTCCAGAGTCAGCGAAGTTTATTTTTATAGTTCTACCTAATTTTTTTTTTGCTTTTTTATAAATATTTATACAAACAGTCTGCTCACGAGTATTTTTGTAAAATTCACATTTTCATTTTTATGCAGTTCAAAATTTAATAAACGATATATATTTTTCCAAAGCGCGTTTTTTTTTCTTTTATTCGAGCTTTTTCTTGAACTCTGGACCAGGGCAAAGAACACAGTACAAAGTCAGAAGAAAGCAAGAAACCAGGTTCCATCGAAACATGGCTGCGAAAAGTGTTTCGTTGATTCTAGTGCTGAAGTAGACCAGCCCAAGCACGAGGCGGCAAAATTCAAAGAAAATGTGACTCATTCTGTCTTCTTTGGGATTCATGAGGTTTCCGTAGATCCAGAAGGAGAGAGTAATGTAAGCGGCGTTGCAGTAGCTGACGTATTCTAGCGCCGTGACGAAGAGGATGTTGGTGATACTGTATTGAGCGATGACATACAGGAGCATCGGCGTGTCGATTTGACTGTTCCATGGCTAGAAAAACGGTTTAAAACGAAGCGCCAATCAAAGACGAGTATTGCTTTGTTGAGCCAATCAGAAAGCTTATTTTTCCCCAACCTTTGAGTCTTTAGCCACCTCCGGGATCGGATAATACTTCTGTTCTTCAATATTCCATCCAGGCCCGTACCAAAGTTTCTGCATCTTCTGACTGAACGAATTCTTCCCCGACAGACAGTACCAAAACAGCTCGTTGTAGTATTTGCACTGAATCTTTATCGGATCATACGTTTCAATCGGCGAGACGAGTCCATAAACAACCGGTTCTTCTTCCCGCTCGGCCGCGAATGTTCCGAGCATTCGATCCCAAATAATCAGAACTGCGGCGTAGTTTTTATCGATGCAGTACGGGTTGCGGCCGTGATGGACTCGGTGATGGCTTGGTGTGTTGAAAATAATCTCAATGATCCAGGGAAAGTGTTTGATTTGCTCAGTGTGGATCCAGAATTGATAAAGAAGGTTGCACCCTCGATGGGCTAGAAAAACTGGTGGAGGGAGTCCAATTGTTGCTTTCTCCGGTTTTTCAAGGATTTTCTAAGTGATTATTGATTCAAGGAAAAAACAGGTCTAAAGGAAGGTAGACGATAAAGGAAGTATACTTGTGCAGCGCACTTTGTCTTAGCGCCGTGGCCATGTTGTAGTACTCCGAGGAATGGTGGACTTGGTGCGCTGCCCAAAGAAAGTTGATCTCGTGACCTGAAGAATTCAAATGATGAAAAGAAAAACGATGAATATTTTACCGAATCGATGGGTGAGATAGTATCCAAAATCGTAGCCAAAGAAGCCGATCAACCAAAATGTCCAGGAGCGATTTTCCAAGTCCAGAAAATGTCCATAGTTGTAGAGCGCTGTATAAATCGCCATTTCAAGTCCTCCTTCGCCAAGTAATTTGGTCATTTGAGACATGGATCCTGCTGTCAACGACCCGATCGCATCTCGAGACTAGAAATTTATACAAATGTAACTAAATAATCGTCTCTTTTCTGACCTCAAAACTAAGCTTATTTCTCCACCAGCCCACAACCCAATCGAGCAAAATCATCGCATAAAACCAGGGTATTGCTTTGCCAATATAATCAGGGACTTTTTCGACATCATCCTCTTTAAATTCTCATCAACAAAACTCGTCTTAGGATCCTAACCATGTTCTGACGGCGGTAAAAGATAGAAAATCGCTCGTAAACCGACTGCTTGGTCCCAGAGACTGTTCTCTAGCGTCGAATTCGCCATTGAAAAAATAATTAAAACGGTGAAAATTCAAGAACGAGACGAGAGTTCATAATAACGCTTGTAAACTTTGTCAATGTTTGCAAAGGATCTTGCGAATTCGGTCAACATGCAATCTTTTTTCTGACTCAGACTCCCCTTATATGTATTTTTACCTTCATTTTCAATTATTTATTTTTCATGAAAAACAGTGATAAAGCCGAAGCAACGCGGTTTATTAGGAAATTCCGTCGCTTCCTGGTTATCCATCGCCGTAATCTAATCAAAAATTATTCCAAACAACGAATTTTCGTCGAATTTCCTCTCGCGCCGAGAATGTCACGGGAGGAATACGGAGATAAGGCCGGCTTTATAAAAACGACGTTTTTTGGCTAGCCAGCTTCATAAGATATTTTTGTTCTGTTCTGATAGAGCGGCGCGCTAGGTGCCGACTTTTCAGCGGGACCCAGCGTGTTGTTTTTTATTTTTTATAATTTTTTCACAAGCGTGAATTCAAATAGAGCCAATTATGGATCGTAACACCTTTCAGCCACTACCACCACTACCACTACTACCACCACCACCACCACAACCACAGAGCCTTCCACCGAGCCACCAACCACCGAGGGCCCAACCGTCGACTGCTCTCCTCTGACCCTCGACATGAGCACCAATAACTTCCAGCAGAAAACACCGGGTATTTACAACCCAGCCTCCAAGTATCCCTTCGGTCTTGGCTCTCCCCGATCTGCCTCTGTAAGTCCACGGTCTCCGCTCCTCCCTCCAACCCTCCATTTTTAGATCAAATACTTGATCAAGCAGTGGAATCTGCACAAGAGCGACTACCTCGGTTTCTTGACCTTTGGCCAGTTCTTCTGCGGCAGCGATTTCATCGAAGCCATCGATGATGGACGCCTTCGAATTGATTTCACCGACAACCGACATGTCTACGCTTACTCTGGCCAGACCGCCTACAAAGAGAACGGAAACTTCTCCAAGAAGACTCTCCAATTTATGTGAGTCCATTCTTTTTTTATCCTTTTTCCAAATTTTAATTCTAGCGCTCGAGGTTCCGACGCTGCCGTCTGGGGCGCCGGTAAATCTACCTGGGTCGACATCGTCTTCGTCCAAATCCACGGTATCGACACCATCGACTGGCAAGGCAAAGACATCGAAATGTGCTTCGAAAAAGCCAGAATCGGATTCGAAAACAACGCCAACGCTTACGCCGAAGCCGTCAACAACGACGTCAACTATGCTTCCTGCGTCGTCAACGCCTAATTCTTTTGAAAACTAGGCTCTACTCCCTTAAGTTCAACAATATATAAGAGTTAATAAATAGATCCATCTAATCCGTTCTATATATTGATGTCTGTATTGATGCCTGTATAAAATACAGTTTTTACAAATCAAGAAGCAGATTATTGAGTCATTTTTTGTCCTTTTGATCATTTCTCGAGAAATCAAAGAAGAAAACCTCTTCAAAGCAGCTCGGAATAAATGTCCACGTAAATTTACGACTCCGAATTTCGGTTCCGCGAAATTTCCTTTGAAATAAACGCGACTTTTCGACCTCATTTGCGCATAATTATTTATTCTTGATTTCAGTCGACTCTCTTTGATCCTTTGATTTTTTCGCTGTAACCAAATTTCAAATTAGGAGTATGCATTACTTATCGCCCAAACTGATCTGTATACAAAAGCGATAGAGGCGAAATCCAAAGCTGAAGCTGGAAAGTAGGCCAGTTGGCTCTCATCAGCCGCGGCTGGGCAAACAATTAGGAGCAGCGAGATTCCCAATTGGCAATTGCTTATTCCAGCTGCTCAAAATCAAGATTTTCGATCGTCTGATTCGATCCTCGCCGGATGGCGCAGCACAGTTATATAGGCCTCTCGCTCCGCTTCCCGGAATCATAAACACAGAAAACTAGAATTGTCAAAAACCCATTCCCATAAAGAAAAAAACGAGCAAGAGAAAAAAATGAACGTCAGTAGCGAAATCTCCCAAATAGCCAAACCAGAGTTCCTCGCCTCGACGCCCAAAAGAAAATCTCTTCGAGAGCAGTATCAGAGCTTCTGCACGAGCAACGAGTCACGTGGCTACGGAACGATGAAGAGCTCCCATTTCCCGACTTCGAAGAAGACTTTGAAACCGGTTCCCAGTGGAGTCATTTCGCCTGTTTACGCCGATCGAAGCGGGCATTTTTCGTCTTTGGATCTGTCTTCGTCGCCGGAAGCGAAGATTCCCGCGCCGCCCTGCTCGATTCAAGATTCAGAAACGGAGAGCGAGTCCGACATCTTCTGGCCCAACGAGTTCGACCAAGACCTGGACCAGACGCCGACGAACGTTCCTCCTTTCCGTTTGACGCATCACTTGGCCTCGATCGACCTCTCCGTCGACCTGGATCAGCCGCTCCAGTGCCCCATTTGCCCGAGCACCTTCGCCACCGACCAAGCCTACTCGCGACATCAAGAAGAACACCTCAAGTCCCTGGGAACGCCTCTCCGAACCTCCGTGAGCTGCAGACACTGCCAAAAGAAGTTCAAATCGAAGCTGAAGTTGAAACGGCACCACGATAAACATCACCCAGCCGAGATGAAAGTGCTGATGGTACTCTGAGAAAATGTTTCATTCTGCTGTTTTTTCACGCTGGATTACTGTAATTTTCTGTAAATAAACAACGCCAAGGACAAGATCGAAATATCTTAATCGCGTTTTGGAATAATTCGATAATTTGTGTGAAGAGATAGAAAAATGCGAACTTGGCAGGAGCTCAATAAAGTCAACATTTTTCTTGAGCAAATACGAGCTTTTTTTTCTTGAAGAAAAGAAGCTTCCAGCAGTCAATTTTTTTACAAAATGAGAACGGCAATGAACGCTTGATTTTTATATAAAGCCATGCAGAAAAAATGAAATGTTTCTTTTCCTTTAGAAATAAGGTCGCGAAATTTGGCTGCGAAATAATGAATATAAATATTCAATAAAAACTGTTTGAAAAAATAAAATAGATAAAATTTGAAAAATCGTCTGTTATTTTCGTTCAGTTAATTTAGTCTTGAGCTCTATTTGTAGATTTGAATCAAAGAAAGAAGAAAAGATGCTCTTCCGATAAAGCGTAATTATGGCCCCAAAAGCATTTTCCAAGTCCGGTTTTATTGTCATTTATTTCCTAAACATTTCCCACAAGAGCAACTCAGCGCCAGCTTCGAAGATCATAAAACCATTCTGGAAAATACACAAAATCCAGTCTGATTCCAGTCAATCAGACGGTCGTAATTTATTACCGGAAATATTCAGTTCAATCATTACCTTGCTTCAAGTTTTAATTGAAAGTTAAGTTATTCAGAAAGTTTTTTTATTAAAAAACCGGGTCGGTTTTCTTCCTTGATTTCAATTCAAGTAAAAAAAAATTCTGAAAAATGACTCATTGAAGTTCGCAAGTGACATTCCTAATAATTCGTGAAAAGCTGGTTTTGATCCGGCTGAGAACTTATAAGGTCAGTGCCGTAAAAAAGTGCGGCTCGAGTTTTAAAAATCCGTAAAAGCGCATATATCCTTTATCTTCCGCTCTCGGTGACGGTCGCCACGGGCCAGGAGTTAATGTCAAAACATAAAACCAGCCACTGCTGAGTGTTAAAGCGAACCTGTCTGAAATTGCCAGATTCGACACGTTTTTCATGATGCTGAACTTTACCCGCTAGAAAAACACAAAACAGTTACAGAGGCATTTTTGAAATAGAGAAATCGCGAAATGCGCCGGATCCTGCTTCTAGGAAATTTGTTCAAAAGCTTCTTTTTGCTGTTTTACAGCTTTTGGACAAAAAAATAAGCTTTGCTAATTTTCGCAGGATTCGAAGAAGCTGCTGCCCTTTCCCGCCGAAAACAGAGAATCGAAGAAAATCGCCTCAAACGAAGATTATTGAAGGCGAACCGAAGAGCGGAAAGAGCAGATGAAAAGAAGCGCCGAGCGCTAGAAAGAGAAAACAGAAAGAAAGCCAAGAAACTCGAGCAAGAAAATTCTATTAGGACCCGGTTGAGAGCATAAGCGCGTGTCCTGTGAAAATTGTGTCTTGAAAAATCCTTGTTGATTTCGATTTACGGAGCTGTTTTGAATTCTGACAAGCTGAAACCTCCGTTTTCTAAAAATAACCTTGGCGGTTGTCTTTGAATTACGAAGTAGCTTTTTGTCTTCTTTCAAAATGTCACTTTTCTGTCAAGCTTAGTTTAAATCAACCAGCTCAAAAGACGGCAGTTGCGCGACGACGACGGAGAATGGTCTCCCATCATCATCAAAACACCCACAGCCAAGTAAATAGTCAATTTATTAATTGAAATCGATAAATTATGTTTCAAGACCGGAAACGCTCAAACCTCTAAGTCCCACAGTCCCTCCGACTACCACTACTACTACAACAACAAAGAAGCCAACTACAACAACTACAACAACGACTTCTACAACCACGACGACGACGACCACCACCACCACCACCACGACAACAGAGCAATCTTCTAGCACTCAATTTGTTCCAGCAACGACAGAACCTCCCAGCTCAAGTTCAGGCACCGTTTCTGATTCTCAGCTTCATTCTTACTGTAGTTTATCGAAACCTATGTAGATTCTTCGTCGACTGCACCAGCAAAACCGACAACAACAACGACTCATGCTCCAAAAACAACGACTTTGACGACGGAAAAAGTCACAACGACAACAAGTATGATGGAAATATATGTTATCGCTTGAAATTCACTCCAAAAATAGCTACTCCTACATCGGACAGTGCCAATGCTGCTGGGAAATCGAAAAACAATGCAGAGGAAATCGCGGAATTGCTGAAAGATCCGCAGTTTTATGAATCGATTGTGACGACTCTCAAGGAGAAAATGAAAGATGAACTTGTCGGCGAAAAGGGAGAAAAGGGCGATCCAGGAAGTGGCAGCCCTGCAGGAGCGGTTGGAGGAGGAATGCCAGGGGCAAAAGGTCACCAAGGCGATCGAGGGCCGATGGGACAGGAAGGCAAGCGAGGGCCTCCTGGACTTCAAGGTACTAGCGGAAACATTAAGTGACCAAAATCGTCCTTGAAAATATCGAATCCGCGGAGTCATCAATTTTTAGGATTACCTGGCGAACCGGGGCCGAATGGAGAGCAAGGCTTAATGGGTCCTCCCGGAAACCCTGGAGAACCCGGAGAAAAAGGAAATACAGGCAGAAGAGGACACACTGGTGATCAAGGAGTTCCCGGGCCGATGGGCGAGCAAGGTGTTCCTGGAGAACCCGGATTAATGGGACCGATGGGCTTTGCCGGACCGCCAGGGCCAGAAGGACCGTCTGGGAAAGTCGGACCAAGAGGACTTGATGGCCCACCCGGACCACAAGGAGAAGCTGGAGAAAAGGGATTCAAAGGAGACATTGGCGATGCCGGCGCTCCCGGAGAAAAAGGAGCCGTTGGCGAAAAGGAATTCAAGGAAAAGATGGTTTGAAGGGCGATAAAGGTCCGCCGGGGCATAATGGCGACATGGGAGCTCCTGGTCCGATGGTAAGAAATCACTAAAAGTAAAATTTTATTTAAATTACAACAAGGGGCCTCCTGGTGATCGAGGACCAGCTGGACCCGCAGGTCCTATCGGACCGCAAGGACCTGTTGGTGTTCGAGGTGATCCCGGATTGGTTGGACCGGAAGGACCTGCCGGACCGCAAGGCGATGTTGGTCCACAAGGAGTTACTGGCTCTCCTGGCGCAAGAGGAGAGCCTGGCGATCCAGGTCCACCCGGGCCTCCTGGTCTGCCTGGTGTTCAGGGAAACAAGGGCCATTCTGGCGTTCCTGGAGAAAAAGGCGCAGGTTCGTTTTGAAATCTAGAGAATTGGTCGTTGCATATTCTAGAATTAAAAAATTTTAAGATGGAAAGCCTGGCCCGCCCGGTCCTGAAGGTCCACCAGGTGGAAAAGGAGAAAGAGGAATTCAAGGATATCCCGGTGAAAATGGAAATGTAAGAATCGCAAAGATAATGTGGGTTTTTGAATTTCATTTAGCCCGGAGGGAGAGGTGAGCCCGGTGGACAAGGGCCGATGGGTCCGCCTGGAATGCGAGGACCAATGGGTGGTCGTGGAATCGAAGGCCCGCGCGGGCCGATCGGACAAAGAGGTCCTCCAGGAGCAATTGGCCCGATGGGACCGCCGGGAAAAGACATGGACGACGAGCGCGTCAGAGTAAGTTCAAAATCGTTAAAATAGAGTTAGTCATCTTTGTGAAGGATATTTGCTTGGGCCTGATAAATGAGCGAATGCGAAATGGCGGAGCAATCCGACGCGTTCTCAACCAACGACGAGGTCCTCCCGGCCAGCCTGGTCGACCTGGTTTGTCGGGCAGACCTGGCCCTCAAGGAATTCAAGGCATCGCTGGTGATCCTGGCGAACGAGGACACCCTGGCATGCCCGGACCGCCTGGCAACGATGGAAACCCTGGTTCAAGAGGCGAAAAGGGCGATCGCGGTCAAGTTGGGCACGGACTACCTGGCGACCCTGGTATTCCTGGTCCTGCTGGCGAACGCGGTCCTCCTGGATTCGGAAGAGACGGCCAACGAGGAGCTAGTGGCTTACCTGGACCAAGAGGTCCTCCTGGGCCGCCGGGAATGCAAGGCGTTGTTGGACCACAAGGAGTTTGTAATCCTTCTGATTGCGCGATGCGGTATCCGAGCAATGTAAGTCTGGGCCAAAAATAGAAAGAAATTTGCAAAAAAAAATGATCAAATAAATTTAATTGGCGACGATGAAAAGTAATGGTCGTTATTAAAGCAGCGCGGCCGTAAATCAGCATAACCATCAAATGGCCACAAAACATGTCAACTAATCGAGCTATTTTAAGATCAAAGCGCCGCCGAAGGGACCGGCCACTGTTCCCGTGAACCCAGCGCCGGGAGAAGACATGGACTCCGGCGACGACGATGGCGCCTTCGGCGACGAAAGCAGAAACGACAATGGCGTTGTGGATCCGGCCGATTTTTCGAGCGCGATGGATGATTCTATTTCTGGCGGAATTCTGCCCAAAGCAGGTTTTATTTTTTGGTGAAATCAAGGAAGAGAAAAATCATTTTTTAGATGAAGGAGAGCCGGAGCTAATTTTGAGCAGAAGAAACTCACGAAATTAAGAGAATTGTACAGTCAGCTTCTGGTAGCCAGCCGCTTACAAGAAAAAACAGCATATGAATTTTAACAACTGTATATTTTGAAAAATAGAAATTCTGAAAATAAACAAAACTCATCAAGTCAAAAGGCTTTTCAGCAGAAGTTTTGCTGCAGAACAAAAGAGATATCTGAGTAGTGAAATCAAGGAAGAGTGACAACATAGGCTTGGTTACATTCTACTTACTTAATAGTAAAGCTGCACTTACTAACTATAAGAGCTTCTGTTTCCTCCATAATTTGAAAAAACTGATGACTCATATAATCATTCCGCTAATCTCAGTAACCATCCTTGATTCGGAGAGGATGTGGTTAGGGACACATCTACCCACCTTGCGCTGACTCCACGCGTTCCACCAACCACTAACAGGCCTTTTATCCAAATCGGAAGTGTTATCGCGCAATTAATTTTAAAAAGATACCTGCAAATCAAGCCCGTTTTTCGATCATCATTTCTGCCGTAACGGCCTTGTTTAATTCAAAAATCACTAGTTTCTGAAAAGTGATCTGGCCCCGAAGTTTGATGGAAACAAACACGATCACAAGAACGAACTCACCAAATCATTATAAACCAAGGCGAGAAGAGAAACGACGTCATTATCGTGAGTTGGATCCAGCTTTACAATAACACAAATGATCCTCGATTATGGCTGATTCAGTTTCAGTTTCACGAAAATTTCTTTTCTTCAGAAATTTTCCAAAGCAAAAAACTGAGTTACTAAAAGTCAAGGCCGGGATCGTTTTTATGACGTTTTCCGACATCTTCACCCCAACCACTAGAATTCCCTAATAACCTCCCTTTCGAAACGAAAATGTGCTCAACTGATTCGCATCCGGCCTGTCCAACTCAGCGAGAAAGATCGGCTATGCGCTGCTGCGGGAGCTAATGACGCGCTGGAATGGGTTAAATAGCCGCCCACTAGGAACATTCTTTTTGGAATTAATTTCGTAACGCGCTGCCCAAATAATGGTTTTGGGCGACAATTGTCAATTGACACGTTTTTGCTTCATAAGATCAGTTTTTATTTCATCAAGAAAAACATCATCAAAAAGAAGAAAATGCTGCTCCTGACGAGTTTGGTCGCCTCGGCTCCAGAGCAATAAGTCTAAAAAACACAACATCCTCTATTTTTTGCTCCAAATCGACTTACAATATCGCAAGTAGGGAAAAGGCCGTCCATGTAGTCTTCCGCGTAGTCAGCGAAACTCTCGTATTCCGAGTAGGTGTCGCAAATCTCGGCAAAATAATCATCATTATCGATGAAATCTTTCAATATTTAGTCAAAAAAACTGTTCAAAAATCTACCTTGAGCCTCGTCGCATTCCTCCTCAGTTAAAATGTATTGCTTGGGATCTTTTTCTGGAAATTTTGCGGCTGCTTTTTGGCAATTTCTTCAAATCTAAATTGAAATTGAAAATGAAAAACCTGACTCTTTTTTTTCTTGCGTTTTGACTCGATCTGCGTTCTTCATCTTTTTTGTTCTGACCTGCTTTGAGAACAGTTCGCATTTTATGGAAATGCAATTGATATTTTTCAATAGACTTCCGTTTTTGGAAACATTGTTGGATGATTTCAAAAAAAATTTCGCGGGCCCGGAAATCGTCAAAAAACTTCTTGTCTAGTTTTGTAGAGCTCGTCGAGAGGAGTCGAATGATGTATCAAACTCCTGATAGTTTTAAGATTTACCGCCAAAAAGTGATAAGAAGGTGTCTTATCAAAGATTTTCTGACCAGCGCCGTTTTTGTTCTAGAAAAGCTGAGGTCATGCTTGACCCCGGAAAATGATCCTCATGATCTGTTCTATTACAGCAAAAATTTCAGCTCATGCATACGTATCCTGCTGTCCTTATCAGCGAAAAATCAAAAAATAGTGCATTTTGTTGTCGCTGCACGTTCCTAATTTCTGGCCCATTTCCAGTCCCATTCTCCTTGGAAAATGAAATTTAACGATAAACTCGGCTGGGTATGATGACGGGCTGAAATTTTTGCTGTAATAGAACAGGTCATGAGGATCATTTTCCGGGGTCAAGCATGACCTCAGCTTTTCTAGAACAAAAACGGCGCTGGTCAGAAAATCTTTGATAAGACACCTTCTTATCACTTTTTTGGCGGAAAATCTTAAAACTATCAGGAGTTTGATACATCATTCGACTCCTCTCGACGAGCTCTACAAAACTAGACAAGAATTTTTTTGACGATTTCCGGGCCCGCGAAAATTTTTTTGAAATCATCTTGCCTTGGAGAGACACTGTAACTAACAACTTCTGGGAGACAGTTATTGTATTTATTTCATGATGAAAAGAGCCATCAAAATGAAGAAAATGCTGCTGACAAGATGATTCGCTGAAGCAGCGTCCGGTGCCCCTGGATATCCTCCTCGGCAGAATTTCTAAAAAATATCCACTCGTCATTGCTATTCTCTACCAAATTGCAAGTGGGAAACTCAGTGGAAGCCCAGTCTTCCATGTAATCGGCGAAGGCGACCGGGTTTTTCGAGCATTCTCGTTTTATTTGCCAGTCGTCATCGATGAAGTCTATAAAACGATGACTTTGTAAATTCTCATAACGGAAGAAAACTTACTTTGAAGTTCGCGACATTCTGATGGAGTCAGATAGGTGTATCTTGACTCGTCTCCGTTGAAATTGTCCAACACATTTTGGGCGATTTCTTCAAACCTAAACCAAGTGATTTAATCTTAAAGATGATTGGTTATTCAGAATAACTTATTCTTACGTTTTCTGGTTGTCAACGTTTTTCATTTTCAAAACTTGAATTTAAAAAATTTTGATTTTTGATCGGTCGGAGTGAGAATTTATCCTTCAAAAGACAATAGTTTTCCGGTAGAACAGCAGTTTCCCTGGTGCACTGACAGGAAGTACAGTAACTTCCTGGCACTAAAAGATTTTTATTATTGCGGCTTTCGATAATAATAGCGATTTTCAGCTTGTATTGACTGTATAGTGGCTTCGGAAGCAGCTGCCAGTTCTTTGAACTCTTGTAGGAAAAGACTTCTTCCTACAGAGGAAAAAAGCTGAGGTCTGATTTTGGTTTTTTTGAGAAGTGCGTTTCTAATTTTCAACGAGCGCGATTTCGGTAATTTCCAACTTGGGCCGTCATCAAAGCCGCAACCGGCCTTTTCTACCAACTGCGATAAAGAAAACGTTACTCTGGAATCGCTAAGTGTCACGTGAGTGAGCCGAGCAGGTGTTCGGCCATTGGAGTGCCCGCCACAATCACGTAACTCCAATGACGGATTATCTAGGAAAAAGTGGCTCGCGTAGAAGGACCCCAAAGTGGCACACTGATAAGAATTGCCCAGCAAGAATGAAGGGAAAATATACATAAGGAGTTTTGCACACGTTTCTCTTTTTATTTTTGAGACGAAAATTGTTAGCATTTTTTCCTATAAAATTTCAAGTCCGATCCATTTTTCTGTTTTCCTACTAGGAAAAGGCTTTCAGGTGTTTTTTCGAAATGCAGCTTTTCAATAAAAGGCTTAGATTTTGATAAAAATCAACTTGTGTCCTCAAAGCTGTAGGCCACATGTTAAAAACAGCTGTTGATAAATCCCCTGGCATAAATATGAACACAAACCTCAGTTTCACGAGAATGAAATGAAACCCTAATATCAAGAGTTGTTCGCTTCCAAAGTTTATGCTGAGTATCACTATTCAAGAATCCACTTCTGCCTCAAAACTTCATTATTTTAAAATGATTCACGATTTCAGTTATATGAGCATTCGATGATAGGAGTATTGCTGTAGATAGCAGCCTGTAATAAACAAACCTTGAGACTTATTATTTATAAATTACAATATCTGCTTTTTTGCTGTCAAAAAGCTTGAAAAATTGCTGGAATTTGTATTCGTTGAGCGATTTTAGAAATTGAAATCGTAAATTGTCGCTTCCGAGAATCCGGGCGTAGCAAATTATTTCGATGCAGGGAATTGTGTGAGCTTTTTCTTCTTTCCAGCGGCAACAATGTACAATGTAATGTTATCGACTTATCAAGCTTCCTCGAGAGTTTTTCTAAACGGAACACTTTGTCGCGCCAAGTGCCTCTGACGAAGCTAACAAGTCTCTAGTTTATAAGCAAAGCATAATGATCAAGTCATTTTCTGTTCCCGTGAACGTCCAGATTTTTCCGGGGTATAAAACTTGATTGAAACAGCTTCTCAAAGTGCTCTCTTAAAAATCATGTTTACAAATTGAAATGACGTACGATTGAAGAAATCGTCTAAGGGATGCACAAAATTGATGTAAAATCTGTTAATTTCAGGGTGACGCCCTTAGGAATTCAAAAATGTACGAACCGCTTGACCGAAATTCATTTATTGAGCATTTTATTGACAGTAGTTGTTCCTCGCTAAAGCGAATTTTCTCAGGTGAGTCATCTTTGATTCAATGTTTTTTCTGAGATTTTACGAAGTGAAACCCTTATTTTTATTTACCAAAATGAGCTGTGAACCCTTTTCTCTGCCCCTTTATATCATTTTGGAAGATTTAAGGGTGTCACCTTGATAAATCCTAGCAGAAATTCGCTTAAAATCTTGCTAAGGATTTCATCCCCTACACATCATCAAAAGGGTATCTCAAAATTCCAAGTATGGTGTGTTTTTCGAGGGAATGTCCTTGCGGTTGGAGAATCTAAATGGGAAATTTAACACAGCCACGAGGTGAATTTCTTGAGCCGCAGGTGATTTCTCCGCAAGATTGAATCACTGCTTAAGGTTTTCTAGGGCATCATCGAAGTAAAGAAACAATTTGCGGCTTCGCTCACTTTCTCGCGAAACATGAAAGAAGGTTTCATAAATAAACCGTTATTAAAATGATAATACAGCAGTAAATTGTTTCAACTGCAGTGAACTCAATTAGCCAACAGTTAATCATAACCTCTGCAGATTAATCGCCAACCTCCGGTTTATTACTGTACAGCTTCGAAAAAGCACTCATTAATTTCCAAAAGTTAAGCGAGTGCAACTAAAGAAAATGATCAATTGTCTGCAAATTGAGTTCGCCAGAGTTGAAGCAATATACTGTTATTTCCCTGTAGAAATTGAAAAATCCCTCTGAACTCTGTGACTCGTTTTTTTTCTAATTCACTGTTTTTCACTGTGCAATTTTTTGTTTCGACGAGACTCGGCTAAATCAAATACCGAGGCTTTGGCTTTTAATAAACTCTAAAATCTGATTATCAAACTTTTACTTCACTGTGCTTGAAAACTGTTGGAAGGGGTCTAAAATCGATGAGCTTTCAAACTTGTTTAGACGCTTTTCTAAAAGCCGGATCCCCGAGCTCGATTTATAAGCGATTTATAAGCAGATCCGCTAGATCCGGTCTTATTCCTTCCCCTCCTTTTTTATCTGCCGAATTGAACCAGTATTTTGAATAAAAAAATCGAAAATTTGAAAGATAGCAGAAAAGGGTGGAGAAGAAGAAGCTGTCACGTGAGAATGTGATTGCCACTGTGCTTTTTCGTTCTCATAAAATTAACTGTTGATTGCATCATCTTTCTTGCGTTTTTTCAGCGAAACAACGTGCGCCTTGACTAAGCAAAGATCCTGAGTAAAAGGACTTTTCGTAAGCCACTCCTTTAAGATATAAGCAGCAAGAAAAAATTTTAAGGGCATTAACTTTGCTCTGAAATATTTATTCGAAAATTAGTGTTTTCAAAAGTCTTCCAGTGACTTTCCTTCTTCCAGCAAAAGGGGTCCTCCTGGAGGACTTTTTAATGATTATATCCGATCTCATCCAGATCTGTTAAAATCTTATTTACTTGAAAAATACTTGTAGTGAGCCTATTTAGATAAGGCCACGTAGCCTTACTTACAAACAAGGGCACTTTAAACTTGATTATGGATAAAAAGGTAGTGTTGAAAACTTTAAGTGAAACTTGACAAAGAATTTCTAAAAATCAACAAGCTGTCTTGATTTTGGAGAAGTTCTGTTGTCTCACTGAGCGGCTGTTTATTGTTTCATTTTCTGCCCTGGACATTCAACATTATCTCAAATGTCCTCCCCTGTCCGTGCTCACGTGTGCTTGCATGTTCTACTTGCATGCATAAACACACTAGCTAGGCACGTCACTTAGACTCTCGTTTCAACGAAAGTGGTTAAATTTCGAGTAACGGGAAAGAAATTATGCGTTAATGAAAAATAAACGATCATCCAATTTTGTTTATAAAAATTCTAAAATGTTGCATCGAAATCGAATATCGTAAAAACCGAGAAAAAAGGAGAAAAAGACGAAAAGAGATGGCGCGCGAGAGTAAAATTAAGGATTTCGCCTGAGGACATGTTAAAATACACATTTTTTATATTCAAAGAAATACTTTTTTATTATTTTTTTCTGAGAGAAAAATCAAGGAAGATTAAGAAAATGGCCGAGGCAGAATTTGAACTCTCAGGGACGTGGGTTTTATTGGAAATTAAGGCTCTACGCGGTATATAAATAAAGCCATTAAAAGATCTGCTGGTAGCAATTGGAATTGGCATTTCATCAATACTCGGAGCAGTTCTTCATCTTATTCTATTGTTCGCCCTGAGGGTATGTCAAACTTTTTTCAAGCGAGTGTTTTTGATGCGGAAAGGTCTTTTTACAAGAATTTCCTTCAAAAAAAAACAGAAGGTTTTGGCAGATTTTTGAACCATTTTTGGTCTTTTTTGACAATGATGAATAAAATATTCTGATGACACCCTTGATTTTCTGAAAAAACCCTTTTCAACTTTTGATTAAAATATTTTACCGAAAAAGCAGCGAAGAATCAAATTTAAAATTTGATGTAACTTTCTACTGATACTGCGCGTAATGACCGAGGCCAGGACTTAGGAGATCTATCATCGTAAATTACGCCTCTTTTACGAAACTTATTCAATCAAGCGCGAATGCACGGGCTTTCATTGTATCGAAAGACCGAGAAATCTGACGATATTGTCGGCGCGCCAAAACGAGCAATAGCGATTCAGTTAAACCCCAGATTTAAATAAGCCAACATTTCAATATGCGCACAGCGCAGTGTTTTAACGCCTCAAATAAGTGATGCAAATGAAAACGCATTTTGCACGCAAAAAGAGGCCTTGATGAAATGTCGCAAATGTTAAAAATTTAATTTGAAAAGGGGGTTATTTTGAATTAAGGGTGTAGTCATCATAAATCGCGATTTTTCTTTGAATTTAACACCCTTAGTAACACCCTTATTCTCTCAACTACAAATTAAGGTAGGTCTTCAACTTTCTTTTTGCAAAAAGAAAATAAGGGGGTCACTATATAAAATGTGAAAAGGGGGTAAATTAAGGGTGTAGTCATCATAAATCGGGATTTTCTTCAAATTTATTAAATAACAAAGTGACACCCTTATTCTCTCAGCTTCAAATTAAGGAAGTTCTTCAACTTTCTTTTTGCAAAAAGAAAATAAGGGTGTCACTATGTAAAATCCTCAGAAAACCCCTTAGTCACGTTTCTATTCTAGCGTAATCCTTGGAATGCTACCACCCTTTTAACATCAATAAACTCCGTCGCCCAGCTGCTCTACCTCGTCGCCGCAATGCCTTCACTCTTGGGTCATCGATTTCGTAAAATACCTGACCGCGAGTTTTTCTCCTCCGAAAAAGTCATGACCCCAAGGTCAGAGATAACGATTTTGATAAGCGGGCACTGGTGGGGAGGAAGGTTTCTTTGCAAATTTATCAATTGCTGGCCGGCTATTGCGTCGGGCATTTGTATTTTGACGAATATTATTATGGCGCTAGAATATGGTTCAATATCTTCATTTTCATTGGCCAAAAGTGTCGGATTTTTGGTCATGTTGATGTCAAAATCAAGCGTCTACCCGACAATTTTGGATTCATTATCCCTCCATCTATATTTAGTAGCACTGTAATGAACCAGAATAAGACAAATATATGGGCCTCAATTATCCTCTTCAACGAGGCAAATTCTCCGATTCCCAGTTCAGGCGAGGTAAAAAGCAATTTAAAACAAATCATTCCAAACTTGAAGACCGAGTTTGCTAGATCATGCGCAATATCGTTTTCTTTTAGGCTTAATTTGGACGATTATCGTTTTCATCCCTTCCTTGCTGTCAGGAACGCGGGCCGAAAAGGGAGATATCGGCTGAATTAATTATTTCGGAGTAAAATGGGGTCAATTTCGATCCGCTTATTCAAGGTCTGCCGCGATTTCTCAAGTCTGAAATACACGAAAGCTTCTATCCAGGGAAGGAGTCACAATTAGACAGACAGAAATAGGTTATTTTTGATGAGCTAGGTCATTAGCGACAAACGCGGTCAGTTTTATAATTGGCCCTTTTTAATAATTAACAGAGGTGATTCCGTAAAAGCCCACAATGAAACGAGAATAACCTGTTTTATGGTGAAATCGAAGCATTCCGCAATGCCAATGGTCATTTTCGTGCTGTTTTATTTGGTACCAAGTGTGATTCTTCTGCTACTTTCGATGCATTTGAAGAGATTGATGATCAAGGCCAGGTATGAACCGAAATTTTCTTCCACTTATTGTTTTTTTCCAGCAAGCGGGGTCCTCCAAGATTGAAGTGATGAAAACGAGCGTTTTGATTGAACAAAAGTTTTTTGGTGATGTCGAAATGTTCAATCAGAAAGCTTAGTTTCATCTTGATTAAAGAAGAGGACCTTTAGCTTGAAGACTTTTGAATCGCTGGAAGATGTCTATTCAATCATTTTTAGACGAGCTCGTAGGAGAATGACTTCAGCCAGTACTTACTCAACTGGGACCGTTTCAAAAGCTGATCTTTTATATCTTGATACAGTATCATATTCATTCAAGTCAGTACAGCAGATATCTCGCAAAAGCTAACAGATTTTTAGCGACGCAATAATATTCTTTGTCCTCTGGGCGCCATTCAACATCATCGGCTTAGTCTTTCACTTCTTACAAAACCACTTGGAGCAGATCGGCTCTGAAATCTTCAGTAAGTCTTTACTATCAGTCATGTACACGGATAGATACCGTATATTATGGAAAAAGACCCATTCTTGCGTGCTAAAAGAGCAGATCTGTAGACTTTCAATCAATTTCTTTAGAACTGTCCTGGATCCGCTTGAGTCTAAAGACCCTACTGTACTTGTCAAACATATGCGTCTTCATCTACTTTTGCATCTGGCCGATGAACTATTTTCTTCGTTTTCCATCGCTTCGAAGAGTTTTTGGTCTCCAAAACCACAGGTTTGAAAAACTAATAGCTAGGACCTTCCTAACATGACTTTAACTCGATTCATTCAATATACAGTAACAACGTCATTACTGTATCAAGACAACTAAGCAGTGCTTTAACTCAAATCTTTATCCATCCTTCTCAAGGCCTAGACTGCTTTCTGTCTAGCAGACAAAATCTAATCCATCAAAAAAATCGAATTATTAGAGAAAAACTTGGTAAATTACTTAGTTTTGTTTTTACAAGAAAAGTAATTGTAGTTCAAACAAAGCATAAACATTTTTGAACGTGTCCTGACTCGATTAATGTTCAATTTTATTTACATAATTGATCAAAACACCTCTTTTCTCCATTTTTGATCATTTCTAAGACCAAAAAAAGAACGATAATAAGTTATTATTAATAACACTTCCTTCCTCATCCCCGCCAAAGCGGGATTATTTCCGATTAGATCAGCCATATTTTGTAGAAAAAACTATTTCTATTTCTAACCAACGAGAAAAATGGTATTTCAAGGCCAAAATACTTCACGAGCGCTAGAAGTTCCAAGACAACGTCGGAGAATTCTTCTGCTCGATTGTGTAAATCTGCGAGATCCGCGCGATCGTCAAGATCTTCCAAAGAAAAAGGGTTGAAATCGGACAGCCAATGAACTTTTCCTTCAAAATTAATGATGAAGAGATAGCCTGTCAATTGAGTATTGGTCTGAAAGGCTAAGTTACTGTATCTTGCTGATAGACAGACATCATCTGACAGAATCCACATTCAACCCTTTCGACTAGAAAGCTCCAAGATAAAAAAAGCACTGCCGCCAATTGACGTCTAGCGATGATTTTGAAATCATTATCTTTATTTATTCTCTTTTCAATCTGCTTCCGAGCTATTTAACTGACTGTATCGGTATCTGACTGTAGTCTCGATGACACAAATGCGCTTTTTACTGCCAAATGCTTTTTATCTTCAATAGCTTCTTTTCCGACTCAATAAAGATGGCTTGCTTCAAGCTGATTTATTTTTTGAATTACAGTAAAATTTCAGCGCTAGAATTTCTGGCATGCGTCTTATTCACCTTTCCCCGAAAAAAGTGAAAATTCGCTGGTGCGGATTGATCCAGCCCCCAAGTCGTAAGTCGGAATTAATCAAATTCCAAATTCGGCGCTGCGCAAATTTCCAGCGGCAGCCGCTTCTCAACCCTTTTTTTGCAAAATGAATTTTTATGCGACGAGTCAAGATTACGTGGAGCTACGGCATAACCATTTCAAAAATTAGGGGCCGCAAGTTTTGGCCGAAAATATTAATCATTTTATCAACTTTTCAAGGAATAAAATGACACATGTCTTGAAGAACCATAAATCGTTTAATTTTATTGAGTGATGATGAAGATATTTGTAGATCACGATAACGAAGTTTTTCTTTATTAGAAAGAGAAAATAAAAGGTCATGTGTCCTGACTTTAATTTCTAGCGCACAAGATTCATTTTATGAAAAAAAACAGATTCAGGTTTGGAAAATCAGACTTCAACAACATTGATATTTCATTTCATAAGAAACCATCTTTTTAGATATTCGAAAGTTGGTATTTGTTAATATTTATGAGAAAAAATCAGCTGTTGAGCACATTGCCTCAAGTGGATACGGTAGTCTGTATCGATACTGCAGCTTTGATTTTTATCCAATCAGCCCTTGAAATTAAACCACCTTGCCTTTGGCTTCTGAAAGATTAAAAATTGAAGCAAAAAGTTGTGTTTTTGGAACAAAATTCTTGTCTCATGAAAGACGGAAAATGCAATATATTCACATTCTGGTACACAGTTAAAAAGTACGCTTCTGCGGCTGGGGATGTATTTTATTGGGGATGTAGCGGTCTGTAAGTCTACGTGTATTTTTGGCCCGACCGCCAAGTTAGTGTTCTGCTGACGATTATCCGGTCGAAGCTCAATTCGCCAGAATTTTCGAATTTTTTTTTTTTGCCCGCCACGTTTGTGGTTTCCAAGAGTCTCTATAATTTGGCCAGTAATTACTAATTTTGGACGACGAGCCTCTTCCGGAAACGGGAAATCGAAAAACCTCTCTATGAAAATGATATTTCTTAGATCCAAAAATCGCTTATTTCTATTTCATCTTATTTTCGCTTCGAAAAAAGAAATTCAAAACGTGTCGAAAATCCGACGAGATTTTTGGCGGCCCGTTTAGCGAAAAGCTTATGCGAAAATCTAGTTCCATCGAGCCCGAAACTTATTCAACGATTCCGGCGGCAGACGTGTCCCCGAATATTTTTCAAAAATCATTTATGATTTCAAAAACACTGATTTTCGAGATTTGCATTGCAGATAAGCATGTTTCCCCGTCGCGGCCAGAATAGAAGGAGCTCTGCTTCCGCCTTTCTACATTTTGCATTTGCATTTTCTGGCTTTGGTGGCAAGATGGTTGCATTTCAAGGGTAGATACGAGCGCTGATTGAAATCAAACAGTGCGCAACAGCTGATGTTTAGCTATAAATAAGCTGAAGCAGATTTCTCCCGTAGAAAAAAAACTTGATAAAATAAAAATACTAGAATACGTTGAATTCTTGTTATCCCACATTGAGTGAATTATAAGTTTTGATAAAAGAAAGTTATCAGTTACTCATAAAATTTTTCCTTTTATAAATTTAAATTAAAAAATTTTGTATTATAAAATGAATCATTTCCCTTTGATTTTTTTGCCATTGTAACTTTAAATTACTTTGATAATAAATTTCGTGAAATCATGAATAATCTGACTCATTGATCCGCTGGAATAAAAAACAAGAAACTCGTAAAAAAATCGAACCTCGAGAAAAAAACAAAATACGCTTTGGCGCTTGAAATATTTTGAAAAAATCGTAAGAGACACGAAAAATTGAGCATTTTCGAAGCTGTGTTTTGAATAATCCGATGAGGTAATGACGACTTATGGGAAAGATTTAAGCTGGTCGATGGAGACCCTGCTCGTGCTGTTGCTCGTCCTCGCGGTCGCAGCTGCACTTTTCTTTTGGCTCAAGTGAGGGGGGATTATTGAGCATTTCAAACTCATCCAAGTTTTAGAAAAAATTGGGTTCAGTCAAAGAGTCAAACGAGGAAGTATTCTAGCGACAGATCTTATAGAAGAAAAAGATTCTCTCCTCGACGAGATCTTTAATTACCAATTGAATTCTGTTGTTGATTCATTTCCCACCATCGTAAAATCAGTTAATTAAAATTCTTTTATTCATGTGGCAAAAATTCCTTCTCGGAAAATTCCGTAAAAAAGCGTCGAAATAGGAGCCTCTTTACTTCACATTTTAATTGAAATCGGGGGCGAAAAAACCGGACGCGGCTGTTTATCAAACACCGAAATTACCATCCGCGTTGAACCCTGAGAGGACATTCTAGAGCTAAAATTAGTGACTCTATCCGGAAAAGCGTGTCCTAGCCTTGAAAAAATAGAAACACGTTTTATTCTTTTTCGAGACAAAATTTTAGACCGCCTCTTTTTCGAGCGACGGAAAGAGTAAGGGTATCTTCCAGTTGTATAATATTTAAGCGGCTGGATTGAAATCTGACCAGTAGGAGTTTGTTATGGATAATTGGAGGGATTAGCAGATCGGTCAAGAAATAGATAATAAGCAAAATTAAGAGCGCTTCCAGCAGCGCGCCAGTTGCGCTAACAAAAAGAAACGTGCTCAATAGAAAAGGGAAGTAGACAGCGGACTATACACAATGTTCACTGGCCGCGTTACAAAACTTGTTCCTTCCGAACGAGCTTCTTTTCCGCTTCGCTTGATCATTGAAAATCGTGTTCCGGGTAATGCCATTTTATTCCATAATAGTTTCAACGCGGTTTTTCAATAGTGATTTTTAAGATCCTGACTCAGGTTTTTACACAGGTTGCTGGGCCTAGCGACGAAGCCGACAGGCAGATAGTCAGCTCTATTAACCTCTTTACTGTCAACAGCTGTTTGAAGTAGATAAGGTTTACGGTTAAAATCAGCTGATTTTATGGTCAGCTGTTTTTCATTTGGTCATTGGCAATAAATACGAAATCGGTGGTACGAGTTACACATTATTGTAAAATGCGACAAAATCTGCATTTTTTTCATATCTCGCGAAAAGACGACTTTCTGAAAATGCTTTATTTTTGATTAAATGAAACTTAAATCCTCTTATCTTTATTCAAGTCTTCTGATGAGTATGATAATATAATAAACTCTTGCATCAGTTAAACTCTTCTCTTTCATAATGGAGGATCAAAAAAAGTCTCGTCCGAAAATTCGCGAGATTAGCCGTCCAAATCCATACGAAACACGTGCCCAGCCGCAGCTCCCTTTTCAGAAAAAGAATGAAGCTCGGAACAAAATCTTCATAAACCAGAAAATTGGCACCTTACCTGTTCAAGGCAATCTCTTCTATTTTCTTTCTTTCTTAGTCATCATCACGGCGATTTTGGTTTCACGTTGCTTCGAAATTGCAGTTTTGGGCAAAAAATTATGTTCAAGAATGAGGAAGAAGGCACTTGACACGTGACGCACCTCCTAGAGCATCAGAGGCACCGTGGATACCCGGACAGAGTGTTTTATTACATCGTGGGGTTGTACAACCTTCGCTGACCTAAGATTCTTCCGCCAAGAAATGAGTCAAAACTTTTGAGTCAAAAGACAAAAGTTAAATGACAAAATTTCAAGAATCAGCCGAGGGATGGCGCTTTTTTCTAATATTTCGACCAATCAGGAGCGTTTTTTCATCGAAAATTTATACGCCGAATTTAAGGGTATCCACGATTGACAAATTAGACTTGTCGGTCGTCGAGAAGAGAAAATCGACAATCTAAGGCTTAAAATAAAATTTAAATTTGACAATTTTTTCAAAAAACTGCTGTTTTTTTCAATTTGAAAAGATGATGATTCATTTTTTTGGGAAACGCGTCGGAAAATCGTGAAAAATGTTGTATTTGTTGGAAATTCGGTGTTTTGATATTGACGATCAGGGATCGTGGTGCGCTGATGGTGGTGCTTAGTGCTCCACTAAATTGGCTCTTTCGACGCGAAACTCCAAAAACTCGCGAATCCGATCGGCGACTCATTAAACAAGAATAAACACGTACAGCGAAATTTTCAGAACGAAACTCGTAAACGTAACTCATCTTCTTTCGAAGGCCCAGTCTTCGATTCTAGCGCTGGGGATAATCGAAAATCCGTTACTGGCGTGAACGTGGTCGCCTTTCTTGATAAGATAAGGTTGCGTATCATGTATACGAAACCACTTTCGGTCGCTTTTGACGATTTATAAAATATGCACAAGTTTTGTAAACGCGGCGGAATTCGCAGTTCCAAAGCGCCAGAATATTTACAGCGCGGGGGATATCCGCTTTACTAAAGAAGCCAGTCGACTCAAAAAGCATTTTTCCGCCATATATGACGATTTTTGTCATGTTCATTTATAACCCCCTTGCCGACCGATTGATAAAACAAACACTAGAATTGCGGTTTTAGTGAGTAACGTTATCCCTGTTGAGACTCTCAACTTGAGAGTCTTAGGCAAATGGTGGATTGTTCAAAGCAATTATGGCTTGAGTAAACAAACGGACTTTGAGACTTTGCATAACGGATCGGAGCTAATGCATCGCCCAGATTTTTGGAGAATCGTGCATTTTGGCCAGTTGGATTTGAATTCAGAGACACGTAGTATTTACGTTCATAACGTATAACTAACGAAATGGGAAACAAAACGTTTCAATGAGTCAATATTGAGCTGAGCTGGCTCAATCATTTCTGAGCTGACTCATCTTGAGCTGAGCTAGCTCATTTTTGTCTGAGCTAGCTCAGCCCAAAGATCGATGTTCTATTGAACAATGTTTTATTAAAATATACGATTTTAATCCGATTTTCTCTCTTCAAGTTTTTTCCAGGAATTTATTTTACGAATGAGGTGGCCCTTGATTCGCAGCTGCGCAAGATTTCGCGTAAACGTACATTTTTCGTCAATTTCGTCAATTCCAATTTCCTAATTCGCGAATTTTAAACGCAAGTCTGTCAAAATGCGCGCTCTTGGCGAAAATTTGCATATGTTTCTTCGATGTAATTTTTATTTAAATTTGGAGGAAAAGGGGGATGGTAATGACGTAGGAACATGATTTTTGTGTCGTTTTAAAAATTTAGGCGCTAGAATCTTTAAAATTTGAAGATTTTTTATAAAAAAAATTTTTTTTTGCCAAATAATTGGTAAAAAGACCGACATGGGTTAAGAAACCGTCGCTTTCTGAAAAAGCTCTAGAATTTGAAAATTGAGCTTTTTGGAAAAACGTCTTGAAGGATTAAAATAATTGTCGGCTTTGATGAGTTGGATGCTTGTTTTTTCAAAGAGTGGTTTTTTAAGATTTATTGGGTTTTTGAATTGATGTTTTTGCAAATTTTTCGATTGGCGCCTTTGGAGAAGCGGGAGTTAGAAAACGTGGAGAATTAAGTTAGCATTGCGGCGGCAACGGTTTTCAAAGCTGATGCTATACGTGTGGGGAAACGATTCTTCTGCGCGATTCATTTCATGCTTATTCTTTAACTTGAGCGAATTAATCGTAATGGAGGACAGACTATAATTTAAAGTTTTATTACTTTTTCGCTGACTTTTCGCAAGGAAGTGTATCAGTTGTAAAATGAGTCTCTTGTTTGACTGCTCTATTTGTACTGCTGAATATTAACGGAAAATTGTCTCTTTCCCTTTTATTCTACGAGTTGAATTCAATTGCAGAAAAGATCAAAAAATATGTCGGACCTACCACCTCCTAAAAATTTTGACGATTTATCATTTTCTAGCGTCGGTTCTTACAAAGAGAAAAAGCCAGATACAGGCGAGCAAACTATCTGCAGATAGTTTTCAAATTATAAAATGAAAACCCAAATCCAGATACTCCTAACCAAAATCGCTGAGTCTCAATGCTTGCCTCCGAATACAAATGCTATTGAACCTATTTTTGATCGCGTGAATTCCTCTCAGGCTGAATATGCTACTGAAAACAAAAAACTGAAAAAGGAAGTCAGAAAACTCAAAAAAGAAAATTGCGAGCTGAAGAGAAAATTAGAACAACTTACAAATTGCACGATTTGCTTCGAAGAGTATGGACACGAAACTGAAAGAGCTGTGATAACTCGATGTGGTCATTCATTCTGCTACCGTTGTTTAAAGTCAATGCTTCCACAATGGTGTCCTTCTTGCAGAGGTCACTTTCAGACTTCTGACATTATCAAAATCTACCTTTAATATGACATAAAAAATGTCCTGATTTTATCTACAAATTACTTTGATCCGCCAATAAATATCTTAAAAATCACGTTTTTGAACTGGTGATTTCGTCAGAGCAGATCCGCAAATTGAATCTCCTCTTTCCAGCTCATCACTCGAAACCGGATTTGATTCAATCAGAAGCCGGATGGAACATCCGAAATCGAATATGTTCCTGGCGCGTGTTTTCTACCATTTTACTTCTCCAACGCTCGTCAGATGTAAATGACGCGTTCTGAAAAATTCAAGTACCGCTCCAGTTTTTTACAACTCAAAATATCGGGTCAAAAATCGAAGCGTGAAAAATTGAACAATGATCGCTCGCGGAGGCAAAACGTGCTCAAGTAGCTCAGCGGGGGATCTAATCTTATCAGATGTTTTCGAAAGAGGGAATCGAAAACGCGAAATTATAGTCTTCAAAGCCAGAAACATAAGCGCCGCGAATTGAACGCAACGAATCTGATTTACTTCAATATGCACCCTTTTCTGTTTACTTACCATTTGCTGACTCAGTTTTAAGGGTGTCACGAGCTAGGAAAGATTGATTTCTAAGCATTTATTTTCGTCTGTTTTCCGATTTTGTCGCGATAAAAGCCTCCTCGAATCAGGTTTTCAGGATTGGCAGAAAACTTATCGCACAAGAACCTTATCGCTAGAATGTCCGACACTTGTCCGATTTGCTTTTGGTGAATCAGTGATGAACCCAGCTGGTGGCCACGTGAGCCCCGGAAGCGAAGAGTTTTTCTTTTAGAAGGTTACTTTTCATATTTCTGAAAGAAATGGTAGAAAAACGCTGTTGGCAAAAAATAGGAGAACTGCTCTTATTTATTAATTATACGATTAAGGGTGTCACTAAGCTAAATTTTATACAAAATATCTTGTTCTTGCTTTTCATATTTCAATAAATTCGTAAAAAAGCTGTTAGCAATAGGAAAACTGCTCTTATTCTATTAATGATAAGATTAAGGGTGTCACGAGGATATTTTTTTTCGAAAAACCTAGTTCTCAGCATCTTCCTATTTTTATTTTCAAACAAACATGAGAAAATATACGTGTATCCGCCGGCTGATCATGTTCATTTTGCCTTGAGAGTAGATCTGATTTATTACAGTAATGATTTTAGTCGGCGACGAATTGACCAAATCAATTCCGCTCTCTCAATTTTCAATTTTCGAGCCTCGTCACTGCGAATTTGTTTTGAAGGCAGAATCAGTTTGAAACCAAAGCAGTTTTTAATGTAGAAACAGCTTTATCAACATAATCCACAATCAAGAAAATCAAAAAGGAGTGGTCATTTTTTTATCTTAGAGGAGCGAGGCTTGTTGCGTAAAAGCTCGGAAAAGCTCGATATTGATCGGGAAATTAGAATGTCACGTTGACTTCCAAAGCTGGAGAAAATCTTTTGACTCGCTATTTTTTAAAGAAAGTCGCTTTCAAAAAACACTGAAAAAGGCAAATTTATAGTTCTTAGCGCGGCTCAAAGTTACTAATAAGTTCTCATTTCGCGCCAGAGAAACGTGTTTTAGCTGAAAATTATGCTTCAAAAAACCGTGTCTTTCGAAAATTACCGCTCTAGAAAAACGTCTTTAGAAGTTATAAGACGCGTGTTCCATTAGAACACAGAAGCAATGCGCAGTTATTCGCAAATGCGGCTAAACAAAAATCTCTCTTCTTCGAAAAAGACCTTAATTATGCAAAACTGAATTTATTAAACAATACTGGAGAAAGCGGCTGATTTGTTTTTTTCTCGCGCGGGAAAGAAAATGCATTTTTGATGAAAAGCAAAGATCAATTTTAAGCGGCGCCTGGGGCACTGTGCCTTAATCTTTTCACAGAAAAAGTTAAGAGGAGTAAAGAAAATGAGGTTTTCTGAAGACGAAAGGTTTTAAAAAGGTAAAAATCTCGCAAAAAACGGGGTTTAAGCTGCTTTTTTAAGGGCTTCCCTCTTTTAACATTAGTTTGTTCTCTTTTGTCTAGAATTATAAGAAAAACAGATCTGTTAATTGAGTTTTATAAATTTAATAAAGGTAACAATTAAAATTAAGGAAAACAAAAAAATTAAGCTTATTCCAGAATAGAACTGCTTTTCCACAAAATATTATTAGGAGCTCGCACGTGACAGCTTTTGCAGCTCGTTGAGCTCCACTTTTGGAGCGATTTATTCACCTTAAGAGCGTGCCGTCTAAATTATCGAGAATCACGGTCTCAGATTTTGGAAATATTGCGCTAGGGATACGCGAGAAATTTTATTAGACGGATTAATGTATATTCACGAAGAGAGCAGAAACTGCGGAATTAAGAATTTGAAGCTTTTTGGAAGGAAAGAATCAGAATATTTTTTTGATCTGAGAATCTGTAAAGCCTTTTCGACATTTTGGACAGGTTTTTGGGTTCAAAGAGGTCAAACAAGAAATGCAAAATGAATGAAAACAGGTCACGATGCAGGCTTGTTGATGTTCCTCGCCATATTTTTCGAAGCAAACTCCACAGGATAGCCCATCATCACTGTTGGCTGGAGTTTTCTCCTCTAAGAATTGAATTGTTATACCGTATAAGTTATACGGTATAACTTATACGATTGGAAAAGAGATAACATTCATACCAGTTTTACCGAGCGTCTGTTTGATTGCTTTTAATTTTTTGACAGTCAATTCAAGATTATTTATCGCTCTTAGCAAGTCGGTCTCTGATTTCCGGGCTTTATCGAGATTATCGCTAAGTGTTTTGATTTCTTTTGAATTTTTGTCAAGTTCTGCTTTCTTTTGTTGAAGATTCTTTTCAGCACTTGCAAGGCTTTCATTATTGTCTTTCAATTTACGAATTCTGGTGATTTCTTCGGATAGTTCTCCTGACAAAATGTGCAACTGGTTCTTTTCTGGCCACGGTAATTCGCCTTTTACTCTTTTTACTGCTACAGACAATTTTTGAGCGAAGTCCTTTGCGTATTTCTCGCTTTTAAAGTGGAGCCCATATCTACAAGTAATTTAAGAAATCTGATTCGCGATTGAAGGCACAGCTTACATTTCTTCGTTTGCTTTCCATTGATGAAATTTTGGAGTTGCTTCATTGTAGAGCAGGTTTTCTTCGATGACATAATCGACCGTGATCTCACACGTGCTGCTGTTTCTGCCAACAATTCGGTACTCCTGTTTCTCCGCATTTAAGAAAATAAAAACGTTGTTTTCCCGACATGAATCCATGACGATCCATTGCTGCTTATCCCTGTCGTACAAGTTGACATTCGCGACGACTTTAACTATTTCCGATCCCCAATCTGACATTTTTCTCTTTCACGATTTTGTGTTTCTGAAGAATCGCAAACGAATTTTATGTTTGTTTTTGGTATCTCACTACTATCTTACTTAAATATTGACAAAAATTTGAACG
Organism: Oikopleura dioica; assembly: GCF_907165135.1. NCBI lineage: Eukaryota > Metazoa > Chordata > Appendicularia > Copelata > Oikopleuridae > Oikopleura > Oikopleura dioica. The sequence goes on from NC_137291.1 coordinate 14,387,701, forward strand.
ACTCGTTATCTAAAAGATGAGTTGTGAGCTTCTAATGTCACTCAATAAATATTCTAGATCGTAAATTGGCACCCGCTCGTCAATTACCAAGTGCTAAGATAAATCTGTTACGCAAAACGAGACCAAAATGTTTGCTCTGCTCTGCGCCTCGCGAAATTCCCAAGAAAACTTAATCCAAAATCAAAGGACCACCTTCTCAAAATGGATTTCAAAATCAGGAAAAGAGGTCAAAAACTGGTCACCAAAATTGAGCTTATTATTTTCGAAGTTTGCAAAGTTTTGACCTGATAATTGAAGACTTATTAGAGAAGAGGAGGAAGAAGAGGTTTATGGCTACTGGAAAGATGGAATTTTGAATGATCACAAAAGAGAATCGATTCAGTATTTCACGAAGCTACTGTCAGTCAGAAGCATTTTCGTTATAACAGGGTAAGTTGAGGAAAATATTTAGTCAACAAACCGTTATAGCCAATCAAAAGCCGGTGTTTGCTTTGTAAGCCAATCAAAACCCTAGACATCTATCAATTTTCTTTTCGAATAATCGATTTCTTACTGTAACTGTTCAGATTCGTGATCCCCTTTGTCTGTGGCTGCAAATTGATTGGAACACTACTGTCATTGTTCCTGTATTACGTTTTGGTTAAAATCTCAGCGAAGTTGGGCAAAGACCAGATTCAAATTCGCGATGACATGCGGAGTATAATCAAAAGCTATCCAGGAAGGTTTTTTGTCGTGGAGGACTCAACAAGTGCCAACAAGGAGATTTGTGCTTTCATCGCGATAAGACCTAAATTTATAGATGGTAGCCTGTTCAATGAGATCCTTTCTTTCAGGTTTCTCCTTTTTTTTGAAATTTCAAAGCGAAAATTCAGTGTTTGCCCTGGTTACCGAAGAAGAGGGCTTGGCAGGTTGCTGCTAAAACATGTCTTTTCATTATCCTCTTGTTCCGATCGCGGGGTGTACCTGTCAACCACGTGTATGCAAGAAGCAGGAAACGGCTCTCAAGAGTCTCAACTCTAATGGTCTACAATTCGCGGTTGAAAACCACTTCCCGGAAGGAATTGAAAAGAGCATCATCGCTCAATGAAATTGCACCTTTTCGGCAGCTCTATTATGAGAAAATAGATTTGCCAAAAATAGTAGCTAATGATATTTTAAGAATCACTTTCGCGAAAAAGGATTTTCATTTAGCGGCCCGGCTTATATTTAGCAGAATAAATGTTTGAAAAAGAAATAATCACTTTTCAACCCTTTGCTGTTATTTTAAGCCTTGAGAGCTTATATAAGTGTTATTTTGATATTTTTTTTAAAACTGCCGAAAGATGGCGCTTTTTTAAACTCCCAGCCAATCAAAACATTTTTTCTTGAAGCTCGATTTTGAGTCAAAAGCCAATGAAATATTCTTATTGGTCGAAAAACTAAAGAGTAAGTATTTTCTCACTCGATTTCGAGCACACTAAAAACAGGTTTTTGATTGGCTGTCAATTTGAAAAAGCGCCATCTTCCGGTCAAATTTTTTTTTCTTTTCGATAATTAATTTGACATGTTTTTGAAGCCATTGAAAAGCACTGAATTTATACCGAAAAATGGGTTTCTCCGAGACGATGGTAGATTGGACTGATTGGGTACAAGTTCAGACTATCATCAGGTAAGTTTCTCCTGCTTCGGCTTATGCGCTCTATCAGTTCTTTCGTTTTTTAATTTGGTTGCGCAAGTTGTTTTCTCAACACAAGTTTTAGCTACTTTATCTGCAAATACATTCTCGTCCTGCGAATTCATCAATTCATCCTGCCTCTACAAAAACTGCGATTGCATTATTCTTTCGACTAAAAAATCGACTAATAAAGCCAGTTTTAAAATTTTCAATTTACAATTTTTTTTCGCGGAAAAGCGATAAAAAACGTTGCAATCCAAAAATCCGTCCCTTCGCGTCCTTCTGCCCACTTGGCGCACCCTTTTCCTGAGAAAAAAGAAGCAGTGGCGAATTTTTCACGCGATTACACGAAATTCCGCTCGAGAAAGAAAGCGAGAATTATTCAATCATCAAAAGTGGTAATGATGGAATTAATTATGAAAGGCTTCTTGCGCAGGCTAATTGGCCGCACGGGTGTCTTGCGGGGACGAGAAATGGGGGACCAGGGTGGGGAATACCTGAAGAGATCACGTGGTCGAAGCGGGTGAGAAAATTCGAAGGGTTGAGGTTGCTTAGTTAGCGATTAGATCGAAGCGGCTTTTGGGCGGGGAAATTAATAAATAATGAAAAAGCAAAATGATGGAAAAATGAGTAATCGATTTGAAAAAAGAAAATTTTGAGCTGAGTGAACCTTCTAACCCGGGTTCTCGTGGCGTCCGCTCACTTTGCCGCGTCGTTTGTGACGAGTTCTGGCCATCTGGCGCGATTGGAATTTGGAATGGTGACCCGGCGCTGCGAGATTTGGATTTTAAGAAACCTCAAGAATCTCGCAGTTGGCATCATTAGAACGCTCTTTCCTTTCTGGAGCGCGGAAGACAGGGGCCAGGGCAGGAACGTGTTCTGAGGCTTTCGGCTCGAATCCATCAGCTCAAATGGCTCCGAGCTGCACTTGAGCAAACCCATCCAGAAGGATTAGCCCAAATGCTCATGAAATATGCACCTGTAATCACATCAATCCCAAACTACCAGTCATTTTTAGATGAACTTATCCGAAACCGGTCATAAACCTTTTTTCGATAGATACCGCGACTCTGATTTTTCACTTGTTAATTTTCGCTAGAATACTGACTCATACAATTGAAGAATTTCGGCTCAAAATCGAGAAGCAGCTTGTGGTTTCCAGCAAAAAATAGACGGAAAAGCCGCGGTTCGCGCGGCTTAATACTTACCTTACTCGTAGCCGCAAGCGGCTTCTCGATTTTGAGCCGAAATTTTGGCTTTGTATGAATTTGAATTTTAGCGAAAATTAGCCAGTCAAAAATCTGAAGCGCGAAACTAATAATAAAAAAAAAATCGCGAATAACGACGTCTACTCCCTTAAATTTTTTTGTCTTCTTTAGTTCTTATTATGCAGCGTCCTCGAGATATCCGCCACTTTAACCGCCGTCCAGGTAAGCGGCTCTCAGAAAGCACAAGTCTGATTAGCGCCTAAAGGACTAAAAGCCCGAAATTATCAAAAAACGCAAATATTCGCAAACAGCCGCTTCAACTTGCAATTATTCGCAGTGTTACTTGAATTCGCCGAATTACGGAGAATTTCAACGTGCTCTGATGATGCGTATCAGTTCTTACACGCCGTTACGGAAAATTCGAGTCAGAAATATTGAAGTACCGGAAAAAGGGAAATCCGGACATAATTTTGAACACGAACAAGTTAATTTAAGATTATCTGAACATTTCAATGCAGAAGGCGCCCGTTTTAACGAAGAAATCTTTAGTAAGATTATTGAATTTGGCGACTAGAATCAATGTTTTTCGCCGTGAGAATGTCTTAGCTAACAAAATCAGTGTAAATGTTTGAACGAAAGTATTTAGCATTAGAGTACTCGTGAGAGCAGTGTGTTGCGGCCAACACCACTAAAATGGAACGAGACAAGAGGACAAAGTGCTAACGCAATTTCGAACACGTACACTCTTATTTCGCCAGCACAAGAAAAGTGACGTCGCGCGAAAATCACTCTTCGCGGAAATTTCTAATACTCCAGAAATTTACAAGTCAAAGAAAAAAAATGAGCAAAGAAAGACCTTCCTTTTGAACTCGGCCTTCTGATTGGTCGAAGGCGGACAAAAGCGCCATCTTCTGGAATCTTTCTCATAAAAAGACACTTCTTCATGAATTTGACTCAAAACGACTGTAATTGCTCGAAGATGGGAAAAAAATTTGGATTTCCGCGATAAACGTTCTTTTTAAAATGCCGATCAAAGTTTCACGAAATTCCAAAATCGCCGCTATCTTCCCCCTTTCGTCCAGGTTCCATTTCCTTTATCAAAAGAAACGATTCGTTCCCGTGAAAGCTGTTTTTTCTTCTGGTCAGGGCGGTGGCTTGACCACACGGTTCGATTCGGGGGGATTTCTGTTTTCCCTTGAGTTTTCGCGTTACGAACGAATTATTTTCAGATGCGGTCAGATTCAAATCTCTAGCCAGCGGATTCGTTTCTCATCCCCGATCAAAAAACTCAGTAGAGATTTCGACAAATTTTTCTCAGAAATTTTCAGCCAATCAGAAGCCTGGATTCATAAAACCGGCGAATCAGCAGCCGAGTAGCCGCCCACGCAAAATTTGTCAAAATTTTTTGTCGGTTTCTGACGCCACCCCGATTTTCCAGCAGACTTTGAATTTGTCTCTAGAATAGATAGATACAGTACAGTCAGGTCTTGCAATTGCGCGAACTGCGATTGCGCGGTTTTTGGCGAAAATCCCGAAAATTTTTGCATTTTCCTAAAATCCTTTTTTTGATTGTAAAAAGAAAAGAGGCGAAAAAAGTCAATAAAATTGTCCCATTTTCAAAAAAAATTGACGGCTTGCAATTACGTGGTTTTTGGCGAAAATCCCGAAAAATAAAACCGCGCATTTGCAAGACCTGACTGTAATCCTCTTCTATTTCGATAAAAGCTCCGCGGAAAAAGTTATCAGTTCACGGTAAATTACAAAAAAGTCTCGCCACGTGGTATAATAAATGATCAGCTAGGCACCTGTCCGCGGGACTAAGAGATTATAGGACAATCTGTCGATTGATCCGCCCTGGCTCATCCGCCAAATCGAGAGATTAGTTGTGAACATTTAGAAAGAGCATCCCCCTAAGCTTTTGTTTGAACATCGCTTTTTGCAAAACTCCGTTTTTTTAGAAACTCTCACACTTAGAGGTCGAAAAAGACGGTGCTTAGAAAACGAAAATTCTAATTGATAGCTTCTGAGGCTCATCAAATTAGCTGTTGCCAACCACAGTTGTTGAGACTTGAGAGCTTTTACTAGGATTTGAAAAGTGCCATTACAAACTCGTTAGAGGAGGAAAACAACTACTCGGTGATTTTTTCTTGCCACCGCAGAAAAGGTTCATTTCTCTCGTTTTTCTCCTGGAAAGGAATCCAGGCTTCTGATTGGCCGGTTTTCTGAATCCAAGCTTTTGATTCGCCGGCTTTATGATTCCTAGCTTCTGATTGGCTGGCTTTATGAATTCTTGCTTCTGATTGGCTTGGTTTATGAACTCAGGCTTCTGATTGGCTGAAACAAAAATAAAAGCGCCATCTTTCGACCAATTCTTTTGAAATGATGGTTAAACCAAGCAAGTTACCCGTAATCGCGATAAAATTCTCGGAAGCATCGCCTCCCTAATTGCGCCCTTCGATGATTTTCTTCGGATATACATAAATCTACTCCGCTCTCAAAAATTAGCGCCCTTATCGCTTATCGCTTACTTCGCTGCTTTTTAGAAACAAGCACTTTAGCGAGCGAAAACGCCGGAAAAAACGCTGCCGATCTACGTCTCCGACTCGGCGTAGATGATCTTTCCGAGAGTAAACCTTCCGAATCCGTTTTGTGAGCGGTAATTCACGAGAATTAAGAAATTGAAATTGGCGGAAATTATTTTGTTATGGCATCGAATTCAATTGATGTATTCTTCTTATTCAATATTTGCTCGAAAAAAGAGAGTTTTCTTTTTGGAAAATTTGAAAATTTTTCTAATAAATCTTCATGTCTTCTTTGAACCGCGCGGTTATTCATGAAAGCTCATTCTTCGACCAATTGGCAATCATTTTCAATTGTCCTTCTTGTTCTTCATAACGAAGCAAGTGGACTTGAAAATGGAACGTACTCGGTGAAGAATGAGCAATTCTGCTTTTCTGGGAAACGGCACGGAGACACTTACGTTTCCCTTTTACGCAATAACGCGCTCGCATAATTCATAATCATGAGTATCCGCCACGTTAGCAAGCCTTGAAGGGCGCAAAGCAGTGGCCCTTTTCTTTTTCTAAACAATTTTTGACACTTTCAATGACAAAAATGAGCACTTTTTGAACACTTCTTTTTTCGAAAAAATGACAATTTTGCCGGAAGAGGGCGCTTTTTTACCAGTTTTTGACCTATCAGAAAGCATTATTCAATTAAACATTTGTGCATGTTTTCTGGTTGAACTTTTTGCCAAAAATCTGGATCAAAAATAAAAACGAGGTCGAAGATAGAAGATTCTAAAAAACCTAACAGGGTCAAACGAAATCTTCTTTAGTTCGGTTCGAAGTAATCTAAAAGCGTTTTCGGAGAAAGTGAGTAAATTAGTGTTTTTTGGTTTCCGTTGGAGACCTTGCGCGATTTTCGCGGGCAGCAGGGTCCAGATGCCGCCGATCACGTGTTTCTACTTTCTAATCGCTTGCGTCTTCGCGTTCACACGTTCTATCCGTCTACTAGACATTTTAACGTTTTCGTCAATGTCAATTCTTTGATTAATCGACGTGTCAGCAAATAAAGCAGCTTGATTATTTGAAATTTCTGTCTGTAAAAAAATTCAATTTCTGTCTCTTAGAAAGCGCATCAAATTTCAAAATTCCAGCTGCAAGAAATGATCAAAATTTCAGCTGATGAATTTCGCGAGCAAGAGCCCGCATAACTCTGATATAAACTGCTTTTTATCTTCCTCGCTTGTGAATGTAACATCGTTTCCAATCGTTTCCAAATAGTTATCAATTCTGTTCTCCGAAAGCGGCGAGTTCTAACGGCGCGTTTATCAGAATATGCATCGACAGTACCAAAATGTTCGCTCGATAAGGCGCGAAGAAACTAGCCGCCCGCCGGATGAGAAATTGACGGCGACAAGGTTCTAAATACGCGTGCACTTGTTTTTAAGAAGCAAGAAACTCTTCATCATTTTTTAAGTTAAAAATCATCCAAAAATTAATTTCTTTTTCTTTTTTTCGGCCTAAGAGCAATTTTCCTGGTATTTATGATTAACACCATTCCTTAGTAAAAAACAGAAATCGGTTCACTTTATAAATCAGTTTTCTGAATGACTTTTCTGTTTCACTGTTTATTTTGCGGGGTCTTTAAAGATGTTGTCTCCCAAAATGCGCGAGTTGAACCGTTCCAGGCAATTTGTACCATTTGGTGATGTGAAAACACGACCTGATGTGTCCGAAAACAACGCAAAAAAAAGATGCCTTGGGAAGAAAAATTTATAAAGCAATTAGTTTTTAATTAACGATTTTTTATTCAATTTTTCGGAAAATTATCGATGCTGCCTCGACTTTCAATCAGTTTTTGCAAAATTTTAGTAAGTTTTTTTTCTTATGTCAAATTTAACGATGTGATACCCTTATTTTTTATCGCCAAAAAGGAGTAAATCTAACTGAGTGCGAGTAAATCCGGTTAAAATTGCGAAATGAGCGCGTTTTGTTTTGGTATTTAGGCTTGTCTAATTCGTTATCTTGCGAGTATCAGGTGAGCTCGTGACGAGAACCCAGCCGTTGTCGCACCTTCGATAACGGCTCAGAGGAGGAACACAAAACACAAAGCGCCTTATCGACCCTAAAGGGGACGTGGCCGCTGAATACCAAATCCGAGCTTGACACTTTATCGAAGTAAAGAAAACAAGATAAATCTTATATTTCGAAAGAGTAATTATATGATATAATTTATATCCAAATATTTTTTGATATTTATTTTGCTAAGAATTTTTTGATAAAATTCTTGGAGTTGTCTTTTTCGGAAGTTTTCTGGATGACGCAAGTTTATTAGGCGCACGTCAGATCGCGCAAACGCTTCTTGCTGGAGCTCTCTCTCTTCGGTCAGCTCATTCTAGCGCTCCGTACAAGTGTACTTTTTTACGCAAGAGACGCGTCGTAGCCCGCGCGTTCGATCATGATCGACGATCTTTTTAGTCGCCGCCTCGATTTTTCATCGCATAACTTTGAGACATTCCAGCCAGCTTTCAATTCACACAAGAAATTTTTGATGCATCACCGAAATTCATCAATAAACTTGCATTTACCCTCGCCAAAATTTAAGGGTATCATAACGAAAAAAAATCTGAGCTCAGTGACCTGTCTCAAAACCTGAGTCAGGCCCCTGAGTTACCGGAAAAGCCGCATCGGAATCCTGACTCAGGTTTCTACATAGGTTTTTGAGCTAAGAAAACAAATTTGAGTTTTGAAAAAACCATAGAAAGTCAAAAAAAGACGTGTTAGTGCCCATTTTTCTCCAAAAAACAAGCGCAAAGAACAGATAACTCGACTCGTTGTAAAGATAAGATATTGTTCCAACCCCTTTTCAACCCTCATTTGTTTGAGGATCAATAATCGGACTCTAGGGGCGTTTAATCGATCTTGGTCATTATTATAGCTTCAAATTCTGAAGATCAAAACTTCTTTATTTGAAAAAATGGGCCAAAATAATCATCTTCAGAATCGCTCTAAAAACTCGTGACGGAACTCAAAGCTGTTTCTAACACGATAGTTCATCCTCTGGTTTCTTTGGTTGATCCGCTGGTGATCCTGCATTGAGCCCTTAGCACTATCATTTCTTTTCGCGAAATGAAGTCATCATTTCCCTTTTCACGGAAGCTTCGGTCGGCCGACACGTGATCATTTTCCCACAAAAAAGAAAGCGCGTCTTTTAGAAACTAGTTAACGGATCAGAACAGAACGCAAGAATCGCGCGGATTCGCGTTTAGTGGTCGACTCAAGACAGTTAATTTTTCGAGCAATTAACACTTTTTTTTCTAGAATCGCTTAGTCGATAATTTTAATATTCCGCCAGAGGATGGTGCTATTGCGAGATTTCAGCCAATCAGAAAGCTATATTTTACAGTCGAAATCTATTGGACGTTCTTATTTGACGAAAGCAATCAAAATTCCGACTCTTTTATTTTAATATAAAAAATGATTCTGATTGGTCGAAATATTTGAAATAGCGCCATATATCGACAAAATAATAGAAAAAAGGAAAATTATAAAATAATAATTTTTTAACATTTATGAGTCAGAAATCTCGCTCCTTTTTTCGCGAGTAATTGAGTCGCCAGGTACTTGGTCCGACAAAAAAGAGGTTCACGGAGTCGGTAATTAGCGTCGTAATATTTTGGTTTTTGATCCCTTCGGCGAATAATTACTTCCGAGCGAATGCATAAGTTTGCGCTCGTGTAAGATTTCACAAGGGTTCATCCCGCGGGTCAGCCAAAACCGAAAAGCGCCGCGATTTTAGAACGCATCTTTTGAGGTGTTCAAGATGCGCTCACGGGTTAATCTTGCTCGTACTAAGGTTAATTGGGATCTATCTAGGTAAAAATGTAGAGCGATTAATATAAGATGATGCGGTATTGAGATTTATTTTTTACTCTCGATTCAGAAAGCCGATGAACTTTAAAACAATCGCCACCAAAAGCTGTCCTCAAAACGTCGATCTATTTGAACCGTTCCCTAATTCTGCGGCGGAAAAGCAGGTGTGCCCAGCGCCCAGAACTGGGACATATTCAAGTGCAGAGAGGACATTTAGCGGGGAGAAGAGAGAGCGAAAAAACGTGCCTTGTTTGATTTCGCGACGGGTTTTGATTTTGATACTGCCCAGATTGCGTCCGCTCCAGGTCGGCCGAACGCTTCATCTTTTGACAAGCCAAGTCTCGCTAAAGAAAATCCGTAAGATCGCCTTTCCGCGAAATCATGAGCAGAAAAAGGGCGGCAATAGCATTAGTTGAAAAAGTAATTGTTACATTTTTTGAAACACGGAAAATTGTTTTGAGAATAAATCTTATACAACTCGCGCCTTTTTTGATCGCTTAAATTGGCTGAAATTATGATTTATAATTGGAACATAAATATGGACATAACTCCGGACAAGTTTTCTTAAAGACCAATCAAAAGAAAATTACAGCGCTTCGTTGAACAGTGAGTGTAACAAGCATCAGAGACGACCTTGGGTCGACCTGTGCTCCGGAAATAGTGACGGCGCGTCAGCTCTGTTTTTCGTTGACTTCGACGTGTTGCTAAATCCGTGACCCCTTAGCTCACAATACTCAATACAAAATAACTAACAAACCAAGCTAACGAAAGCACACAATTGACGTAATCGAACCCGCGAAGCCACGTGGACGCGTTTAAAAAATTTGGGACCTCAGCTGGGATTCATAACTATCTCGCCATGATTAATCCTAAAATAATAAATTTGCTCCCAGCTCAAAAATTGATGCTCTTTTTTCTGCGTCTCAATTTGTCTCAAAAAAGTAGCCAACGAAAGCCGCGAAGCGGCTTTTGAAAACGAAGCCGCGTAGCGGCTTTGCCAAGAGATATTTATTCTAAATATTTATTTCTCGGCGAAGCCGCTATGTGGCTTCGTTTTCAAAAGCCGCTTCGCGGCTTTCGTTGGCTACTTTTTTGAGACAAAAAAAAATAAATTTTCTGTTTTTTTTTTATTAAAAAATTGCTGAGTCATGTTTTAAAATTTTAAAAGCAATTTAGTTGAACATTTCTTTTGAACCTTTTTGACACGAAAAACGCTTTTTGTGTTCATGAATACGTAGTTTTAAAAATGAGTTGTAAGAACTTTTTTCCAATAAACGCTACTTTGTTCTATGCGCTTTTAGAAAACCCCCGCTGTTGGGAAAAAAACGAAGGCACTTGTGAAAGTCACAGGCGCTGTAGCGTTGCCTCACATTGATTTGAAAAACATGAATTCGGAAAGGATAAGTGAACGCTGGGCGCGTTTATTTTGGCACACTGAAATCAGTGAATTCAAGAGGATTAGGTGACGCCGTTTATCGCCTTTTGCCAACCGTTTTCGAATCGAAATTACGCGGTTTTTATGATGACACTTGCGTATTTTCGCCTGTTCAATTAGTTTAAAGCAATTACACATAATGACCCACGTTTGTTTGAGAATAAATGCCGACCAGTTTCCCCAACATCAATTTTTTTTTTATATTTTCGCCGAGAACTATCAACTTCATTCGATTTATATGAAACGTGCTGATCACATAACGACTTTCCAAGCTCCACGGTTCTCATCACTCAATCCCGACTCCAACCCCGTTATTTCACGCGGAAGATTTTGTTTACTAACCTTACGTGAAATTTTACACTTTCTCAGGGCAATGGTACTTGAGTCGAAAAGTTCAAAGGAAATTTAGACCATCAAACTTGCATTTTACTTTTTATGAAATCTGCAGAGCTTTCTTGCATGGGCGGCTACTCGGTTGCTGATTGGCCGGTTAGCCGAATCCAGGCTTCTGATTGGCTGAAAATTGGGGTGGCGTCTCGAACCGACAAAAAATTTCGAAAAATTTTGCGTGGGCGGCGACTCGGCTGCTGATTGATCGGTTTGCAGAATCCAGGCTTCTGATTGGTTGAAAATGTCCACGTAAAATTTTTCGAAATTTTTTGTCGGTTCCAGACATTTCCCCTGATTTTCTCCTTCAAGAAAGCAATTTCCCTGTAAAACTGCGGTCCGAAGCAGGCGGCCGGGGGATGGATTGAATTGACCGGACCTTGGCCCTTTTGAATTATCAACTGGTGACTTTCTAAAGGCAGCGCTCCCCTGGTTCTTCAGTGGCTGAGTCGTTTCCCGTGCTCCAGGATCGGAAACTGGCACTTTGATGAAACGTCAGCGGCTCTTACTAAAAATAGAATTCACTTCCTTCCCTCTTTGTTCTCCTCCTCGCCAATTCGTAACACCGATAATCCTCTCAGACAAAATGGAACTAAAGAAGTACGATGATTGAGGGTCGCCCCCGACATCTTTAAAAGAGCCCGTTTCGTAAAATTTTCGCGAATTGAGCCGACTGGCGTGGAAGTTTGATGACTTTCGCTGCGGTCGATGTTCTGTTTACGGAGGCTACAAAGTGAAGATCGTCATTATTGCGCGAAAAACCGCAGAAAATGATATCGAATACAAATTATAATAGTTTGCTTGTTCACTCTTGACTTTACTCCGAACAAAGCGACGTAGCCCAAAAGATGAACAAGGGAACACTTGCAGCAAATCAAGGATGAACAAGGGCAGCCCCTCTCTCATGATTCAAGAATCATGAAGAAAAGCTGATTTCAAACTTGTAAAATTCTTCTTTTAGAAAGCAGGGTTCAGAATCGCCCCTCTTTTTGCTTATCAGAAATGGCCGTTATTCCGCGCTAGAAAACCGCTTGGAAAGCAAAACAGCGCAGCAGCTAATTAAAAGAGCATCCGTTGATTTATTGAACGAAGGGATCAAATGCTCCAGATAACGGATAAGCCCTGGAAAAGAAAAGTGTTTTTTCAAGCGTTCTCCGCGAGCTGCTTCGAAAAACATCTCGTGGAAATGGAAAAAATCCCAATTTGCGAAAAGAAAATCCAAGAAAATCGTTGTCGCGAACGTTTTTTTTTTCTAAAATTTTTATTTGAAAAATTTCAGATTTTTCACTTTCTTTCGCGGTCGATTCGTTCATGAATTTCTAATGGCGTCAACAAAGAAAAATAGATTACGTGAGAGCAGAAATTAATTCAAATATCGCGGCTCGCATCAAAATGCGCAAGTATTCGAATAAGAAAATTGCTCCGTCATTCTTGGCGGAGCAGCAAAATCATTTAGATGCATCATTTTCTTGCTTTCCATTTCCTGCTTCTCGAAAACCGCAGGAAAAACATTTGCCACTCGCTGAAAATGAGAATTTTGGAGTTTTATCGACCCGCTGCGGCCGCTTTTTTTCATCACGTATAGAATTATTCGCGCTTTATCGAAAACCAAAGCCACTTGTCTTTTTTTCCTCAAATTTAATGAACTGGCTTGTCAAAACTCCGCATTGTGCTTAGAAATATGTCTGGATGTCTCGAGATGTCCCTGAATGTCCATAAATATCTCCTTAAGTCCCCTCATGTCGTTGAAATCTAAAAATGTCACTTGATGTTCATAAATGTCTCTTGATGTCCGAGATGTCGCTGGACATTGGACATTTGGGATGTACCTCAATGTCGAAAAATGCCGGTAAATGTCCATGAATGTCCATTTTAGTGAGAGCTCCAATCTTAACCGTCTCAGCAGTTTTTCAACCCATTTTTTCACTTTTTTCGACCATCTGTGCCTCGATGATAATTGCATAATTCCAGTTCTGCGAAAGTGCTTTCGGATCTCTTAGAGCGCCCGGCCCACTGGTTTACTCTTTTATCTTTGGCTCCAGTTGCGCATATCGGCGCTCCCTTCACTGGCGCCTATCTCTGGCTTGAACCTTCCGCCAAAACTGCCCATTGTCGGCCTTATCCAAAGGCTGGAATCCAACTGAGCCCAGAAAAAGCAGTCGAATTCGAGAACTCTTATCAACTTCGCCTGCAGTTTTATCTCCATCGCTTTCCGGATCTTCAAAGATCAGAAAAATCAACGAGAAGCAGTTTTTACGCAACACAAAGATCGTTTGTCTCCGAAAATTGTGTTTGATTTTTCTAAAGCAGTTGTTGTCACTTTCTAAATTCTTTGTCAAAACGGCGAAAAAAGTGCAGATGGTGAACATCCTGAAGTGTGATGGAACGGCGTTCATTTGTCTCATCTTCGCTATGCTGTAACCTGTCAAGAAAAGAAATTTCGAGGATTTTTCTCGCGGGCTCGAAACAAACAAGTACGTAAATAATTAAACGCAAGAATCATTCGCGAAATAGTTTTAAAATTGTGCCGAGAAAAGTGGCCGAAACTCACACGCAAAAATTGGTATAATGGCTTCTCTGACGCGGAGCTGCGTTTTTCTGAGACCCTTATTTGCGATAAGAAGAGATATTTTCTATTGCTGGTTGAATAAAATGAATGATTGTGGCATTGGTGGGGGAATAAGCGGCGGGATTGGAATGCACTTCCTGGGATATTTCAATTTGCTCTTGGAAGTTCTATTTTCATCAAAATAGAACTTGTGGAATTCCACCCAGAAATTTGGATTGATTCGGCCAGCGAGCGCGGCGACAAGGAGCAACATGTGGAATCTAATGAACTCGCATTCCTCCAATATTCCTAAAACCTCGTTCATTCAACCCGACATCCATTTCATGCATTTTTCCAATTTTTTATTGGAACCACTTTTTTTTCTGACAAATCAGCAAAAAGGAGGTTTTTCTTGGCGCTGAAGTTTTTAGATCAATTTCAAGCGTTTTTAGCTCGAAACATCTAAGTCCGATTTCATAACTTCTATTTATTTCGCCTCAACTTGATTTCCCATCACGATTTTGTTATTTTTACAAAGTGACGGCGCCGGCTTTTCGGAGCTGGATTAATTTTTCAGATTTTTTTTCGCATTTTGTTTTTGTTGGTTGCTCGATACTTCGAATGGCCTTTTTTGCTTGCACAATCTTATACAAACAAATGGCTTTTTATTTTATTGAATGGATTTGGGGAGAAAGCCGCGGAGGATAAATTGTTTGGCGAAGATGTTTATCGAGCTTGGATAATTTTCCGATCACGTTGGATTTTTTAATGCTTAGTTCCATCATTGATGGACCATCAAGGATACCTTGATTTAGCCGGCGATATTTCAATTTTAGTTAGCAAAGAGACACCCTTATTCAAAAAATTTTTCAAATCTTAAGGGTATCAACCCGAAATAGCTGTTTGAAAAATGTATTACTACCTGACGGAGGGGTCCCTAAGTTAGCATAGTGACGCCCTTATTCGGCGAAGATTTCTGGGGCAATTATTGTTATCGAATCGGTGCACTAATGAAACTATAATTACCACCACGTTTTTCATAATTACAAAAACTCGCAAAGCAAAGTCAAAAATCGTTGCTTTGCTTCCATATAATTAGATTTCCACACTCAAATGAGCCTATTTTTTATTTTCCCGAAAATAGTGCTGATAAGCAAAGATAACTCTTTCTCTAATGAAGAATCGTATATTTTGCTCAAAACCGAGTGATAATGGCAGCGTTAAATGCATTTTCATGATTTATTATTTGATGTCCAAGCGCGCTCTGTTTTTTGGTAAACCCGGCGAAAAAATTGAACGAATTCAATTATTGTCAATAGCCGCCCTTTTTTGTTGTGGAATGACAGAAATAACAAAGCAAGGTGACAACTTTTAATAGAGAAAAATGAGCTGATCTAATTGAATTTAATTCGTCTCTCTCTTGTTGCCACAGTATCAAGAATTACAGCGTTATCAGCAAAATATTATCAAGAAACATAGATTTTCATGATACAAGCATCAATTACATACAGTAATTCATTTTGACATTACTTATTTTTTACAGGCAAAGTCACGTGAATTCGATTTCTACTGTTATCTGAGACAATTAATTAAGGGGGTAGGCGTCAATAATCGACCTTTTTCTTCATATATTTCTTCATCAAATAACATATTGGCACCCTTATTTTATTTCACAATAGAATGAAGTAAGGGTACCCCTTCAAACAGACGAGATAGACAGTACTTAGTACTTAGTAAATATTCGAATCTTCTTTTCTTTTAACATCGCCGTCTATGACCACGCGGGTGAGTCTAATCCAATGATAGCTGCATTTATCCGCCGAATGAACGGTACCTTGTGGAGAAGATTCAATCTTCAATAATTAAATTCTTGATCTCGACCATTTTATCGAAAATGTTACGAAAGGGAGAGGTATTTTATTTAAAGTCAGTGACAAGGGTTAGCGATAAGAGCAGCCGCAAATCGACCGTGGAGAGTTCCAAGTAAAACATCAGAGTTTTTAAAAAAGTGAAAGACAGGTGCATCGGTCGGGAGAGACGTGTGTGGACCCGTATCGCTTCTAGAGGCGGTTGGAGATAACTTTACTCGACGTAACAGTCCAATGAATAATCATTACGGTGGAAAATGAATAAGAACATAGGCAAAAGAGCTAATTATGACGGTACTTGATCTAACTTCTCGCATAAAATCGAGCCAATCAAAAAGCAGAATTTATTTTATCAGCCAATCAGAAACGCCTGCTTCGAAAAGCCGATTTCGTGACTTTGAATGACGCAAAAGTCCAACAACTAACAAGAAATCTAAGCAAAGCTGGCGAGAAACTTACAGCCCATCAGTCAAAATAAAACTCTAGCACACGTACTTCAAGTCATGTAATCGGCAGCTTCCTCCTTAACTCCACAAGTTTCCCATGATCCGAGCGTCCAGCCGGGAGCTAATGGTGGCTCGTTCATTTTTTTGTGAACCTCGCTGCATTAAAAATCTGTTCGACCTAAACGACACTTTAGAAGCAAAAAGGCGGACTCTTGAATATTTGAAACATGATTACGTAATGGCAACAAGTGGGCACTTAATTCCTTTTTCTTCAAATTCAAAACTTTTCAAGCAAGAAAAAAAAGTCAGCTTTAGAAAAACTCAGTTTTACAACTTTCAGTGCGACTTGTTTGTTTTGCAAGAACCCTGGAATTTTTTTCTTTAGAAGACGAGTTTTGAAATGGATTGAATTATGTCCCCTTTCAAAAAATTGACGATAAAGAAGAGCGCTTAGCGGGAGATGCTCTTACTCCAGGCTTCTAAAATTTTAAACAACGCTTCATTATCACTAGAAGAAGGTCTTATCAGCAAGTTTATTTCGCTCCAAATGGAAAGTCGTCTCTAAGTCAAATAATTTTCCGTCTTCTGAAAGTACTTTTTTGCTCATCAAGAAGCTCCCCGGCCACGTGTTTTCCAAAGATCTTGAGGCCTCTTTTCTGTATGATTAAGTTCCACTTCCTGGCTTCGAAAACGGCCTCAGCTGCTGGATAATGGCGATAATGGTCGGATTGTACACGAAAAAGACGACTTGTAGCGGCCTCATCAAAAAGCGATCCACGTTGCATCTGGGTATTTTGTGTTGGTAACGATACCTTATGCAAGTTGCATTATCTCGGGGATGATGCTGGCCCGGGCCGGGCTCAGCTGAAGACGTGTCAGACGATTGCGCCTAGTCTCACCTTTCCAAAGCCGCCCAGCTCAACTTGCTCTGCTTTTTTTCACGGATTTTATTGTTATTGTTGAGATGGGTTTTGAAGATTTCAACCAATGATTCGATGGTTATTTATAAAAAACTTATTCTTTCGAAAAAAAATCTATCAGTTTCGCATCATGAATCTTCAGTGAACGGGAAAATAAACCTTACCCTTCCCGGATTCCAAAATATACGATAGCCGCCCGTTTGTTCCATTTCGAAATTATGGCCACAAAAAATTTTCGCCCACTGTAGATAGTATTTTGGCTAAATACTCTTATCCTCAGTTATCTAGGCAGTGTTCCTGCGCGGAGCGACGTGGAGCGGCCCCGCTATCGCGATTTCTCCCAGCCTCGGCTCGGCGGCGCCATCTTTATCGCGCGCGCTCATGCTCCTTGCGCGCGTTGCTCACGAGCGCCAGCGCGAGCGGATTTCTGAACGCGGCGGAGAAATGGAATCATTATTTCAGTGTTGAACACGGATACTGAGAGGACAAGACGTAAATTCAGGTATTTTGATCGAACCCGACTTTTCGTACCGATTTTTCCCCGACAAAGAAGACCAGAGAGAGTATGCAGCTTTGAACCCGACCCTTCCCGAATCTCTAGAGACACCCTTAAATATTCAAAAAGAAAAGAAAAATAATGAATTATAAAATTTCATTTCTGAAATAATTTGAACCAAATCGAACCTTAAATCACCAAAAAAAAACCACCCACCCAAACCGTCTGATTTCGAACCTCTCTGGCTTCTCCGATAAACAAAAATCAACTCCAAAACAAAACCGAACCAGGAACCTTGTTTCTGAACCGAATCCTTGTCTCCTCCCTGATCCCGTGACAACGCTGAACCAGCCATTTAGGTAAAACCACACCTTTTTCCCAAACACAAAAACTCAAACTAACCCTTTCTTTTTTTCCTTATTTTTTTCTAACATTCGAGTAGATTGGTAAT
Organism: Oikopleura dioica; assembly: GCF_907165135.1. Taxonomy (NCBI): domain Eukaryota; kingdom Metazoa; phylum Chordata; class Appendicularia; order Copelata; family Oikopleuridae; genus Oikopleura; species Oikopleura dioica. Next base: position 14,405,491 of record NC_137291.1, read on the forward strand.
CAAAGGACCGGATAAACGATTATATTTTTCTCTCGATTTCAAATATTTCTATTCTTCTCTTAGACATCTTCATTCTCATTTTATTTTGATAATTTTGATCTTTATCATTTTTGATAAAATTAAGTTGTTTATCCTAAAAAGCAAAAGACCAAATATTCTGAAAGAAACAGTGGAAAACTTAAGCTCAGTTAAATATCAATTCTGATGATTATATTTACCCTTCACTCAAATTCCTACCTCCGAAGCTCAAAACCTTCCTCCGAACCCAAACTCGCACATCCCGACCAGAGATGTAAATCACCACAGCCACCCCACCACTGTAACCACCTAACCCGAACCTCCTTACCCGAACCCACGGATCTCAACTTCATGGTACCTTAGCTGAATCGACGCCCAACTTGAACCCCCGAAATTTTTTCGAAAAAACAGGCCCTAACTTTCCCCTTAAATTTTTTCTACCCTTTTCTCCCAATCCATCCGAACCTTCGCTTCCTCCATTTTCCCTCAAATTTTTTTTTTCAAGGACCCTTTGTCGATCCTCACCTACCTTCCCGTATCCACCCTTTACCCCGCTTCAAGACTGAAGAAACTGTTTGCCCTTATTTAAAATTTTATTTTACCCTTGACCTCGACCCTCACTTCGACCCCCTCCCAGAACATCAAGTCCCGAAACTCAACCTCAAATCACCTTCCTCTCATCTCCAAACTCCACCCATTCACTTCACGCACCTTTTCCCTATCCCCTCACGTTTCCCCTCTCCATAACCCTCCCCTTAATTTCCACCAAGATTAACCCACCTTGACCCCTTCTTAACCCATTTAAACCTCCCCGAACCCAACCCCCTACCAATGACCCTGCCTTTAACCCATTATCACCACAACCTAACTGTCCCTGATAGTATGTTTTATACAGTATCTCCCTTTCCCTTTGCACTTTCAATATAATCATCAAAAAAGCTTCATTCAAACTCTAGACATGAGTAATTTCTGTCTGAGCTCAATTTTCAACTGTAAAAAGCCACAACGCAGAACTTTGGAAATCCAAAAGATCGCAGAAATCGTCGCAAGACCTCAAATCTTCAAAACGAAAAATTATAACTGTATCCTTCCACAAAAAATTTCAAACCCTTTTGATAGTCATTCTTAAACGATAGTATAGGCTTTTAGAGAATCGATTTCATCGTATAACTCAAGCTTTAAAACTAGAATTTGAAACAGAACAACCCTTTTCGCGTGTGCCGAAAAAAGCCTTTAGGGCTTAGTAAGAGAGAATAAAAATGAACTCTCTTAACAACGGCATGGTTGTCGTCCCGATCCTAACCCCTTACGGAACCCAACTTGTACCGATGTCGGTGAACCAACTCCTTGGATCTGGAATGGGAAATCAAATGCCTTCTGCTGATCTCAACTCCTTGACTCAGACTTTTCAACAGCAGCAGGCCGCCAACCTCCGAAATATTCAAGGTAAATCAACTTCTAATTTTTTATACCTCTTGGCCAATCAGAAGTCGAAATCGATTATGCCAGCCAATCAAAAAATACCTATAAATAACTCTTTTGTTAAGCAATTCAATCACAACTTCGATCCTTCCAATCCAACCAAAACCCGATCGTGAGCTCCATTCTCCAGCAAGCTCAAGCCGCTCAGCTCAACGCCACCGCCCAAAAAGCTCAGTTCGGTCACGACTCGCACAAGATGGAAATGGACAAGATCACGGCGAAGCTGGACGCGACAAAGCTTCAAAAATCCAGCTCTTCGAAGAAAGACCTCGGCGCGATTGGCGATCTCCGACCAATGTACAGATCGACTTCTCGCGGCCAGAGCTCTGGATTCTCCTCTGGAAATACTTCGGAATCTGATTCTGGACATTCGAGAAACTCGATTTCTCCGATCGGGACGAAATTGCACATGAAGGGAAAAACGCAGTCGTATACTTCTACTTCGCAGTTTTCGTCGAACTCTTCTGGTTGGTCGGAAGGATGCTCTGGAGACGAAACTGGCTCCGGTAGGACCTATTCTATTCAAACACAAAATTCAAATTCGATTCTAGGAAAATTCAATTCATTCAAACTTCTCGAACAACGAAGCGGAAGCAAAGCTCTCTTTCTTCAAAAAATGGTTGAAGTTCTTGAATCTTACTTCTCCGACGAAGGACTAAAACGAAATCAATTCCTCGCCAAGCAAATTCAACTAAATCCCGAAGGAATTCCTCTCAAAAAAGTTGCAGCTATGCGACGAGTCAAGGTAGAATATTAAAAAACGCTACCGAAATAGTGAACTAAAAATCTACATTTTTCATGATTTTATTTTATTACTCTTCTTTTTAGGCGTTGACACGTGACTACATGACCGTCGCGTCTGCTATCCGAAAATCTTCCATGCTCGAGCTGTCACGTGACGGCCAACTGGTCAAGCGAACTGTTCAACCAGCTTCTCTCGAGCCCCCAAAGCCCATCCGAACCGTCCTTGCCATCAATCTCCACGAAAACCCGACCGTCGAAACGGTCACTAGCGCCTTTGCCAAGTACGGTGATTTGACTCAAGTGCGCGTTATCCGGCCAACTTCGGCGCTGCCCGCCTATTTGAAGGAGTTCACTATGTGGGTTCCTGATCTCGGCACCACCAACTGCGCTGTGATCGAGTTTGAGACGCAGGATGAGGCTCAAGCTGCTTGCCGAGAAATCAACATGGCAAACAGAGAAAACGGAAAGCTCAGAGTTGCTCTCCTCAAGGTTTGCGATTTCTAAAGAGTATCACAATTTCTAATAGATTTCTTATGCATCCAAGGGTATTTTTCGCCCCTAAGCTTCATTATTTCGGCTGACTACCCATACACTGATAAATCCCATCAGTTTCGTAATTTTTCTCTTAACCCATTTCCTTCCACTCCTTCACTTAATTCCCCGACAAAAAAACTTTACTCTCTACCATCAATCCCGACCCAAACCTGAACCGCCAATTCACCCCGACAAAATCCGATCCGACCAAAATCCCTCCCAAAATTCTTAATCAAACCCCGATCTTTGACACCTGTTTTTCTCGGACCATAACGTGGACCCGCACCAATTTATTCAATCCCGTTTCCCTACCTTACCAGAGCCCTTCCATACCAAAAACCACAACCTTTACTCAGACTCATAACTTCACCTTTCTTTCTTATGAAAGTCCCCCCCCCCCTCAATAATCCAATAAACACTACTTTAACACCCGTACCTATTATTCAATCCCCTTACCGTACCTTACCATAGCCCTTCCATACCCAAGACCTCAACCTTTACTCAAAGCCATCAATTCACCTTTCCCTTTCATGAGAGGCCCTTCCCTCATTTGGAATCTATTTAAAACTACCATTACTTCCTGAGAACACATCCCAATCACCATCCTCGACTCAGACCCCCGCCCGAACCTTATCCTTTCTCTTCCTTACCCGAATCCTACCTCATTTGAACCATCATTCCACCCCAGAACTTACCCTCGACCTGATCTCCTACCCTTCAATTTCGATTATCTGACCCCTTACAAACAGCCTCCTCCGTCAATCAAACCTCTCCCCAAAAAAGATACCATTTGAGTTCCGGGTATCTTCTCCCTAATCAGGATACTGACACTTTTTAGCCCGGCGCTCGAATCCGCCGCACTCTCTACCGCCAATACAAAGAAGACGACGGTAAAACTACCGAAACCAAAAAACTTCCCAAGTTCGAATTAAAAACTCTCTCCGACTCTGGACACGGCTCCGACGGATCCGCCGAAATCTCAACAGAAAACTCCGAAGACGAAGAAAAATGCTCTGCAAAGGTCAGAAACAACTTCGCTCCCGCATACGTAAGATGACCCCTTATTCTCCCATTTCAACTTTTTGAACCGAAAAAATGACGGTTTTTCTAGGTTGTTGGAACCCGACGAGCCTGGCTGAGCAAATCGCTTCAAAAAGACGCCGAAACTGTATAACAATTTTTAGGATTTTCACGAGCTCATTCAAATTTATTTATAGGTTATTATCAATTAAACAATTTTTCTATTCTATTTCCGTTTTCCCTTTTCCCAAAAAAGCTCTTTGTCCCGAATCCAGCGCCCGAACCTGGCTCCAGAATCAAACTTCCAATCAAAAAACACAGAACACCGCCTTCAACCAACTCCACCCACCCTCGCTCCGATCACTTTTTATAACTCGCGCCTAGGTCCTCCCCGAGAACAATTTGAGCAACGCGATCCGCCAACCACGTGGTCCAGTCGAGGGAAGCCGCGGCTTTGACGCCAAATTTTCCCGAAATCGCTCTCGAAACTTTTTCGCCTAAGATACTTTATTGCTTATTTTTCCCGTAATTTTTTAAAAAGAATAACTATCTTATCGCGTTAAATTTCGATCGAGCCAAGGTTCAAGCGCACAAGACAATTTTCCCGATCTTCATTCTCTTCCAGAAGGCGATTTGGAACTTTGACTTTGACTAGAAACCAACTAGAACGCAGCTTGGCTGTAAATACAAAACATCATCAAAAAACGACTTCTACTGCTGAAAAAATCCTGAAAAATGGCTCTTCGATGTAAAAAAATTCAACTTTCAACGACTTCAAATCTGAAAAAAAAACGCATCAACTCGACTTGCTTCAAAATCGAAAGAAACCAAAAACGAAGCATAAAAACTCACTCTCTTCCATGATTTCAAAAAACCGCGAATCAAAAATTACTCGATTCCCATTTCGCCTGTGCACAATTTTTTTCTCATCAACTGACAAATACTTTTTTTTCATAGGCCGGTTTTTCAAACGAATAATTCAACAAAATTTTCGAGGAAATTAAAAATTAAATTTTCAAAAGTAATTAATATTTTCTTGCTATATGCAAACCCTCGGATGTAAATAAAACATTTTTTTGATGAATAAACTCGTGTCTCTTTCTCTTTTGGAGACATTTTTAAAGCTTAAAAACTTTGTCGCTTTTCTTTCGCAAGATATGCAGATTTGACCCCGGCGTGACGAAAGATATAATTACTCCACTAATACCGCAATAAGTTATTGCCAATAACGATTTTACAACAGAGGGGCTTCAACTCAGAAAAAATAGCGATTTTATACAATGAATTACAAATTTTGGTTTTTCTCTTGTTTTTTCATTGCGAAAGGAGCTCTTCCAGATGAAGATAGAGTTGTGGTCAGAACGGGTTTTTCGAGAATTTCAAGAAGCGTTGCCAATTCTACAGCGGAGGATATTTTTCTTGAGATAACTGGTAAGCATAAACATCATAGAATTTATCTATGTTTTCCAAGGCGGTGAAAGTTTGGGCGAAAAGATGACTTTGAAAGCTCAGCTGAATATTTTCAACTACACGGCTCATTTGACCGACTGCGATATTTTCATCAATTCAAAAACTTATCGAATCCTCGAGTCTGAAACCGTTACTTCAACAGGACTTTTGCTCAATGTTCAAAAACTCAGTAGCTGGACTCTTGAATTGAAGAGATTTTCAACGTCTGCTTCGAAGATGGAAAAAATGGACTTTCAATGCGAAATTCGGCTGTCTTCTTGTCTTCCATCCGCTGATCCTCTTGGTTATTACTACACTGGACATCGCACAGGATTTTTTCTTCAAATTTGAGAAGCACCTTCTTTCGAGAAAACTCATTGAAGAAAACTGAAAGTCACCAACTCAGGTCGAACCTGCCAAAAATGGAGTTCCCAATGGCCCCATAGTCACTCTTACCGCAATCAAATTATTTCGCGCTTTGGCGAACGATTTCTCAATACAAATTACTGCCGCAATCCTGATAACTACAACGGCGGAGTCTGGTGCTACACCACAGATCCAAGCAAGAGATGGGAATTGTGTGAAATTCCAACTTGTGATTTTTGATTATCTTCTTTGGTTTTAACGAAATAAATCTTATGCAGCATGAGGCTTGTTTTATCAAAAAATCAAATACAGTAGTCAGCAGAAACTTGAAAAAGAACAGGAGCTTTAGTGTTTTCGTTGTCCATCTTTTTGATCGTCCAAGTTCTTGAATCGACGAATTCTTCAATTTTGATTCGATTTTGCTCGAAATCGAATCGGTTGATTGAATTTCCCGACACAACAAATACCGACTCTTCTATTCTGATCACGGACGAATATTTATCGAACTCAATGATACATTAATTTATCACATTCAAATCTTACTGTAATGGGCACGCCGATCTCTTTCCAGCCAGAGCCTGCTAGAAGAAAAACTCCGTTAAAGCGACCAGCGACCAATAAATTCCCACTTTCAAAACCGATCGCGAGAACTCTCTCGGCCAGTCTCGGATAGTCCGGCATGGAATACCAACCAGAGCGAGAGAGGTCGAGCTTTTCCACCCTGAGTTTGCTTTTACAAGCTTCGCAGTTATTGCCACTTCCTCGATAATTTTGAACCCAGACTAAGTCTCCTATTGCAGCAGCTTTGCCCTTGTAAAGAGCGAGTTTCCCACTGGCATGGCTGAATATTGAAGAAAACGTTTTCTCAGATCTACGGCCGTCGAAAATCTCACATTCTTTCGTCATTCTTGAGCCATCGCCTCCAGGAAAGCAGATCAGAGCTTTTGATCCATCGCTTATTGAAAGTGCGCTTGCAGTTGAATCAATTTCATGAACTAGCCTTGCTGATTGCTCGATCAACTCGCAGTTTATTAATTTCAGGATCTAGTGATAAATATTTCTTGATTGTTTCTTCAAGTTTTTTCCTACCCTTTGCTTATAAAAATCTCCTCCGAAGATAAAAAGCTCGCCTTCAATTGAAGCAAAAGGACCCCAATCGCCATGATTTTCAAAAGAATCAATTATGCCAACTCTTTTTTGAACGAGTCCATCTTCAGAAACAAGAAAAGAATTGTCAATAAGCTTTGAACTAGAGCCCAGAATCAATATGAACTAAATTTAAACTGTTAAAATAATTTTAGAAAACATAATCAAGAACCGGTTTAACACGCTCTGTGGTAGTTGAAGTTGTAGTCGCCGCATTTGTTCTTATTGTTGGTTGAGTAAGTCCTACTGTTCGAATATCAGCTCTTTCAGAATGAGAACCCGGTCTGTATTTAAAAACAAGACCAACAGCTAAACCAGCGACGAGAAAAATATTAATAATGATCAAAATTTTACGCGTTTTACTGATTTTCAAGCCCGTCTCTGTCATTTTTGAGGCTGAACTTTCAAAGAGGAGTCATAAAATAAGGGAACTCGTAAAAATACAATTGTTGAACCGGCATTTCGTAAGAGCTAATTTAAGTAAATAATTTATTGGTGAATATCAATGAATTTGTAATTGCGGAAAAAGAAGTTGGCAATCATACTGATCAGAAAACGGCGGAGTCAAATTGGAAGTTCAAAATCTGTGAGTACATAATGTGAAATCAAAAGCATTCAAGGTGCAGTCAAAAAGAATTGTTGAAATGAGAGAAAAACAGAGTCTTGAAGTCTTCTGAAATTCTCAAAGAACGTATCCTTGAGCAATCATCGCATCGGCCACAATTTTGAAGCCAGCGCAGTTGGCGCCGAGCTAGAATTTCGATGAGAAAATGAGCAAAAAAGGACGATTGTACCTGATAGTCGCCTTCATGACCGAGTTCTTTGGCGGTTTCAGAACACGCTTTCCAGATGCTAGCCATGATTCCTTTGAGTTTGTTGTCGACCTCGTCTCTTGTCCAGAAATATCGAGCAGAGTTCTGAGCCATTTCAAGGCCGGAAACTGCCACTCCTCCAGCATTGGCGGCCTAGAAAAGACCATGATTTGAGTTTGACGAAAAGAACTGACCTTTGCTGGGAAGAAAACAGCCTTGTTTCTTTTGAAGACTTCGATAGCTTCTGGAGTAGAAGGCATGTTCGCGCCTTCAAAGACGTATTTGACTCCAGCGGCGATGAGACTTTCCGCGTCTTCCTTGCTGATTTCGTTTTGAGTGGCGCAAGGAAGGGCGACATCGGCAGCTCCGACGCCCCAAGGTCGAGTTCCTTTCAAAAATTGGACGGTTTCGGATTTGTAGTCTGCCACTCGGCCTCGTTTATTGTTCTGAAAAATGAGTTTTAGCTGAACGATACTTTTAAAATGTAAACGAACCTTGATATCAAGAACTTGTTGAATCTGCTCATCCGAGAACCCATTTGGCTCATAGATCGTTCCATTCGAGTCCGAGAACGTCAAAACTTGAGCTCCGAACTCTTTGCATTTGATGGCAGCGTATTGGGCGACGTTTCCAGAGCCAGAAATAAGAACCTTTTTTCCTTCGAGAGAAACGCCAAATTCATCGACGCAGTTTTTCAAGGCATAAACGCAGCCAAAACCGGTCGCTTCTGGTCGAATCAGCGAACCGCCCCAGCCGTGGCCTTTTCCGGTCAGAACGCCGGAGTGATCACCTGATTTTTGAAATGAAAAAAAAAGACGGAAAGGGTTTCTTACCTTGCATTCTTTTGTACTGTCCATACATGTATCCAATTTCCCGGCCGCCGACTCCGATGTCTCCTGCAGGGACGTCAACATCTGGGCCAATGTATCGCGAAAGTTCGGTCATAAACGACTGTGTAAATCGCATCACTTCGGCGTCCGATTTTCCCTTGGGGTCAAAGTCGGAGCCTCCCTTTCCGCCGCCCATGGGGAGCGTAGTTAGGGCGTTTTTGAAGATTTGCTCGAAACCGAGGAATTTGATGATGGACAAATTGACGGAGGGGTGGAAGCGAAGGCCGCCCTTGTAAGGTCCTAAAATTGGGATAAGCCTTGTTGTTTTCGATAATTGGAAAAATGGGCTTACCGATGGCTTGGTTGAATTGGACTCGGAAACCTCGGTTCACCTGCATTTTGTTGTTGTCGTCCAGCCAAGGCACGCGGAATTGGATGACCCGCTCGGGCTCGCAGATTGCTTCCAAAACCTAATGGAGAAATGGTCTTATTCTGACTGTTTTTGGAGCATTTCAGATTCACAAGAAATGAAAAATGAGGGTTTTTAGTTTAGCAGAACCTGTATTTTAGCTGTTTTTTATAAATTTATGGTCAAAATCGTCATATTTACGGTATTTTACCTTGACATAATGCGGGTACTTGTCAAAAAGCGGCCCCAAAGAGTCGAAGACTTCCTCAACTGCTTGAAGAAACTCGGTTTGGTTGGGATCTCTAGCCTTAACTTTCTCAAATGCGGCGGCCACTTCTGCTCTCATTTTTAATTTTTTTGTCTGAAAAGATGAAAAATGCGTTTTGATGCTTTGAAAAAGCGGCGATCGAATCCGCCACCGGCAATGTTGAAAAAGTGGGAGTGGTGAGTTGAAAGCAACAAGGAGATAAACTCGCTAGTAATTAGCTATTCGAGCGGTTTTTAAACACTTCAAAAGGGGAATGAAATAAACAAGTTACGTAACAATCTTCGCAATAAAATTAATAATCAGCAGCTTTGGGACAATTAAAACGAGTTGATAAAGGTTCAAAATGTCTGATGAAGGGTGCAAAAGGGTTGAATGTAGCTCTAGGCAAAGGCAACTCTAGAACAGTTATGAAAAGAGGTTATAACTTGGCAAAAGATTCATTTTTTCATTGGAAAATGAAGCCTCTTGATTTCTCAAAAAGATACAGTATCTTTCTCTTTATAACAAGTTTTTTTCACAAGCTTCGAATTTGAATGTTGACCTTTTATGCGCGTCAAAAAGGTGCTGGAAAGTTCGATAGCGCTCTTGAACTTACTCCTTTGTTCTTTCTTCTCTGGGCAGACGGAGAAAAAGGGTTCTCTCTGAATAAAAACTGCGGAAATAGAAAGAAAAACGTCTCTATTAGAAGTCTTTTGTTATTATTTTTTTGTTTGATAGGAAATGAGCTATATCATCGGCCTCATCTCAAATGTCAATTTTTTAGTAAAAAAGAAAAGTATTTGCCCTCGATTATTATACGAGACAATTGATGGATTATGATCGAGCTTTCTTTTATTTCCTGTCTAAAGAATGTAATGGCTATCAAATTTACTGAATAAACTCTTCAGAAAACTCACTAAAACAGGGGTGGCCTAAACTTTGATCGTTGTCATGTGTGATTCTTTGAGAAAGTGATTCTTCCTGTTTGTAAAAGGTAGTACGTGGTAACTCGTCGGGGGTTGGCCCGGCGAGTGGAAGGTAAAACAAACGCAAACGGATTAAATTTGTCGAAACGTCGTAGAAGGACTAAACTTGAGCCAGCTTTTAAATTACTTCCGTGAATTTTGTTTAATAGCAAGTGACAAATTTGGAGCTTTTTATATATTTAAGCAAGAAAGTGACATGGAGTCAGAAATTCTTTTCCGGAGTTAGCAGCCCATCTTGTCGTTGTAGAAGTTTCGGACTTTTCGAGCTGCTCGGATGACCTGTCGGTGGACTTTGCCTCGTCCTTCGCAAGCGTTGTTTCGCGCCCAGCTGTTGAGAGCGGCGTTGACTTGGCCATTGAGCTTGCAGAAGTCGCTCTCATCGAAGACTTGCACGTCGTCGGCGGAGTCTTCGGAGCCGAAGCCGTTGTCTTCGTAGCAGTTTTCGCCGTTGTCAGCGTCGACAACCTTGTTAAAGACTTTGTAGAATCGGTTGACGTATCGCTCAGTCCAAGATGCGTCTTCTGGGAGGGATGCGGCGATTCTCTGAATTCCCAATTTTACCAATTTTATTCAATGAATATTTTGTCACTTACGCCAAAGTGGTATTCGATGATGTCAAGTCGGTCAGCTTCAACGAGCTCGAATTCAAAGCCGGAAAAGCGGAAGAGATGATCAGAGGTGAAACTGACAGTTGCTTGACCTCCTAGGACAAATAGATCTTCAAATCCGTCGTCCTTAACGTTGACGAGATCAGGAGTCATTTTGCCGCCCTCTTTTATGCCTTTTTGTTTCTCTCGTCGTTGATCGGAGTATTCGCCACAGAAGTTTCTCTCTTGACCGTTGGCAACGACCTTGACGTAATCATATACACAACCTTGAGCATACTCAACGTCGAATCGGTTTGCTTTAATTAAAAAGCCGGAAACCCTCGGATGTCGATGGTCCAGCTGCAATAAGCTCTGTTGGGATAGTAGCCATATAAATAGTCTGGCGACGAAAATGTTTGAAACTCAGTGATGCGGCCGCCGCAGTCGGTAAAAATCGGTTCACCGTTAGTAGTGAATTCGTTTGTGGAATAGGATGGAGTTGTCCCGGTAGAGTAAATTCCAGTGACAGTAGTGGAGTCATAATTATCAGTGGTGTAATAGGAAGCAGATGCGCCGGCAATCAAGGAAAACAGCTGAAATGTATATTTATTTATTTTCTCTTGTCTCTGTGAATAAACCTTCATTCTCTAGCTTCTTTTTCAGATATTCCGATAAATTTTGGATTGCTTCATGCGTTTTTGTACTTTCTGGCTTCGGCCATTGCTCCTAGGTGGCGGTGCACAAACACCAAGGGGTTAAGCGTTAGAGACGGATCGGCAAGTGAAAGTTGAAATTAATGACTGGTTGTCAAGATAACGATGTCGAATTTGATTGATCGAGGATTCTGACCCGAAAAACACTTTTTGTGGATTCAATAATGTAATTTCTAAGACAAAACCAAAAACAACGACTACTACGACGACGAAAACTACGACAACATCGACAGTCAGAACAACGACTACAACTTGTAGTCTTGTTGTAGTCTACAAGGCATGTACCGTATGTAATAAATTCTGCCACCCTAGCGCAGGATTGAGGTATAAATAAACTATTTTCGTGAATTTGCTTCAATAGTGACAAGTTTGGAGAATATTATTTATTTTAACGAGAAAGTGATATGGAGTCAGAAATTCTTTTCCGGAGTTAGCAGCCCATCTTGTCGTTGTAGAAGTTTCGGACCTTTCGAGCGGCTCGGATGACCTGTCGGTGGACCTTGCCTCGTCCTTCGCAAGCGTTGTTTCGCGCCCAGCTGTTGAGAGCGGCGTTGACTTGGCCGTTGAGCTTGCAGAAGTCGCTCTCATCAAAGACCTGGACGTCGTCGGCGGAGTCATCAGAGCCGAAGCCATTTTCTTCGTAGCAGTTTTCGCCGTTGTCAGCGTCGACAACCTTGTTGAAGACTTTGTAGAATCGGTTGACGTATCGTTCAGTCCAAGATGCGCCTTCTGGGAGGGATGCGGCGATTCTCTGAAATCCCAGTTTTACCAATCATATTTACTGATTAGTATTTCGTTACTTACGCCAAAGTGGTATTTGATGATGTCAAGTCGATCAGCTTCAACAAGCTCCAATTCGAAACTACCTCTTGAAATGATGTGATCCGAGGAGAAACTGACTGTGGCTTGGCCTCCTAGGACAAAAATATCCTCGAATCCGTCGTTCGAGGCATTGACGAGGTCAGGAGTCATTTTGCCGCCCTCTTTGACCTTCCTGCCGGCTTCGCGTCTTCGTCGCCTGAAAAGCTTAGGGCCGCAGAAGTTCCTCTCTTCTCCGTTGGCGACTACCTTCACGTAGTCAAACACGCAGTTGGTAGCATACTCAACAACGAATCGATTGGCCTTGATGAAGAAACCGGGAACTCCTCGGATATCGATGGTCCAGGTGCAATGAGCTCTGTTGGGATAGGTGCCATCACCGGCGTCTGGAGACGAAAATTTTTGAAGCTCAGTGATGCGGCCGCCGCAATCGGTTGCAATCGGTTCACCGTTTGTAGTGTGTGTTATGTACGTAGTTGAAGTGATAGGGAGTTCTGTACTGGGGATATAGGACTCAGTGGTGTAGTAAGAAGCAGTTGCGCCGGCGATCAAGGAAAAGAGCTAAAATAAATTTTTATAATTACTCGTGTCTCTGTGAATAAAACCTTCATTCTCTAGCTATTTTCAGATATTCTGATAAATTCTGAGCTGCTTCGCGCGGTTTTGTAGTTTCTCACTTCGGCTATCGCTACTAGGTGGCGGTGCACTTACACCAAGAGGTTAGACGTTAGAGACGCACTGAGCCAGTTTTGCAGACTCGCCTATGTTGTCACTAAACAGGCGGCGTTTAATTTTTTGAGGAAATCTCTAGTATGGATCGTAACAGAAAGGTTTCGCTATGCAAGGATTTAAACAGAAATCTGCCGCATAGCATGAAACGAAAAAATTGGATAGTTCGATTTTTTAAAGGCAATTCTAAGGGTGTCAAAAGCCTACCGGCCTAAAATACTCACCTTTAAATGTAGATCTCGGGCCTATCTTTCATTTTGACGGTGTATTTAAGGAGGTAGTCCCTGCTTTTTGCGATCTCGGCACTTTTTGAACGGCGCTCCCACAAATTTGCGCTGGGGTTGAGGGATAAAAACTCTAGGAATAGAAAGGTCGAACCCTAATGAAAGTTTGAATTCACGGAAAAAAATTTTATTCGCCCGCTTAAGGAGTTAGAGGGCGATAATCGAACCTAGCCCGGGCGAAATCGCCATTTTGGCCTATTTTTAAACGCGCTGAAAATCAAGAGGATCTTTCAAAAATTTAAACTAATTGAATTTTTTGAAAGTTTATACGTTTGTCTAGGTTTGAATTAAGGGAAATTAAAAAAGTCCAAAAAGTCATAATGTAATGCCATCAATCAAAGGTTGGGTCTCAAAATCTTTAAAAAATAAGTTTTTTAAGGATGATTTATACTAAATAAGCTTAATAATAGACATTTTATTTATTATTTTTATTATCTAGAGGTCATTTAAAATCGAAATAAAGCTATATCTATGGATAAAATTGACAAAAAAATTCGAGTTTTTGAAATTTTTCATCAAAATCTCACTTTTCGAGTGTGATTTTGGGGTTTTTCCTCTTACATTTGGAAAAAATGATCCACACAAAGTTTTTAGCTCTTCTAACGAGCTTTCAGAATCTGCTTAGAAAATTTGAAAATTCCGATTTTTTCAAAAGCGAGGACTACCCCCTTAATTGCCTTTGAAAAATCGAACTATCCAATTTTTTATTCCATGCTTAGCGGCAGATTTCTGTTTGGATCCTTGCATAGCGAAACCTTTCTGTTACGATCCATACTAGAGATACTTGTGTCCAAAATAAGATAATGTCCTAAGTACATTTGATTGAGTTTTCAAAAATTTTGAAATCGTTTTTTTCTTTTTTTTTATTCGGATTATAAGACAGATCAGCATATTCTTTTCCGGAGTTAGCAGCCCATCTTGTCGTTGTAGAAGTTTCTGACCTTTCGAGCGGCTCGGATGACCTGTCGGTGGACTTTGCCTCGTCCTTCGCAAGCGTTGTTTCGCGCCCAGCTGTTGAGAGCGGCGTTGACCTGGCCGTTGAGCTTGCAGAAGTCGCTTTCATCGAAGACTTGCACGTCGTCGGCGGAGTCTTCGGAGCCGAAGCCGTTGTCTTCGTAGCAGTTTTCGCCGTTGTCAGCGTCGACAACCTTGTTAAAGACTTTGTAGAATCGGTTGACGTATCGCTCAGTCCAGGAAGCGTCTTCTGGAAGAGATGCGGCGATTCTCTGAAATCCCAATTTTACCAATTTTATTCACCTAATTGGTTACTTACGCCAAAGTGGTATTCGATGATGTCAAGTCGGTCAGCTTCAACAAGCTCGAGTTCGAAACTACCTCCAGAATAGGAGTGGTCCGAGGAGAAACTGACTGTTGCTTGGCCTCCTAGGACAAAGATGTCCTCGAATCCGTCGTTTGAAACATTGACGAGATCCTCAGTCAGTTTGTTGCCCTTTTTTGCCTTCTTGCCGGCATCGCGTCTTCGTCGGTGGTCGTTGAAGCCGCAGAAATTCCTCTCTTCCCCGTTTGCAATGACCTTCACGAAGTCAAAAGCGCAGTAGTCATCCCACTCAACCTCAAATTGATTGGCTTTGATGAAGAAAGCGGGAACTCCTCGGATATCGATGGTCCAGGTGCAATGAGCTCTGTTGGGATAGGTGCCATCGCCGGCGTCTGGAGACGAAAATGTTTGAAGCTCAGTGATTCGCCCGCCACAATCGGTTACAATCGGTTCACCGTTTGTAGTGGCTGTGTTGACCCAAGTAGTAGGGGTGGTGAATTCCGTAGTGGGGTCATAGGACTCAGTGGTGTAGTAGGAAGCAGATGCGCCGGCAATCAAGGAAAAGAGCTAAAATAAATTTTAATATATTTCCCCGTGTCTCTATGAATAAAAAATAACCTTCATTCTCTAGCTTTTTTCAGATATTCTGATAAATTCTGAGTTGCTTCGCGCGGTTTTGTACTTTCTAAGATTGCCATCGCTCCTAGGTGGCGGTGCATTTCAACCAAGAGGTTAGACGTTAGAGACGAATTGAGATTGCCTAGGGCGAAGAAATTACTTGCAATATTTGATTTCTTTGTCATATTCTTATAGAATGGAAATAAAAGTCACGAGTTTTTTCAAACATCCGCATCAGAAAAAGGAAGCAGTTTGGACTCTTGGGAGCACACCGGACCGAAGTTCTGCCCTTGTTATTTGTCCATCGTCAGCTAATACTCCAGTGAATGCCTGTAATGGAGTATCAAACAGCTTTAGCTTAGCTGAACTAAGCTTTTTTGAGTCATTCATAGGTAAGGGACTTAACGAGCTTGCAGGTAACTGCCAATTTCAGAAAGAAAATTTGTATTCGCCTCAGAGCCGGAGCGAGAGCAAGTGAAAGTCGAAATTAATGACTGGTTGTCAAGATACCGATGTCGAATTTGATTGATCGAGGATGGAATGGTATTCTGACCCAAAAACAGTTTTCGTGGATTGAATCCACTGGATTCAATAATTTAATTTCTAAGACAAAACCAACAACAACGACTACTACGACGACGACTACTATCGTGACAAGTTTGAAGTTCAAGATGAAAATAAACAGCGTAATTTTATCTAACTGGTATTTATTTTTCAAAGCAGTGCAAAGAATAATTAACCAGCGAGTCGACATCAATCTCGTGATAGATCTGAAAACGTAAGTCACGTGCTACGGAACAGTTACAGTCACCTGATTGTAAGCTTCGATATTTGAGTAGTTTTTAGCCGGCCGAGCTACTGCAATGTGCAGTTTATTGTCTGAAAATGAAGTCGTGATGAAAAATATTAAAAAAGTCACCTTTTGAACTGTAAATAATAGACTGCAAAAGCCCCGTTTGGACTCTAGGGAGCACGTCGGAGCGTAATTCTGCCCTTGTTATTTGTCCATCGTCGGCTAATACCGCACTCAATGCCTGTAATGGAGTATCGAACAGCTTGAGCTAAGCCGAACTGAGCTTTTTGGAGATTCACAAATAATCAGTTGATACTTAATACTCCGGCTTGAAGAGGGCATCATTGTATTTCGGGCATTCCCAATCCACCCCCAAATAAACTGTGTTCTCGATGACTCCCGGATCAGTTGGGTTTTCGTGGAATTCTTCCAACACTTCATCACTTCAAATTCAACATACTAATCTACTGAGACAGGGTTAAAGAGAACCTGTAGATAAGCGTCGTTATTGTATGATTAGCTCCCTGTTTCGTGTCTGCCACCCCGACAAACGCGTCCAAAGTCCGCTCTTTGCTCTTCATAAACTCAAAAACTTCTTCATAACTTGCAGAAATCTCCAAGGCCTCTCGGATCAGCATCGGAAAAGGTGTTCCTTCGGGTTGTTTGGCTTCTCCAGAGGGGTGAAATATAGATTGGTCTGGAAGTTGAACAATCGTTGAGGAAATAAGAATGCCATCTTCGTTGATTCCAAAGGACATACCAAGCTTTCCCGCCCAGGAAACACTTTGATTCTTTCATTTTGTGACAAAAATCTTAGCTAACCTGAGAATGGACTTTTTATTGCGACTGTGGTAGACATTTATCTGCGGAAATTCCCTAAGGACTTCAATTTTAAGAGTCGATTTCAAGCTCTTTTTACCTCAACCAGGGGTCTAAATTCGCAGTGCGAATTCGCTTTATTGTGAAGCGATGCGAAGCGAAGCGAATTCGCTTTCGCTTCGCTTCGCACTGGAGAGCAGAATTCGCTTCGCTTTCGCTTCGCAAAAATTCCCAAATTTTCGCATAGATTTTCGCACATCAAGCGACTTTGCTATTCGGAAGATTCTTTATCAAAGAGTTGGAGAGGGGCATTATTGTCAATAATTTATTGATGCTGTTATAAATTCAAGTTTTCTCAGTCTTCTGAAGACGAGTCTAATGATGGGTCTGACTCTCAATAAATCCAAGGATTGACTGGTTATCAAGCTGATCCTACCCCGGAATACACGTTGTCACCAGCCTTTTGCTAGTATGCTTGTAAGTATGCTAGAATATTTTTGAATGATCAGAATGATCTTTATGAACAGGGCTTATCTAGAATCGAAGATGATCTCCTCTCCTATCGAGCAAGGGTGACCATTCGGGCAAGAAATCGTCGATTGGCCATCCGAATGCCCGGCCGAAATCAAGGGCCAAGAGTCGAGCCGTCCGAATACCCGGTCGAGCTGGTGATGGGATTTTCAATAGATAAGGGTTTTGCCCGAAAATTGTCCGTTTTCCCCGACTTCCCGATGCTCGAACGATCACCTCCGCTATCGAGTTTGTTACTAACTTGAAATTATCAACAGTTAGACCCACCATTCGGCTTATATTGACGAGCTGAAAAAGGTACAATAACAGATTTTTTGGGTGTAGGGCGCCCAGGTTCACAAAATTTTTAAAAGTACGAAATCAGGGGTTTGTATGCGCTCCGCGCCTGATTTTATAGAGAAACTCATTTTTGACGTTATTAACTTTCTCTACAACCGCGCCTTCAGTCAATATGAGTCACTTTTTTGACCGAAAATTGTGAACCGGGTTCACAAAATTGTGAACCAACCGATTGTGAAGTTCACCCAGGTTACCTGGGCGCCCGCCACCCGATTTTTTTGTTATTTTCTGCTCCAAAAATAGGTTTTTGAAATCATCTTTCAATCCGAGCATCCGAGAATGCGGTTCAATTCAAGCGAAAAAATTTTCGCTTTTTTTCGCAATTTTCAATGATATTTCGCTTCGCTTTCGCTTCGCACATGGGCGAAGAATTCGCTTCGCTTTCGCTTCGCAAAAAATTTGAAAAAATTGTTCGCTTTCGCTTCGCTTTCGCACTAGGATTTCGGCTGATATTTAGACCCCTGCCTCAACGGATTCTCAAAATCGCCATCAAGAGTCCTCGCAATCAGCAAATCGTTCCCTTCATTTCCAAGTTTATCTCCCCAGATTCCTCAAATCCAACATCATTAATGTCCATTCAAATGGAAGATTATGCTCACCGATGATGCTTCCGTGAGATTCACTTCGCTCAGTAAGCAAGTTCATCCAGAGGATTTTCGCTCTTAGCTCCGGCTTTTCCAATCCCGGCTGATGGAGGGTATGCATCAGGACTCCGTCGCTAATGCCGTCAAGTTCAAGCTTTATGTCCTCACTGAATCGATGTTGCTTTCTCTTTATACTGTCATTACCTGATATAATCCCATGTTTGATCCCGAAGCTCTTCGAAGTCTCGATCGAGTTTTTGCTTCGCGCATTCGTGAAGAAATGTTTCCGGGAGCCAAATAAATTCATCAAGACACTCTTCTTTGTACCAATTCATCATATATTCCTCAGTCTTTGCCAATAAAACCAGAATTTCCGAACCCATCAAGACTCCCCGAGCAAAGCCCATTTCAAAAGGAGATCCCCAAAGATGAAGAACTGGAATTGAAGCGACATCCGTTTCGATTGTATGTCTTTCGCCTTTCACGTGACCTATCTGAGCTTTTCACTTGTTACAGTTGGGCTAACTGTAGATAAGCTACTGCCTTGACAAGCTGTTTCCATCTTCGGAGCCGAATCCCAAGGGACCTTGAATCGAGATTGAAATCAACGAGGACTTACTCAAATATCGGGATGAAACTCGATCTCCTTCCTTTATGTTTGGTATGTACTGTAATTCTGGCCCAGTACTGCAATGCTCAGCGGGTCCAGTCGCCCACCAGTAATGCAGCAAGTTGTGTTTTGCCTCTAAAAAGCTCAAAAATCAACGATCCCGACTTTCCCAATTTTTTACCATCTGATAAAATTCTCCCTGCGATAGTTGTCCCCACAAGAATTGACAACAAAAACGATTTTTTAACTTTTCTCATGTTCTCTGATGCTCTGATGCTACATTTGACCCGACCGCTTCGATATTTTCCAGTAGATAAATAAGCGATAACATTTACTGCGATAAATATTGGTTCTTTATCGACTTTTTTTTTCCCGAGCAGCCAGAATTTTTTCTTTTATTGGCAATAAATTATTGCCGAATTTTTATTGCAGAAAATCGAACTGGAAAGTGAAGAATAAACGTCCACGTCATTTTTCTTCTTCAAGGAATTCATGATCTAAAATGAACTTTGGTAAAAAGAAGGATGACTTGTTGAATGAGAACCTCATAAACGGGTCACTTCGGAGGGCGAAGTTGTTGGCCATTCGTTGACAGTATTTTGCGTGCTTGTTCATATTCCTGCCACACTTTTGATAGGTTATCGAAGTTTATATACAGTCCAGTCGTCAAACTGCACATTAACCCTTTCCAATAAACCGGCAATGCCACGTGATCCAAACCGCATTCGCCCCTTTCTCATGTCTGAAAAATCATCGTAGAGCCTTTTCATGGTTTTTCTTGGGTTCATTTTTGTTTCATTAAATTACGCAAGAAACGGTATTTACAAAGTAATTCAGTATTCATTCGAAAAACCAACGGGCCCATCTTGACCTTCAGCAGCGTCGACTTCGACCAACATGGCGGCACTGATCTTGGTTTTGAAACAAAGTGACCAAAATTGATAGTTCTAGGAAAAAAGATCCAGGTCGAGAGGAGTTCGAACTCCGATCAGGCAAAAATTTCACCTTGAGTCAATCAAATAAACCATTAAACTTACGTCAAGAGACGAATAACTGTAAATTGGACAAATATCCAGCCCACAAAAATTCTCGAAGCCTTATCATTTTTAGGAGTATAAAATCTGTCTGTTTCAGTCTGTTCCTGATGAATAAATATAAATTGCTCAATTTCATTTTATTTTTTTTTTCTTTTCTCGATTATTTTTCGTTTTTTATTCTGTTGACTCTGGTAACTGAGCGCTTTTATATGTTTTGGTGGATATATATTTTAATAAGATGTTGAATACTTGCATAGGGAAACTAACTCGCTGGGGAACTGGGCCATTTGGCAATGATCCTTTTACGTCAATTTCCAAAACGCTTGCGAAAATACGGCTTATTGGAAAATGGTTTTTGAGGATGAGCCGGTTTCAGACTAGAAGTTCTGTCTAACTGAAAATTTTCTCATCTAAGAAATTTTTTTTTCAGTTCCAAAAGAGCAAAAGTAATCCGTCAGATTAGGATTTTCAACTCGACTTGAATGCCAGACCGATTTCAAAAAAGCTCCTTAAAGGTAAGTAAATTACTTATTTTTTCGCCGCGGAGTCTCAAATCTGTTACGAGAAGGTATTAACAAGCGGTGTCAGTTGATTCGATTCACTTCAGGAGTCGAATTCTAGTTTCGAATGAAATCGAGAATCAAGGAGGAGATTCAGCCCGTCGATGAGGCAAAACCGCTCAAGATTAAAAACGCGAAAGGTCGGAAAAAGAAAAAAACTCAAGTTGACGAAGAGATGATTCGTATTGAAAACTTGGCTTTTGATAAAGAAATGGACGACAATTTCAAACAATTCAGCGGAATGAAAATTCAGGTATTTTGATCTTAATAATTCTTATCCTACCTCTTCTTAAAATTGACGGCTAAAAACGTGATAGATATTTTTGAATAAATAAAAATAAGTGTTTGGACTGCGAATGCTTCGGAACTCTGCGAAAAGTTGGCGACAAAGTCTATCTTCTCACCGAAGAAGTTCTCTCTACCCGCAGCATTCATACGCAAAAGGCGGATTTGCAAAAAGATAAAACATGGAAGGAAAAAGTGAGCCTGGCTGAGCACGGATTCGCCACCGACAAGCAGCAATACAGCTACCTCGGACTGGGATCGCTTTTCTGGATAACCATCATGCTTATAAGTTTTAAACTTATTCATCTGTTTTATTCATAAAACTCCTTTCAGCGAATTGGCACTCTCTCCAAAGTTCAAAGGCAGTAACGACTTTCTTGACTTCAACCTGCAGCCGAAACTACAAAGAGTGCGTCAAAATTGCTGAAATGGATATTTGCGGCCATTTGATGAAGCAATGCTACGAGACTGAAGAGTTCATCCTCCCTGAACCGGTTTCTAAAATCGAGCATGTCAAAGCTGCGCCCCTCGAATTCTCCGAGGAAGAAAACGAAGTGAATCTGCGCCGATGCCAAAAGAAGCAGTTTTACGACCAGAATATCTGCCGCCATCTCTGCTCGACAACACTTGTACTGAAATCAACAAGGACTAACCCGATTTCTCCTTGTGAATCGATGTGTTTTGAACTGACTAAATCTTCTGAGTCAGCAGGACAAGTCTGCCCAACTCAAAAATACTGTCGGAATGGCTGCCCTTGCCCATTTTACGAGTGCGAAAAATTCGATTCGCGGCAGAAATTCATTCCCGTCTTCGATTTGAAATCACAAATGAACACTCAATCAAATGAATACCTTGACCCCATAACTGAGCGTTGGGCAGACCGCGTTAATGTTGGTCTCGAATTTCGAAAATTCCAATTTTCCGATTTCAACGGGAATGACAGAAAGATCAAGATATCAGATTCTTTCATACCTTATGAACGTTTTTTTTTTATTTCCAAGCATTTCTCTTTCAAAACGAAATAAACAAAAACGGTAAAAGTCTACTGGTGCCACTTTTCTCAATGGCGAACATTATTTGGTCGATGCGATTGGCAATCTTATGAAAGTCAAGGAAAACGGAGATTCCCCCATTTTTATTGACAATCGACGTAATGGAATGTAAGAATGAATAATTTTTTGAATTTATCTTGCAAAATTCAGAGGATTTTTCGTGTTTCACTTTGGCTCCTCTATTGGAACTCATCATATCGAGATTCGTTTTGAAGAGAAGGGGACGAAGGTTTTCCCAGTTGTTGTCATCTGAAAAAGGTCAAATAGATTGGAATTAAATTTAACCTACCTTTTCTGACCGATGAAAAGTTCTCCTACTGGAAAACAGGACAAATGCTACTACTACGCTCCAGAATACAACTTGGAACGTTTCGAAGAGGCACAAGGTTATATTGCCAGTAATCATTTCAATGCCAAAGTGTCGTCGACAAGTTTCAAGGGAGTATTCTATCTTATGAGCGTTAGGATCAGAGTTCCTTATTCACCTCACCCAATATTCGCCTAAGTGAAGGTAGGTGAAGATGCAAATTTTTTACTTCACCTTACTTCACCTTATTTTTTCGAAAATCGGCTTTCACCTAAGTTCACCCAAAGGTGAGGTTTAGGTGACAAGTTTTCACCTCACCCTTGGGTTAATGTGAAAGGGTGACTTTGGAACTCTGGTTAGGATGGGCGATTCTTACATCAAACTCTCAACGACTTTAGCTCTGAATAGGATTCGAAAAAACGAAGAACTCGACAAAGGGTGGAGGAAAAATGAGATTCAGCTTCCGGCAGAACTCAGAGACCTTAATCCTGTTCACGTCGTCCCTTTGATAGGAGTTGAAAATATTTTACCAAGATAATTTTGATTGCCAGACATAATAAGCATTATTTTTTATCAGACATTATCTAAAACTTAATAAAGACGGATCTAGGAAAACTGCTCCTTATTCTGGTGACGAGGAGTGTTGTTCTTTCAAATACATTGTACTCGTTGTTGTTGGAGGCGGAGGGGAAATTTTTCACTCTTGGCAGCGAATGGATTGGCTCTCTCGTCAAATATGAAGAAAAGTCAGTTTGTTTATCGAAATTATTTGCTACCAATGATCCATCTTACACTGATCAAGGCGGGGTGATTAACGATGAATGCGAGTACTTTGGAAATGGAATTATCAATGACGAGAGGTTTTTTCTACAAAGTTATGTGTTTGACGCTTTATTTGAGATCGAATTCGACTTCGGAAAGGCTTAACAAGACCATAAATGCACTTATACGCCCGATAAGGCCCGCTTCTTACGGTACGTAAAGCAGTCTTGCTAATCTACTAAGAAAAAATCGAGATCGAGTTCGTGCAACAAAAAGCTCAGCAGAAAATACACGTGACGAGTAATCCGTTTTTCGCCTTCCACGACGACGTTTTTCCTGGTTTTTCAAAAAATGCTGCTCCCCAGCCACGATTTCCTCGGCCAAGCTTTTATCATAAAACAATAGTTCCCGATAATTTCTTTACTTCGCTTGAAGAACTAGCGCATATTTCAACTGTTGAAATGGAACTCAATGGAAAAGAGAAATTTCAACTCGAAATCGAAGTTGGCACTCGCTTTTTTTTGAAAGACACAAAATTTCTTGAATGCAATTTTTTTGACGAAAACACTCTTTTGCGAGTTGGACTTTCGAAAAATGGCTCGTTTTGGATTGAATCCGACTTTTTTGACAAGTTTTTTGTTCAAAGATCAAAGAAGTCACTTGATTTTGTGTTTTATTTTCGTTCAAAATCGTTTTTTGTTGAACTTTTTCAGGAAAAGATTGATTTAAATTTGACTAAATTTTTTATAACTATAAAAAAATCAAAATTGAAGAAAAAGGGCAATAAAAAAGAAGCTCATTCAAAAGTAAAAATAACTGGACTTGAGAAAGTCGAAAGCAGAAAACTCCGGATTTTCAAGTTCGACCGAGAAACGAAAATCAAAAATTTCATTTTGAAATCTCGATTTGATCCTCAGATAAATGTTATTTTACCTGATTCGGATGGTTTTCACAAACCATACGCATTAAAGCCTGAAGGGTCGAAAAAGGAAGAAATATTCATCAGCAGTCCATTCGATAGCCTAAGCATTTCTTACTACGTTTACCACTCGCGACACGCACTGATAAATGGTCGGCTTCATATTTTTGGTGGATTGATTTCTCGGCAGAAGGTAATAAAATAGAGAAAATAGTCTCGTATTTTTATAGATCGCGCGATTGGATGGCTGCCGATTCGTCGAGTTGTCTTCTCGGCTGTTGTATGATTTCAGATATGGTCATTCTGCTGTTACGATTGAAAAAGGCAGCAAAGGTGAATTTTATATGAATTGTTAGTCATTTAAAAACTTAACAGACTTTTTGACGAAAAATGACGAAAAAGTCCCAATTTTGCTATAATTTTAGATTTTTATTGGTCAAAAAGTGCTCCGAACAAGTTTTAATGGTGAATTTAACTTCGAGGCACACTAAGAAGCCAAAATATGGCTTTTTTGAAATTTTCGATTTTTTGAGGAAAATTGTTGACGGGGGGTCCTTAAAAGAAAAATACTTTAAGAATTAAGTTGCGAGTAAATTAAGTAAGAAACATATAAGAAAATTATTTCTAGCTATGATTTGTTTTGATTTTTTGGACCGAAACAAATGTCAGTTATTTGATGAATTGACAGTCAAACAGAAGGACAAAACGAATATGATACACAGATCTGGAGAATTGGCCCTGTACAATGGCCGTTTGATTGCCATCGGAGGTGGGGATGCAACAGGAGTAGTTGAGGAATTGACGGAAAATGGATGGAGAGTTTTAAGTCATTTGTCTCATCCAAGGTAGACGTTTGCGAGGACTTTTTATTTAAAGATTTTAGATGGATTTCTTATTTTTCTGCGATCGGACTTCCTTCTGGAACTCTTTTGACCAGGGTTCTTAATCTGCGCTGGAGATTAGAAGTCGAGTCGAGTCGACTTATTTCCACAAGCACTTGTCGATTTAGAACCCTGTTTTTGACCATCGGAGGAATAGATGAGAGAGATTTCAAATACCCTGATTTTGAAGCATTGAATGAAATTTGGGAACTGAAGAACGGAAAATGGTCGAATGTTGGCTCACTTTCAAAGGTTTATTAGTGTATTGATAAACAATTTGTTTGCTTTTTTCATCTATACTCTAGACTGTTTATCAATTATCTGCGATTTTCTTGGACAGCAGCGTATTTGTTTTTCCTGGCTTGGTTGACGCAGGCTACCCAATTATCCACAAAATTGATCTAGGTTAAAGTTCTGAGTTGTTTTCAATAATAATTATTAAAGTTAATAAAAAAATTTGAGTCAATTATGTAAATTCGGAGCTTTAAAAAGACTCGGCTGATAAAATTATTGAAACTCAAGTCATCGCGAAGCAAGAAGAACGGCAAATTTTGAATGCGATTATTTTTGTGACACCTGTTAATCAGTGCTCCAAGTATTAATTGCCTCGAGAAAATAAAATTGAATTGCTGAAAAACTGGTCGTTTGAAATCAACGAAGAGATTTTCATTGTCTAAAAGCATAAAATATTATTCTTGAAAGTTAATGATTTCAAAGCTCTTTATTTTGTTCAACACAGGGACAAGTATTCAAAGTCATCACGAGTTCTTTGTTGCACTCGTCAAAGCAGTCTCGATCAGGAGGACACAAGCGAATGCAATTTGTCTAAAACCAATGTGACTTTCACTTGAAGCAATGTTCTTACATGAAATTCCAGGGCGTCTTCTCTGCATTCGATGTAGTTTTCGTTGTCAGTTTCAGCGGCTTCGCAGTTTTCCAAGCAAATCGGGTTTTCACAGCTATCGCAGCCGTTTGGGCACTTTTCTCCACAAGGACAGGAAGAAGAGCACTCTAATTATTATATAAGGAAAAAATAAATTCAGTGAATAACCGGAAAACTCGGCGAGACAAGCATTTTCGCAAAGATGGTCGCTGCATTCACTTCTGCATTGAAGATAGTTTAGTCGACAGATTGTGTAGCATTCATCGTAGAGCTCTTCGTCTCTGGAAGAGAAACAAATTTCAAAACCATATTTCGGTCACTTACGGGCATTTGTCATCTGGTACTTCTGGTCCTTTGTAGCAAGTTTCGGGGCTTTCGCAAACGAATGATTTTGAAGTTGCATCGAAGGAAAAATTCGCATCTCGAGCAAATTTTACGAAGTAGTTTTCCTGTCATTTGGCTCTCCCATAAAGAACATGAATTTTATAAACATTTATCATTATGAAAATTAATTTCTTTATGAATGAACCATTCGCTGAATAAGTTCTCCATCAAAGCAAGCCGAAAGTTCCAGCAAATCATCCTCAAGCGGCTTCTCATCCTTCAGATTGGCGGATGTAGCAAGAGTTGAAAACGTGAATTTTCCAGCGTTGTTGTTGCTCACGAACTTTTCAAAACGCTGTTTAGATATTCCGACAATTTTAGAAAAATCTCCCAAAAACGCGAATTTTCTGTCGTTCAACAAGGTGATTTCTGCAAAAGTCGTGAGAGAATAGTTGCTTTGAGGAGTGAAGGTAAACTGAATAATATAAGATCGATTATTCTTGCTTTTTTGATTACCGTTGCGTCTGAACTTGTGTAAGAGCATTTGTTTCCACGAGTTGGTTGTGATCGAATGTAGTAAAATTCTGTGTTTTCATCAGCTCCTTGCAAAGATGCTATTGGAAAGGAGAAAGATGTAGTTGTTTGGTGCAAAAGTATGTAATTGTTTGTCAGTTTGTTGTTTTCTGCATCAACGCCGTCATAAAACTGCATCTGTTGATAATTTTGGGAGGGGAAATCGAGTAGAAATAATGTCAGATATGATCAACAGTCCTCTATTTCAGCATATGTTTGCCAACGAATCTCCGTTCCTTTTCCAAGTCCATTTTCTTTGCTCCCGATTCCAGCGAGATCTGCATCCATCGGCGCTGCGGGCACGTCTGGTTTCAAAATGACTCCATCATTTCGACAGCATTTTGACAAGATAGCCCATTTGAACTTTCCTTTTTGGTCGCCGAAACGGACTGGTCCAGTGCTAAAGTCTATCTTGAAACAGTTCTTTAATTTCTTGGTAACCTCAAAGTAACAGCAGCAATTTGGAATTCGGCGTCGATTTTTTGGTATTGGTAGTTGTTCAGGCCGTCGTACTCCCCACTCAAGATCGGACCAGTCATCGGTCGAAGTCCAAGAGCATTTGTGAAAAGACCTGTCAAACCGTAATCGAAGTTGAACGGAGAAGTAACCTCCAAAGAATGGACATGGGTGAGCAAGGCGGCGTAGATTCCGATTCTGGGATTTGCGTTGGCGAAAGTCATTCCAATACCTTTCTTTGGCCTCGTCCCAGCCGGTACTGCAGCGTTAGAGAGGCCTTCGTGCATCCTTAATTACTTCATTAGAAATAAAAAGAGTGGAAAATTTTACGTGAAAAGCCACTCTTCTCCACCGCCGATTTCCAAGTTCGCCCGACAGTGCTGATTCAAAACTTCTTTCGTGTATCTGATGGTCATTTGAGAACAGCCAGACCATCGATCATTGAAAAATATATCACTACGCGTATTATAATTCTTAATTTCGGGAAGAGCTTTCCAGTATTGTCTATCATTGACGATCGTGATTCCACCATACCAGCATTCATCCCTGTACGGGCAAGGAATATGACTGTCTGTATCTCCTCCTTTTATTTCTGCGTTCCAGCAGACTTTGTTCCGAGAATATGGTTCAGAATGAATTTTCTCTTGCCTTGATTGAATTCAATATTCCGCTAAAAATCTTTTAAACTCACCTAACGTTAGCGTCGACTCTTTCACAAAGATATTGATCTTGAAGTTGAGGAACACTTTCTAGCTTTGCAGTTGGAAAGCCATACTCACAGTCCATCCCAAAGTTGAGATTATAATTTCGACTCAGCTCATAATAAATCTTTGCTGTTCCCCATCGGTCACAAGATGGAGGCTCCGTTTGTGGAGGCTCTAGCGAGGGAGGGCCCCAAATGTTATTTCGATTGTTCATGTATTTCTTAAGGCCAAATTCGTCAGTGTCAGCCCACCAGTCGGCCAAGTGAAAATAATTAACCAGAACAGGAGCATCTCCACCAACCAATTCCTTTCCAAGTTCCATCAATTCGCCAGACAAATCAACTTGAGTCTTCCCATCTTTTGTAACCAGCCCGTCGTAGTAGCTCCCCACAGCAGTGGTGAACATTGCTTTTGCATGTTGGGGAAAATCATTCTTTTCAATGTCTTCTTTAAAAGTTGAGCAGGGGCAGTCATCGGAGAGTCCCATAGCTCCAAAGACCTTGATCATATCTCCCCACTTCGCGATAGCTGCTCTCGGTCCTTGATTCGATGTCACAAGAATAGTAGTCGACTCAAACGGGACAAAACCAGTTCCATCCTCTCGTTTCTTCACAAACTCCTCATAAGCTCCACCGATGTGAGATCGGGCGCCTCTCGACGTACCAAACTCGAGGTCCAGTTGTTCAACAAAACAAGTTTCATCTTCTACTGGAGTCTTGAGTTTAAGACGAGCTGCTGCTTCCAAAAGCATGCTGTAAGCATTGTCTTTGGTGTAAATCCAATAATCTAAGTAAGAGTAGAATGAAGCCAAACTTGCTGGAGAAATAATGATCACATCCTTTTCGTTCTTGTGGACGAGCATAACTGGTCCTCCATCGAGCCCCTCGCCATCTCGAGCGATATCTTTCAAAGCGGAAACCTTCCATTCTCCATTGACAGTGTGTTCTCCGCCGAAATGATCGCCTTTCAGCCACCAAAAGAAGCTATCAGACGATTCCGGCACCTTGAAGCTCGGAAAACCAAAAAGAAGGTCTCCAACTCGTCCTCTGACGTCAGTGTTCTTCTTCGTCTCCGGTGAAAATTGTCGGAAATCGTCGAAAGAAAATCGGTCGCTGAAGAAATACACGCCCAATTGATCGAAATGCCGGATGATCATTTTGCCAAGTTTGTCGTTTGACCTTGCTCCGTAATGCTTCCAGCTGTATTCTTTGAAATTGAACATTTCGTATTCTTCTTCTTTCAATTCGTCGCACTGGTCTTTTATCGGAAGGTAGTAGCCAAATCCGCCCAAAATATCGACCTCGGTGTCGAACATGTTTTTCTCTACAGTTGGATTTTTCTCTGGTCGGTCTTCATACAACCCATCGAAATTGACCTCGCAAATGTCGTCATTTTCGTCAAAGTTCTCTCCAATACAGTTGGTGTAGCAATTTATGATATTGATTGCAGGAGTACTTCCGTCATCGTACGGACTGTATTCACTAAGCGATGCAGAAATAAAGCCAGATTCCAAGGTTTGAGCGCCAGCAGTCAACTTGAACTTTCCGAGATCGTCTTTTTCGCGTTTTGAAACAAAAAATTAAACCCTTTTTTCATGAAAAATTTCTAAAACGACCCCTGCGCCGGTAAAAGTTGGAATTTCGATGGTCGTAGAATGATCATTCTTGTACTTCTCGAGCCAATAGGCACTAGTTCTTCCCTGCAATAATATCAGAAAACTCAAGAAACCAGCGGTTTCGAGGCGATTCCGCATGACTCTCTCTCTCTCTTCTATCTCTTTTCCTTTCAACTAAGAAGAGGTCTGATGGAAAGATTTGTATGCACTTGATTTTCTGGTTAATAATTTTTTCTCACAATTACGTTTTTCACACATTCAAAAACAAAGATTGATGAAATACTTGCTTCATACTCGGCATTACTCAATAATGACTCTATCATACACATTTTGTTGATTTGAACAGTGTTTATTTCAAAGAAATTGATGAAAAGTTATTGCTGGAAGTAGTTCGCTCGTAGCATCCAATTGTATGGCTAAATTCATATTTTCTCTGAATGTGCGCACTTCTTACCCAAAGAGCCCAAGGGGTCTTCTTGCTATCCCTCACCCTATTTCTTCCCCAAGCGTTGCTCTTCTCGAACAAAAAAATCAGCGTAAGCATTGAAAAAAGTTTCATTATTATGTCTCCGAGTTTGAAAGGCGTAATGGATGAACTTTTCGTCAGATACTGCTTTATATGCTCAGCTTTGAATTTTTTATGCGAGTTGACAATACTGAGGGCTTTAAAATAACATTAAAAAAGGTCGAAGGTCGCTCAGGCATAAGGTCCGTTAGGCGATTGAATAAAGGCAGTTACGCCATTTAGGACCGTTAAGACAAAAAGACGGTTCAGCCATATGGACCATATGAGTTACGGTTTTTTCGGCTATTCTTGCGGGTTCGCAGCATCAAAATTTATGATTCACAAACAAGAGAAAAGAAGTCGAATATCATATTCATCTCCTTCAAAATTGAAGATCACGTCAATATAAATTGACTTCTCAAGTATACTGTATAGAATTTTAAGTCAATAAGTACGATTTCGAGTTCAATGTTGATTTCGACAATATATTTATTCCAAATATATGACTGATCATGTATCAGATGCTCCTAAATTTCCAGCACCTGGGTTTTTTAATCAACAGTGAACTTGAAATGGTAATTCTTGATTGCAAATTCTATCCAGTATACTTGAGAAGTCAATTTATATTGACGTGATCTTCAATTTTGTCGACCAGAAAATTATTGAAAGCTGGTTATCTCAGAAGATTCTACTGATTGCTTCATCTTTTTAATTTTAGATGTGATTTCGTCTAATTCACATTATCTTTCCATCCCTGGTCTAATAAAGAAAAAACAAGTTTGATCTTTATTTTTTTTTTAGTTTTATTTTGTGAAAAGATGGTTGTAAAATATGATAAAATGATGTAAATCAGAAAGCAGGCATAAAGTACTGTTGGTAAGTTTCTTCAGCGCCGAAAGAAACAGTTTCTGGAGCGCTGAAGATTTGTTCTTGAGCATTTTCGGCGAAGACGGTTGGAGGAGAGTAGCAGCCAGAATCGGTTCCGGGACTTTTGTTTCCAGTTTGAGTTTCGACTTGAACTGGCTGTGTTTCGTAGAATTGATTGGGGTAGACTTGAGGCTGTTGGAAGTAGAATTGCTGGTTTGCTGAGAAGAAGTTTGGCATCATTTGGGTTTCTTGGCCGAAGATAGCGTTTTCTTGAGGCCAGGAAACTGACGGAGGAGAATTCGAAAGCTGAGGAGGTGAGGGCACTGTTGGCATTGCTGGAGCATTTGATGGACAAAGAGCAGTTTGAACAGGTTGATTTGAAGATTGCTGAGCGTGGCATTGTTTTCGGTATCGAGCGCGTCGGTTGGAAAACCAGATTTGAACTCGGTTTTCTGTCATGCCAGTGAGAGCGGAGAGTTCTTCGCGGACGTAGACATCTGGGTAGTGGGTTTTGAGGAAGGCGCTTTCGAGGGCGTCGATTTGCGCTGGAGTGAAATTTGTTCGAGCTCGACGGGGCTTGGTAGGCGCTGCTGGTGGAGGAGAAAGGATGATTTCGTCGGTGGATGGGTCGGTGGTGTCTCCTTCTTCAGCGCAGCCTTTGGATCGGAGATGCTTTTTGATGGCATCGACGGACGGCGGTTTTTGGACGCCATTTTTGACCATTTCTTCTCGGATCTCCCAGGCAAAGGAGAATTGTTTTCGGTACTCGACGATCAGGTACTCTTGCTCCTTGCTGACATTTGATTTTTTCTTCGATCCTCCAGAAGCGCCGGGCTTGATTTGCCCAGTTTGTTTGAAACGAGAGAGGATTTTGGAGACGCAGCCGTGGGAGACTCGAAGATCTCGGGAAATGACGCAGGGACGGATTCCCATTTGAAACATTTGGACGATTTTTTCGCGGGTTTCGAGGGACAGGGGACGACCATTGACGAAGGCACCGCCGAGTTGGTTGAGTTTCGCGCTGCTTTGCATGTTGGTTGATTTTGAAGGTTTGTTGGTTTGTTGTTGGATGATGATTGTGATTTGAGTTGTTATGAGTTCCATGAAATCGGAAGTGGGTTTTATAGGAAGGGAATAGTACGCCATCTAAGAGGGGAAGACAGCTGGAATCAGGTGCATCCGGCAGTGCAGAAGGCGCGTGATTACTTTCACCATGACTTTTTTTAAGGTGCAACCGCGGCATCATTGATTCCAGCTGCTAAGGCAAGGTGCGCCTCACTTTCAATGCATTTTGAGAGAATAGAGATTGATAGAAAGAGCCTCTTACTGTATTTTCAACTGAAGGAAACTCTTCTGTAAAACGACATCCTGAAATGACAGCAACCAATCAAAGCTGTTTCCGCTGAACAAATGTTCCATGAAGTGATTAGTTAAAATAACGGATTAGAAACTGGCCATCGGTCGAGGAAAAATTAAAAATTCGCAAAATGGCTAATGAGGCGGCAGAGCCGGAACTTTTTTCAAAATTGATCGATTCGGAAAAGGTCAGTACAAAGCGGACATATTGGTAATCTTTAGCTAACTGCTTGTCAGAACGGGGAATTAGCTTTTCGAATATGCAAAAATCGCGGCGGGTTTTGAAAAAGAAGTTTTCTTTTAACGATTTTCAACTGTAAATTCAAAACAGAAGAAGCATTAGATCATGTCTTCTGGCTTGGGAATCCGGTCAGAAGCGAGCCAAGAAACTAGAATCCGAATTCATTCTTCCACTTCCGCTGAAAATTGAAAAAGTTGATTTTGGACCAAATCGCGGCTTAAAAGTCACAATGGCAAGAGCAGGAAGCGAGCTTTCAAGAATGAAAGGAACAAACCGCAGTATCCAACACTCAAATACCCGCTGAATTTACTGTATAAACTCAGTAGTAATACATTCACCTGGCTCTTTGAAGGAATGCTATTTTTGCTCATTTTAGGCGGGACTTCCTTTTCGCCGTTTTTGAAGAAAACATCTTTCTCGGAAGTCATTTTAGAATCTTGACTCTCACGGAAAAAAATAAGGGGATCATAAATTTTCACGCGCGGGAAAAGAAAGTATCCGATCGGCGGAAATTTCGGAAATTGTTGACCTCGTTAAATTTTCTATATTTTGGCTCCTTTTGAAGGTTATTGGGCTCAAGAAACCATTTTCACGGTTTTGGAACCGTAGATAGATTTGAGAATGACCGTAGTTCTTTTACATCTGCAGATATCTTAAGGGTTTACTAGTCAAAAGTGGAAAAATCGGCTTTGAATTTATATTTTATGTTTATTTACAGTCGTATTTCTACAATTTACAGTAATCATCAACCTTTCTTCAAATCATACAGTAAGGCACAGTAATAAAAAGAATCAATGAACAAGTTGAGCATAATGATCGTTTTCGGTGAGACTCTCTCCTCGTCCGGAATCAGCCGTGATCGATCCGATTTCGGAGTATTCGTGGCCGAACTCGTTGATTTTCTGGCTCGGATTAGCAACCAGCTTGGGTTGGTAGCTGTACTGGGGGTAGGATTGGGCGGGGAGGACGTAGTCGACGTGGGAGTGCTGGGTGAAGCGGGATTGGTTAGTGACGATGGAGGGGCCAGTGCTGTAGTTGGGCGAGGGAACGAGATTGACGAAGGTGCCGTCGCGGTAGATAGTGGTGCCATCGTAGGATTGACCTTCGAAGTTCTTGTCGGATCGGTTCGATCGGGAGACAACGAGGAAAACGCACAAAATGACGAGGAAGAGCAAGCCTCCGAGGACAACACCGCCGACGGTGATCCACTGGTTCGTGGTCAGGGAAGAGTCGAGCTCGATGAGAACAGAGTCCATTCGGATCGGGGCGATTTCGGACTCGTCTTTTGTCCAGGAAATTTCGGAGAGGTGGAGAACGCCGGTGTAGGAGATTTTTATTCTGAAAGAGTGATTTTAGAATATTGATCGAAGTGGTGTTTAATGAATTTTCGGTACTTTGCGAGAAGGTTTTTGACTTACCGAATTTCGGTGACGACTTTTTCGAGCAAAAGAGGAATGATTCGATGCTCGACTTTTCTAGCGCAGTCAATGTTGTATCGCCAAGTTTCGTCGGCCGAATTCGTCACTTCAATTTGATTCAAGCAGCCTCGCGCTCGAGCGGAGACGTGAAAGACGAGTTCTGAAATATTGAGCGGCTTGGTCCATTTCATTGTCACTGTCAAAGCGCCATTCTCGCTCGCTGGAAAGGTCAAATATTCATCTTCGATTCCGTCGACCAATCGGCCAACACCGCTGAGGGAGGATTCGACGAGGCCAGTTTCTGGCTCCAGGTTGTCTCTGGGAAGACTGGAGAGGGAATAGCTCTCGAAGAAGTCGTCGCGATAGCAGCCGATCACTTCCGTTCTGATGCAGACTGGCTTGCCTTTGTCGGTTCGTGGGATGATCCGCAGGAATTTGCCGGAAATCGAGGGGGAAAGTTCGATGATGTCATCGTCGGAAGCGACTGTAAAGACGTCTGGGTGCTGGGACCAGTGTTCTCCATCGAGAGAGACGTTGAGGAAGACGGTTTCAGCTCGCTCAGACCCGCTTGGTCGGCCTTGGAGGGCGATTCTGGTGATTCTGGCGATGGAGAGGAGCTCGATCTAGAAGAATTTTTTTAGTTACAGTTATTTACAGAAGCAAGAAACAAAGAAACTTGGCTTGATCCGCACTCTGCTCAGCTGATCTCCCACAAAAGAGGGGCCACTTGAGTCGGATTTTCCGGTAAAGCGCAGCTGCGCAAAAAAGTGGCCAAAGTCAATATCAGAAATTTTCAGGGCTTTCTGAAATTTTGCACCGAGGAACCGCAGCGTCAAGAGCTGCCAAAACGCGCGAAAAGGTCAATCGATGCGAAATCTCGTGTTTGATATTAGCTGAGCGGCTTTAAATTGTGAATTGAAGCCAACTAACAGTACTGTAGTTCAGTTCTCTTTACCTGTAGATATTCGTTCAGGTCTTCAGGAGAAATGGTCGGATGGCACCAAGCTCCGGCGCCGTCCTCGTTGTTCAGTCTGGCATAATGGGCTGCTGCAGAGTCGGCGTGGCTTTTTGAGGCTTTGAAATTTCGGTCTGGAATTCGCCCGTCTTCAACGCCCAGCGGGAAGTCGCATTCTGAAAAAAATCGGGATAAGCCTTGTTGTTTTCAGCGGGACGCTTTTGCGGAAATTATACATCATCCCCCGGCATGGCCTTTTTTGGATTGGAGAAAATTGGAACACTGGCATATACAAAAGGGGATTAAAAAGGGGACAGAGTATCAAAAAAGCTTGATACTCGAGCTCGTGTTAAAACAATTCTCAAATTCTCGCTCCAATTAACCCAGACTTCGGGATTATTTTATGGCCATTCGGAATCTGACACCTTGCGTCGCTTATTTCTCAATTACAGCTGGCCCAGGTTAGTTCTGTTTGCTTTTTATTTACAAAATGTAAGCTCGGGCACAAAGCTGCGTCCTTGTCAAAATGAGAAAAGGGTAAACACATGCGGATTAGGATAGAATTTCTAGCTCTAGGCTTCTTATTCTTGGGAAAACTAATAAACAAGCTATTCAGAGGGGGTTCCCTTAGTGATTCTCGCGAATTTAACCTCTTTTGGAAACAAATTTGCTATCGAGGGGGGTTCCCTTAATGATTTTCTTCAAAAAGAAGCCATTCTGAGCTGCAATTGAAAAAACTAATCAGTGCATTTGATTCGAATTTAATCACTGTGCCCAAATTAGCCTTTGCCCCAGGCGATCGCCCAAAAGAAAATGAATTCAATAGATTCTTCAACTCGAAAAATGTCGCTGAAAATTTCACCCTGCTGAGCAGCTTTCGGAAGAACTTAAAAGCCCATCAAGTGGGTCTCTTTATTGATTCGGAAATTCAACTGACAAAAAATAATTTTTCAAATTCCGGAATAAAATAATTTCAAGCGCAAATAAGATTGTTGAGAAAATTTTCTGCTGCCAGGAAGTCGCCCGATGTTCACTTACTGTCAGATGGCAGGCGATAGGGAGGAAGTGATCTGACTGTAAATGACACGCGGCGCGATTTGATTCGCGTGATAGAGGAAGTACCTCGCTCTCAGAATTACTGTGGACGGGGAATTAAAGGATTTCGGAAAGAAATTTTTAAGAAAAAACTGAAGGGGAAATAATCTGATAATGTTAAGGTCACCGCCTTATGTAAAAACCGCCGCTATCTGAAAAATTGGCGCGTGTCCTGCTTTTCCCCGCCCTCGGAAGGAATTCTAGAGCCACTCCAAAATTCACTTTCCTCATTCACGATTTTTAAATTCGTTTAACTAATCCCGCTAAACTTACTCGTCAAAAACTTTTTCTAATGCCATTTCTGGAGGCGCGCCAGTTTTTTGCCGTTCAGCAGGGGGGAGTTAAATTTGCCGCCGCAAAAGAGCCGGAAATAGAAACCCATACTTGGATAAGGGGATCACGAGCAGAAGAGAACGACTCGCCGGAAATTGGCTCAATGCCACTGTTTTTTGAAAATTTGGGAAATTCGGAAATTCGAATAATTTTATGATGAAAAAAGCTCTTACCTTGAAAAGAGTCGCCCGCCGATGCAGCTGAAAAAATCGCGAAGAGGAGAATCTTCATGTTTTTTTTTTGGTTTCTGAAGAGGAAATGAAAGTTAGATTTTTACAAAAGTTGTATCCTTGGAAACGTTTTTTTTTTTTGTTGGGGGATGATCCGAAGGGTATTGTCGGGCAGAAGCCAAGTGGAAATCGAAATAAAGCGAATGAATACAATACGAAAAACTGTGCTTTTTCACTGGAAGATATTAAAATTACGAATGATTCAGGTGTTCGAATGATCAAAAGGGAGCCATCTGTATTCAGAAATGTGGGTTTCAATAAAAATTGCTCTCTTTAAAGATTTTTAAAGCAGATTTTAGATGAAAAAAGTGACCATTTTTTGAATTCTGATTTTTGATTTTCATAAGAAGTAAGTCCATTTTTCTGTTAACAGTAATCTTGCTACTGTAATATTTTTACCTGATTTGGAAGGAGCAGTCTTCGTTGATTTCTTCTGCTTGTATCTCTTTCTCAGTTCTTTTTGGCTTTGGAAATCGCTATTTATAAATTTAAATTATCGCCAGATTTTGGAAATGACGATTTGGGGTTTTTGGATAATGTCTCTTGATTCCGGCGTTACTCTTTTTTTTGCGGCGGGGTGATGGCGCTCTCCTTTTCCTGCGCGCGACGGAGATGGCGAGAAAGAGCTGCGCACGCGCCGCCGCGTCAAAACGCACAAGCCGAGCTGGAGCAATTGAGGTCGATGAGCTTGAAAAGCGTGATACTCTTGTTGTAGCGATCTCCGGCTGCTTTGAAGAGGGTGATACTTTTTCGTGTTTGTAAATAGCCTGGGGCGGGTGTCCAAGGGGGAAGGAGATGAAAGTAAGGAGGTGTTTTGGGCTTGTTTTTGAGATAATGTTATGGTTACACTTCCTTTGTAAATTTACTGTAGAACGCTGTTTTTTAGCCTTTTTTGCCCAAAATTACTCCAACAGGTTAGTTCTAAAAATGAACTTCTTCTTCTTTCTCGTCGAAAAAAACATGACAGTAACCATAGAAATCCGGCGATAAAATAGCTTCTCCTAAATCCCCCTCTGCATTTCTGTGCTGCAGAAGTGCTTACTGTGTGCTTGTTCTTGTATCTGGAATTTGAGTTTTAATCTTGTCCAAATTTCCGCCAAAACGACAAAAATCAAAAATCGCGTCGCTCCGTCTCCGGCTGGCCTTGGGCTCCTTTATCAGCTCTTTTTCTATTTCGCGTTATCGGAAGAGCACACAACTCGACCATTTGTACACAACAAAAGTTATCGGCAAAAGGGCCATTAGAGGGACTTAACCCCTTGTGGCATTTCGATCGAAACTAGCTGCCAGAAGAGTAATCTGTTTTAATTTTGTTGGCAGAAAGCGTCTTCAAGTTCGAGTCAGCTTTAATCGAATTTGCAGGGCCCTAACTCCATTTTTCTCAATTTCAGTTGGCGTAAAATATTCATCCCCGTCCATCTGCTCGCTAGACCTTTACATTTCAACTGACTTTTTATGCCCTCTTGATGGATTTCGTTCTTTATGCTCTCCACGGTCAAAATATGCAAATTAAAAATAACGGATTTTCTAATTCGATTATTTTGTTCTTTTACTGTTTCTTTCTTTTTCGACTTCCGGCGGGGGATGAAGACAAGGAGTAAAAAAGGGAGCCATCGATCATTTCATGAATGATTTGTTTCCAACTTATCAGTCCTTATTTGTCCCAAACCCATTTGATCCGCGCGAGATCCGAAATTCTTTCGTGCTCCACAGCCGCCGATAAAGGACGGGAAAGTTGTCCGCCTTTCCGACGCGTGATCGATCGTTCTGAGGCTTTTTTCTTACGACTTCAGAGAAAATCAAAAACAGGAAGGATTTTTCCCTCATTTTTAATTGCCAAATAAAGCCGGAACTCCTCATTTTACATCAGAAATCGACCTTCTCCGCGGTCATCGTAACCTCAAATGACCTCGAATGGCCTCAAGTGACACCAAATGTCCTCAATCGATCGAAGAAAACGTTTTCACTCAACCTCTCTTTCGTAAAAAGAACCCCCGCTTGATAGTGGCCATAATCAAGGTCAATCAGATTGGATTCCCTTTCCCGTTCCGCTTGGCGCGAAGACATCTGACTCGTAAAATCAATAGTGCTCTGTAACTAGGTGTGGGAAAAGGGAAGATTTTGCGCTTTCCGCGTGTTCCGCCATTGTGCAATTGTGTGATGAAAATCAGGTGCATGAAGAAAAACGCCTCGTTTTTTGCGTTATCTGATTCGAATCGACAGGTTCCAGCGCTTTGATATGCCCAAATGTTACGCTTCTCACTTTCCGCGTAAAACGGGCTTGAAGAAGGTGGATTCTAAGAAGTTGAAAAAAGGGGTTGTTTCGACATGTTTTACCCATTGATAAAAAAGGCTCTTTTGATGGGGGAAGGCATTCAGGATCCCGTTTTAGTTGCTGCTTTTTCTGAAGGAATTAACATAGTGATACCCTTATCAAAATTCGTCAAAGGGAAGCTTTAAACCTTAGATTGGTAAGATAAGGGTATCAGTGATACCGTATCACTATAAAGCTACATATAAGATGGGACCCTTAACGTCTATTTTCTTCAAAAAAAAACTCTTAAGGGTATCACTTTGTTAAATTCAAATAAAAAATTCAAATAAAAATTTTATTGAAAAAGTCGATTCGTGATCTCGTGAAAATCTCGTAATAGATTATTTTTTGTATCAATTTTTAATTACGATAAAAGTTGTACTTTGAAAGAATCGATCCCTTCCATTTATTTCTATTTCGTATTTAGACGAGGAAGGAACGCGAAAATCAAAGTCCGCAAATTGCGCGTGACGCCGTCTGGTCTTTCGCCAAGAAAACCTCAAAAAGATACTTTTTTCTTTCTCGAAAAACGTTAGTATCAATGATACTCCCCACGAGGGTTGATAGCCACTCTTTCGAGCATAATTTTGGGCACGCGCCCAATTTTTCGTTTTCTTTCAAGTATTTTTCAAAAACAAGGTTCCGTTTTTTTTCTTCTTTATTTTTAGGTCACATAGCATAACGAGACAGAAAATTGTCATAAAATTTCTGCGAGCTTTGTTTGTTATCTTGATGATTGCTGATGTATTTGAGGATTTGCTCGCTTTGTCGCATGTTTTCTAGCGCCTTTTGCTTGATTTCGGCCTGAACATTGGTTTTCTTAGAAAAAAGAAATTTCTACTTACAGTAAGGATGCCAGTAAAAAGCGAGGAAAAGAGCTCAAATCTCATTTTCTTCCAGATTGATACCTAAAGCGCTCAAATCAGACATTTTTAAACGGCGGACAAGTCCAATTTTAATGAGCAAATGTTTTCGCCTCCCGAACCAACGAAAATACCGCATTTTGAATCAACAACCCTAAATAAGAAATTTAAATTAAACACGAACTCGCAGCTGCAGGTTACAACTGCTCGAAACAAGCCGCAAAAAATATTTTTTTTCAAAGTTGACATTTTTGATTTTCGATTTTTGCGATTTTCTTGGCCCGAGCGAGATCCTTACTGTAAATTTAATTGGCTGTGTTTTTATTATCTGACCCTTGGCGGGTGTGTGTTTGGCGATTTCCTGTTTTGGGCGCAAACAATGCTCTTAGGAAGGGCACGAGCGGAATACACATTTTCCGGTTTACAAGTCAAGTCTACCGCTAGAGCGGATAAGCCGGAAACGAGACGAGAAATGATCGACTCAGCGGTCAAGAACCCTTTTCTTGTTGAAAACTGGGACGAGTTAATTCAATCTTGACGACTTCATTCATCATTTTCAAGAAGAATTAAGGGTATCCAAAACGATTTTTCATTCTTCTAACATTTTCAGCCAAGAAAGTAGTCAATTGATCCGAAACTTTAGCCAAAAATTTCAAATAAAAAATTCCAGGACAAGTAATTTTCCTTCCCATATTCGGCCAAAAAAGGTGCAAAACACACTTCGCTGCTCAGTAAAAATTTTCCCAGCCCCTAACCACCCTCCTCTAAAATATTTTTTAAGTTGTTTATTTACTGAACTGAACAGGTACTTGATTACGACAGAGAGGAGAAGGTGTCTTTTCCCTCTCTTCTTCGGGTAGGTGTAATCTAATTATATAAAAGACACTTTGCTCGACTTTTACTCGCCCAGAAGTGGCCCTTGAGCTCGTCGGAGTTGTGAATTTTGTCACGTGAACAAAGTCCAACTCGCTCTTCAAATGATTGTAATTTTTTTAGGAATAAATAAGTCATGGAAGGGGATATGCCGTAGGTCTTTA
This sequence comes from Oikopleura dioica, assembly GCF_907165135.1. Classification (NCBI taxonomy): domain Eukaryota; kingdom Metazoa; phylum Chordata; class Appendicularia; order Copelata; family Oikopleuridae; genus Oikopleura; species Oikopleura dioica. The sequence goes on from NC_137291.1 coordinate 14,445,811, forward strand.
CGAGACTATTTGTAGATATTCAGAGAGCTTAGAACACAAAAATCCTGTAAATGTAACTTTTTCGACAATTATGGTTTTTGAAAAAAACTCGTTAAAAGCTAATAATTTCCTTGCTTTAAGTTGTTTCCTCCTTTTCTCCCAATTTTCAGCAACAGGAAGCGCCTTTCCTTGCCAAGTTGTCGAAAAAGTATAAAAACTCCACGTGCTCCATAAAAATTTCAACTTGAGGAAATCACTTTCACGGCCAAGTTCTCGTCATTGTCCAGAAATTTGGGAAGTCGTTACAAATAATGAAAAAAAAAACGAAACAATAAAAAAAACTTCATTTTTTCCAACAAAGAAGGAGGCTTTTTGCAACTTCCTCTTTCCCATGTCCGAGATTGAGGATTCTTTTCTAGAAAGATAAAAAAATAACCATAAAGTTGGTTAGATTACATCTCATATGAATTTATAATGGAAAGGAAAGTCATGAACCTAGAATTTAATTTAATCTAATTTTGACGCCTCCGAAAATAGAGTAGAGAGAGAAATATGCTATTCTCATTAGCGGAGGTCCCTTATCACTGAAATCGACCGAAAACGAGCTCATTCTTGACCTCCTGGTCTGAGAATAACAATCGAGAATGACGTCCCAGTGTTATCGACAGAAATCGTCATAATAAGCTCATCCCACGCTGCGCCCGATCAGCATTATTGCCTTTTTCTGCTGCTCTATAAAATTGACTCCAAAACTCGATAAGCGTCAATTGAATCTTCTGAATTGACTTCTGGAAACTTTCTATTTGCATTTCAAAGTCTTAGAATCTTAAGCAAGCAATAATTTCGCAGTTTCGACAAGGAGTAAGACAAAACTCTGACACGATAATTGCATCCGCAAAGGAAGTGTTCTCACACTCGTTTGTTTTCCTTTCCTTCCTGTCCTTTTCTCGCTTGAGCTGGTTGATAAACGATAACGAATTATTCGAATTCGAAACGCTGCTGATAATTAGCAGCGTAATTCGAGCTGGCTACAAGTTCCATTCCACTGCGCCTCCTTTTCTAGTGCTATTTTCCCAGGACTGACCCTTCCGGAAACTTCAAATTTGGAGATCGAAAGAATCGAGTTTTCGAGACGGTCGTAAATCGACCTGGTCGTTCTCAGAGTGTCGCTGCCAGCTTGATGAACTTTGTCTTGATTTTTTAGAATGCGTAAAAATGAACGTTCTCGTTTCTTATTTACGGCGTGTTACTTCAATAATGGATGGGCAAGACGCCCGATTTCCGGTGCATAATGGACAGACCTTTCCAATTCTTGTTTTTCATTAAAATTTTTCATAAGATTGGGGTGAGTAACACCCTTAAATTTGAAAATGTTAAGTAAGAAGTGGATAACGGTGGTATATCCTTAAGAAAAGTCGTAATCTTAAGGGTCCAACACTTGATTAAAACTTTTGAAATACTCACTTTGCCAGGGACACCCTTATTCGCTGAGATTTATCCGCTCAAAGTGGCGTCTCTTTAGGTGCCCCTCTCTTGGAAAAGAGGCAAATATTTAGGTGATCAAAACGGTAAAGAGGCCGCGTTTGAATCGGCGAAACCGCGAATTTACGAATCATTATATTTGCAAGTACGTCCGGCCTCGAGTCCGTGATTTATCTTCAAGCCGGTTGAGAAAGAAAAATACGATCATGAGAAAGAGTGTTTTTTACACTCTTGATAAAAAGAAAAGCCGAAAAATAAATTTGAATTGTGGAAATTAGAGTTTTTGTTTCAAATTTTCAGCGGCGAATTCTTTTGAAAAAATGATATTCAGATTAATTTTAGACGGATGAAATTATGTCTCACCGAAGGATGATGCTTTTAGACGTCAGAAGTCTTCGAGCCAAAAGTTTTCGAAGTGCGAAAAAGCTAAAGTAAGTTTCAGAGCAATACTTGATCAAAACGATCAAGTACCAATTCCCGAAGAAAAAGAAGTGGCACATGGAGAAGCACGTGATATCGTGATGGAAAGATGGAAAATTTGGCCGAGCTCTTGTGGGAAATTAGAAGATCATCCTATAACTCGAGAGTGCTCGAGATCAAGGTCGTCAACTTATATCACACAGCTGTATAAAACACTCTATTTGCCATCAACAACGAAAAACGGGTTCTCAAATAAATTTCGTCGAAAATTTTCTTTCAAGAAAAAAGTATCGTTTTGAAGAACAGATTTTCTCGATCAGAAATTGCGGAAATCGCTTGATCCGCCGCGTGTTCTTCAGACAAGCCATTTTCCGGAATTGAAAATTGCGCGAAATTCAAAACCGCTTGGCCGGCTCCGAAGACCCCCGCTGAGCTGAAAATGATCCGCGCTCTGATCCGCGCGATCTTTTACTTTTTTACTTTTTGGAAAGTAGTTCAAAGCGGCCGCCGCCCAGCGCCTTGTTTGATACAAAAGATGATTGCAAGAAAAAGTAAGATGGATTTTTTGCTGGAATCAGATGAGTCCGATTCTTTTTTGATTGATTTTCTTTGCTTGGAAATTGCTTTTCTCGCGCCAGAAGGTGATATTTGAGGAAATAATTCTTGTATTTTCCGTTAATTAATTTTCCAATAATTTGGTCAAATAACTTGAAGCGGTTAAACTTGAAAAAGGTCGAAAATCTCAACTTCGAAACCCAGGTCAACTTTTGCTTTTTGTCGAAAAGGATGGTTATTTTGCTTGAAAAGTGAGTTGGTTATTTGCAAACACCTGAGCACCGATGGTGAAAATCGATATTTTTACGTCCGAGGCCTATTTATGAGCTGTGGAAGAATCGTCCGTTGTTTGTGTTCTTGCCGCTCCCTGAGAAAACAAAGGATTAACTTTTAGTGCTGTTAACGGAAGCGCGTTTTCAATTTTCCCGACCGATGGGAAGTCGAAAGAGTCAGCTGAGGCAGTAAATTTTAGACCCGCGGGATGATAGGAACGCGAAGGTCAGTCTGATTCTCCTTTTTAAAGGGTGTCTCCTTAACAGGAAAGTCTTCTTTTTTTCATCTAGAATTTGAATTTCTTTATAAAAGAGCTTAAAAATGGTCAATTAGAGCTGATCTCCTTATATTAGCACTGACGCCCTTAAGAAATCTTTTATCTTAAGGGTGTATGAGATGATTCGACTCGAAATTCAATAAGCTTTCTTTTGGTGCAAAACTTTAAGGGTCTCCTAAATGATTTTAAGAAGCTACGGTCGCCTGAAATCTCCTGTTTTTGAGAAAATTGGCCGGTGAAATAGGTCAACCCCATTCAGAAAAAGTCCGCCTTGGCTCTTCAAGGGATTTTTGACATTTGCTTTTGTAACTTTCGAATAAAGTAAAGCTCAAGTTCTCGCTTTGATCTTGCTCGGCGTTTTCTGTTGAAGTTGGATTATGCTTTTTTTCACCAGACCCATTTTTGCCAATTTGGATCGGGCTGTGTTTGGGCACGCGCTTGATCAGTGTGACGGCTTGACGGAAAAGTGGACAATAGAACAGGGAGACCCTTAATGACTTGGAAAGTGGGTCGAAATTCTGGTACTTTCTTTTGATGCAAAAATTTGGCGTTATTGAAAAAATAATGAATTGATTTTTGCAATTTGCGGAGAAAATCCCTTTCCTTAAAAATGGTAAGCTTTGGGCACACAGGTAGCTGTCCAAAATCACGCCCGGAAATGTCCGGGGCAAATTTAAACTGGCCTTAGGCGAGTTATTCCGCGCTAATTCCTGCACATACGGAATTTTCTCGGAGCTAATTGTTCATCGATTTATTTTTAGATTTTGAAAATTTCTGAAATGAAAAAATTTTTGGGACAGAAAATTTTAGATGGGATTAGCGGACGAGCAAATGGTGGAGGAGGAGGATTAGCGCGGATGAAGTCGCCAGGCGCATTGATTTTCTAGAAAAGCGCAACGGGAGTCGACAATCCTCTTCAGAATGTCACATCTCCCGCCGCGCTCTCAAGAAATTCAGGCTCAGAAAGGAAATTACTATAAATCTGGCTAAAGCTGCTTCAAGAAAAAAAAAGTTCAGTTACTGTTTCTTTTTTAATTATTGGGGATCTCCGTTTCGTTTCAATAGCGAATATGCGGGATTTCAGCCAATCAGAAGCGAGATTTCTCTCTGTCTGCCAATAAAAAACCAAACCCCTGAAAAACCTCAGAGAGAGCTTCTTGAGTAGGGGATTTTTTGATTGGCGGAGACGAAAAATTCTTGCTTCTGATTGGCTGAAATCCCCAATAATCATCATAGAAACAGATCTGTCTTATCTTCGTCAGTTTTTTCTTCTTCAAGCGTTTTCTTCCAGCGTCGTAAATCGACCTGTTGAATTTAATCTGCATTTTGGCATCCGGGACCACCATCGAGGAATTCGCGCCTTGCAGCTGATCATTTCGTTTTTATTGAGCTTGGATCCTTATTTTTTACACGACAGCTGCAGCGCTGACTTTTTATTGACACTTTTTATTGTAATTACTCGTTTATTTTTCATAAATAAACTATGATCGAATTTCGGTCGGCCAAATCATGTTTCCGTGTTTTCAAAATCGTCATAATCCGTCAATTATAAAACATAAGTCTGTTGCTATTTTTTCTGTTCCCACGCGGAGGGGGGCGAGTTTTTTACTGAATGGATATTTAGCTTATCGAAAATCAGCTTCATTTACTCGTGGATTTGTTCTCAGCTGAATTTCGAGGCGATTGGTAAGTAAATATCTTAAATAATTCCGCCAAAGCCAGGTTGATAAACACTTCCTCAGAAGATGAAAAACTTCAAAGGAAAGAAACCCTCTCAGCCGGAAACCGGCGATTCAAAACTCGTGAGCGGAGGATTATGGCTTCATGCCCGCTTTTTTTTCATGCTCAAGTACTGTTTTTTGCTGATAAAGATGATGATGAAGAAGCGGCTCCTCGGATAAAGAAAAGTTAACAAATTTATACGATCTCGATTTCAATTTTTAATGCAAAGCATGACTCACAGCCGGTCCGTCTGACAGACAAAATCGTCTTAATGACCAGCTTTTGGAAATTACGATTCCTGGGCTGGAATCATAAATCTTGGATTTGGAGCTTTTTCAAGTTTAAAAATTCATGCAAAAATTGTCAGTCTCGGGCGTTACTTCTCACAGCTTCTTGAATTTATGCTACAGGTGCTAATTTTACTGTAATTGGCTTGGCAGTAAATCGTCGACAAGGACGAATTGCCGCTATAAAGAATCATGCCCTTGAGTGGCAATAAAGCTCAATTTCAAATTTCCATGAATAAAATTCCAAAAAGAATAAAGAAAAAAATCGATGCACTAACTACTCATTATCATTTATACATCTCGAGCTTGTTTAAATCACGTGTTTATGTATGCCAAGGCATTGTTCCCCTACCCCTTGGCAGGCAGATGCTCATGAGTGTCCACAGATGTTGGTGAAATAATATTCAAAATTTTCGTAGGTTTTTGGAGTTTTTTGGAGGAATAAATATTTGCGCCTCCTTTTGGGAAAAAAGATGATAATTAGGGAAGACTTGTGTACTTGAGCTTTGCGACTTGACATTCCAGGTGGCCAAAATAAAGAAATTACATGCACTTGGCCTTGCGGGTCACGTGAACGGCGGATTAGCCTAGTTTGGGGAAATATTTTGAGTACTTTTAGTGATTTTTTGGGTAATTAATGATTTTATGCAAACAGCATTTCGATCTTGCTTTTTGCTTTGAAATTTACCTCAACTGAATTGAGTCAACTCAAAAATTAAGGGAGTCAGTAAGTTCACAAAAAAAAAGTCCATGAAAACCTGATCGTCTATCTTTACTCCTTTGTCCGATAAAAACTCCGGTAATGCGCCTTTTTATTGCACCCATAAACTCGGCATCCCTTTTTCTTATCTACCGTAATTGCTCGCTCTGCGCGAATTTCGGCACTTTCCGTCCCTCTTTTACTACACGATGGAAAGTTTTTATATCTCAAATAAAAGCCCCTGCCCACGTGTTGACAAGTTCCTGATTTTGTGATTTGAAGCCACTGAAGTCAGAATCGAATAACTTATTCATGCGTACGGAAACTGCTTTTGTATATTCTGGCGTATCATATCTTCCGCCGCACGTGCAATTTTATTTTCGGTGTTTTCAGCTGTTCCAACACTCGATTTTTCGAATCCTCGATCGCTAATTTTTTCATTCAGAATTCTTGGGCTTTTGATATTCTTTTCAAATGATGAAAAACATTCGATCGAGAAGTCGCTATCATAATCGCCATTTTCTTTTTGATTTTATTCCAAAAATAATTTTAACACCATCTTTTAGTAGCTTCTTCCAAAAACAGCTTGAGATAATCCAAGATCAAGAAATTTGCAAAACTCGCGCTCTTCTTTGATCCGCCGCTATTTACCTTGCTCAAAAATTTCTAGCACCTTTTCCGTGTTTTCTTGACCTGAAGCTGTTTTCGCCCGTTTGATAAGAAATGCACTTTTTAACCTCTTGACATGTGTTGCGCAAAATAAGGGTTGAGGAGTTGAGGAGTTGTGTATTACATAAAAAACGAGCTGCTTATTATTATTGGCGTCAAATACCGTTCTATTCAGCTCGGAAATAAAAAGGCGCATCATAAATCAGAGCGGCCCTTTGAAGTCGCCCGAATGTGCAAATTACCGCAAGAGCAAATACTATTCCAAACAAAATAAATTACAAATCGCCAAATTTCCAATTCGATTTTGTCAATTCAAAAATCTCAATATTCAAATCTCAACAAAGGGAGGGCTTTTATTGCCTTTGAAAAGTAGGTTTGAAGCGTTGAATTTTGGCAAAAGATTTTAATATCCGAAAGTCAATGGGGAGGAAATTGAGGACGAGGGGAGAAAGAGGGTTTTTGTTGAACTTGGCAACTAAAAAGAATAAATTTCAAGAAACGAAGCATAAATTTAGGGGCCGAAAATAATCTCTCTTCCTTGATTTCAAGTGCTCACATAGTGACTGGTGAAGTAACTTCGACCTCGTTCTGGATCATCACGCACCAGAGACAGAAGAAGGAAAGCAAGCAGTCACTGAACTAGTGTTACTCTTACTTATCTTCTCTTAATTTACTTGATAGCTGAGCCGTCGATTCCCCGAAGCTGTCGAATCTCGCCACGCTGGCTGCAGGAAATGCAGCACCAGCTCTGAAAAAGTTTAGTCTTCCTTGATTTCTTTCGATTTGGAAGCTAACGATTGGCAAGCAGCAGGACAAAATACAAGTTGCAGTTCCCGACTGGCCCATTTTCTCAACAACAGCTTTGTGGGACAAACAAGGGCACCAGAAAGTCTTGCAGCAGATTCCGACATCCGAGCAGCAACTTTTTGCAAATATAAACGGCAAAACTTAACATATTTATTCAAATTTCATTCGTTCCTGAATAGCCCGCTTCGAAACTCCCCGGTAGGAGCTTTAAGCACTTTTGGCTGCTGCGTTACAGTCATTTTTGTCGAAAAGTAAAGTTGCTCTGAATGTAAAAATGAAGAAAAACAAAGAAAATCAGCAGAAATGCACCTCACACTCTTGTTAGAAATTTACTCAATGAGAAAAATGGAGACGTGGCGATTTTTTAAATTGTTTTATTTTATCCTTCAGCCGAGTGGAGGACTCTCGCCCAAGTGGACTCTCGCCCAAGTGGACTCCCGCCCAAGATGGACTCCCGCCCAAGTTGGGCGAGAGTCCTTTGGGCGAGAGTCCATGTGGAAATTTTCAACAATGAGAAACAGAAAGTTGGGCGAGAGTCCTCCACTCCAATTGTTAATGACTATTCAATGACAAAAGAAAGCAATGAGCTGTATATAATATATATGCAATGTACTTTGTATAAATTAAAGTTAGGGTTAGGGGGCACTGGGCAAAATGACAGAACAACCTTACCCGAGGGGGATAGGCTAGGGTTAGTTAGGGTTACTGAAGGTAACCCTAAGTAACCCTAGACTAGACCCCGGCATCTTAGGACCTAAGGGGCGAAGCCCCGTGGTAAGGGGCAATTAGATTTGATAATTTCGGCTGAAAAGCGGTGCAGTAAGACTTACCTTCTCTTTCAACTTAGTCGAGGATAAGTACTTTTTGAGAGTTCCAGTTTTATTAGCAAAGGTCAATATTTTCTCACGTCAAAGAATTTATGCTTTCGCTTATTTTGCTGGACAAACCGAAACTGGAACTCTCAAAAAGTGCTAATCGTCGACTAGGTTGAAAAGAAGGTAAGTCTTACTGCACCACTTTTGTCATTGAATAGTCATTAACAATTGGAGTGGAGGACTCTCGCCCAAGATCGGCTCTCGCTCAACTTTCTGTTTCTCATTGTTGAAAATTTCCACATGGACTCTCGCCCAAGATGGACTCCCGCCCAAGTTGGGCGAGAGTCCTTTGGGCGGGAGTCCACTTGGGCGAGAGTCCACTTGGGCGAGAGTCCTCCACTCCCTTCAGCCACTCCTCATAGGCTGCTCCTTGATCGCGCGGAATCCTGGATCGCGCGGATCCCGGATCGCGCGAATTCCTTGATCACGCGGATCGGGTGATTCAGGATTCCGCGCGATCCAGGATTTCGAATGAAATTGGAAATTCAATTTACAATTCTGCTTTTCTTATTAAAAACGGGTAGAAATGGTGTTAAACCATGTAATAATTATCTTTTCAATGTAGAAATTTAAGAATATCAACTAAAAAGAACCTTCAACTAAATCTTCACTCAACTATTTTTGATTGTTTGATTTCCGGGACCTTCTTTTATACGCAGGGATTAGCAACGCTCAAGGTCCATTTGGAGGTGACAAATGGAAGGCAGTCCCGGATTTTTGCAGGAACAGAATAGAATAAATATTGAGAGCTACTCTTATTTTAAGTTAATTATCATAATTAACGATTCCCTTCATTTCCTTCTCTTGATTCTTTTCAAAACATTTCTCAAATATTTGTCTGACCCTGCGAAAATCCGGGACTGCCTTCCATTTGTCACCTCCAAATGGACCTTGAGCGCTGCTTATCCCTGCGTATAAAAGAAGGTCCCGGAAATCAAGCAATCAAAAATAGTTGAGTGAAGATTTCGTTGAAGGTTCTTTTTAGTTGATATTCTTAAATTTCTACATTGAAAAGATAATAATTACATGGTTTAACACCAGTTCTGGCCGTTTTTAATAACAAAAGCAGAATTGTAAATTGAATTTCTGATTTCATTCGAAATCCTGGATCGCGCGGAATCCTGAATCACCCGATCCGCGTGATCAAGGAATTCGCGCGATCTGGGATCCGCGCGATCCAGGATTCCGCGCGATCCAGGAGCAGCCCTCCTCATATCTATTCAGTCAAATTAAACTCTTGAATTTCCGATTCCCATGATTGCCTGTATAACAATTGGTCGTTCACTGAAAGATAACTGTAATTCACAAAATCTTTGAAGCAAGAAAATCTAAAATTCCTAATTGGCAATAAATAAAAGAATTCTTGAGATTTGGTGGCGTCAATTTGACAGAAAGTGCTTGTCCCTGTCGCTTGAAGTCTTCTGAGAGGAACAATATTGACTGAGAACGAAATCGTGCTTGTTAGAAATTCGAAAGCGCACCGCACCCAGCACCTGGCAGGACTTTTCCTGTCAATTTTCTGACTCTCAGGGCTAATTTTTCTGTTCTAATGACCGAAGATCTTATGGAAGCGGTCATTTTCTTTCAAGTTATGAATTTATTTTCAGGAAAGACAGTAGTCAAAAAGAGATTGTATTTACTGTCAGTGTTGCTGATTTTTCTTGAATCAGAATTGCTGATCATCAGCTTTTGGTGTAACTTCGACTTCGTTCTGGATCATCACGCACCAGAGACAGCAACAAGACAGCAGAAAGTCCCTAAATCAGCCCTTTCAATTGTATTTTTCTGATTAACTTGCTTGAAAGCCGAGCCATCGATTCCCCGAAGCTTTCGAATCTGGCCTCTCTGGTTGGAGGAGATGCAGAACCACGTCTAAAAATATTTCAGCCTATTCTTGATCGTGCAACTAGAAATTTACGATCGGGCACCAGCAAGAAAGAAGACAAGTTGCAGTTCCCGGCTGGTTCATTTTCTCATTCACAGCTTTATGCGAGAGACAAGGGCACCAGCAAGTCTTGCAACAGATTCCGACATCCGAGCAGCAGCTTTTCAGAATGATAAAAAAATTCATAGATAAGAATTCATCGTAAAAATTCTCATTAAAATTTCACTCGTTCCTGAAAAGTCCGTTTCGGAACTCGTTGCTCGGTCCTTTGAACTCTTCCGGCTGCTCAGTTACAGTCATTTTTTCTTGCGAGACTGAAGTTACTCTGAAGATTAATGAAGAAAAAATGAAATGAGTCTTTCAGTTTGGTTCAAAATCGACTTACTGAATGGATATCCTTGCTGAGAAATTCTGTGCAATTATTAAAATCATTTATCAGTTCCGTTGACCACTCCCTATATTTATACAGTCGCCGTTAACTCAAGTATTTCCCAGATTCTTAGTCTTCCTTCTCCTTTGAAATTTCTAGTCAACAGTTTCAGACCACGAAGCGTGTTTTCTGCCGTCGATTTCGGACTCGGGTGTTCTTCTTTCTGCAGAAGGATGCTTGTACTGAAGTAGAAATCCCGAAGTTGACCGCAATGGACCCTATTAGAAGACGAAACTGTGCTAAAATTGGAATGATGAATATTAACCCTGAAAAATGAAGAAGTATTATTTATAGCCTTGGCTCCCCGTCCGCTGGGACAACAACAACTCATAAAAAGTTCATGCCTTTTCCTCCTCTCCAGACGCAAAGACTTAGACTGACTCATAAAAGACCTGCTTTCTGATTTTCGGACCAAAGTTGAATTTCAAAAAACAAAGAAAAAACAAAAGAATTTTTTATTTTATTATTTTGAATTCAAAGAAGAGAACCGAAACGAAAAGAAACGGTATGGTCATTTTTGGGTTATTTTTTGACAGGTTGTAATCTGATCAAAATACTCAATTATTCAAATTCATGACAAAAAACGCGTTATAAAAGCTTGTAAAGGTTAATCTGCAGACTGCGCGAATTCGAGTAAACTTGACGGGCTGAAATACGCAAATCAGTTTGAATACTGAATAATTTAATTTGTGAAGCCGAATTCGAGAATGAAGCTAATTAGACTGGGCTTTATTTCGCAGTACATCAGAAGACTGCCCAGCTGATCATTTCAATGCTTTTTATAGTTTGATTTACGACGCTGAAGAAGTTTTGAACAAGAAGTTTCGATTTGGGAGACATGGAAGAGATCAAGGAAAAAGAAGAGGAAGAAAAATGCTGAGAAAGACGTTTCTTCTTTTCAGGAAAGGATTTTTTCGCATAGATAATGAAAAACTTTCAATTCGAATTAGCTCTAGAATTTTTTTGAAGTTTGAAATTTCAAATTGTCGATTTGGCCATCAAATATCGGACATTTTTGTTGAGTTTGTTGTTAAATGCTTCAAAACACAATTCGAGAATTGACAAGACTGTATTGTCGATAATACAACTGTCAATACTTGTAAGAATCAATTTGATTGTAAGGAATCCGTAAAAGGCCGGGAAAGAAAAAGTACGATCGCGAAAAACGTCGGTCCCAGCGAATGAAAGACGTCTACGTAAGTACCTTTCAAACTGCCCAAGAGGTCGGCTCGGCAACCTGTGTAAAAAACCTGAGTCAGGTTCTGAAGGGCTAAAATGAAAAACCGCGTAGAGGCTTTTTTAAGGGCGAAGGCGCTTCATAGCACTTATCGCGGCTTTTGATTCAAGCTTTTCAGAACCTGACTCAGGTTTTCTAAACAGGCTCGGGAGGTGGGAAAATGCAGCCAATTTGAAGAGTAATTGGCGGCTAAATGTGTGAGTCCGTGAAAACGTAAAATTTAATGCGAGAACAATGAAAAGGCAAAAGACAATTGTCTTTAGGCATTGAATTTAAATATGTTCTCGAATAAATAAAAAGGCCCTAATGCGAGCCATTCATTAAATTGGAGTCGACTATAAAAACGACACTAATTAGAGGCGAAGGGACACGCGCATGTTTCACGAAATTATTGAATTTTAAATCAGAATCGTTTTTCGAAGCAGTTCTTTTTTTTCAGTTCTTGTTCATGAAAAAGAAAAGAGAGAGAGGGGACGAATAGAGAGCAGTAGCTGCTTTGAGAGTTTCGATGTTTCGCTTTTGCAAGGGCTGGAGGAAGAAGTTCTGGAAGGGCAGCAGAATCACAGTCGTTGAGGATGACTGGGAACTCTTCATGGTAAGACTGAATTGATCAATCGAGTACTTAAAAGATAGGCAGTTTTTCTCAAGCTTGAAGCTGTTGTAGCAAATCTGTTATTTTTATTCTGAGAAGCCACTTTCTGGTTCACTCTTTCTGCTTCATTTTGCAGGGGGTCATGAGCAGTTCTGAACTAAATTGACCAAAAAAAAAAAAGAAAATTATAAAATTATTGTTTATTAATTTTTAAATGGCTGGGTTTATTAGCTCACTTAACAGGTAGACAAGAGGATCTTTTGAAGTGATGTTGATTCTCTAACGTTCTTGAATTTTTAATCGGCCGTTGTAGCCGCGCAACATTCACTAAACTAGTCACTTTTTCGTTTTGAGAGAAAATGACTCGCTGGAATCGGCAACGAGTGCGTTTTTGTTGAATCGCGGAATGCTTGGTTTCCGGAATTCCCAAAGCAGAGCGGCTAATCGTCTAATACGCCAGCTTTCCCTTTATTGGAATAGAGCGGAGGACTTTTCGTATCCATCTATTATTCAAACACGGTCTTTGTGTTCCAGTCGAAAACGTGCCACTGTCCCTCACTTTACAGGACTAAACGACAACTGATCCATTTACTCTGTATTTTTCAGACCTCAAAAAAAGAGAGAAAAAACATCGGCTATAGAAGCCGCGTGCGGCTTCGAACAAAAAGAAAAAATTGAAAAAAAAAGCGCGGCACAAATATTCTTGGACTCAATTAATCGAAGAATAAATCAAAAAAGCCGCTTGCGGCTATCAAAATTAAAAAAAAACAAGCTTTAATAATTTTATGCGGCTAACATTTTGACTCAAAAGCCGAAAGCGGCTTCCGGATTTCGACCAATTTATCAATAAAATTTTCGCTTAAAAACTTTTGATAAATCGATATTTCCGGCAAAATCGAAAAAAAACAAAATGTAGACAAAATTGCTTCTTTACGTCTGTTGCGGATTTTTGTGAACAAGGGGAGCGTCGTAAATTTAAAGTCGAAGAGATTATTTCAAAGTTCGAGGATTTTTGGCAAAAGAACAAATCAAGTGAGATTTTGAGACGATGTTCGAGAGAAGAGAGACTCGTTCGCTCTTACTGTAATTTCGGATAGAAACAGTAATAGTCTATTACTAATAGACAATTTTATTCCTGAATGATTAAATTTCTCCCTTTGATTTTCGAATAGAAGCTATAAATTTGCGCGGCGAAGCACCTAAACGCTCCTAAGAGACCTTGAAGAGAGCCGCCGCTTTAAAGATTTTTAATCCAAAAACCACAGAAAGCGATTTGATTGATTAGCGACTGATCCCTGTTTCCCGAATTCAAATTCAAAGTGGGAATAATTTGACAGAGAGAAACTTTTCAGAGAAAATGGGCGCGAACACAAGAAAAAGCAGAAGCAAGATTCAGTGATGCCCCAACGGCATCTGCGGCGGGCCAGGCTCAGATACTATCTCACCATTTGCAGTAGATCGTCTTGGGGATCGGTGAAAACGCACTTTTTAAAGCTCTAGAAATTCTAGCCTAGAATGATTTTCCTCTTTTCAAATGAATTATCTTTCAAAATGAAACTCTTGGTTGATTACAAGAAATTTTGTCTAGGTGCCAGTTGCTCTGTCTACCAGACAAATCCTTAGAAATAAGATTTTATGAGGATTTAATGGTCTCGTTTTATTTTATCTCATATAGTTTTACCACTTTTTAAAGTAGTTTTTTCAGTTATCAAAGATGGAATTAATTTTTAAAATTTTTGTCTGGCAGACAGGCGCATTGTCTAGTAGACAAAACCCTCAAAACGAAATATATTTGGATTAATCAACTGAAAATCTTTGAAAAATCCTTTCTGAAAAACGTATTTCGATCTTTTCCTCAATTTTGTCTACCAGACAGAATGCCTGTCTACCAGCCAAATCATGCTTCAATGCTTTAATTGCATTTATTTATTAATTTTTGCGCTGAATATCAAGTTTCAATTGTAAAACTGGCGTTTTGAGCAATTTTTGCCACTAAGCTCTTTTGTCTGGCAGACAGATAGTGTCAGAATATCATTTGGATATTTATTCAATTAAAAATCAACGCCACCGCGTTTCCTTTCAAGTTAAAGTGTCTCCTCGATATACTTTAACGTCGTTTTTAATTTTTAATCAATATCAGCTCTCAATTCCATCCCTTAGGACTGCCCCTGCTTTTAGTCGGAATTTATTGCCCGAGAGAAAGGAATGCAACTCAAGCGACAAAACATGTTTTTTGATAAAAACGGGGAAAAAGACGAGGAAAAAGAAGCAAGAACGGCTTTTTTGAACGTTTGCGTTTTCATCTTGTCTTGGGTTTTGTGCTGTCGGCCGATAAGAAGGTGCTGCGACAAAACATGTCGGGGAGCTTCCTTCCTCACTCCCAGCAGACCGACCCAGATCATTCCAGAGTCAGTCAGGAGAGACACCAAAGTCTTTCTCTCGAGAAATCAGGTAAAATTCAACAGCCAAAGGCTTTGTAATAAAGGGATTATGCGTGGACCATTCATTGACACTCTTGCCCCATTCTACCATTAATTCGCAAGAAAAACCACTCAAAACCGGAAATTTAGCTTGAAATTCAACTATTTTAATCAAACCAAAGTCATGTCGTCAGATATATCTTTTGTCTTGTCTTTTCTCACTATAAAAATCTCATCGATTTATTCAATTTAGCATTGAACTTTCTTAAGGACCCCCCCGTCAGCTTTTTCCATCGAAAAATTGAAAATTTTAAAAACACAATATTTTTGGTTCTTCATGCGTCCTCAGGTTAAACTTGCTTCAAAAACTTGATAAGAGGACTTTTTGGCCAAGAAAAATCTATATTTTTGCCAAAATTAGGGCAAATTCGTCAATTTTGGGCGAAAAGTCCAATTTTCAAATGCGATTTTGAGGGTGAAGGAGTCGAGATAGACCCCCAAAAAATGAAGCCTCAAAATCGTTTTTTGACCCGTAGAATCCATTTCCGGGGTCAAAATATTAAAATTCCGAAAATGGATTTTTCGAAAAAAGCTGACGGGGGGGTCCTTAAACAACAAAAATGAACTTTTGTTCTCTTCCTAGTTCTGAAAAACCCAATATCAATCTGGCAAAAAGCCGTCAATAATCCTAAATAATTAGCGAGAAATACTTTAATTATTCGATTTCGGGACAATGAGACACCTAAGTATCTTTTATTACATCAGAGGGCAATTTTTCAAATCGCCACAAAAGCAGAAAAAGCAGAGAAAAAATGTCAAAATGTCTTTTTGCACCGAATGTTTGGTTGCTCTGCGAATCGTGAGTTTTTTCGATTGATTTTTTCCGAGAAAATTTTTGAAAACGATTTTTATGAAGATGTTTTCTTGCTTTTATTAAAATTAATTAATTTTAGATGGATAACACTAAATAGATTCTATTGGATACTTAGATAAATGTCAAAAGATCTTTCAAAAACTTATTAAATTTTTACTTTTTTTACAAAAGAATCACCGTTACTAGCATTGAATGCAGTTTATTTGGACAGAACAAAAAATAGTTCGTGATTTGTCAATAATCTGAAGCGTAATGAAAAAGGAAAAGCTGAGATTTTTATGAAAGAGCGTGATCAACTTATAGAGCGTGAAATCTAACATTCCATCACAGTGGTCCCCGAGAAAATCCCTTTTTATTGAGAAAATGTTTTCTTGTTTTTATGTAGAATCGAGGAAAAAATGGCGTTCCAACGGTATGGTTAGTAAAAACCGTGCATGGTCGATATGAAGCAGAGAAGTTACTGTTAGAGTATGACATCAAAATGGGTTAATTATTAATATCGTATTCATCCCTTTCGACAGTTGTTCGGACTGGGCACAGGCACTAAAAGGATCACTCTGAGGAAGAGACAAAATAAAACAAGATTAGATTTTTTCAAAAAGGATCAAAAAGGATGAAATCGAGTTCAATTTCGAGATTCAAGCTCAAGCTCATTTCCAGACAAATTTTTTTGCAGTAAGATTTTGATTTTTGAACAAGAACTTTTTTTTCGCAGATTTAAGGGTCTCGCATGGATTATGGTCGTAGATTTTTGGCACTTTTCTCTCAAAGAAAACGGCCGCTTTCCCCCCTGAATCTTCCCTAAAGCTCCTTATCCCTTGATCTTCTTGAACTTTAGTGGCATTTTCTTCTCGCAAAAGACCTCCCTCGTTGACAGAGCGGACCCTTACTTCACTAATATTTTTGGGTATTTTTTGTGAGAGGAGAAATTCTGCTTCGATCCCGATCTTTTGTTCTGCATCAGACGCAGACAGTAGCGAAGGAGTTAATTGCCTTTGTAAAGGGGCATTTTTTATCAAAAGAGGAAAAGGGAAAAGAAAATTAGAGAGGTGTTTTTTCTAGCGAAAGAGGTACAGTCTTAAGTGCAGAGCAATTTCAGGGGAAAATTACTTAGTGAAACCCTTAATTTTTACTTTTTTGTTGAATCACCCGGCCTTTATTTTTATTTTCCCTCAGGCTACTTCTTTTGCATTGCTTTTTTCATCCCTTTTTTGGAATGCTTCTAACTCTTTCTTTTCAGGCGAGCATGCTCAACTCCGAAAACCGCGATGGAAAGCAACACCCTTATTCGGCAGGTGAGTCCTCCTTGATTTCAAGCTCAACTCAAGTTCAACAATTTTTGCTTGATTTTCGCTGCTACAGTAAATTTGCTTAGCGCACGGGGAAATTTCGCTTGCTAAGTGGTTTCTTTATACAATGAATAAGGTCGATCAAACACGCTTGCCAGAGCTAGTCACCTCTAATTCGTAAAAATCAGAAAATTTTCGCGGTTTTATTAAAAATCAAAAGCGCATGAAAAAATGCCGAAGAAGCCGAATAGCCGGGAAAGAGATTTTACCAAGTTGCCGGGGATCAAAGAGGAACTGCCAAAAGGGCTGAGAAATGAAGACTTGACGGGTTTTGCGCGCGGAATCGAGATCCAGCGCGTCTTCTACGACCGAGATATTTACTCGATCGTTGGCAACTGTCTCTGGCCAAAAGTAAAAGTTCAACGAAGCGAGAATTCAATAATTGAACTAGTTTATTATTAAAACGATCGCATCCTCGTGAACCTGCGGAACAGAATGGGCGCAAAAAGGACTGCTGGTCCGAGCGCAAAATCAACTCAGCCAAAATAATCTAGTCAGGCAGATGCCCATTTATTGGCGAATGAAGAAGTTCGGTAAATCTAGTTTGTTGAGTCTAAAGATTCATTGAAAGTACCGCAGGGATAAAAAACGATATTATGATTTTGAAATTATATTTTTTTCAATAAAGACCTTTGTTTTTGCTTCAGTTAGCCCCGTTTTTTGCCCCTTGATGACCTCAAATGACCCCGAATGAACTTGATTGACCCCTCAATGAACTTAAAGGCGCATTTTCGGACCAAAATTTACGATTTTGTTCAGAGGATTTGGATAGAATCATGACGGACAAGACGCGAATTTTCAAGAAGGTGCGCGAAAATTGGCAGAAAGATCGTAAAATGGTGTTATGGGATGATCGACTAAGTATTTGGATGAGCACCAAGGGAACGGACCTCACCCGCGCCAGGAAGATTTCTGTTGAAGACATCGAAGAAGTCAGCTTAGGTAAGAAAAATGACCTTTCTTTCTTTTTCAGATGATTTGTTAAGGGACTCACAGCGATATAGTCTGGGAAAAGGCGAAGAAAAAGATCGCCTTCCAAAGCGATCAGGCCTTCACGATCAGTTTCAAACTTGCGACTCGAATGGCGCCGCTGTACTTGATCGCCGAGGACAGCCAAACCGCGAGGGCTTGGGTCGAGGGACTCAGCCGCATTCGAGATCGAGTGTCGCGGATGACCAGCCGCCAAAGACACACTTGGTGGCTCTGGGAAAAGTTCAAGGCTGCGGACAAGGATGGAAACGGAACGCTGACCAAATCTGAGGTCAAGAGCTTTTTCAACAGCATCAACCTCAGGAATCGAGTTTTCAAAAAGCAAGGATAGTAGATTTTCCCTCTTATCTGTTTTCTTTCTTAAAAAACTCGGAAAAAAGCATGAACCCAGCAAACTTCGAAAAACTCTTCAAAAAATACGACGACAACAAATCGAACAGTCTCTCTTGGGGCAACGTCAAGGAGCTCTACGAAGAGCTCTTGATCCCGAACGAAGTCCGAAATCTCTACTACCAGATCGCCGGCGAAGACGAAACGCTCCAACTCTGCGAGTTCCGCGAGTTTTTGGAGAAATACCAATTCCACAAAAATTTGACGGATGAAAAACTCAAGGAAATGGTCCGCGTTTTTGAACCGACAGGTACTCTTTGATTGTTACTGTAGCTCCAGTATCGATTCTAGCGACGGAGAGTAATCTTGAAGATCCAAACTTTGAAATCGGCCTTTACGGATTCGCCATGTACATTCGCTCGGCAAAAGTGATCGACGATTCTTCCTACGAAAAGATGCAGGACATGAGCCGACCGATGACGGACTACTGGATCGCTTCCAGCCACAACACGTACCTGTTGGACGACCAGCTGACAGGGCCGAGCAGCACAGAAGCGTACAAAAGTGCCCTGTTAAAAGGTTGCCGCTGCGTCGAACTTGACTGCTGGGACGGAGCTAATGGAGAGCCGATTATTTACCACGGCTGGACCAGGACTTCCAAAATCAGCTTCAAGGTAAACTCTCAACCTTTTTTTCAACTCTTTATCTTTTCTCAGGACGTGATCACAACTGTCCGCCAATACGCCTTCAAAAAATCGGACTATCCAGTCTGCCTCTCGCTCGAAAACCACTGCCACATTCCCCAGCAGCAAAAGATGGCCAAATACATGGTCGAAATCCTCGGAGACCTTCTGCTTCGAGCTCCAGTTGACCCTGATGAAGATTGTCTTCCATCTCCAGAAGCGATGAAGGGAAAAATCTGGATCAAGGGAAAGAAATTGAAGGAAGCAGCGGGAGATTCGAAGAAGAACAAGGCGGAGAACGACGATTTCGTCGTCGACGATGAAGTTTCAGAAGAAGACGAAGGAGAGGGATACGCACAGGGGAAGGATCGAGACAGCCCAGTTGGGAATGGAAGTATTCCGGCAGCAGAAGAAGCTGGAAACCAAAAGAAACAGAAAAAGACCGTAAGTTTTAAGCTTAGGCCCGACCTGTTGCTTTTTTTATAATTTTCGAATCAACAAAAGTCATTCCCCGAATGATTCAAAACACTAACTAAAGTACAGTGGTACTTCAGAAGAAAAGCCATCCGCGTTGGGATTTTACAAAGCTTTGGCTTTCGTAAAAACCGTAAAAATCGGCGAAAACACTCTTCTTCCCGAAGAGTGAGCTTAAAAAGCTCCAAGGTTAAAAATATTTGCTCTTCTTGCACTTTGAATTTGTCTCACTTTTTTCTGAACTAACAAAGGAAGCACAAATCGATAATTACACAAAGAGAGTTTTTTTTTTGAACTTTGCTTTTTTCGAACGTCACTGTTTGTTTTTTCCTTGAGGAATGTTTTGGGGAAGAATCACTTATTAACCGCAAGAAAAGTAAACTTTGATTTAGTTCAAGGACCAGGTTAGAAAGACGAGTTTGTTGCTTCTCGCCACTAGTAAATCCATTACCGCCCCTGTAAGAAGCATTTTTAACATTTATATCTCGGCTCTAGGATCAGACACTTTTCAGTCGACTTCGACAGACGAGGAAATCTCTTCCTTGTTTTCTTCGCCCGAATTGCGACCTTCTTCAAAAACGAGTAGCTTTCGCTTCCGAAGCTCTCGTTTTCAGGGGCGCTCGCGAAAAGCGGTACTTTTTATTTTGTAAATGTCGTTTATTAACAGTGCCGTTTTCTTGTTTTTTCAATATTGCGCGCGTTCGTGTTTGTGTGTGTTTTTGGTTTCTATCTGTTTTTGGATTTTCCCGGAACTAATTTTTTTGTAGAAAAAGATCAAGCTGCATAAAGATCTGTCCGACTTGGTGATCTACACTCAATCCCGTCATTTAAAAGACTTCGACGATGCGCAGCAAAACTCGGACTACCGCCACATCAGTTCCATCGACGACAAAGTCTGCTCTTCCTATGCAAAGAACCAATCAGTAAGCCACTTTTCCACTCTTTTTCTCCAGCCCTACTCCTCTAGAAAGCACTTCTGAACCACACTTCCCGACAGCTGATCCGAATTTACCCCAACAAAAGAAAATAGACTCTTCAAATTACAATCCGATCCCTGTCTGGGCTTACGGATGCCAAATCGGTAAGCGTTCTCTTCCTTGATTCCCAATTAGGGCTACTCTAGTGGCGCTGAACTACCAAACTGCCTGTGAAGAAATGCTGATCAACCAAGCTCGCTTCAAACAAAACCAGGGCGCCGGCTATGTCCTCAAACCCGAATTTTTGCGAGAAGATGCTCTCCGCAACAATAATTTTGACATCAATGATACCTCAACTTTCCCCCGCTCCCAGCCCTTTTCATACAAAATCAAGGTCGTTTATTCTAACAAATTCCCTAAAAATCCGTCTTCAAGATCATCTCAGGCTGCCAGTTGCCAAAGCCGAAGCAGTCCAACAAAGGAGAAGTGGTCGACCCTTACGTTAAAATCCGCGTCGTTGGTCCTCCAGTCGACGATAATCCGAAGAACTCAAGGACGACCAAATTCATCGACAACAACGGCTTCAGGTAAAGAGCTTCCTAATTGCCCCTTTTCAGTCATCTTTTCAGTCCTTGTTGGAATGAAGAATTCACCTTGACGACTTGGTTCCCTGAACTGTCGATGCTTGAAATTCTGGTCTACGACAAAGACGTCGGAACAAAAGTAAGCAATCCCTAGAAATTTCCCTCAATCATCGTTTCAGGACGACAAACTGGCAAATTCGTACCTTCCAATGGACAGCATCGTCCCCGGCTACCGACAAATCCCGCTTTTCGACAAAGAAGGCGGCAGTCTCTACCCAGCCACTCTTTTCTTCCACATTGAAATAAGCGAGTAAAAAACACGCCGCCACCTTCATCTTCACCTTCAACTCGACCACTCCTCAAACAAAGAAATTAATTTAAAAACGACCTTGGTGCTTCCTGATCCTCACTTCTTTTTTTCGAAACTGTTCACTGCATTCACGAGCCTTAATAAAATAAATTCTATTATCTAAAATCTCCTCGCAAAAAATATTCCCTTTTTCTGTGAATTAAAAGTGGACTAGGGGACGCGGAAGGTGAGTAGGGCATATATAGGCCGAGATTGAAAAAGATGATGCTCAGTTAGGCTTTATTGTCCATTTATGCAATCGAACTAATTGTTGAATAAAGACTTTCTTGCAACATCTTAGCAATGATGGATCAAAAATTATTGATGCAAATTTGCCAGCACCTGGAGATGCTCACAGTGCTATCGGAGGACATGTTCCGACTTATGAGGGAAATCCGATTCTCATTGCTGGATATGATCATTTCAATAAGAGATACACCAGATCTGTCGAGCAATACAGGTTTGTACTTTCATACTTCTTGACGAAAACGATGATTTATAGTGAGAATGATGGCAGCAACCGTTTTGCCCGTTTTGCCGTTCTGCACCAATGCCGTTTCGCCCCGAATGCCGTTCTGCCCGTTCAGGGCGAAACGGAAAAATGGGCAGAACGAATTTTCGGGCGAAACGTCATTTTCGAGGCGAAATTTAGGAAATTATTTTGAATTTGATGATGAAGGCGAAGATTCGGTTGGCCCAGTCCCCGCCGAGTGAGAACGTGCAGGATTTGTCGAGCCGAGTGAAGGAGATGTAAGGGACCACGCCGCCGGTGTTAACTCCTGCAGAGGCTGCCCCTTGGTCCAAGTTTGAGAAAGTCTCGGTGTGAATCCTTGAGTAAACATAAACTGGGGGCATCCTGAGCCGGGAATTTTGATCAACCACGGCCCAGATGATCCTCAAAACTGAAGATATGGAAGACAAAAAAATAGAATTTTAATTCTCCGCTATCGTTAAAGTCTTTTGATGATAGACTTTTGAAATAAATCACTTCCAATTATTATCAGCTGCTTGAATCAAAGTAACTTTCTTAATTACTTCCGGTTTGGGAGTAGGGGGAAAGGGAGAATCTACCTGCACATTTGGTTGCGCAACTCAAAGAGGCCGTTGCTGGAGGACCGTTGGAAGATAAGTCTATCAAGAAAAGCATTCGAGAGAAAATGGCCCGAGTTTCGTTACTTTTTGAAGTTACTTTTTCAAAGTAACTTCACTTCAAAGTTAAAGTGAAGTGATTCGGAACTCTGGCCCGAAGATGAACATCACCAGCATCAAAAATTCCTGAGGAAGCAAGATCGATTCCTATCTACCATCACAATCCTGCCGTCAGTTTCTTTAATCCCGATTCAACTTAAGTGGTCAACGAACGATTTCTTCAAGCTGAATTTACGAACAAGAGGGGCATGTTGGTCAAGATCTGGATATTCAAGAACGAGATTCATCTTGCATTTTTGACATTAAAAAAAATTACGACTTCATAATCGTGATCAGCAGTCAATTTTACCCTAGTTGGTAATTTTTCAGAAAATTCCATTTTTGCTGTCTTCCACATCTTCATTTTTGAAGATCATCAAGGCTGAGCTTGATCATGATCTCTGGCTCAAGATGCCCCCAGTTTATGTTTACTCAAGGAATCACACCGAGACTTGCTCCAACTTGGGCCCAGTCTCTGCAGGAGCTCACACCGGCGGCGTGGTCCCTTGCATTTCCTTCACTCGGCTTGACACCTCCTGCATGTTCAAACTCGGCGGGGGTTTGGCTAACCGAACCTAAATTGATGATCGTACAGGAGAAAAGATTTGTATTTTTAAAATGAAGCTTTACTTTTTAACTTTTTCATTTTCCAAAATGCCGTTTTGCCCAATGCCGTTTTGCCCCGAATGCCGTTCTGCCCATTTTTCCGTTTCGCCCTGAACGGGCAGAACGGCATTCGGGGCGAAACGGCATTGGTGCAGAACGGCAAAACGGGCAAAACGGCTGCTGCCGAGAATGATGGCTGGATCAACGACTACAGGATTCTTTTTCCAGAGTCGTATATTGAAAGTTACTCTTCTGTTTGGGGCGATTTTGGCGTCGTCATCTTTCCAGGAGACTCTCAGTATGTTTATCTGTTCAAAGTTTGATAAAAACACTGTTTCTTCATAGGACAGTTCAATATACAGTGGGTATGGTCAATTTAGCAGCGGGCAAATTAGCAGATTTTGCTCAAAATCGAAAAAATTTTAAAAATCGTTATTTTCCCCGAAAAAGTTACACTGGTCCATATTTTTCTTGAGTCGGCAACTTGCCAATGACAAGTAAAATGGCAAGTTTGGCAAGGCAAGTACTTGCCTTGCCTTGTCTTGCCAAGGGAATTATCCTGGCAAGCTAATGGCAAGTTAATGGCTAGGTCTTTTTCCCTTGATTTTTATGAAGAGTTCATGCTCAAAAATCATTTTCTAAAGTAAAACAAGTCATTTTCACAGAGAATGAGGAACAAAACAGTCGGTCAGTTTTTGAAAAACTACTCAAAGACCCATCGGGCCGGACCTGAAACTCCGCTCGTGTTAGTATCTAGCAAATTTCTTGAAATTATCTTGCCAGAACTAGCCATTTCTATAACTTTCCATGGCAAGTAACTTGTCTTGCCATCAGTACGTGACAGCAAAGGAATGATTTTGATGGATAGAGTTTTGATAGGCCGGTAAGCCAAATGTAGCAATCTTATTGGCTCCGAGTAATGGGTTCCTTTGGTGTACGTTACTATATTATTCACTCATTTGGTGTCTCGTCTTATCATAATTGTTCTTTTTCTTTGTTAATACCAAATTTAATGATTTGAAAATTCTGGTCTCGAAGTTCGGAATTTTTTTGGAAAATGGTCAATTTAGCATATTTTGTCGAAATCTGCCAAAAAAACTACCTGCTAATTTGACCATACCTACTGTATATGGCGACTGTACAATTATGAATGGACCCAAATTGGAACTCCTCAATGGTTTGATGAATGAAGCTTTTCTTTTTTTTAGAAATTTTTAAGGACCCCGCGAAGATATTATGCGAGAGCCCTGCTTTTCCCAAATAATGAGGTCAAATGCATTTTCTTTCTAAATAACTAAATCTGTTGAAGGTAATGGTCGTCGGTGGCGACTGATATCGCAAATTCACGAAATTCACCTTCAACGACGATTTCACTTCGATCGAAGGAGAAGACCTCGACCATTTACCAGAGACTGACGACTACGATGATCCTTTTGCTATTCTAGTGCCTGACGGCTTCTGTACACTTTAAACTAGAAAATCGAACGAGAGAAAAATAATGTTTGTTTTACGAGAATTTTATTGACGAACAGAAAGGCCGACTTGAGCAGCTTTTTTAAAAATGTCTTCCGAAGTCTCATCAAGAAAAAAAACAAATCATCTTTTTGTTACATAGAAAAGCTCTTACAGTCCTCATTGTCTTTTTTTTTGCGCTGGGATTTCTCAGCAACAGTTTCTTTCTCAGGCTCTTCTTCTGTAACCGGAGCCAAGGTCTGTTTTGGAAGATGCTCATGCTCGGGCTTTTCTTCTTCGGGCATTGAAATGTCTTCCTAGACGAACTCAGGAGTTAGAATTGTTCAATCACTGTATTCCTCCAATAAGAGTAGCTAACCGTTTTCCTTTGCTTTGGAAGATTCGCCGTCAAGAAGAGCAATGAGCTTCTCAATATTCTCGTTGATTTTTAGCACTCTTGTTTCTATCCTATCAGCCCGTCGTTTCTCTCAAATTTTGGAGCAGGCTTTGTTCTACTTAATTCAGAGAGTTTTTTTGGAAAAACGGGCAAAACGGTTGCTGCCATGTCGGAAACTCAAGAATCTGAAATTCTGAAAGACCAGATTTTAAACTCAAGCCAAAAAATGAAACCCAACCTGCCCTCTTGCTGCTCTACGGAGACTCAATCGACAAAAAAGACGAACTCCGACCTAACGACATCGACGTCTATTGGGCTGCTACCACGTCTGGCCCTGGAACACGAGAGTGATCAGATCGCACTACGAAACGGCTACTGATCCCACAAAGGTTTGATCAAAATTCATTTTCTTCTATGATTTCAAAAAGGAATGGGTCGAGGAGCGAATCCGGCAGTTTCCAGTTCAGGGCGAATTCCTCAACATCAGTTCAGCCGATGGCCTGTTCGACTTCATATTTGATGTCCAGTAGGGCAAAATCTCTCCCACCGTTTGGTGCCACAACGTTCCAGCGGGAACCTGTGAAGGAAAGACTGCTGCTGGTTGACTACGACAACTCAGAATTCGGCACTAGAGCTTTTGACCTCGCCTACTACATCATTCACTTCTACGAGAAATTCAACAAAGATATTAACAAAGACTCCTTGAACATGTACTTGCATGAGTACAACAGAATCAGCGAAGTCCGCCAATTTTCAATCGAAGGTACTTTAACCTAAGCAGTGCAAGGTCTCAAATTCCTCCTAGAGCTGGAGCAAGAAATGAGCTGCGTCTGGCCATATCTTTTCATGGAGCAATCCGTGTTCTACCGCTCAATCGGCGTCGACGAGGACTTCTGCAACTTCCTGTTCAACTTAATGCGAGAAATAAAGTCTAAGATTTGAAAACTTCGTTTATTAGTAATTAAGAAGGAGAGAATTCTATGAATATTTCTTTCAGAACTGCTTTCACTAGAATTTGAATAAACTCCAATTTTATAGATCGCAAAAATATCAGAAAATGCAATTTGAAAATGAATTTTTCTAAGAAAGTTTGCGAACTGGCCTCTCGCTTCCGGAAAATATCAATCCTTTGTGCTCCTGGCGAGGCAAATTCCCGCTGGAAGTCCTATCAGCAAACACGCTCCGCATTTTCGCACCGATTGCTTGATCATCTGCTCGATTTCCTGGTCGGTGGAAATGTGCACAGGCAGCGCGGGTCCGTCGTCTTGACTGGTGCAGCCGGCGTTGGCGCTGAATTGGCGCGGCGGCCAATCAGCGCCCGCGCTGCCAACTTTCCCACGCGCCGCGTCGAGTTTTCTTTTTTTTTTCGAAAACGGCGAAAATCGCCGCTTTTTGTTTTTTTTTGAATAAAAGGGCTGAAAATCAGCCCTAGAATTTATGAAGAAGGAAGAAGAAGATTTTATTAAAATTTTTTATGAAAAAAAAAGAGATTTTAGGAAGAAAATTGAAGAAGAAGAAGAAAAAGAGATAAAGAGAAGAAAGGAGAAGAAAAAGGAAGAAAAAAGGTAGGAGAAAAACCTGTGTAAAAAACCTGAGTCAGGGCTCAGGAAAAGCAAAGAAGAAAAGCCGCTTAGCGGCTTTTTTAGAAAACGAAGCCGAAATCGGCTTCGTTGGAAAAAATAACTTCGTTTCGTTTTAAAATTCTTCAGAAGCCGATTTCGGCTTCTTTTACTGAAAAAGCTGCTAAGCAGCTTTTATTTTTCACTATTCCTGAGCCCTGACTCAGGTTTTCTACACAGGTTCTTTTAAAATTGGGGGGGAAAGATTTGGGAGAAAAAAAGAGCTATTGAAAGCTCTGTTAGGACCCTGACTCAGGCTTTCTTTAAAAGAGAAAGCCAATTTCTTGTAGCTGAGAATCCCTTTTTTTTTCGCCGGAAGTAAAAAAACAGGGTAGCTCAGTGGCCAGAGCGCGGATTAATTTCCGGGACGTGGGTTCGAATCCTACTCCTGCACTTCTGGCGCGAAAAAAAGGATTTTCAGCCGCTAGAAATCGGCTTTTTCTTCTAAAAAACGAAGCCGTTAAGCGGCCTCTCTTAATTTTAAGGCTAAAAAAGGGGGAAATCTGAGTCAGGGTCCTGAGAGAGGTCATTTTCGGAGAGCTCGAATGCCTGATTCAGGTTTTTTAATGAAAAAAAGGGCTGAGAAGCCGATATTCTCCAGAAAACTGAGTAGAAAACCGGAGTCAGGTTTCAAAAGAGCTAAAATGAAAAGTCCCAATGCTTTTATTTCGAAAACGAAGCCGCAAGCGGCTTTTACAAGCGATAAAAATGGCTCAGATCAATTCATTCATCTTCCGAACCCACCAAAGAAAGGAGCAGCTAAGAAAGAAGACCCAAAAGAAAGAAGAAGCGCCAAAGAAAAAGGACAAGCCAAAGAAAGAAAAGAAGGAAAAGAAGCCTCAGCCAGCGAAAGCAGCCGAACCAGAAAAGCCAGCCGAATTTTCATCCCTAGAAAACAATTCTTTCAGCAAGAGCTTCCGATGTAAACCTCTACTCTCGATCTGCTCTTCACGGTAATTACTGCACGATTGCGATCATTCTGCGCGCCGGGTCCCGAAATACAGTCGATATTCCAAACGGCGTCGCTCACTTGGACGAGAAAATGGCCATTGGAGCGACTCTCGATTCTTTTGCTTCGAGAACGCAAGTCAGAGAGTTTTTGGAGATAATCGGCGGAATTAGCGACTCCCAGACTGACCAAGAAGGGCAAGTAAGCCGCTACAAAGCTGCTGCCGATCCCAACGAATCTTCGGAAGACGATCTAAAGGTAAAAAACTAGAATTACAGGCCAGAGAAGCATTATTCCTAGCTGCGGACGTGGCAAGACAAAGCAGAGGAGCTAGAACTGACAAATGAACATTTGGAGAAGAGGCTTGAGAAGATCCGACAAGCGAGAATGAAAATTTGAACCAAGATTTCCATCGAAGACAAAATAAAACTCTGCCAGCGAAATTTTGCATCTCTTCAACCTCACTTCACTTTCATGCCTTTGAACGACTCACTCTATGAATTCTTTAAATCGGAAAAAAATAAAGATATCATAATTCGGCTTCTCGTCTCATAATCCTCAATCTTTACAAGTGAAAAGTACATCACTCATTATTCAACTTCGATGTTCCCATATGCAAGTGTATCTACAATTTCGCATATAAACTAGTTTGAGTTTAAGACAATTCTGCATGACACAATTCTGCTAAAGTAACAGTACAGGCCTACTTTTTCCAAGAATACCTATCTTTATGTTACAAATTGTGACTTTTGTCTACAAAAATAAGCCTTTAGAAATGAGCAAGAAAAGGAGATTCGGCTTTGACAAGAAGCAGGCAACGTTTTCGTCTTTGTCCTCGTCGCTTATGATGACTTCCCTTCTGCGCCAGAACGAAAGATTCTATTTCGAGTTCGCCGACAGTGACAGTCTGCTTGTGGAGATAGAAGAGCAGTACGCTTATGTCGAATGCACGGATTTCACTCTGAAAAGCTGCCGAGGCGCTTCAGGAACAGCATGTCTTTGGCTCGGACGAGTACTGGATTGCCGCGGCGACGACGTTCTTCTTTGCGGGCTTCAGGGAGGAACCACTCTGGAAATGCGAAACGAGACGATCGACAATCCGCAGAAAGACGTCTCGCCAGAAGAGCAGAAGGAACTAGACGCGGAGCTAATCCACGAAATCCGCAACTGCAGCTACCATCTGACCAAGTTGGACTACTTTCACAAGTTCATGCGCCTCCTGCTCGCCGAGTGCAAGGACATTTTGAAAGTGCCGATGGAGGATGACTCTGGACATCAAGTGCTCATTCGACTGCTCTTTTCGGTGGTTTACACGATCGTGGAAATCTTGAGAAGACCGCCGGCGCCGTTGGACAGCGAAGAGCGGCAAAAAGTGCACTTTTCTTTCAAGCAGAGTTTGCAGGATTCGGTCGAGTATATCGACGATTTGTTGATGATTCTAGTCGATGTTAACTCATCGTCGTTAGGTAAGAGCTGATTATTCAAGCGTCGTTATTGAAAAGTTGTAGCTCCCGTAATTCCGATGAAAAAAGCTGTCCTTCTGAAGTGGAAATTAACATTGGCGACTTTCGAGAAATGGAACGAAGCAAGAATAAAAACGAAAAGCGATACTTGCAGAAATCGAGTTCCCAGCTGATATCATGCGAGAACTGACGCCAGTGACGACTCACATCGACACAATGGTGATGAACATGGCGGAAGGGCAGATTGACTACAACGGCCCGCAGCACAGACCCAAGCTTCAGCGAAATCAAAAGCGGAATACGAGCGAGCTTGAAGACGAATTCGACAATTTAGATGACGAAAATGCGGAGAATAGGCCGTCTACTCCCACTCCCACGCTCGGTCGCGGCTCCAGAAGGCCGAGTTTGACGTCTTCACGGCCGACCAGCCCGTCCAGAGAGTCCGAGAGCTCTCTAGGCCCGAGCTTTGACAGTCCCCTTGCCACGTGGACGTATCCTTATCTTCCCTGGAAGCCGAAAGTGACGCTGAGCGAGATTGACGACTTCGTCAGAATGGCGCGCTCGAAGTACCTCGACTACAGCTTCAAATACCCAAAAACAGAGGCGCAAATGCTCGCAGCGGTTCAGAATCGTTTCGGACTCCCGAAGCCGACCAGAACAGCATGAAAATAATGGACAAATACATTTACAAAAGCCTGGCCGATGTACAACGCGAAAAATGGGCGGAAACGGAGAAACACCAACAAGAAAAAAGGAAACTTCTTCGATCGAAAAGTTGTACGAGCGAATCTGGCAGAATCTATCAATGAATGTGATTTCGCTGTTGAAATAATTGCTGGCAGCGGCGCCGACTGCGAATAAAAGCGATATATTCATGCAGGATCAGATGGGGCCGCATTCCATTCAATTAGGAAGGGTTCAAAAGCTTTAAAAATCGGGTAGAAATTACTGTTATAAATTCATTCTCAACCCAAAAATAGAAGGAACGCAGCTCTTCAAACTTCCTGTCATGCTGATCGGACTCGACGTCAGCCGCCACAAAGAAATCGTGACAAAAGCAATCTCTGGATTTATCCTGCTTTTGATGAAGCACCTCTTATCGCCAAGTTTTTCAACCAGAATATGACCGTCTTCGTAACTCAAAGAAATCAAATTCCAAAGCTAGATTTACGAAATGCTATTCGAGGTAAATCCCATTTTTCGTCTTGAAAAGGGATCATTTTCTAGGGCTGCCAATCATCCAAGCGCTGATAGAACGAGCAACTGAAGAACAGATGCCCTACTGTTGGCGAAACATGTTCTCTTCAATTTGTTTCTTGAGAATACTCGTCAAAATCATGAAAGGAAAGCCTTGGCGCGTCATATGTTTGGTCAAATACAAAGCCACGAACATTTTCAAAAAGACTCTTTTGGTCAAACACGGTGTTTTTCACATCTACGTTTTGAAAGTCATCAAGCTTCACGCGAGATTTTTGGGAAGACAGTGGAGGAAAAGTAATATGGACGTGGTTTCCGGAATTAACGGGTATTTGGGCTTTTGGCTTTTTGAAACAATTTCGATAATTTCAGCATGGTGCGCCATCATTTGACAGACGATTGGGCTTTCTTCAATGCAGAGCCGGACAAGGAATCTTCAGTCCAAGAGGAAAATAAAATCACGCAGACCTGCTCCTCTTTCAACAGAATAGTCTACCTCCCCGAAGATCAGGAGTGGACCAAAACTGGACATATCGCCAAGTTCAATGAGGTAATTTTCATAATCCTGGTTATATTTTCAAATCTCGGTTCAAGATTCGCCTGCCGCCAAATTTTGGGAGTCGCTACAAAGCTTGGCTGGAAAAGGAGGTCATGAGCGTCAACGTCGACTGGGATCAACTGCTGAGTCCGGAGAACGCAGCCTCTGTCTATCAAGCCGAAGACCAGCCGGTTGCTGAAACCGCTGCCGCATAATTTCTCAAAACCACTGTCCAAATGATGATTTATTACCTAAACGACGTTTCTACTTGTTCAAACTTTTTCCTTGTTAAATACAACTTTCACCGATTCCACTTTTCTTCTGATGAATCTTCTTTCAGAAAAGGATGATTCGAAGTCGCGTTTTTTCGTCTTTTCTTTCGCGGAGTAGTCGCAGGAACAATCGAGTAGCCCTCCGATCTCCCTCTTTGGCGAAGTTTGAAAACGAGTCCTTCGTCGAACTCAATAAAGACCCCTTCAAGACCGAAATCAAAAAGATTCCCATTGACGATTTTCGCTCTTTGACTCTGGTGACGCGCCCATCTCGACATGGAACTCACACGACTGTTGGATTGTGTTTTGCCGCGGGATCGAGGCATACTGGCGCCTTTTCTCCTGGAATCAGTCATCTTGACCAAGCGCTCGCTTTTGGGAAATGCAGCTCTTTTGAAAGTCGAAATGAAATTCGGGAACGGGTCAAAACTTTAAAATTCAATCTTTTGGATTCTCTTTCTTGATTTCAATGATTTCTTAACCTTGAAAAAAGGATTATTTGGACAAATGCGGGGCCATTTTCGACGCTCAAAGCGACCATGAGACGACGATCTACGCCTTGTCCATCATGAACAAGCACATTTCAGAGGGAATCAAGGTGCTCTTCGATACGGCATTTCAACCGATGCTCACTGAGAACTGCATTGAAGAAGCCCTGGCTTCGGTGGAAAATGAACTAAAGCATAACGAATTTGAAGCTGTCCGAGTTAATGAAATTTGCGAAATGGCTATTCATGCAGGCTTCAATCACTCGACTCGTGGTCTTGGAATCAAACGAAGCATGTAGATCCGTCTTTTGGGGTTTCTCAATCAAGGTAAACTATCAAGTTTATTTTATCGTGCGAAATTAATATTCAGTCTTCCATCCGAACCGGCAGTTTGGACGGGTGGAGCGGCGCACTTGATTTCTGGTTCATCTTCGTTCTCGATTCTCGGCGACGAAAGCAATTCACAAACTTACTCTTCAATCGCCTGGGAAGCTTTGAGCATCAACGACCCAGATCGCTACACCTGCCACGTTTTACGCGCCATGCTGGGCGGCCAAAGCTACTTCGAATCGGGCGGCCCGGGCAAAGGAATCACCAGTCTCTTGTGCACGCAGATCTTGGCGAATACTCGCAGAAATCCGGTTTCTCCGAAGTAGACCAACTTCTCTCCGGCTTTCTTTTCGCGCTTGAACAAGACGATGTCGAAAGAGCGGTGAAAATCATGAATCAATCTTCTCGTGAGCTGAGGACTAGCGCTGGTTTCTTCTTATAATCGACTTGCATAGGTAAGCTCCTTTCCCGACCCCTGTTTCTACATATTTTTTAGTAAATCTTCAACTGCCAGAAGCCTCAAAGATCGTCTCTCCTTTTCCAACCGTCAAGAATCACCAGCTGTACTTCATGAAGAATTCGTCTCGTCGCTAGAAAACCCAATCGTCGTTTACAACCGCGTTCCAAAAACTGCCTCCACTGCCTTTACCCATCTTCTCTACGACCTAACCAGAGGTAAGCACTTCTTTCCCGGCTCTTATCTTAAAAACGCACTAGAAAACTCATTCTACGTCATCCATGTTAATACAACCGTGCCTAGACAGAATCCCGCAATCATGTCCCTCCAGGATCAAATGCTCCTTCGACAAAATATGACGACTTGGGGCCTTACTCCTGCCTTTTATCATGGTCATTTCGCCTTCTTCAACGTCCCAAATGTCTTCTAGATCAATTTGGTTCGGTAAGAGCGCCTTTCAATAGAATTTGTCTTAAAATATTAAGGAACCCATTTGACCGACTGGTCTCGAACTACTACTTTCTCCGATATGGTGATAACTTCCGAAAAGGACTTCTGAGGAGTAAGAACGGCGATACGACGACCTTCAACGAATGCGCGAAGAAAGAGTCAAGCAAAGACTGCTCGATTCAGAAAATGTGGATTCAGGTAACTCGAATCAGGGTCTTCAGATGTCAGCCGCATTCATGTAGATCTCTTAGAACCTCTCTGTATGATGGCGTAAGGGTCTGAAAATTGCCCCAATGAACGCGATTCTTGATCTAAATTTTAGATTCTAAAATTGCAAAGAGTCTTATAGGAGACACCAAAGTGTGCCGCCCGGATAGGAGGGGGTCAAGGGCGAGCCCGACCGCAGCTTTGCCTCATCTGAAAATGCTCTTGTTTCTGATAATGCAAGCTTGTAATCGCTGACATTCATCTTTAGATTCCTTATTTCTGCGGCCAAGTTGCAGCATGCTGGGAGCCCGGAAGCCAGTGGGCTCTTGATAGAGCGAAGCAAAACGTCCTCGAACACTATTTTCTCGTGGGAAAGACCGAAAATCTGATAGAATTTGTTGAACTCCTGGAGAACGAAATTCCTGCAGTCTTCAAGGTAATTTTCACAAAGAGACGTTCAAAATCCTCGGCAAATATCTCGAGAAGGAGCTGGCCGAGTCAAACATAAAAGTGTGTAGACTCGCGGCAAGCAAGGTGACGACGCTAAAATCGACCTTCGCAAGCATGAGTAATCAGCTGGGCGTCAAGTACTCTGATGTCAAGTTCATTACCTCCAAGAATTCCTCGACGCGGAAGTTATGCATCCTGACTCATACTTCCAACTTTCTGGTCGCTGTTTCGAGTGGTCCCTTATTGAGTTTCTTAGGTAGCGTACCCATATCAAACTGCATTTGAACTAATCGGTGATTTAGCCATGACTTCTCTGTGGCAAACTACGCCTCAAAGTTAAAGTTTGCAGCTTTGGCGCATTACTCAAACTTCTTCGCTTCTTTCGCTTGTTGGCCTCGAGAAAAGTCACTTGAAATTGCGAGAACGATCAGCAAACGAGAAATCGCAATTGTAAACTCTCTTCCTTCGGTAAAACAAAGTCAGATTTCCTCGGCAGCGGAGTTCGTCGCAGCTATAGAAGAATTCTTCGACAACCACCGTCGACGGTCCAAAGACCGTTTTTCAGGTAAGATTTAGTCTGCTATTTTCTTTTAAAAAACTTGTTCACTAGGAGGTCAGAAAGGAATTCTGCGGGAGGCTTGATAAAATCGTCGAAAAATACTTGAGTAAGGCGCGACAAAAAAAGCCTTTCGCGGAGATTTTCTTCTTTTACAAACTCAAACTGGTCGACAACAAGATGGTCCCTCCGATGGTCAAAAACATCGAATCCGATTCAGTACACTAAGTAAACGACTCGCAAATTTCAAAATATTGAATATGAAATTCAGGGACGAAAAGATGCAACTGGTAAACGCAGATAGCAGTAATCCCAATCTTCCGCCTGTGTGTGTTGCTTTCAAGCTCTTCACTAAAATGGGTTCAATGGTGAATGTCGCAGACTGTGGCTTGACTCCTTCAAGTGTATTCTTGAAACCGGAAACAAGAAAATCAAGAAGGAAGACTTGGATGCCACCTTTTTTCAATCAGTCAGCGATCTTCAGTTCCTCGGCCTTCTGAAACCCGCACAGCGAAAAACCGATCACGTCCAGAAAGTCACCTGGGCACTCTGAACATTAGAATTCACTTGTTTATCCACTTATCACTGCCTCTCAAATTAAAAACTAAGCCTGTCATCCTTTTGACTCTAAAAGGTCACTTTCAGCATGACTCGGGCGAAATGCAAGGATGGCATCAAGAATATCTTGAAGTTGAGTTCTTGCGGCATCGTTCCACCCGCCTTGTATGAATCTGGCGCGGCTGGTTAGGGCAAGACGCACGTTCCGAAGCAGATCATTGCGGAAAGGCTTCCAGTTTTCGTCGTGATCGAGCTGGCAAACTTGTTCATCAAGAATCAGCCAGAAGCAGCGACATCTCTCGCTCAACATGAAAAGTTCATACCAGACAATCGCTTGTGCGTCATTTTCGAGTCTCGAGTTGCCTTTCGAGTACATGCGGCGAATCATCACCGATTTCGACTTATTCTTCGCCCTCTTCGTCAACCTGCACATGTTGTTCAACTATTCAACGCTTCCTTCCGCGATCCCGGCTACACTTCTTCCCGCTTCTACTTCTCCAGCCGCAACTGCTCGAAATTTATCTCCCCGAAGCCGACTTGCTCGCACCACTGCTCCGTCTGCGCCAAATGCGTCATTCAGATGGGTACCAATTCGCTCTCCATTCATGCTTTTTGATCCTCTTTGCTATAGACCACCACTGGATCAACAACTACGTGGGCAATTTCAATCGGCGCTACTTCTTCAACTTCTGCCTGCTCCTCATCTCCGAACGCCAGACCACGCTTCAGGTACAAAACTCGCCTAACAAATAAACCTCCTTATACCATTATTTAAGCGAATGCATCCGACAAAAGCCCCTTCTCCGCGCAGCCGCTGCTTCGAGAACTGGCTCAAGTTCTACAGCATCCTTACCTTTAGCCCATTTTTTACCCGATTTCTGATTCCTTCACCTCATTTGCCAATCGACAGCGGTGTCCCGGAGCATCTGAGCCAACTTCCGGCAGACCTCTTTACGAAAAGAGTAGAGAAAGGATCCCATATTTTTTTGTTCAGACAGTGCGTTATCGGATTGAAAATGAAGCCTTCACCCCACTTCAAATCGCCGAAGAAGACTTCTAACAAATCATCCAACTCGAAGCTGGCCTCAGATCTTGATCCCGACCAACCAAGTAAGCGATAAAATAAACATTGAAAATAAACTCGAATTATAGCGCCGATTCCCCAACGAAAGATAAGATTTGCGAAGGAATCAACTGAGATTTCCCCTGAAATACCGTTACCGGAGCTTCCCCAATCTCAGGGGAGCACGGATGGCTGGGTAAACTCTGCTCTTGCTTCTTCACAATCCTCTGAGAACACCCTGGGATCCGAAGAAGAGATCGATGGAATTTCCGTATCAGTCAGTGGTGAACTTTTCGATAATGAGCTGCAGCCAATGGATACTACGCAGATTACCCAGCAAGACCAAGAAAAAGCTAACTACTCTCAAGGCTCCTCCGTCTACAAAACGCCTGAAAAGAGTCTACCGAAAACGCCCAGTAAGACTGATCAATCAGCACCCGCTACGGCTCCACAGCCCTCGAGAAACCTTCGTCGAATCCTCTTCAATGAAAATCAGACAGGGAGATCAAAAAAGGTGATGAAAAGCAAAGCGAGGAAATTCGACAATAAATCGAATAGGTCCTTTGAAAGGAATTTCGGATTTGAAAAATTCTTTTATTAATTTGATCCTTTGAATTTTTGAAATCCGGCAAAGACGAAACAACACGTCATCGAAACATTACACGATTGACGATATTTTCAACGATCCGATCGTTCCAAACTCGACTTTTCCAAGCGCCAAGAAGAAGCCCTTATCAACGAAGAACGCGATGGTCGATTTGACGAAATCGAAGAAACCGAGGAAATCAGAACAGTGGTCGCCCGTGCCGCTCGCGATAATGCGAGGATTGAGGAACGAATCGGAGCCTTTCAGATTGAGGAGAAATCGGAAGAATGCTTTTTCTGAAACGGCGCCTGTTGAGGAAAGGGTTGAAAAGTTTTATTGCTTCAAGAAATTTTCCGGAGAAAAAATAATTTTTTTTTTTTTATCAAAAAGTTCCCTTTCCAACCTTTAAAAAAGCCAACTCAAACTCGGAAAAGCATCGGCGACTCGTTTCTCGACAACACTGTTACCGTGACCAATCTTCCTTCCGAGAGAAACGCTGCTGATACGACAAATCCCGAGTACGAGACAATTGACCGCTCTTTAAATGTCACCGCTGGTACCTCCGAACAGCCTGAGCCTGCTTTCTCTGGCTCTTCTTCAGATGTTTCCTCCAGAAGAATGGCACGCAAGGACGATAAAGGCTCTTCAATTGCTGATGCTGTAAAAACCGCTTCAAATCAACGAGAAGAGGTAACGATTTGAAATCATGAAAAAGTACTCTAACTTCATTTTAGTCTGACGAGTCAAGCCGACCAGCTACGCGAGCAGCGTCAGTCCGAATAGCTTCGAGGGCAGCGTCAAGCCGAATTAGCCAAGCTATATCAAACCATATCAACCCGCCGAAAAGAACGAAGTGGACAGAAGTAAGCTTTTTATAAATGATTTAAATCTTTAATTGTTATAAATTTAGGACGAGGACGGCAAGCTGATAGAAGGCCTCAATCTATACGGAAAAAACTGGAAAAAGATCGAGGTAGAGTTTTTCCGAGGAACGACGAGGACGAACGTCAACCTCAAAGACAGACACCGTGTGCTTCTCAATAAAGACGACCATCGGGTGAAGGAAAAATACTAAACCCCTTTCCTTCTTCTTCACTGTATATAGTTCACATTTTCACCCATCACCTCACTTTTATACTCTTAATTCACTGCCTTTTTCGCCTTACTATGATTTTAAATTAATGTCTTTTCCATTTAGATTGAATCAGATTGAGAGCTCACTCGAACTGCCAAAAATTACATCAAGGATGAAAGAAGATATTCTTGAATTGGAAGAATCGAATCCAAAACGGCGAGCACGATCAATACTCAGTTTCAATACTCAGAATAATAACTGATAATCAAAGTCTTTAAAAATCTGCTGATGCAACTCCATGCAATAAGTTAATTACCGCTCTGCCCTGTGGGCTCTCGGACTTGCCTTGCTCTTTGCAGTTATCGGTGGATGCGACGCTTATTAGAAATATCCTCGAAAATGTCATTTTTGTCCACTCTATTTTTATTGAGATCATAAATAGCTAGTCAAGGTTGACGCATTTTTACAACGCGCTTTTTGGATTAATTTTCTTCGTATAAAAAGAGACATTTTTCTTTACTAAGAGATTGGATTCTTAAGAATGAGTAGAGGGACAGTCCTCGTCACTGGCGGAGCCGGATATATTGGAAGCCACACTGTCGTCGAGCTTCTCAAGGAAGGCTATCAATCATAGGCCTAGCCTATGATGCGGTCGTCGTGGATAACATGGGAAATGCTGTCTAAGGTGAGCTCAAAATAAAACTCATCGTTTTTCAAAAGTAAATCTTATAGAAAGCATGTTCTCAATTTTTAAGGCGACAACGGACCTAGCTCGACGTCAGGGATGCCGAAGAACTCGAAAAGGTAAGTTTCATCTTCGAACTTGTAAGAAACGACGATGATGTTTAGGTGTTCAAAGATCACAAGATCACGGCGGTTCTTCATTTCGCCGGACTCAAGTCTGTTAACGAATCGGTCTCGCAACCCCTCGAGTACTACAACAACAACATCTCGGGGACTTTAATTCTGCTTGAAATCATGATGAAGTATGGAGTCAAGCAGTTTGTCTTCTCCTGCTCCGCCACCGGTAAGCGCTTCCTTTTCAATCCTATTTCCAACCTTTATCAAGTCTACGGACCACCAGAACAAAACCCAGTCGATGAGCCGCATCGTGTCGGCTTCGGAATCACCAATCCCTATGGAAGAACAAAATACTTCATCGAAGAAATTCTCCGAGACGTCGTCATTGCTGATCCTGAATTGCGTTGCGCTGAAAATATCTCGAAGGTTCTCTATCCAAATGACAATTTCTTCGAAGGAAAAGAACTTCGTCTCAAGCAAGAGTATTTCGTTATCTGTGCTACGCTTCAGGACATTGTCAGGCGATACAAGAGCTCAAAGTTCGGATGCAGAGATTCTGTCAGAACTCAGGTATTCTTTTCTAATCGTACAAGGGCGTAAGGGTGTAAGGCGCTGAGGTTATGCATGCATAACCAGGTTATGCACTCTTAATAAAAATCATATTAATTGATATTTAACAGGTAGTTCAAGTGCGCTTCGCGAAAAGGACCTGTGCGTACACAAACCATACCGTTCTACCTGCTCTCGGCCAGTAAAGATGCTCGAGAATATGCTTCCTCGTCATTTGCAGATCATTTATCTGATCAACGCCCGTCATTTGAAGGACGTCGCAAAAGGTGAGTACAGTTTTATCCAGTATTGTCTCTAATACAGTGAATAAGCCTTCCCAAATGACTCATCGAAGCTTCGGGAGATGTCTCTGATCAAAGAGGACGGAGAAAAGCGAGTGAACATGGCATACCTCGCGATCGTTTGCTCACGCCGTCAATGGCGTTGCCGCCATCCACTCCCAGATCATCATCGACGATACCTTCAAAAACTTTTACGAGATGTCTTGCCGACTTGGGAATAAAGCTATGCATGTGCAAAGATGAACAGTTTTAGGCGAAACAAACAAGTGGCAAAACAAAACGAATGGCACAAAATTCTAGCAGACGTTGAGAAGTTTGAGTTCATGACAACAGTTCAAGTAAGAAAATTCTAGCACCAGAAGAATATTAACCAGCATGATTCTTAGGAGTACACGATCCCAATCTTTCTGCAAAACAAAGATGTGATGTGCGAAGCCGTCACCGGCTCTGGAAAGACGCTGGCCTTCCTTTGCCCGCGCTGCACAAAATGATCTCTTCCGGGGCAAAGGACAAGAACTCCTTCATCGTCATTTCTCCGACCAGAGAGCTCGCCAATCAAACTCACAAAGGTACTATTCTAATGCTGATTTACTCGTTTATCGGATATTTTCTAGTTTTGCTGCGATTTCTCGATGTTCTTGAAAAGTACACGGCGATGACCTGCATCGGCGGAGTAACAAAGATCCAGGAAGACATGGAAATGCTGGAAAAGTCGACTCCAGATGTGATCATCGCGACTCCGGGAAGAATGGACGATTTGATTAAACGATCCGATGTGCTCAAGGCGAAGCTGAAGACTGTGGAGATGTTGATTATCGACGAAGCGGACCAGGTTTTTGAACCCTTTCCTGCGAATTAACAAAGCCTTTTTTAAGATTTTGGACATTGGTTTCGAAAAAGCGATCAATTTCATTTCGTCAAATCTTCTAAAGCAGCGGCGAACCGGTCTTTTCTCCGCGACGCTGAACGAAAACGTCCTCCGTCTGAAAAAGGCTGGTCTGCGTCATCCCCACTCCGTCTCGGCCAAAGAAAAGCGCAAGAGAACCTGTCCACGCCTCAAGAACTCAAACTGCTCTTCTCAGTCGTGGAGCCGCGCCACAAACTCAGTTATCTCGTTTCGTTGTTGAAAAAGCGGCGAAAGTCGAAGAGCGTCGTTTATTTTCTCACTTCCGACCAGGTCGACTATTTCCACCAAGTTTTGAGGCAGCTGGTCAACTATCCAGTGATTAAGTGCCACGGAAAGAAGAACCAGAAATTGAGGTCGAAAGCGATCAAGGAATTTACCGACAGATCTGGCGGAGCTGTTCCAGGAAACTCGCTACAAAGTCATTTTCTTTGAGGTCACGTGACGTGATTTCGCTGACCAAAATGGTAGCAAAAGATGCTTTAGACGCTGTTCTTTCCGTCGATATACAGTTTTTCACTGTCATATGCTACAGTTTACCCGCCAGAGGGGTCAAAATCAAGAGGTACTAATAAGCGGAACCCTGAGTCAGGGTGCTGATAGAGCTGTCCAAAACTAACGTGCATCTGTATAAAACCCTGACTCAGGTTTCCACACAGGCTCCCGAGCCCTGAGCATCACTAACCGTTAATTAATAATGTTAAATCTCTGATGATTTCTGAATGTAGCGAATTGTAACAGTTACGACGGATCTGCTCTGCCGCGGCGTCGATATTTCCGGCGGCGTCGACTACGTCATCCAGTTCGATCCTCCAACCTTTGCTCCAAACTTTGTCCGCCGCGCTGGCAGAACCGCTCGCGCTGGAAAAAGCGGAGAAAACCTGGTCTTGGTGACTCCGTCGGAGCACGAGCAAAACTACCTCGAATTCAAACTCAACCAAAAAGTCGGCGACATGGTCGTGTTAAAAGAAGATTTCGAGATTTTGGAACTGGAGAAGGTCAGGGAGATCCAGTTGAAGGACTAGAGGAACTTTGAATACGCGCAGAGGGCGTTCCCGAGCTTTTTTTGTGCTTACAAAGGTAACTACTGTACTACGATAATGAAATACAGTAACAAATCTTTTCTACAGAGATTTCTTTCGATAACAAATCCATTAGGCGCTGCTCTGATTGGTCAGAAATGACTCTAATCGGAAATTTTCATTTTGACCAATCAGTAAGCTTGATGGATCAATTCATTATCAAAAGAAGTCGTTGTAGAAGATTTTCTTTTCTGAAATCGATTTCTAGCGCACGAGTGCAAATACATTTTCCGCGAAAAAGAGCTGATCAAAAGTATTAGTGATTATGCGCTCATGTTCGGTCTTTTGAAAATGCCAAAAATGGCCGAGCTGAAGAACAAGGAGTACACTGGCTTTACCAATAGCGACGTTGATACAGCATCTCAAACCACGTCCACCAATTTGAATATCTTTCCCATCACTTGTACGGCTCAAACTGCTTTCCGCTAATCGCCAAGTTTTTCAACCAGAACATGACGGTTTTCGTCACTCAAAGAAATCAAATTCCAAAGGTGGACTTGCGAAATGCTTTTCGAGGTAATTGACCGTTTTTCGACTTAAAAAAGACCAATTTCTAGGGCTGCCGATCATCCAAGCGCTGATAGAACGAGCAACTGAAGAGCAGATGCTCTACTGCTGGCGAAACATAATCCCTTCGATTTGTTTCTTGATAATTCTCGTGAAAATCATGAAAGAAAACGTCGTTCTCGATTCTCGGCGACGAGAGCAATTCGGAAACTTACTCCTCAATCGCCTGGGAAAAGCCAATCAATCGCCAATCCGATGGAGCAGAACTTATGGAACCACTTCATTTTTAAAGAGTTTGAGGACAGGGGAAGTTGAGCGAATCTGCCGAGAATCGAATTGCTACGAGCCTGAAAAAGTCAAGAACTTCTTGAAAGAGCAGAAAATGTGGGACCAACTTCCTTTGATAATCGTCTGCGATCGATTCGACTTTGTCCACGACTCGGCTCTCCATCTTTACAGAAATAATCTCCAGAAATACATCGAGATCTACGTCCAGAAAATTAACTCATCTCGACTCCCTCAGGTCATTGGTGGGCTTTTGGATGGCGACTGCGAGTCAGATGTGATCAAGAGCCTTATCATGGTTGTCCTAGGTCAGTTCTCTACTGATGACCTTGTTCGAGTAGCGAAACCGATTGAAGCTCCTTCTCCCGTGGCGAGAGTCGCGAATAGCTGAAGACTGCCAAGAACCCGCCAAGATCTTGCTTTGGCCAAGGTCTACATTGATGCCAACAACCCTTAGCGATTCCTTCGGGAGAATCCGCTGTTGTCGGTAAATACTGCGAAAATCAAGATCCTCATCTCGCATGTATTGTGTACGAGCGTGGAATGTGCGACGATGAACTCATCAAGGTCTGCAACGAAAACTCATTGTTCAAGAACGAAGCGCGATACCTTGTCCAAGAAAAGACTCCGAGATATGGGCTTAGGTTCTTGTTGACGATAACCCACACAGACGATCTGTCATCGATCAAGTTGTCCAGACCGCTCAGAGGATCCTGATGGCATCTCTGAGGCTATCAAGATTTTCATGGAAGCTGACTTACCAAACGAGTTGATCGAGCTTTTGGAAAAGGTCGTTCTCGAGAACTCCGTCTTCTCCGATCATCGAAACTTGCAGAACTTGCTCATCCTCACTGCAGTCAAGGCTGATACTACCCGCGTCATGAACTATATCTCTCGACTTGACAACTATGATGCTCCAGACATTGCTGAAATCTGCATCAACAATGAGCTCTACGAAGAAGCATTCGCCATCTTCAAGAAGTTCGACGCCACGACTTCTGCTATGGAAGTCTTGATCAACAACGCCAAGAATCTCGATCGATCGATTCCTTCTCTAGTTCTTATTTTGAAACTAGATTAAAGATAAAATCTTTCAACCTCCCTAATTTGATTGTAAAGGAGTCTAACTGTCGATTCAGATCCGAGAAGCTTACCTTGAAACGGAGCTCTGCTAATCGTTTGCCAAGACGAACAGACTCGCTGAGCTTAAAGAGATGTACCAGGCTGTCAAGGTCCTCTACGCCAGCATTTCCAACTTCTACTCTCCTCAAACTTGGCGGGTGTCAGGCTACTGTCGAAGCTACAAAGAAGGCCAATTCAACCCAAACATTGAAGGAAGTCTGCTTTTCTTGCGTCGAAAACGATGAGTTCCGACTTGCTCAACTCTGTGGCCTCAACATCGTTGTCCATGCTGACGAACTCGACGATCTTATGAGCTATTATCAGGATCGTGGATTTTTTGAGGAACTCATCACTATGCTCGAAGGCGCCCTTGGCCTCGAAAGCGCTCACATGGGCATTTTTACAGAGCTCGCTATTCTTTACTCGAAGTACAAGCCTGAGATGATGAAGGAAAACCTCGAGCACTTTTGGTCTCGTGTCAATCTTCCAAATGTCCTCCGAGCTGCCGAGACTACTCACTTGTGGGCCGACCTTTTCTCCCTTTAGGATAAGTACGAGGAGTACGACGACGCCATCTTGACAATGATGAAGCACCCAACTGTCGCCTGTAAAGAGGGACTCTTCAAGGACATCATCAAAAAGGTCGGCAACATCGAGCTTTACTACAAGGCTCTCGAGTTCTACATCGACTTCAAAACTCTTCTTATCAACGACTTGCTCAATGCTCTTAGCCCACGAATCGACCACACCCGAACTGTTACCAATGTTATTGGCCTTGCTCTTCGACTTAAAAAGGTCTAACTCCTCGAATTCAGACGTATTGCTGCTTATCTTTACAAGAAGAACAACAGGTTGGTTTCTTTTTAGTAAACATTTCTTACCGATATTTCTGTAGATAGGCAATCTGTCGAGCTTTGCAAGAAGGACGATCTTTTCAAAGAGGCAATGGAGTACGCTGCCGAAAGCCGTGATACCCAACTTGTGGAAGAACTTGCGAACTGGTCCCTCAAAAAAGAACCTATTTTTTGCAATGGACACGCTGTGCAATTACTCAACATCTTACAGCAGCTTCTCTTAGTTCAAAGACGAATTCTTTTCTAGTTATTTATTATTCCAAATAAACCTGTGAAATAAACAAGTTCCAAAGACAAACATTATTCCAAAAAAATACATCACTCTGATTTTAGAAAAATGTCGCATTTTATGGGCGATTTCATGAAATCGTCCGAGAGTTAAACTAACCCTTACTTCAACGATGGTGGCACTGGAATGCCTCCGA
This sequence comes from Oikopleura dioica, assembly GCF_907165135.1. Taxonomy (NCBI): domain Eukaryota; kingdom Metazoa; phylum Chordata; class Appendicularia; order Copelata; family Oikopleuridae; genus Oikopleura; species Oikopleura dioica. Next base: position 14,489,703 of record NC_137291.1, read on the forward strand.
CCGAGGAGGAGATGATGGAGAAACAAAGAAAACCAGAGAAGAAGAAGCAGGAGATTAGCTATGGAGACGATGTGGAAGCGATGTGGGCGGAGTGAGAGGCAGAAGTTGAGCCTGAAAGTAGGCCTAAGAAAAGATCCAAGCATGAGGGCAAATGTAAGTCACTCTTATTGGAGTATAATTATACTGTTTAAATTATACCTACTATATAATTTATACTGTATAATCTATCTAATATTTAGCTGCTGCTGAAATCAAAGAAATCAGAAACAAACTCACTGGAAAGCTGATGCGTGCCGATCTCAAAGGCAACAAAGAAAAAACTGCGAAAATTTAAAAAGAAATCGACGAATTACCAGATGAAAACACAATCGTCGTTCAAAAATACGATGCCCGTGGTCGAATCCGTCCAAGTAACCAGAAACGCGAATCTGATATTTCTGCTCTTCTTCGTGATGAAAAGAATGACGATGGAGGAATGGGTTAGTTTAATGATAGTCTTCCATGTCTTCAAGGTCTTTTTTTAGCTTCGGATATGGCGCTGAAGAAGAACTCTTCGACGGCACAAAGACAAGAGGGAAAAAAGAGAAGCCTCATGCAGAAGAAGACCGTGAACGAGCAAAGAGCAGGATGATTCATAGAAGCCTCGAAAACTGTCGGTTTTGCTATTCGAATAAGGTAGAGAGTGAACGCAATTGAAAGCAAGAATTGACGTATTCTTAGAAACTCCGCGACTCAATTTGCTGGGTTGGCCAACACGTGTACCTTGCTCTTACAGGCTCTGAACCGATGGCAGAAGGCCACTGCATCATCGTTACAAAAGAACACTATCGAAATCTGCCGTCATGCGATGAGGATGTCGCACGCGAGATCCTCAACCTGCGAAGAATGCTTACTGGGTATTTCAAAGCAAAGAACGATACAGAATTTTCCAACGATTTTTCCAGCAACTGGCTTATGCGCCGCCGAGTCTGCGATTTATCGCTGCTATGCCGTCTGATGCACACGAGAAGAAATTCGTTACGCACCCGGTAAGTTTTTAGACAGATAGAAAGTCCCGTGGTTTGTCTTTTGGACGCGCCGTTAAAAGTTTTATGTTTTTCTTGAATACGCGATTTTGAATCGATGAATCTGGGTTTACGACGTATTCTGATCAATTACTACTCGACTGACCTTATTCTTTCCAGGGAGATCTAATCGTCACAGCTACCGATGGTCTGTTCGACAACGTCCCCGACGAAGTGCTTCTCCAGGAACTCTCGTATCTTCCCCACGCCGATCAAATCCACACTCAAGGTCTGCCTCCTCCTTCCTCTTTCAACCCTTTAACTCCGCTTCTTCAGATCTGGAGCGCACGGCAAAGTGCCTGGCCTCGCGCGCGCACAAGAACGCGCTCAACAAGTCGTACGTTTCTCCCTCCGCGCTCGCCGCCAAAAGCGCTGGCTTCCACTACACCGGCGGCAAAATGGACGACGTAACGGTCATCGTATCCGTTGTGTCTGACCTCGGCACTGAAGTGTAGCTTTTTAGCTTTTCTTTTCTTTTTTCTAAAACTTCCGTCTAAAAATTCATGATTCAAAATGCTCTCTTCGCCTTTCTCTCTCGTCTTTGTTTATTCTCTTTCTATCAACATATTCTTCTCTACTGAAATTTCCAAGGCCTACTTTTGACTTCATTTAAATTGAAGAACTAATGATGAACAAACGGGTTTCTGACCCCTTTTTTGAGGTGTTCAACTTTGCCTTTTCTTGGTCCTTGAAGATCAAGCTGTCAATTCTTCAGCATTTATTTATTTAGGATGTTTTTAAAATGAAACAGTTTTGGCCTTCTTTTCTGGTGCCAAAATGACTTTACTCCTTTCTCCTTCGAGAAAGAAAAAATACTCTCATTTCAAAATTGAAAACTCTCCCAAAACAACATATTCTCTTTTACCTCGTTGCTTGTGCTACTATCAAACCATATTTTTCCCAAGTCAAGTCCCGCGGAGAACAAACTCTAGCGACATCTGAACGAGAAAACGGTTCGGATCAGGAGTTTCCCGCGGCCGCTTGATTTCGGAATGAAGTGAAACTTGAGTGGTTACGAATTTAACTTATTTATTTGTATAAAGGAATACACTATTCGAAAATTGAAAGCTTTATCTGTTCTTTGCTGTTGTAGTAACAGCAGCTTGTTTATTTTGACGCATTTTTATAGCACAATTTTTGAAGCACTGCAGTTTGAAAATTATTCTAGAGCTCGTCATGATGAAGTAGGGAGCTTCCTCAGTGCGTAGCAGGCGATTCAGTCAAGGCATCATAAGCTTTTGCCCGTTTTTCTTCTTGATAAACCGTCTCTATCGAGAAGATCGAGCAGGGCAAAAATATCATTTTGCAGCAATTCAACGACAAACTGTATTTTTCAAACTTCCCGTCTCTTTGACATTCGAGGACCATCGTCCACTTTTCTAACCTTCTATTTTTGTAGAGCCGTCAAGACAAAACTCTTAATTCTTCTTTGATACTGAAAAAACAATCAAAAAAAGCATGTCTGATATTTAGAAAAGAATGAAATGAGCGGAATCGAGTATTCAGAAATTCTGGATCGCTCGAACGCATGGCTCGCGGGAAATAAGCGAAGGTACTGAGGACCAAGGATTAGTGTAACTAATGAACTGTCTAGTGAAGGAAGTGTTCTTCATCAGCAACATTCTGCAATTCGAAATGATCCACTTCATCGGCCAGCTGCAGTACTACATTCACTTCGAAATCAGCGAGACATCTTGGGCAGTCTTCGCCGAAAAGGTAAGTCCTTCTTGGTCGCACCAAACCGGATCATTTGCAGGTCGAGATTTAGCAAATGACCTGAATGAAGTGATCATCGCGCACAATGCCTTCCTCAACGAGCTGGAACAGGGCTAACTGCTCGCGGACTCTCTCTGGGACAAGATAAAATCACTCAGAATTGCGAACATCTTTTGCCTCCATTGCCAAATCAAGTGCCTTTTCCGAGGATGATGAGCTGCTAGAGAAAGAACGCAGAAACTCCTTCAAGAACGAAATGTTCAAGCACAAGGTAAAAAAGAGATTCAATTCAAAATGTAACGATTTCCCAGTGTTCGGTGACCACCTGCCGGACGACTTACCAGAAAATCCTCCCAGCCAGTCCTTTCTCTTCATGTGTCCACACGCGGCGATGCTGCTCAAAAGAAGAATTCAGAAGTGCCCCTACAGTGTTGACAAGTACAGTTACACTCGAAAAGCTGAAAGTTTAATCTAGTTTCTTAGGCAATTAGCGCCCCTGACGAATATTTTGATGAACCTCTCAGTTTCGCAGCTGCAGGAAACGCTGCTGGAAAAGTGACGCAATGGGAAATCTCTGGAAAGGACATCTTCGACCTCGATTACGATATCGACGATTCCATCGAGGTAAAAACGGCTGTTTTTCAGTGGTCATCAATTTGATCGTTTTAGTGTATTCCAGACGTAACGATGGACAACGAGTCGGGAATGCACGAGCACTGGATGTTCTTGAACAAAGAAGTCACCGTTTCCAGCGAAAAACAAATCGGCCAAAACCCGAAGTCGTTTATTTGTTCAAAGATATGGTGGATTTCTGGTGAGTCCAATCGAATCTATTGACAGGACCCCTAACGCTTCTGACTAGTGACACGGCGAACGATGAAATGATGAAGGTGTCGCATAGTTTGTACGCGGCGCTGCTCATTCACGAGCCCCTCCACTCTTTGGTGGAGCAATTCGAGCGCCTCTTTCCCGAACTGCGCCTTTCCGGCTTCCGAGAGAAGCTCGAGCCCAGATGCGCGTCACTCTTCGCAGCAGAGAGCATTTCGCTGACGATGATCGAAGTTGTCGACTCGTTGCTGTCTGCCGCCTTTCCCAGCGTGGAACTGTTCTTTTCCTTCCTCATTCCATTGCTGCCTGCCTCTAACCTGTTACGACCTCATGCGACCCGACGTTGTTCTCGAGCAATCGTGGGGAAACGGAATCCAGGACTTTGCCATGCCTTACTTTATCTAGGTAACAAATGATGATGATTTTTATGCTTATCTTGAATAAGCCGAAGAGCCCGAGCAGCCGATGATCATGGCGCCTCAACTCATGTTGGCGAACTCTGCACATATGCCCGGCATGGCAGGAGCACCGGTAGAAGTCCTTCTCAAGTTTTATTTTTGATAAACTTTTCAGAATCCATTCGGTCAACCTGAGATTGGGTTGCCTGCCAAACTAATTCGGTGGAATGCCTGGACAATTCAAAGCTTTTTCTCAACTGATTCTTTCTTTCTACTTTTTGATTCGTCCATGTCTAAACGATCATTTTTTATCTGATCGAGAGACTGCGATCAAGGCGAGTCGGAGCATCATTTGAAAATACTCATTTTTCGAGAATCGAGTAGAGAAAGGATCCCATATTTTTTGTTCAGACAGTGCGCTATCGGATTGAGAATGAAACGAAAAGAGAGTGATGAATCCCCTTCGTCTGGCCGATCTGGACGAAAAGAGAGTGATGAATCCCCTTCGTCTGGCCGATCTGGAAGAATCAAGCAGCCAGTGAGCGCAGCATCTGTCAAAACTTCTCAAAAAGATTGTAAGTGGAAATGTTTGGTGTAATTTTAAACAACTGAAACTAGCACAAGGATCGAAAAATGAGCCCGCTCGAACGAGATCTTCACAAATTCATGTTCATCTAACCCCAGAAAAATCACAGGCGACCACGCAAGAGAGCTTGGAAGATTCTCAAAGACTATCTCAACTGAGCCGTTACGAGATGATGGAACGAGCTGCTGAGTTTTCGCAGCCTTCGCCCTACTTCAAATCGCCGGAGAAGACTTCTAACAACTCGAAGCTGGCCTCAGATCTTGATCCCGACCAACCAAGTAAGCGATCAAATAAATATTGAAAATAAACTCGAATTATAGCGCCGATAAGCGACGATCCCCTGGAAGGAATTGAAAAATTGACCCAAGCTGCTCTTGCGTCTTCTCAATCGTCTGAGAATACTCTGCGATCCGAAGAAGGGATCGCTGGAATTTCCGTATCATTCAGTGGTGAACTATTCAATGATGAAGTGCCTTCGGATCCAGAGATCTCCCTCTCCGTCAGCGGAGAACTTTTCGATGATGAGCTGCAGCCAATGGATACTACGCAGATTTCCCAGCAAGAAGAAGACGAAGGGAACTCTTCTCAAGGATCCTCCGTCTACGAAACGCCTGAAAAGAGTCTACCAAAAACGCCCAGTAAGACTGATCAATCAGCACCCGCTTCACCTCCACAGCCCCCGAGAAAGCTTCGTCGAAGCCTCTTCAATGAAAATCAGGAAGAACCGATGGATACCCCGGAGATAATCATGGCGTCCTCGGGAGATACGACAGGGAGATCGAAAAAGGTCGAAATGAAAGATTCCTGGTCACAGGTTTCTGGAGAGACGCTACGAGAGACTGAAGGGAGAAAAAGAAGGACTCACGATGTGCAGAACTTATGCGCCGAAGAGTCTCAAGGAGAGAGGAACCAGACTCAGCGAGTGGGCGATCTTCTAAACCACTCAGCGCTTGTTCTCGACTCACAACAGTCAGCACAAACAACTCAAGCTCAACATGAGTCAACATCGGCAACTCAAATCCAACCTCGACAAAAGTCACAAGGGACTAACAAAATATATTTCCCGCCTCCCACTTCTTCAACCTTGAAGCAAGCCTCAGCGACACAGAAGACTTTCGACGAGGATTTAGATGACGATTACTTTGCGAAGCTCAAATCGCCGACGAGGAATGCTGATATAAAGAAAATTAACAAGCAAGCAGATCAGGCTAAACAGCAAAAAAGGGTTAATAGAAGAATGCCGCGATCGAGAGCAAAACCAACTCGTGACGAGGTGAAAAAATCGGTGGCTGAAGCCTGTCGCAAAGCACAAGCTGGCGGAATTAGTCGACGTCTGGAACTCGCGAGGGCTTTTATTTCAAGAAGAAACCGAGCACGAGATTCGAGCGATCCCTTGAATCGAGAACTCGAAAATGCGACTTCTTGGGAGCCAAAAGTACCGAATGCGAATTTTTCTCAAAAAAGAGTTAACAGAAAAATGCCGAGATCGACAGCAAAACCAACGCGTGATGAGGTCAAAGAATCGGTGGCTAAAGCCTGTCGAAAATTACAAGCTGGCAGTATAAAACAACGTCTGGAATTCGCTAGAGCATTTATTTTGAGAAGAAAGCGAGATCCGAACGATCCCTTGGAACGAGAACTTGAAAAAGCGACTTCTTGGGAGCCAAAAGTACCGAAGGTGAATTTTTCGAAGCCCGTTCCAGGATCATCAAGCCGTTTCAAAAAGCGTCTTCCAGTAGCGGAAAAGCTTGCTAAAGAAAAACCGACCCCTTCGAAATCTAAAGCTTCAAAATCCCTAACCAAAGAATTGAGTGCGAAACCGAAGGGAAAGAGGAATGACGAAGCGGAGAATCAACCAACGTGCAGCAAGAATTTAACACCTCCAGCGATGCCACAAGATGTTGATCTTTCTAGCTTCTTGGACTCGAGCGAGGATGAGGAAGTTCGTCGAGAAGTTTCGCGAGAAGAATGTGATGAAAAAACAATCATCATCAAAGATGCAAAGAACATTCAGGGCCGCATTGGGTTCAGGCTTAACGAATCGAGCGAAGCAGGAATCTACATCAACGGGATTATCCCGGGGTCGGCAGCAGATAAAGCTGGGCTTCGTGTTGGAGATACTCTAATTTGCTTCAACGGTGTGAAATGCTCCGTCAAGAGCAAAATCAAGCTGTCTATGCTGCGAATAGTCATTGCCGAAACGGCAACGGAAGACTTCGAATTCAAAGTTATTCGCGATGTGTCCGACCAGTATTCGCAGGAAGAAAACGTTGACACATCGGAAGTTTCAGACATTCCAGATGCAGAGCCTGCAAAAGAAAAACCGGGACCATCGAAATCTAAATCTTCGGAATCGCAAAGTCAGGAACGCTCGCAGCCACGAGAAGAGCAGGAGTCAGCTCATAACTGGTCGCAGCAAGTTCTGTTCGATGAATCTCCGGAGGATCGACAAGCTCTATCGCCTGAATATGATCAGTCCCCACCCGCGCCAATTGACAGAGAGGACGTTCGCGAATCTATGTTTCCCACCTCAAAGAAGAGAAAGCTTCAGACTCCTGAAAAGGACGCGCAGGGCGAAGCAAGCGCTAAAGTTCAAGCAGCGAAAAGGAGCAAGCACGAGAAGGAAAATATAACGCCTAAGAAAAGCGCTTCAAAGCCGACGACTCTTACGCCAGCTGTGGATAACACCAATGTTCGTCGTCCAGGAAGAGATGCCCTGAGCGAGATTTCGGACTTGTCTTCTGCATTTGATAATGACAGTCCAATTAGAGGCGTCGGAAAGATGAAGCAAAGTCAAAAGAAAGCTACCAAAGAAAAGAGTGCGAAACTGAGGCATGACGAACCAACGTGCAGCAAGAATTTAACACCTCCAGCGATGCCACCAGATGCTGATCTTTCTAGCTTCTTGGACTCGAGCGAGGATGAGGAAGTTCCTCGACCGCAAAGTCGTCCTCGGAGAAGTAATAGATCGCCAACAGCTAGCATGCCGAAGCTCACCAAATCACGATCACCAGAGAAGTCACCATCGCCATCTAAATCAAAAAAGAAGCCGATTTCGATGAAGAAAAATGCTGTAAAAACCAGACGACGGAATCCGAGGCCAGAATCTATTGCTTCGAATCAACGAGAAGAGGTAACGATTTGTAATCATGAAAAAGTACTCTAACTTCACTTTAGTCTGACGAGTCAAGCCGACCAGCTACGCGGGCAGCGTCAAGCCGAAAAGCTTCGCGGGCAGCATCAAGCCAAATTACAAAAATTTGTGCGAATAAAGAATTTGCCCCAGTCGTGCAGGACTCAAAAAGAAAGAATTGGACAGATGTAAGCTCTTTATAAATGATTTATATCTTTAATTGTTATAAATTTAGGACGAGGACGCCAAGCTGATTGAGGGCCTCAATCAATACGGAAAAGACTGGAAAACGATCGAGAAAAAGTTTTTCCGTAGATCGAAGAGGACCAACGTCCAACTCAAAGACAGACACCGTGTGCTTCTCGATAAAGGCGACCCACGGGTGAAGGAAAAATACTAAACCCCTTTCCTTCTTCTTCACTGTATATAATTCACCTTTTGACTTATCACCTCACTTTTAAACTCTTTATTCACTGCCTTTGTCGCCTTACTATGATTATAAATTAACGTTTTTTCGATTTTAGGTTGAATCAGATTGAGAGCGCACTCGAGCTGCCAAAAATTACATCAAGGATGAAAGAAGATATTCTTGAATTGGAAGAATCGAATCCAAAATGGCGAGCACGATCACAACTCCTATAACGGCGAAAATGGCGAAAACTACGAAAACAAGACGAAGCAGAACAAAAGCGTCAAAATGGTCAAGGGGCGCAATACTGTCGACTTCAAGCCGAGCTACAGGCCGCCAGATCTCCGATTGGTCCTAGAATCCGTTCCTGAAACCACTCTCAGTGCCAAACACAGAGCCATCATAGAAAAGTCCCTTGACGAACCAGTCACAACGACACCTCCTAAGTCAAAAACAAAGTCAGCTGGTCCTAAATCGCCGAAGAAAAGCGGCGCTATCTGCGGAAAAGCCGAGAGCTCGTCTTGCTTCCTCCTCCGATTACCTACCTACATTATGTATTTCCTTCTCTTCACAAGTCTAAGCTCACAGTTTGAGTGTACTCGGCCTATTTATAATCAACACTTCAAGGTAAGGTCGCTGATTTCTCAGTGAAAAACAATCTTTTGCAGCATTATTACGACGTCTACGTCATTCCAAAATACAACGAATACGTCGACCCACATGTACAAGAATTCGTCATCCCTGCGTATAAACAATACGGAGAGCCACAAATTGCTCAGCTCCAGAAGCTCTACGCTGCGCACGGCCAACCTCAACTTGAAAAGCTAATAAAGCTCTACGATGCTCATTTGAAAGACCACGTCGATAAAACGATCACGAGTCTGAATGAGCAAGTCCAAACTCATGTCGTGCCAACTGTCCAAAATGTTCAAAAGGAACTCGAGCCATTTTTCAACAACGCTGTCAAAAATGGAACAGTCTTGGTCAAGCAACTTCGAGAACAAGTAAAATCAGCAGAAAAGGCTATTTTTAACCTTTACTAGGCTAATGTTCTCGCTGAAAACTGGGGTGTAGTTTGCGAACAAGGAATCGCTGACATGCGAGTTCAAATCGACAAGTACAGTGCTCTTGCTCGTGATGAGACGCTCAAGGGACTCGCTAAAGTTCAACGCGCTAGTAAAGAATACGCTAATGCCGCTCTCGTCAATACCGGTCAGTTCTCTTCTTATACTCTTTTCTTATTGAAATCATAGAGGAGTATCGACAACAAGCATCCGTCAAGTTTGCTGAAGTCCAATCTATTGTATATGAAAGAGTTGAAACAACTATTGCTATCATCCAAAAACAGCTTCCAATCATTCACGAGTTCCTGCTCGAGTACAACATCGACAAGATCTTCTCTAACATCTTCGAGGGTATCGGTCGATCAATTGTCTGGACAGGAGATCTCATTGGAAAAGTCGCTGCTGGCAGATTCTGCTGCGCCCAGGTTTACCAGCTGATTTTCTCCCTCGTTTTAAGCTATTTCTAGAGCCAAATCGCCCGACTTGGAAACGACATCTACGAGTTCGGGCTTCTTGCATACAAGCAAGTTCAAAATCTTATCCAAAATTAGTTAGATTTTTTCTGAATTTATTTAAAATTGAAAACTGCTGTCCATTTACCATTTAGTGCAATACCTACTGTGAATTCAACTTGATTCTATTACTACTAGCTAAAGCAAAACCTTACTGTCGCAAGTTCATTTCTGTAGTTCAATTAAACAAAAAAAGCGACCGCTTGAAAATCCCGCTAAATTTCTATGTGTTCAAGTGTATGAAAACATCCATTCAGCGAAGTCAAAAAAATGTCGGACCATGAATCTGATAAGGAGGAACTGCCAGGACTTGGAAAAAGAGATCTTGTAGAAAGGTGTGTTAGGCAGTAAATAAAGTATTCATATAGGCACTTTCTAGCGCTGAGCCTCCAGTGAAAAAGCGTCGAAAGAAGAAGAAGCGAGGGCGGGTCCTTACAGTGGACGATATGCCGCGAAAAGTTCGGGAGGAATTCCGAACCGATCAAAAAGCTGAAAAATTCTTGCGCCTTCTGGGTGGCCTCAAGCCCGAAAACGTACACGCAAATCTTACCTGGATGCGACGATGCAAAACTGGTAAATTTGCGGAGATGATGGAGTCTGAGCTTTGGGATCATTTCCTTTCCTGCTTTCATCGAAATTACATGTTTGGCAGAAAAGGTGGTTTCGGATTTGAGAAAAACTGCCATCGAAGGACCAGCTTGCCTGGCTCGAAATGAAGCAGTGGGAACAAGACTCCGATGACGAAGAGTTGCTCGAACTCCCTAGCGGCTGGATGGAGCGCGACGAAGAGCCTGAGGAGTACATGAAGGTCACCAATGGACGAGTCGAGTTTAGCGGCAAAACGTATATCAAAGTGTCAGTGATGTACGGAGGCGGTTCTCAGCTGGACCCGAGAGACGCGATTTGCGATCCAACGCCCATGTCCGAAATTGAAGCCCAAATCGCCGCAGAAGAAGCTGAAGATACTGACGATGATCTTAAAAATCCAGATCAGCCAAAAGTAAGGCTTTCTTTGATTCCATTCTCAAGCATTTAAAGCCTATGCCAATGACCGCCGAAGAACAAGAAGCGGCTCGTCTCGCAAAACAGGCGAAACTCGAAGAAGAAATCCGCGAAAAAGAAGAAGAAATTACCACTGCCAAGCTCGCCGCGGAAACGATGTATCGAGGAATGGGTGTCGAGCCTGGCGAGGAAAATTCACGATCCCGACGACGTCAGGAAATCCACTGGGACTACGATCACAAGGTAAAATCAAGATTTAAAATTACTCTAATCTCTGTACTCAGGCGGAACCGGATCTGAAAGTGGGATCTGGCGGCGTTAATAAATTCATATCGGACTCGTATGGATATGGAGGTTACCGTGAATCTGAAATGGCACGTGATCAGTGGAAAGATCTATCTTACGATCAGACGCATGGGCAGGGGGCCAGCAAATACAGAAAATCAGCCTACGATAATTGGGATCAAGACTTCGAGCAAAAATACGTAAGAAATCACAATCCCTCTTCGTTTTATTCAGAAATGATTCTAGAAATGGGAGGATTTCGCAACCAAATGGGCGATCAAACGAAAAGAAATGAAATTCTACAACAGGTTTATTTTTCTTTTCCAAAAATCTTACTCAAGATCATTCAGACAACACCACAAATACGAGGACATCACAGACACCCGAAAACAGTTCCTCGAAAAAGAGGATAAGAGATTCAACGAAAAACGAGTCCAAGCTGACGTTTCTTACTGGGCACAAGCAGCTGCTCAGGCCTCAATGGCCGTCCTCGCAGGAAGCAAAGATGGCAAAATCGATCTCCAGAATGCACCGTGGATGAAACAGCCTGCCCCTGCCCCCTCCAATGAGGATCCAAGAAAAAGATGTCGTATTAACTTTTCCCACAAGAAATTGTCTGTATTCCCTGTTCACAAATCCACTACCTTCAAAATTTAACGGTCTATTGAAAATATCCAAACTTGATTATCAAAGAATGACAACAGAAGTCGAAAATGGTCAGGAAGCAACGCCTGAGAAGACAGATTCTTCAGTTACCGCGCTGCCAATAGAAAAGAAAGAGGAAGGACCCGACGAAGGTAAAATTGCACTTTTTTGAGTTCCGTCTAATTGCTTTCAGAGGAGTCAGAAGCAGAAGAAATCGACTCAGACGATGATTTGGACGACGATGTAAATATAATGATCGGAGATATCGACGGCGAAGCTGTTATAAACATAAACCCAGTACGTTCTCTTCCTTGATTTCCGACACTATACTGATTTTTCCAGAAAGATGCAAACAGCGAAGACAAAAAGACAAGACGCCTCAGCAAGCAGAAGTGCTCATTACTTCTTCAAGCGGAAAATTGATCCCAAATCCTGAAAAAGATGCACTCACGGATAAGCCGTGGCAGAAGCCTGGCGCTGACTTATCAGATTATTTTAATTACGGGTATATAAAATATATACTCTCAATCCATTCATAATTTATTCATTCAGATTTGAAGAAACCTCATGGAGAAAGTACTCGGAGAAGCAGAGAACGCTCAGAGATCGAGCTTTGCTCCTACTGCGGACAAGGACGAACATCGCTCAATTTGCGCCACCTGGAATGCCATTCCTTCCAATGGGACCATCGCCTATCAAATCTGAAAACTTCAACAGATCTAACCCGCCTCCAGTTATCAGCTCCAACGGCAGTGTACCAGTAAGTGCCAGCATGGGCGACCGCAGAGGACCACCAGGTAGGCAGTACACCAGGAAGCAAGCAAATTAACGTCATAATTCTAGATATCAAATAAGACAATGACAGTGGCCCACCGCCGCACCTCATGCCTAGGCTTACCGCGGTGTTTTTCGATTTTCAAGGTTCCTTTGAAAAATCTCCCCATACTTTCAGAACCTATGCATCAAGACAAGCCTTGAAAAACTGCACTTGCAGAATTTTCGATATGAGTCATCTTACCTCTTTTTTTGGGGGATTTTTAGCAAGAAAAAAAGCACTAGTTTGATTAGAAGCGGCTTTTGAGTGCGTGCTAGATCGATTTTGATTATTTGATGCCTACCATGTGAAAGATAAGCGCAAGACGCATCGATACATATGAAATTGCGGAGTGCTTCCTTCATATGATTCTAGAGCTTCAAAGTTGACGCAAGCAGCCAGATACGAAAATCCAATATTATCAACTTCTGATATAAGCATGCTATGATGATGTTTTATAGCTCAAATTGAAGCTTATGAATTACTGAACAAAATGAAATGGTATTTTTTGACCAGCCGGTTGTGCTTCCGGTTCGTCGCGGTTCATGCCCGGAAATAGGTCAAATTGTAGAAATATGTATATCAAATGAATTCATTTTCAACAGTAAATCTTTTAAACATATTCAGAAGTTCAACCAACCGGTTATTCTTGCGGTTCATGGTGGTTCATGGTGGTTCAAGCGCAGAAATGAACAAACCGTTTACACAATCCAGTCTGCGACGGGGCCAAGCCGATCCAAAGGGGAGGCAAGGCCCGTTTACACAATCCAGTCTGCGACGGGGCCAAGCCGATCCAAAGGGGAGGCAAGGCCCGTTTACACAATCCAGTCTGCGACGGGGCAAAGCCAACCCGAAGGGGAGGCCAGGCCCGTTTACACAATTCTGTAAACGCCCGGCTTGGCCCCGGTTTCTGCCGGTTTGTCATTAGGGTTACGAATTTGGATAAGGTTCAAGATAGTTTGAGAGTGTTTTAGGCCGGTTTCTGCCGGTTTGTCATTAGGGTTACGAATTTGGATAAGGTTCAAGATAGTTTGAGAGTGTTTTAGGCCGGTTTCTGCCGGTTTGTCATTAGGGTTACGAATTTGGATAAGGTTCAAGATAGTTTGAGAGTGTTTTAGGCCGGTTTCTGCCGGTTTGTCATTAGGGTTACGAATTTGGATAAGGTTCAAGATAGTTTGAGAGTGTTTTAGGCCGGTTTCTGCCGGTTTGTCATTAGGGTTACGAATTTGGATAAGGTTCAAGATAGTTTGAGAGTGTTTTAGGCCGGTTTCTGCCGGTTTGTCATTAGGGTTACGAATTTGGATAAGGTTCAAGATAGTTTGAGAGTGTTTTAGGCCGGTTTCTGCCGGTTTGTCATTAGGGTTACGAATTTGGATAAGGTTCAAGATAGTTTGAGAGTGTTTTAGGCCGGTTTCTGCCGGTTTGTCATTAGGGTTACGAATTTGGATAAGGTTCAAGATAGTTTGAGAGTGTTTTAGGCCGGTTTCTGCCGGTTTGTCATTAGGGTTACGAATTTGGATAAGGTTCAAGATAGTTTGAGAGTGTTTTAGGCCGGTTTCTGCCGGTTTGTCATTAGGGTTACGAATTTGGATAAGGTTCAAGATAGTTTGAGAGTGTTTTAGGCCGGTTTCTGCCGGTTTGTCATTAGGGTTACGAATTTGGATAAGGTTCAAGATAGTTTGAGAGTGTTTTAGGCCGGTTTCTGCCGGTTTGTCATTAGGGTTACGAATTTGGATAAGGTTCAAGATAGTTTGAGAGTGTTTTAGGCCGGTTTCTGCCGGTTTGTCATTAGGGTTACGAATTTGGATAAGGTTCAAGATAGTTTGAGAGTGTTTTAGGCCGGTTTCTGCCGGTTTGTCATTAGGGTTACGAATTTGGATAAGGTTCAAGATAGTTTGAGAGTGTTTTAGGCCGGTTTCTGCCGGTTTGTCATTAGGGTTACGAATTTGGATAAGGTTCAAGATAGTTTGAGAGTGTTTTAGGCCGGTTTCTGCCGGTTTGTCATTAGGGTTACGAATTTGGATAAGGTTCAAGATAGTTTGAGAGTGTTTTAGGCCGGTTTCTGCCGGTTTGTCATTAGGGTTACGAATTTGGATAAGGTTCAAGATAGTTTGAGAGTGTTTTAGGCCGGTTTCTGCCGGTTTGTCATTAGGGTTACGAATTTGGATAAGGTTCAAGATAGTTTGAGAGTGTTTTAGGCCGGTTTCTGCCGGTTTGTCATTAGGGTTACGAATTTGGATAAGGTTCAAGATAGTTTGAGAGTGTTTTAGGCCGGTTTCTGCCGGTTTGTCATTAGGGTTACGAATTTGGATAAGGTTCAAGATAGTTTGAGAGTGTTTTAGGCCGGTTTCTGCCGGTTTGTCATTAGGGTTACGAATTTGGATAAGGTTCAAGATAGTTTGAGAGTGTTTTAGGCCGGTTTCTGCCGGTTTGTCATTAGGGTTACGAATTTGGATAAGGTTCAAGATAGTTTGAGAGTGTTTTAGGCCGGTTTCTGCCGGTTTGTCATTAGGGTTACGAATTTGGATAAGGTTCAAGATAGTTTGAGAGTGTTTTAGGCCGGTTTCTGCCGGTTTGTCATTAGGGTTACGAATTTGGATAAGGTTCAAGATAGTTTGAGAGTGTTTTAGGCCGGTTTCTGCCGGTTTGTCATTAGGGTTACGAATTTGGATAAGGTTCAAGATAGTTTGAGAGTGTTTTAGGCCGGTTTCTGCCGGTTTGTCATTAGGGTTACGAATTTGGATAAGGTTCAAGATAGTTTGAGAGTGTTTTAGGCCGGTTTCTGCCGGTTTGTCATTAGGGTTACGAATTTGGATAAGGTTCAAGATAGTTTGAGAGTGTTTTAGGCCGGTTTCTGCCGGTTTGTCATTAGGGTTACGAATTTGGATAAGGTTCAAGATAGTTTGAGAGTGTTTTAGGCCGGTTTCTGCCGGTTTGTCATTAGGGTTACGAATTTGGATAAGGTTCAAGATAGTTTGAGAGTGTTTTAGGCCGGTTTCTGCCGGTTTGTCATTAGGGTTACGAATTTGGATAAGGTTCAAGATAGTTTGAGAGTGTTTTAGGCCGGTTTCTGCCGGTTTGTCATTAGGGTTACGAATTTGGATAAGGTTCAAGATAGTTTGAGAGTGTTTTAGGCCGGTTTCTGCCGGTTTGTCATTAGGGTTACGAATTTGGATAAGGTTCAAGATAGTTTGAGAGTGTTTTAGGCCGGTTTCTGCCGGTTTGTCATTAGGGTTACGAATTTGGATAAGGTTCAAGATAGTTTGAGAGTGTTTTAGGCCGGTTTCTGCCGGTTTGTCATTAGGGTTACGAATTTGGATAAGGTTCAAGATAGTTTGAGAGTGTTTTAGGCCGGTTTCTGCCGGTTTGTCATTAGGGTTACGAATTTGGATAAGGTTCAAGATAGTTTGAGAGTGTTTTAGGCCGGTTTCTGCCGGTTTGTCATTAGGGTTACGAATTTGGATAAGGTTCAAGATAGTTTGAGAGTGTTTTAGGCCGGTTTCTGCCGGTTTGTCATTAGGGTTACGAATTTGGATAAGGTTCAAGATAGTTTGAGAGTGTTTTAGGCCGGTTTCTGCCGGTTTGTCATTAGGGTTACGAATTTGGATAAGGTTCAAGATAGTTTGAGAGTGTTTTAGGCCGGTTTCTGCCGGTTTGTCATTAGGGTTACGAATTTGGATAAGGTTCAAGATAGTTTGAGAGTGTTTTAGGCCGGTTTCTGCCGGTTTGTCATTAGGGTTACGAATTTGGATAAGGTTCAAGATAGTTTGAGAGTGTTTTAGGCCGGTTTCTGCCGGTTTGTCATTAGGGTTACGAATTTGGATAAGGTTCAAGATAGTTTGAGAGTGTTTTAGGCCGGTTTCTGCCGGTTTGTCATTAGGGTTACGAATTTGGATAAGGTTCAAGATAGTTTGAGAGTGTTTTAGGCCGGTTTCTGCCGGTTTGTCATTAGGGTTACGAATTTGGATAAGGTTCAAGATAGTTTGAGAGTGTTTTAGGCCGGTTTCTGCCGGTTTGTCATTAGGGTTACGAATTTGGATAAGGTTCAAGATAGTTTGAGAGTGTTTTAGGCCGGTTTCTGCCGGTTTGTCATTAGGGTTACGAATTTGGATAAGGTTCAAGATAGTTTGAGAGTGTTTTAGGCCGGTTTCTGCCGGTTTGTCATTAGGGTTACGAATTTGGATAAGGTTCAAGATAGTTTGAGAGTGTTTTAGGCCGGTTTCTGCCGGTTTGTCATTAGGGTTACGAATTTGGATAAGGTTCAAGATAGTTTGAGAGTGTTTTAGGCCGGTTTCTGCCGGTTTGTCATTAGGGTTACGAATTTGGATAAGGTTCAAGATAGTTTGAGAGTGTTTTAGGCCGGTTTCTGCCGGTTTGTCATTAGGGTTACGAATTTGGATAAGGTTCAAGATAGTTTGAGAGTGTTTTAGGCCGGTTTCTGCCGGTTTGTCATTAGGGTTACGAATTTGGATAAGGTTCAAGATAGTTTGAGAGTGTTTTAGGCCGGTTTCTGCCGGTTTGTCATTAGGGTTACGAATTTGGATAAGGTTCAAGATAGTTTGAGAGTGTTTTAGGCCGGTTTCTGCCGGTTTGTCATTAGGGTTACGAATTTGGATAAGGTTCAAGATAGTTTGAGAGTGTTTTAGGCCGGTTTCTGCCGGTTTGTCATTAGGGTTACGAATTTGGATAAGGTTCAAGATAGTTTGAGAGTGTTTTAGGCCGGTTTCTGCCGGTTTGTCATTAGGGTTACGAATTTGGATAAGGTTCAAGATAGTTTGAGAGTGTTTTAGGCCGGTTTCTGCCGGTTTGTCATTAGGGTTACGAATTTGGATAAGGTTCAAGATAGTTTGAGAGTGTTTTAGGCCGGTTTCTGCCGGTTTGTCATTAGGGTTACGAATTTGGATAAGGTTCAAGATAGTTTGAGAGTGTTTTAGGCCGGTTTCTGCCGGTTTGTCATTAGGGTTACGAATTTGGATAAGGTTCAAGATAGTTTGAGAGTGTTTTAGGCCGGTTTCTGCCGGTTTGTCATTAGGGTTACGAATTTGGATAAGGTTCAAGATAGTTTGAGAGTGTTTTAGGCCGGTTTCTGCCGGTTTGTCATTAGGGTTACGAATTTGGATAAGGTTCAAGATAGTTTGAGAGTGTTTTAGGCCGGTTTCTGCCGGTTTGTCATTAGGGTTACGAATTTGGATAAGGTTCAAGATAGTTTGAGAGTGTTTTAGGCCGGTTTCTGCCGGTTTGTCATTAGGGTTACGAATTTGGATAAGGTTCAAGATAGTTTGAGAGTGTTTTAGGCCGGTTTCTGCCGGTTTGTCATTAGGGTTACGAATTTGGATAAGGTTCAAGATAGTTTGAGAGTGTTTTAGGCCGGTTTCTGCCGGTTTGTCATTAGGGTTACGAATTTGGATAAGGTTCAAGATAGTTTGAGAGTGTTTTAGGCCGGTTTCTGCCGGTTTGTCATTAGGGTTACGAATTTGGATAAGGTTCAAGATAGTTTGAGAGTGTTTTAGGCCGGTTTCTGCCGGTTTGTCATTAGGGTTACGAATTTGGATAAGGTTCAAGATAGTTTGAGAGTGTTTTAGGCCGGTTTCTGCCGGTTTGTCATTAGGGTTACGAATTTGGATAAGGTTCAAGATAGTTTGAGAGTGTTTTAGGCCGGTTTCTGCCGGTTTGTCATTAGGGTTACGAATTTGGATAAGGTTCAAGATAGTTTGAGAGTGTTTTAGGCCGGTTTCTGCCGGTTTGTCATTAGGGTTACGAATTTGGATAAGGTTCAAGATAGTTTGAGAGTGTTTTAGGCCGGTTTCTGCCGGTTTGTCATTAGGGTTACGAATTTGGATAAGGTTCAAGATAGTTTGAGAGTGTTTTAGGCCGGTTTCTGCCGGTTTGTCATTAGGGTTACGAATTTGGATAAGGTTCAAGATAGTTTGAGAGTGTTTTAGGCCGGTTTCTGCCGGTTTGTCATTAGGGTTACGAATTTGGATAAGGTTCAAGATAGTTTGAGAGTGTTTTAGGCCGGTTTCTGCCGGTTTGTCATTAGGGTTACGAATTTGGATAAGGTTCAAGATAGTTTGAGAGTGTTTTAGGCCGGTTTCTGCCGGTTTGTCATTAGGGTTACGAATTTGGATAAGGTTCAAGATAGTTTGAGAGTGTTTTAGGCCGGTTTCTGCCGGTTTGTCATTAGGGTTACGAATTTGGATAAGGTTCAAGATAGTTTGAGAGTGTTTTAGGCCGGTTTCTGCCGGTTTGTCATTAGGGTTACGAATTTGGATAAGGTTCAAGATAGTTTGAGAGTGTTTTAGGCCGGTTTCTGCCGGTTTGTCATTAGGGTTACGAATTTGGATAAGGTTCAAGATAGTTTGAGAGTGTTTTAGGCCGGTTTCTGCCGGTTTGTCATTAGGGTTACGAATTTGGATAAGGTTCAAGATAGTTTGAGAGTGTTTTAGGCCGGTTTCTGCCGGTTTGTCATTAGGGTTACGAATTTGGATAAGGTTCAAGATAGTTTGAGAGTGTTTTAGGCCGGTTTCTGCCGGTTTGTCATTAGGGTTACGAATTTGGATAAGGTTCAAGATAGTTTGAGAGTGTTTTAGGCCGGTTTCTGCCGGTTTGTCATTAGGGTTACGAATTTGGATAAGGTTCAAGATAGTTTGAGAGTGTTTTAGGCCGGTTTCTGCCGGTTTGTCATTAGGGTTACGAATTTGGATAAGGTTCAAGATAGTTTGAGAGTGTTTTAGGCCGGTTTCTGCCGGTTTGTCATTAGGGTTACGAATTTGGATAAGGTTCAAGATAGTTTGAGAGTGTTTTAGGCCGGTTTCTGCCGGTTTGTCATTAGGGTTACGAATTTGGATAAGGTTCAAGATAGTTTGAGAGTGTTTTAGGCCGGTTTCTGCCGGTTTGTCATTAGGGTTACGAATTTGGATAAGGTTCAAGATAGTTTGAGAGTGTTTTAGGCCGGTTTCTGCCGGTTTGTCATTAGGGTTACGAATTTGGATAAGGTTCAAGATAGTTTGAGAGTGTTTTAGGCCGGTTTCTGCCGGTTTGTCATTAGGGTTACGAATTTGGATAAGGTTCAAGATAGTTTGAGAGTGTTTTAGGCCGGTTTCTGCCGGTTTGTCATTAGGGTTACGAATTTGGATAAGGTTCAAGATAGTTTGAGAGTGTTTTAGGCCGGTTTCTGCCGGTTTGTCATTAGGGTTACGAATTTGGATAAGGTTCAAGATAGTTTGAGAGTGTTTTAGGCCGGTTTCTGCCGGTTTGTCATTAGGGTTACGAATTTGGATAAGGTTCAAGATAGTTTGAGAGTGTTTTAGGCCGGTTTCTGCCGGTTTGTCATTAGGGTTACGAATTTGGATAAGGTTCAAGATAGTTTGAGAGTGTTTTAGGCCGGTTTCTGCCGGTTTGTCATTAGGGTTACGAATTTGGATAAGGTTCAAGATAGTTTGAGAGTGTTTTAGGCCGGTTTCTGCCGGTTTGTCATTAGGGTTACGAATTTGGATAAGGTTCAAGATAGTTTGAGAGTGTTTTAGGCCGGTTTCTGCCGGTTTGTCATTAGGGTTACGAATTTGGATAAGGTTCAAGATAGTTTGAGAGTGTTTTAGGCCGGTTTCTGCCGGTTTGTCATTAGGGTTACGAATTTGGATAAGGTTCAAGATAGTTTGAGAGTGTTTTAGGCCGGTTTCTGCCGGTTTGTCATTAGGGTTACGAATTTGGATAAGGTTCAAGATAGTTTGAGAGTGTTTTAGGCCGGTTTCTGCCGGTTTGTCATTAGGGTTACGAATTTGGATAAGGTTCAAGATAGTTTGAGAGTGTTTTAGGCCGGTTTCTGCCGGTTTGTCATTAGGGTTACGAATTTGGATAAGGTTCAAGATAGTTTGAGAGTGTTTTAGGCCGGTTTCTGCCGGTTTGTCATTAGGGTTACGAATTTGGATAAGGTTCAAGATAGTTTGAGAGTGTTTTAGGCCGGTTTCTGCCGGTTTGTCATTAGGGTTACGAATTTGGATAAGGTTCAAGATAGTTTGAGAGTGTTTTAGGCCGGTTTCTGCCGGTTTGTCATTAGGGTTACGAATTTGGATAAGGTTCAAGATAGTTTGAGAGTGTTTTAGGCCGGTTTCTGCCGGTTTGTCATTAGGGTTACGAATTTGGATAAGGTTCAAGATAGTTTGAGAGTGTTTTAGGCCGGTTTCTGCCGGTTTGTCATTAGGGTTACGAATTTGGATAAGGTTCAAGATAGTTTGAGAGTGTTTTAGGCCGGTTTCTGCCGGTTTGTCATTAGGGTTACGAATTTGGATAAGGTTCAAGATAGTTTGAGAGTGTTTTAGGCCGGTTTCTGCCGGTTTGTCATTAGGGTTACGAATTTGGATAAGGTTCAAGATAGTTTGAGAGTGTTTTAGGCCGGTTTCTGCCGGTTTGTCATTAGGGTTACGAATTTGGATAAGGTTCAAGATAGTTTGAGAGTGTTTTAGGCCGGTTTCTGCCGGTTTGTCATTAGGGTTACGAATTTGGATAAGGTTCAAGATAGTTTGAGAGTGTTTTAGGCCGGTTTCTGCCGGTTTGTCATTAGGGTTACGAATTTGGATAAGGTTCAAGATAGTTTGAGAGTGTTTTAGGCCGGTTTCTGCCGGTTTGTCATTAGGGTTACGAATTTGGATAAGGTTCAAGATAGTTTGAGAGTGTTTTAGGCCGGTTTCTGCCGGTTTGTCATTAGGGTTACGAATTTGGATAAGGTTCAAGATAGTTTGAGAGTGTTTTAGGCCGGTTTCTGCCGGTTTGTCATTAGGGTTACGAATTTGGATAAGGTTCAAGATAGTTTGAGAGTGTTTTAGGCCGGTTAGGGTT